>NC_047580.1:24236700-24907950 GCF_011004845.1 Esox lucius | reverse complement strand
TAGGTAGAACAGAAAACCAGCAGGCTCCAGCCCTCGTATGGTAAGATTTGAATATACCCCTGGTATAGGGATATACCATCTGCTCAGACTCAGCCAAATTCAGCAAAGTTGAATGGACGGCGCTTCAATTTACAGATGGACAAGGACTCAAAACATTGTTTTTTAGGGCAAAGAAGTGGAATATCCTAACACCTAATCTCAACCCGATCGAGCATGCATTTCACTTGCTGAAGACAACATTTTAAGCAGAAAGACCCACGAACAAACAACTGAAGACAGCTGCAGTAAAGGCCTGGCAAAACATCACAAAGAAGGAAACCCAGGGTTTGGTGATGTCCATGCGTTCTAGACCTCAAGCAGTCATTGCCTGCAAAGGATTCTTGACAAAGTATTGAAAATGAACATTTTATTTACAATTGTGTTAATTAGTCCAATTACATTTGAGCCCCTCAAATAAGGGGACTGTGTATGAAAATAGGTGCAATTCCTAAAAGTTTCATATATTTTTGTTCAAACGCTTGATTTACAGCGGAATGTCTGCACTTAAATTGCATCTCAGTTGTTTCATTTCAAATACATTGTGGTGGCATACAGAACCAAAATTATGAAAATTGTACATATATATATTTTTTTTACCTAGTTTGCTATATCTGCACTAAAGTCTTTTCCCACTACATTGTGTGTACTCAACAAAATTATAAACGCAACAGTTTTTGCCTCATGAGCTGAACTCAAAGATCTGAGACATTCTCTATGTACAAAAAAAAAGGCCTATTTCTCTCAAATATTTTTTCACAAATCAGCCTGATTCATGCTCTAGATGTTTCTACAGATGTCTAAGCTTTATATATATGCACTGGCAGACGCAACCAATCACGTGCATAGGTTGTGTTTCTATGTATTTTGTATGGGCTCGTCTGTACCAGTTTTTCTAGCACTTGAGTGTATTTTTTCTAACCAGTCAAATACATTCAAGCTTAATAGCAAGGGAATTCAGTCATCACAAAGTTTGATATCTGTTTTCCTACTTTGTACATTCTGGGAGTGGTTAAATTACAAGAGGTGTGATCATTTTGCCAAACAAACCTTTGTACTTGCAAAACGTTTTGTCGATCTGGAAACTGAAAGGGACAGGGACCTACAATAAATGGCCCATGACAATCTATTTTGAAACGAAAACGTTTTGAAGATTAAATACATTAATTCAACCCAGCTATGAGTAAATGGCTATAATCAAGCATTTTCTGCGGAAAAGACCGATTTGCAATGGGATACAGTGTGGAAAGATTGATAGTTAAGTGACCCCGCAGGTCACCAGCTTAAGTGCGTGTGGCAAGAATAGGCTATGAGAGTCTATGTCGCTAGTATTATATGTAATTAATACAGCATATCCATTCGAATTGCATTCAAGTCTTTCAAACAAATACGAGACTAAGTCTGAGTCAGCAATGGTTGAAAAGGCGTTTCCGAGTGACGAGTTTTAAAATCGTCAATCGAGTCCGAGTCCCGGACTCGAATACTACAACGCCGGTCTAGGTTGAAGACGTAACTCGTAACATGTATTGTTGAATCTGAAATACAATACCTAATGCAGCTGTATCAAATGTGTGGCTTATTACGACACAAATTACGTTCGAAAATCCAAAATGAGATAGCTAACGTTACAACTGACTTTGTATGTAGGTAGCGCGTTAGCTTACCTTAGCAATTCTTTCCCATCAATTCCGGTTAAATAATCTCGCTCTTCTGCGTTGAGAACTTCATCCCGAGTAGATTTGAATTTATTTACAGTTTTGCTAAAACTAAAAGATATAGCCCCTGCTTTTCTCTCTCCGTGCTGTAAGTGAACACTGGGTATTGACGTATCAACATTACTGTTTTGCTCATGCTGCGAGGACGCCATGTTTGCAATATAGAAGAGTTCTCTCGGTTAGGTTAACGTTTTGGATAATGTAGTTTTATGTGCACCGACTGCGATTTCATGTTTTTGTTAATAAACTACATTTCCCTAAAAGCAAGGTAATTCCTTTACATGCCGTTTCATTATGCAGGCCACCACAAAACCTGTTTGGACTAAGTTATACACTGTTCCTTTTTATTATTAAATGTATGTCCTGTTAAAAGAGCCTTCCCAATATTTTGTTAGACTTACGCAACTCCAGTAAAAACATTAAATTAAAATGTGTGTGACGTGACAGGTCTGTGTACGGTCCCTTATTTCAACTTCAGCGTACGGTACTTGATGTTTCTAATGTCAACATCTCATCATAGTAATACTAAAAGGCGAGCACTTCAAATTAAACCATGTGTATACTGTATACAACACTTTCTCCAGGGGCGTTTCTTTTTCACCCATTTTCATTTCCTCCCTCCACGCCCCCACTTCCCACGGTACTCGTTTAGGTTATTACTGTTTCTTGTCTGCTTTCAGACATCGAACAAACATTATGCTAAGATTTCATGCAATGTGTCCTGTTGAACTGCCTCAAAGCATGGCTATCGCGCTCTGTCGGCACCGTATTTGCAGTTCCGCAACACCTCTGTCCAGTTAAAATCAATATCGTCGCCGTACGTTTTCTTAACACCAAGCCTCAACTACAGTATGTACATCGATTGAACGTTTATAACCAACCTGATGTATCAAAAGAAGACTAAAAAAACTAAAGAATATTGCCGAGAAGAAAGAAGGAATTATGAAGGTGAGCATCTGTCTGGACTGGGTTGCTGTGTTAACATCGCATTTCTACTAACCAAGTAGGGGTTAAACGTGCGTAGCCCGTGATAAGTTAACTCCCATGCATGTAACAACTATCATAACTAACTCCAGGCATGCACTGCCTACCAGGCTCTGAGTGTAAACAGTAGACGCTGCTCAAATATACGTTTTTTTGCACGACAGTTCCACCCCCCCCCCCCGTCAGATCATCACGGGTCTTGTGCTCATCTGTAGAGCATCCTCTACTACTGTGTCCAAACACTCCGTGGCGTGCACATCGCATCGAAGTGTCTCTATAGAAATCATCGTTAACAGTTGATTATAAACTCGGGTAGACATGTTTAAAATAGCTTGGATTTAATTAATGTAGATTAGAAACATTCAATTTCTTCTGTAATATTCAATTCAGTGACTGTAGGGGTCAGGTGTAGTTTCGCTCGGGTCAATGTATATAGACGCGTTTAAACGGCTCCTTTTGGAACGGCTCAATTGCTTGAAAAGAATGTGTGTATGTCAGCGCCAAGGAAGGTGAGTATTTTCCCCTAAATATTGCAAATGCGATCGTGTGTTGTGAGAGTGGGCTCGTGAGAAAGAAGATGAGGGAGGGCGATATTTAAGCTGATTAAGGTGTCCGGTGACTGGTCAAAGTTTTTCTGCATTTTGTATTAGCTTCTTTAATGTTTTTGGTTGTTGTATAACTGGAATTAGATTATTACACAAGAAGTTGAGAAAATTACTAGTTTTATTTGGCACTATATTTTACTACATTATAATACATATTATAATTCATTTTCATCCTTTGATTTTCCACAATTCATCAGTGACATAATTGAATAACTCGGTCTACTGTAATTCTGGGTAATATTTTTTAGTCCTCTTAGTGAAATAGCATAAGGCCACGAGTTCCGAGACAAAAACTCGCTTTGAAATCGAATCAAGAGTAATCGTAATGCACATGTTTATTACACTTTTGTGAACTGTTATGGGATATACAGCTTTGACATGTCACGTCTGCTAAATCTACGTGTTTGTTTGTGTGACAAACATTTTGTATGTTCATGAAAATGTACTTGTTCAGATGTCCTTGAATATCAGTGAGTAAGCATTCATATTTGTGTGTGTGTGTGTGTGCTTGTGTGTGTGTTGACATGTTTTTATTTTTCATTGTCAATTGGTGTGCAGTTTGTGTGTCTGCTTGTTTGGAACTGATGGATGTAGGACCCTGACTTCAGACTGAGCATTGCTCTGGGCGGGGGAGCAGTCAAGGTTATAGCGGTATTATGAATCATTGATTAATTCCAAGACAAACAGAAAAATCTGGGCCTTTCCAAGCCACTTGTGCTTTAAGGCTACTGTCTCTCCACAACTCAGCACACGCTGCATCCTAAGATACTCCATATTTCACTGTCATCTTCTGAACTGTGGAGACCTCCAGGTGTACCCATGTTAGGTGTTGCCCTGCAAAAAAAGATGTATCATCGGGAAGTCCTCAGAACGTCAGGAGGTTGTGTAATGGTCCCCTGGTGGTCATTATAGGACGTCCGCTGTTTGCATGGGGGGTATGAATAGAATAGCCTTGGATTTCCAGGATCTTTTTTTGTGGAATTCACCTTTTCTTTTTTTAACTCCAGTTCTTCCACATGTTGTCTATCCATTAATTCATAGTTTCAACCAGCTATAATTAACTGGCAATGTCTTTGGGTGTTCGCTAAAACATCTATTCTCTGACTAGCCAGTAGCATATTCATTGCAGAGGGACATGGTTTTGTGTAGAATTAGTGTATGTCACCAAGGAGTTGTTGATTTTCTAATGATGCATGTGCTGGTGGTGCCCTTCACACACATGCATATTCATGAGAATGTTTTAAGGTGTGGTTGAGGAGGAAGATGCGGGGGGGAGGAGGATTTGCGGCACTTTACCCTTGACAGGGCCGGGCTACAGTACACTCCCCATCTGTGGGCCCAACCTTTGCTCTCTGCCTCCGCATTAGAATTCTGTACCTGTAGGACTGTCTGTCTAAGTCCTTGTCTCAAGTACAGCACCTCATATTTGTATTGGTTCATTTTATTTGTAGTCATGTGGAAGGTGGTAATAAACCAGTAGTAAAGTCAGAAATACCAGTTGGATTCATTCATATGCTTTGGACTGGTTAGGAAATTGCCTAGTTAAAGAATAAGGTGTTGTATATGACCAATTTTAGGCATAACGCAATGTAATTCAGAGGCTATATACCAGATATCTTTGAAGTGGCTCTTTGCTATTATCAGCTGATTACCACAAACAGAGTTACCTTTTTAGCGACTGCTTGTTGGAGTGTCTCCTTGTAAGTTGTTGAGACGAGACATGACCATTATCACAAATTGGACACCATGAAATTGGAAAGGAAGGACAAATTATATTCATTTTTAATCTATACATTGGTTTGAAATGTTTTGTTGTTAAATTTCACTGCTGAAAATGCTGTTATCCAGATAATATACACTGTAGGTGACTTTAACCTTCTGCTACTGGGAGAAGTTGCATCTCAGACAGATTTTTCCCAGTCACAGATGACAAATCCTAGTTCCCACTTAGTTGGAAATGCAGCAACAAAGCAGAAAATACATTATATATTTTACATTTGTATCTAAAAGCATGATTTAGAACACATGTAGGACATGTAAGAATTAAATATTTATACATATATTTATTTTATATTACAGAGCAACACTGACGCCTTACATTTACCAATTTTGGCTTTCTCAGAGATTTAATGGAGGCTGGGGAACACCAAAATGTAATAAATATGCATCATTTGATAAAGTATCCCTTATTTAACTACAGTTTGCAGTAGTATACAGTATGTCAACAATGCTTCATACAAGGACCATTGTTTGGATTATACATATTTGGTGAAAATCCCCCAAATTTATGTCATTTCTTTCAAGGGAATCGCTTAACTACCACCCTTTTCCAACATTTAATGTTTTTTGTATTCCATATTTGTTCAATAAAATGCGATAGACACACTATAATACTTGGACTATGTAGGAGCTTGCGCAGTGCATAGACATTTAAAAAACCTCCAGTCGGAGCTACAAATCAATTAAATGACAAATCAATAACAGCGTGTGAAATAGCAATTGCATGGCATCATTTATCTAATGTGAAGAAGGCCCTGAACCTGCTGGTGATGGTGTTACTGAGGTCACATCAGAGTAGGGAGCCCAGGATCCCTATCAGGTGGTAGTGAGACTGTAGGAGCGTAGTGCAGGGTCACCTTCAGCCATCCCTACTGAATCAGCACAATCCCCCACATACACTAGAGGCTCATACACATATACCTTCTCCCTCTCTTTCTCTTCCTCACACACCCTGTCAGTCTCTGGCTTTCTTTCTGTCTGTCTCTTTTTCCCTCTCTTTCTCGCCCTCTCTCTCACACACACACACACACTCTCTCTCCAACTCCCGCTCCGTTTCATCTCAGGTTACTGTACCATGACCTGACAGAACCACACTATCCTCCAGCTCTTTATCAGTTCATGTCTTCAGAAAAACAGCCAGTCCCAATGGTTTTATCTTTATTTCCTACTGGTCCCTTTTCTCTTTCTTCTGCCTTTGATTCTTTTTTTAAATCGTACTTCCCCTTTCCTTTTATACCTCTTTCTAGTCCATTCCTTTCTGTGTGACCCTTTTCTTCCCATGTCATCTTTTTGAGTCCCTATCCATCATTGAGATCCAAGGAACTACGATGGTTTACCAACCCTTTTAATTCGTGTGAGGTATCAGCCTGGTGAGGAGAAGTCATCGCTGCCCTTACCAAGAAGTGATATGAAGCTGGTTTGCGTTGTTTTTTATAGACATGGAGTACCAGTGGACAGCTAAATGGCACAGCTTATCTTCTGTGCAGCTTACAGATATTGAATGGAATATCTATTGGATAGACAAGTTTGCAAACAAATGCATCTGGGTTTATATAAGTCACAGGTTTGTGTGTGTGTGTGTGTGTGTATATGTGTATGTGTGTGTGAGACAGGGAGTTGTTTTGTTTTTCATTCCACTAGCATTTAATCTTTTATTTTTAAATCTGCCACTGCTGTCTGTTTTGTGCTGAGCACTCCCGTGCCCTAGATTTGAAAGTGACTGAGTATCAGGGAGTTTTAGCACACACCCCATGTTGGTGCACAGTTAGTTTTAGCACACACCCCATGTTGGTGCACAGTTAGTTTGTTTAAATATTTGTCAGGGGAGGTCAAAAGAAAAGATGCTGATCAAATTGAAAATGGAATGCTAGGAGTAACATTCATTTGCATTTCCGTTCTATTAAGGAGAGAGTGGCTTGGCTCGATCTATCCTATTTGTTACAATGAATTTAAGGTCACTGGTTATTTAAGATGCTTCGCTTGGCAGACCTCCAATGCAGACAAGCTACAGGAGGATGGTGTAAGATTAGGATCAGAGGACTCAAGAGGTGTACAGGTTAGAGAAAAGGACAGAGTCTACAATGTTGTCCAAGTGGGTTGGCTTCAACCAGAGTGTAGTTTCCCTTTTCATACAGATGTAAGAATTTACACGACAGGATAGGCTCCCTGTAATAAAGTTAAATTCCGTATTCACAACAAGAAATCAATGTGGTCAGTTTATACAGTGCGTCTTTACAAATGCTTTTTAAGGACTAATACAAAGAGTTCCTTAAAAACTCAAAAGCCCACCTAATTTCACCGGGACTTGAGAGAGTATGTCTGCTCCTCCTTACAAGGTCTGATTCAGAACAAAGTTTGCTGTGGTCAGAGAAGATCTTGTCAGAGAGAAGTAGCTATAGCTCTGAAAACACCTTGACATGAATGCGGGATGGCAGATAGATGGACATTAGGAGCACTGAGATACTCAGCAGACCTGACAGTCTTCTCATCGTGAGGATAATGTGTAATATCGCCACAGAAACAACGGAGGTGAGATACAGGATGAACTACCAGGTGAGATAACAACTAGCATGTGGCCAATGTACAGTAGTAGCGCTAAGATTGGCTTTCAGGACAAGTGAGATAGCCTGTTGTCTTTGAGTTGTGTCTGTCCAATGGCTTTTTAATGTGGAGAATGTTCGTGTACTGAAACAAAGTATGTCTAAATACTCTCTCCTTATTTTTCCCAGTCCTGTTTTGCTTAATCTACAGAGACCCAGATTTGGTCAGTTTTCAAATGCTTTGCAGGAGTTTTGGATTTTAATTAACCACCATTCTGACTGAGGTGTTTTCTTACACCCTTTTCTTGAAAGTCTTTGAAGATTTGACAGTCGTAAATGTCAGACACAGTTTATTGTGTTCTTTGTCTTAATTTGACATTTCATTATTGAACTGAAATTAAGAGCTCATCTGAAATTGTATAGTTTTTTTGGTAAGGACACTTGTGTTGTACTTGAATTATTGCCCTGGAGGGTCTAACCTGAACCATATGATGCAACATAATAATTTATTATAATGACATTAAAGATGTTGCTTTTTCTGTTTTTAATACATTTGGTGGCTTTGATATAGGTACAAAAAAGGGTCAGGTGGAGGATATCTGAGTGTTTGTGTGGTTTTGGGATCAAATTAGCATGCAATCCTAGTATTATTTTAAGTACTGTATTTAAAACAACCGATTTTCACAGAAGGAAGATAAAGTATTTACAATCTGGTATTTTATATAGGTTGTTCAGTAAGCTAATCAATGTAAGAAAACAAGGATGTGGTATGTCCCTCAGGACAAAAAAACACATCTAAAAGGTAGGAATAAAATGCCTCGCTGTTTACATTATTCATGTTTTCCCTTACTTCAGTAAACTCCAAACTAAACTTTGGTGTAATTGATCAGATGCGCACAATTAAGTTCTGGGTCAGTATGTAATAGAAAACTGGAGATCAGAACTGGAGAGCTTCACCCTCGGTCTTTAAAATTAGTAGCAAGTCTATGAGCCAGTTTGTTTCTGAGTTGCAAACACCAGCGAATTCAGGTTCCATGACAGATCTATGGTTCCATTTATGTTTACTTACTCTGTCCACAAGACATTGTTTTCCCATATGTACCCTAAAGCAGTAGCTATTCATAATTTGTCAATCAAATAATAACGATCTGATAAAAATGAAGAATGACCTCCATGTTTAACTTCCTCAGGGAGATAAATATGTTAAAGTCTCTGTGAGGTGGGACTGGTATGAAATTACCTCAGAAAGACAGGATGGCAAAGAAGAGAGCCTAACCAGATCACTGGGAAGAGGAAGTCTGTGAAATGGGATATGTTTTGGTCAGCTCTTTTCCCCGATAAAGGTCAGCATTTCCAATACCAGGGGCTTTTCATGGGGTTAGATATCTTTAAATTTGTATATTGTGTTCTCATGTCAATTTATTCATTTACATTTTAAAGTATTACTGTTTTTATTTGTAATTACAAACTTTCAAAAAGTTATTGTATTTTCTCAGGTGTTTCCTGTGATTCTAACATCCATTCAGGACTTGCTTTCTTTACTGTTTCTTATATAGAACACAAGACAGGCACAATCCGACATGTTTCTTTAGCCAGTGAGAGGTAATGTATGTTCCTAAGAAAGCAACTTCTCTTGCTTCTTATGGCAATTTAGTTATTAGTGAAGAAGAAAAACATTTCAGTAAAAACTCACGAAAGACTCTAGGGAACTCGACTGTGTTGACTGGCTGTCTCTGTGTGTGAGAGATCAAGCACTGTAAGACTTGGAGTCTCAGTTGAGCTGACACTGTTGCCCCTGAAGGTACAGAGGTCAAGTCAGCATCCATGAATAACAATCCTCTGTGGGCATCTCTGGCAACAGCCCGTGCCATGCAGAACCCCAAAATGGAGCAACTAGATAATACAACGGGAAATAGTTGGTGTTTTAGCATTTATACATGTACATCTCAGAAGATGACATTTGAGGATTTCAAAGCGTATTGAAAAGGTCACATCAATGTTAATGTAATAAGCCATGAGTCATTGTTTTCATCTGATAGGCGATTGTTTGTTGGTTTCTCGTGTATTGTAATTGTGCAATAGCAATTTTTGTGCTTGCATTCTATAATTAGGCTTAGTCTGTATTCTTGTTTTAATATATATGTCTGTGTGGGTGAGGGGATGCATGGTTTGGATCCACTATTTTGGCTTGCATAAGATCTCACTGCCGGACAAAAAGACGGAGGACACTGAGAGGGCACTAAATTAAGAAATATGCATTTTGGCTGGAAAACAACTCCAGAAACAACAGCTACTCGTGACTTTGCTCTTTTATCCATTACATTCACAGACTCACTTGGCTCTGGACAGTCAAATAGAATATTTTTGGTCCCCCATGAAGCAGACCAGACTGTAACCAAGCTCTGGCTCCTGTCGCCTGCAAGGTCATATCAGCAACACCACTGCCAACCTCAGGCTGTGTGCTGCCTCTCTTACCCCCCCCCATTTCCCTCTCTCCCTCCCCCCGGTCTCGCCACCAACGCCACCAACCAGGGCAGAGGGGCAACAGTAAATTGAACATGGACGATGATACATGAATGATCAGCCCGTCAGCGGAAGAGGAAGTGATTAGGCGTGTCTCTTCCTCACGCTGTTTAAATTAGCCTAATTAGGAGAGCTAGCCCTGGGCAGGTGGACCCGTGGGCCTGGGGGTAAACCCTGCTGTCCCTGCTTCCCCTGCTGGAGGCCTGCCTTCCTGTCCCTCCCTCCATTTGTTCCCCCGATGCCATTATGTTACCGTCTGTTAATTTAGTATGGACACCGGCGGTCTTGTGGGGACAGCAGAGATATCTCATTATTTGGACAAATGGAATTACACTGCCTTTGATTAAATCATAAAGTAGTCTCCCACAACGCTTGAACGTGACATGGTGGGTCTGTGTTTTCTTTCCTATATCCCCGTTCGTTCTCTCCCTGCCTCTCATTATACGTCAGTCTCTCTGTATTGAATATATTGCTTTGAATCTACTTGTTTGGCTGTTTCACCAATTCCGTCGTCCTTCACACGGCCCACCCGCCCTTGTGTTGGGTTATGTGCGACCCCTCTCTCTGCCCCTCAGATCAGTGTGTTTCCTGTGTAGCAGTGCGACAGTGCTGCTCCAGTCCTGTCAGGCCAAGGCACTCTCTCTCAGTCATAGTCCAGGAGCACCTGCTCTTCCTCCGAGCAGCCCACCTGTCAGTACATGTTCACTCAACCAACCTTTGAAGTCCTGATCCAGTGTCTTATTTACCAAGGAATTAATTTACAACCGGCTCATTTTGATCATCCAGGTATCTTCATGACATCACAAGACAACCTGTCCTCATTGTATTTAGTAACATTCTGTTTGTGTTTCCGAGACACTCTATTTACAGTTTTTAAAGTTGAAGTGTAATAATTTAGCAGACATTCTTATCCAGAGCTGCTAATAGGGAAAAAAAGTATCTATCTACTGTAATCTTATCCCGAACGATTTTCAGTGATGGGTTTTTCAACCCACAACCTTAGGAAATGCATTTTACACTGAACAAAATTATAAACGCAACACTTTGGTTTTTGACTCCATTTATCATGAGCTGAACTCAAAGATCTAAGACTTTCTCTATGTACACAAAAGGCCTATTTCTCTCAAATATTGTTCACAAATCTGTCTAAATCTGTGTTAGGGAGCACTTCTCCTTTTCCGAGATAATCCATCCACCTCACAGGTGTGGCATATTAAGATACTGATTAGACAGCCTGATTATTGCACATGTGTGCCTTAGGCTGGCCACAATAAAAGGCCACTCTAAAATGTGCAGTTTCACTGTATTGGTGGGGTCCGGGGGGGTCCGAAAACCAGTCAGTATCTGGTGTGACCACCATTTGCCTCACGCAGTGCAATACATCTCCTTCGCATTGTGACTTGTGGAATGTTGGTCCACTCCTTTTCAATGGGTGTGCGAAGTTGCTGGATATTGGCAGGACCTGGAACACGCTGTCATATACGCCAATCCAGAGCATCCCAAACCTGCTCAATGGGTGACATGTCCGGTGAGTATGCTGGCCATGCAAGAACTGGGATGTTTTCAGCTTTCAGGAATTATATACAGATCCTTGCAACATGGGGCCGTGCATTATCATGCTGCAACATGAGGTGATGGTCGTGGATGAATGGCACAACAATTGGCCTCAGGATCTCGTCACGGTATCTCTGTGCATTCAAAATGCCATCAATAAAATGCACCTGTGTTCGTTGTCCATAACACACGCCTGCCCATACCATAACCCCACCGCCACCATGGGCCACTCGATCCACACCGTTGACATCAGCAAACTGCTCACCCACACTAACACAGATTTAGACAGATTTGTGAACTATATTTGAGAGAAATAGGCCTTTTGTGTACATAGAGAATGTCTCAGATCTTTGAGTTCAGCTCATGATGAATGGGAGCAAAAACAAAAGCGTTGCGTTTATAATTTTGTTCAGTGTATTTTTTTGTTAGGTTAAATTACATTAAGCTATCAATGATATTGCAGTCTTACAATATTAGAGATTTGCTAGTATTAGAGATTTGCAAAACGTATGAAATGTTACACCTTTTTTTTCAAAATGTTACATGTAGGGTAAGTATTAAGGTTAGGTGATTTGATTAAGTCCAGGTATTAAGGAGGGGTGTTTTGGTTAAGTCCAGGTATTAAGGTCGGGTTGATTTGGTTAACTCCAGGTATTCAGATTAGATGATTTGGTTACATTCTGGTATTAAGGTTAGGTGATTTGGTTAAGTCCAGGTATTCAGGTTAGGTGAATTATCATCATACCTACGTTTGCCAATAAATTCAAAGTTTGAAAGCGAGTGGTTTTGATTACAGATAGTATGTCAGGAAAACTGAACAATGGATTACAATTAGAATGCATTTTACCCAAAAAGCATTTCAGGGTGAGGAACAATTTATCTTCCTGACATGTAATGTTGTTATTGTACAATTCTCGACATTGTAACTAACTATCCATTATTGTACAATATATGGTCAAGTCAGCAAAGTCTAAGCTAGACATCTGTTACGGGAGCAAGCCTTCCAGCATGTTGCGTGTGTTTATGTTAGTGTGTTATCGTGAAGACAATGGAAAAAGTGATCCATTGAGGTTAAGTAGCATGAGTACCCAGCAAACATGACCCCATTGGCCCCATGTGGGTATAAGCTGGGTAAGGTGTGCCCAAACACGGTGCCCAGCATGAGCTAGCCCACAGCGGTCACATAGTGGTGTTTCTACTGTCCGTCTACAGACAACTACTTAAGAGGGGGGGGGGGCACCAACAGAACGTACTGGAAGATGCTGGTCAGGGAAAGTTGACTCAAGCCGCAGCCTTAAAACCGCTTCTACAACACAGAAAATCAAGGATTCCTACTCCAACACTGAGTAATATACATGGGCAGTTGCAGCCTCCTTTAGGAAATGTGCCGATAACAATGTTCCTGTGATATGAATCAAATCACCTTTCACGTGTCACATGCTTTGTTAATAACAGGTGTCAACCAGGTGTTGTGACAGGTAATTTTGCCAAATTGCCCACTGTGTCTGAAATTGAATACAAAGGAGTAAATGAAACAGAATTGTATGACTAACTGACTAATTTCCAAGTACTGAGTCTGGGTGCAGGATTACAGGTCTTTTGGGATTATCTACGTATAGAAAGGGATCGCAGGCGTTAAGTAATAAACAGCATCAGTGGCAATGTATGTGAAGTGTGTGTGTGCATATGTGTGGCGCAACATCAATACACATGCTAATTTCATGTATCAACGAGTGCACGTGTGGAGTGTGAGCATGTGTGAGTGCGGCCAAAGACTGCAGTGTGCGCATGTATTCAGTACTATATATTTACAAGAAGCCTTGGATGAACGAACAAATCTGAATCCAATTTAGGGTCTGTACTGAAGCATTCAATGTCAGCAGATTGTGCCCCAACAACCCTGTGGCCTGTGACTTACAAAGCTAGCAGGAATGTGTTTCAAAATTCCATCTGGGTTGCAAAACAAGAA
Source organism: Esox lucius (assembly GCF_011004845.1). Classification (NCBI taxonomy): domain Eukaryota; kingdom Metazoa; phylum Chordata; class Actinopteri; order Esociformes; family Esocidae; genus Esox; species Esox lucius. The sequence goes on along the minus strand of NC_047580.1, from coordinate 24,894,245 downwards.
AAATGCAAGCTCAAACTGGAATCCGTGTTTGACGACTCTGACTTGCGATGCACGTGGCCGGGACTAACACTCGATCACAGATCACCAGGGCAAATCCAGCTGTATGGTGCTAAAGGATGCATCCCTCCCAAGACAAACTCACACATTCTACAATTTCTTCAAGCTGGACAGTATCAATCAATCAATCAATCAATCAAATGTATTTTTTAAGCCCTTTTAACATCAGCAGTTGTCACAAAGTGCTTTTACAAAACACCCGGCCTTAAACCCCAAGGAGCAAACAACAGTAGTGTTGAATTTCAGTGGCTAGTAAAAACTCCCTAAGAAGGCCGAAATTTAGGAAGAAACCTAGAGATGAACCAGGCTCAGAGGGGAACCAGTCCTCTTCTGGCTGTGCTGGGTGAACATATTAATAGTACAAATTGTAATAATTAATAAAAGCATGTGGGCTGAGTCCAGAGTCTATTTAAACCTAGTCCAGGTCAGAAGCATGACCAGAGGGACAAGGACAGGGACAGCGGGGGGGTGGGTGGTCAGCAGAGTGGCAGCTGAAATCGTCATGTATTGTCTTGATCTGCAACACAACCAGGAGGACTTTGGACTGGGACAGCAACGAGTCTTTCAAGGCTGGTACTCCTCAAGTGTGGGCCAAGACCTCATGTCCTCCTAAGTTTAAAACGGCAGGAGACAGGACAATTTTTAAAATGCATTCCTTAGAGCTACAATGATTTATTGTGGAGAAGGAGAACTGACCCTACTCCCCCAGCAGAATAATATAGCAGCGTAAGACCTTGGGGCAGAGACAGGGGGTCCAGTGACACTGTGGCCCTATCTGGGGGAGACCAACAGGCAGGAAATCAATCCACCTACATTGCCAAGCATCAACCAAAGGGACACCCACCAACCCTGAATGAGGGACGAGTATTGCCAGCAGAGTACAGCCCAATTGCACAAGTCCGCAATAGAGAGACAACAACAAGCCAGTGACTAGCCAATGGCATTGGAGGAAGGGCATCCCAGTGGCATTTCTAACCTTAACTGGCACATCATTCCACAGTAGTGGAGCTCTGAGAGAAGGCCCTGCCTCCAGCTGTTTGTTAACGAATTCCAGGTACAATTAAAAGGCCTGCATCTTAGGTTAGGTGTTAGATCTTAGGTTACGTGTAGGCCTGTATGGCTGGATCATTTCAGCGAGGTAAGTAGGAGCTGTCACGACTCAACAAGGAGGGAGACGGAGGCGGGCGCAGAGGTGCCTTTTAATGAGAACAAAAAGGAAAGAAAGAAAAACGGACTGCCAAACACTACAAAACACACTCATGACATGCACACGAACAATGACTGTGTCACGGCTTCGGGGTTTGAGGAGCAAGGAGGAGCAGGAGAAGGCGTGGTGGAAGGATATTTAATCGTATCCACTCGAACATATACAGCGTAAGCTGAACAAAGCGTAGCACAGCTCTACACACAGGTAGAGACAATCACACACAAAGACAGGGGGAGCAGAGGGAACATATATACCGGGGGAAACAGCGATGATGAGGAACAGGTGCACTAAACGAGACACAGGTGAAATGTATTATGAGACGGTGGTGTCAGAAGGCCGGTGACGTCGACCGCTGGGGCCCGCCCACTGCAGGGGGAGGTGAACCAGCAGAGGTCGCAGTTGTCACAGTACCCCCCCCCTGACGCGCGGCCCCAGCCGCGCGACGACGCCGGCCTCGGGGCCGACCCGGGGGGCGCGGAGCAGGGCGGTCCGGCCGACGCTGATGGAAGTCGCGGACAAGGACGGGAGCCAGGACGTCCTTCACCGGAACCCAGCTCCGCTCCTCCGGGCCGTACCCCTCCCACTCCACGAGGTACTGGAGGCCCCCCGCCCGGCGCCTCGAGTCGACGATGGAGCGGACAGAGTACGCCGGGGCCCCCTCGATGTCCAGAGGGGGAGGGGGCACCTCCCGCACCTCACACCCCTGGAGGGGACCATCCACCACCGGCCTGAGGAGAGACACATGAAACGAGGGGTTAATACGGTAGTCGGGGGGAAGGCGTAACCGATATGTTACCTCGTTGACTCTCCTCAGGACTTTAAAAGGCCCCACAAACCGCGGGGCCAGCTTCCGGCAGGGCAGGCGGAGGGGCAGGTCCCTGGACGAGAGCCAGACCCGGTCGCCCGGCCGATACACCGGGGCCTCCCCGCGGTGGCGGTCTGCATTGGTCTTTTGACGGCGGACAGCGAGCCGGAGGCGGGATTGTACTGCCTCCCATGTGCCCGCTGCCCGCCGGAACCAGTCGTCCACCGCAGGGGTACCGGTCTGGCTCGGCGTCCACGGCGCCAGGACCGGCTGGTAGCCCAGGACGCACTGGAACGGTGTCACGCCCGTGGAGGAGTGGTGCAGAGAATTCAGTGCGTATTCTGCCCACGGCAGAAACTCTGCCCACTCCCCCGGCCGGTCCTGGCAGTAGGACCGGAGGAACCTACCCACTTCTTGGTTTACCCGTTCCACCTGCCCGTTGGACTGGGGATGGTAGCCCGAGGTCAGGCTGACCGAGATCCCCAGGTGCTGCATAAATGCCTTCCACACCCTAGACGTGAATTGGGGACCCCGGTCAGACACAATGTCCTCGGGCACCCCATAGTGCCGGAAGACGTGTGTAAACAGGGCCTCCGCGGTCTGTAGGGCAGTAGGAAGGCCGGGCAGGGGCAAGAGGCGGCAGGACTTCGAGAACCGATCCACAACGACCAGGATGGTGGTATGGCCCTGGGAAGGGGGGAGATCAGTCAAAAAATCAACAGAAAGGTGGGACCATGGTCGTTGTGGAATGGGCAAGGGGTGCAACTTGCCCACCGGTAGGTGCCGGGGTGCCTTACTCTGGGCGCACACCGAGCAGGAAGAGACGTATACCCTCACGTCCTTGGCTAAAGTGGGCCACCAGTACTTACCGGCCAGGGCGCGCACTGTTGGCCCGATGCCAGGATGACCGGAGGAGGGAGATGTATGCGCCCAGTAGATGAGGCGGTCGCGGACAGACGCCGGCACATACGTACGGCCCTCAGGGCATGTGGGCGGAGAGGGCTCGTCGCGCTGCGCTCGGGCGATGTCCGCGTCCAGTTCCCATACCACCGGTGCCACGATGCATGACTCCGGGAGCACGGGAGCATCATCCACAGGCCTCTCCTCCGTGTCATGCTGGCGGGACAGCGCGTCAGCCCCGACGTTCTTACTCCCCGGCCTGTAAGTGAGAGTGAACACAAACCGGGTGAAGAACATAGCCCACCTTGCCTGGCGAGGGGTCAGCCTCCTCGCTGCCCGCATGTACTCCAGGTTCCGGTGGTCAGTCCAGACGAGGAAAGGGTGTTTAGCCCCCTCTAACCAGTGCCTCCACGCCGACAGAGCTCGAACCACGGCCAGCAGCTCACGATCACCAATGTCGTAGTTCCGCTCCGCCGCACTGAGCTTCTGGGAGAAGAAGGCACAGGGACGGAGCGTGTTACGACACCCCGTCCGCTGGGAGAGGATGGCACCGAGCCCACAATCGGACGCGTCCACCTCCACGATGAACTGGAGCGACGGGTCGGGATGGGCCAGGACCGGAGCGGTGGTGAAACGGTGTTTCAGTTCCACAAACGCCCGCTCCGCGTCCACGGTCCACCTCAACCGGGTCGCCCCCCCCTTCAGAAGGGAGGTGATCGGAGCCGCGACCTGGCTAAAGCCCCGGATAAACCTCCTGTAGTAATTAGAGAAGCCTAAGAAACGTTGCACGTCCTTGACCGTGGTTGGGGTCGGCCAATTACGCACGGCGTCAATGTGAGGCTCCTCCATAGCCACACCTGTGCTGGAAAAGCGATATCCCAGGAAGGACACAGACGACTGGAAAAACAGACACTTCTCGGCTTTCACGTACAGGTCATGCTCCAGCAGTCGAGCCAGCACTCTGCGCACTAACGAGACATGTTTGGCGCGGGTAGCAGTGAATATCAAGATGTCATCAATATACACTACCACTCCTTCGCACAACAAGTCCCGGAATACGTCGTTGACGAAGGACTGGAAGACTGAAGGAGCATTCATCAACCCGTACGGCATCACTAAATACTCGTAATGGCCAGATGTGGTACTAAAAGCGGTTTTCCACTCGTCTCCTTCCCGGATACGCACCAGGTTATAGGCACTCCTGAGGTCTAATTTAGTGAAAAAGCGGGCCCCGTGCATCCTCTCCACCTCCGCAGAGATCAAAGGGAGAGGGTAGCGGAACGGAATGGTGATCTTGTTCAGCGCCCGGTAATCGATGCACGGGCGCAAACCACCGTCCTTCTTTTTCACAAAAAAGAAACTCGAGGAGACCTGTGACTTGGAGGGCCTAATGTATCCCTGTTCCAACGCTTCCGTAACGTAGGCGTTCATAGTCTCCGTTTCGGTGCGAGACAGTGGATACACGTGACCCTTCGGGAGTGCGGCTCCGTCAACGAGGTCTATCGCACAATCCCCCAGCCGGTGTGGTGGCAACACAGCAGCCTTGGCTTTGGAAAAAACCGTAGCCAAGTCCCTGTATTCGGGGGGAATGGGCACGGCGGACGCACTGTCTGGACTCTCCACCGAGGTCGAGCCAACGGAAACACCCAAACACCTACCCTGGCACTTCCGCGACCACCCCGACAGACGTCGACTAGACCAGGAGATGACGGGGTCGTGTAGGGATAACCAGGGGAAACCTAAAACTATTGGGAATGTGGGTGAGTCGATTATGTGAAAGGATATGGTTTCACTGTGTCGGTTGTCGGTAACCAGGAGGAGGGGAACAGTGCAACTCGTGACCAGACCTGACCCTAGTGGCCGGCTGTCTAGAGCTCTCACGGGCAGGGGGGTGTCGAGGGCCTGGAGGGGTATGCGTGACCGCAGGGCAAAAGACTTATCCATGAAATTTCCGGCTGCGCCTGAGTCTACCAGCGCCTTACACCGGGAGAGCCGCGGAAAGCCGGGGAACCTAACAGGGACAGTGCACATAGAGAGGGAAGAGGTTAGTGGTGAATGTGCATGTGCTACCTGGGGTGATGCGGAAGTGCCCTGCCTGTCACCTCTTGACTCGGGGAGGGAGGTGCGGTGCGGCGCGGTTGTACGGCCTCGTTTCCTCTTGGAGGCACTCCGCACCTCTCCTCCCCTACACCTGCCCGACAGCGCAGCCGCCCCCAGGGCCATGGGGACGGCGGCGTCTGGTTGGCAGGGTGGAACGGGCGGGCCTCTTCCGGGACGTCCTCGGGCAGCTAGCAGGTTGTCGAGACGGATGGACATGTCCGCCAGTTGGTCAAAGGAGAGGGACACGTCTCGACAAGCCAGCTCCCTCCGGACGTCCTCGCGAAGGCTACACCGGTAGTGGTCGATCTGAGCCCGCTCGTTCCACCCCGATCCCGCTGCCAGGGTCCGGAACTCCAGAGCGAATTCCTGCGCCGATCTCGTCTCCTGCCGTAGGTGGAACAGTCGTTCACCCGCCTCTCTCCCTTCGTGTGGATGGTCGAACACGGTTCGGAAGCGGCGGGTGAAATCGGCGTAGCTGCCCTGGGTGGGCTGCTCGGTGTTCCAGACGGCGGTGGCCCACTCCAGGGCTTTTCCGGATAGGCAGGAGACGAGCGAGGTGATCTTCTGAGCCTCGGTCGGCGCAGGGTGCATCGCCTGGAGCGCGATGTCCAGTTGTAGGAGGAATCCCTGGCAGCGGTCCGCCGCCCCGTCGAAGTCCCTGGGCAAGGGGAGATGCAGTGCCCCCATGCTAGGCGGCGAGGAAAGGGCAGGCGGAGAAACGGCCGGTGCTGCGGGGGTCTGCTGGCTCAGCTCTAGGCGCTGTACCGCTTTCAAGATGTTGTCCATTGCCGCGCCTAGGCTGGCCAGCATTGTTGAATGTACTCGGACCGCCTCCGCAACACCGACCTTGCCTGTGGCTCCTGTAGGCTCCATATCCTTGCTGTCTTTCTTGGGTGTGTGATTCTGTCACGGCTTCGGGGTTTGAGGAGCAAGGAGGAGCAGGAGAAGGCGTGGTGGAAGGATATTTAATCGTATCCACTCGAACATATACAGCGTAAGCTGAACAAAGCGTAGCACAGCTCTACACACAGGTAGAGACAATCACACACAAAGACAGGGGGAGCAGAGGGAACATATATACCGGGGGAAACAGCGATGATGAGGAACAGGTGCACTAAACGAGACACAGGTGAAATGTATTATGAGACGGTGGTGTCAGAAGGCCGGTGACGTCGACCGCTGGGGCCCGCCCACTGCAGGGGGAGGTGAACCAGCAGAGGTCGCAGTTGTCACAGACTGGGAGAACATGGCTGAACTACATACACAGGCTAACGAGCAGAACAGAAACCGGTGGAAACACAGGTGAAAGGAATAGACTGATAAACTGAAACAAGAACAGGAAGGACCATACAAGGACAAGACCAGTCAAGGACAGAAAACAGAAAACATGAAGCGGAATGGTCCCCTCAGGCTGGGGCCGTTAAAGTACCCCCCTCCTCAAGGCGCGGACACCCGGACGCGCCAAAACGAACAAAAGGGGAGGGCGGGCAAGGCACCAAGGCGGAGGCTCCACCTCGGGATGGGGACCAGGGACAGGAACAGGCGGAAGTCCCCTGCTGGCGCACCGACCAGGGACCTGTGGAGAACCAGGAGCTGGAGCAGGCAGAGGAGGGTCAGGAGCCGGCGGAGGGCCAGGAGCTGGCGGAGGGTCAAGAGCCGGGGGAGGGCCAGGAGCTGGCGGAGGGTCAGGGTCAGGCTGGGGAGCCCTGTTGTAGTTAGGATTCAAGCAGCCGTGTGCAGCACTGATTTAAGTTTGTTTATTGATTTATGAGGGTAACCGGAAAGAAAAGCATTGCAGTGATCTAATCTAGAAGGAACAAAAGCATGGATCTGCTGTTTTTCTCTGGGGTTTTTAAAGAAGATGAGGTAGTTTGTGTTTAAGTTAATAGTTCTACTAGATTTGCCTTTAACAAACATGTTTTGGACAAGGTCAATTGCACTCAGGTTACGGTGGTGTGAATATTGTGTAAAAAATCTCTCCATCTCCAAACTCTCTGATGCACATTTAATTAAATCGTCAATAATTAAAAGGTTGTTTTTCTGAATCGGTAGCAGATTGTCATCACACAGCGATCTTGGTAGACCTTCTAAAAAAGTGATCTCCTAGAATGTGATTTAGTAAGGCCTTGTGCTGTAATCAGGGAGCAGTTCACGCTTGAGGTAGACAACTCTGAAACGCTTAGACACTACTCGGTTTTTCAATGCGAATGTTCTTTTATCTCTCACAATTGCGTCTGCATTAGCAAGGACGTGATCGTCATCGCCACCTTTGCCTAATACAAAGTTATTAACCAGTCATGTCAGCGTCTCCAAGTTAACAATGGTTGTGTTGTAGCTGTTGAGTGTAATGCCTTTTGCTTTGAGAAAGGTCAGACCTTTAACGGTTTTGTAACCGTATGTCTTATGCCCAGCACTAACAAACTGAGCGATGCTGTCACCATCCGGTAACTCATCGGTCAAATCACCCAAAAATGGCCCCAGTGGGGTCACCCAATCCCCAATGTCGTGTGACAAAGATCACGGAATCAGTGTCTGTGTAGAGTACACGTCTATCCAACTTCTCCATGAGTGAATACAACTCAAGTCTAGCATAAGCGGTTGTGAACGCAGCAATAACATTTTTGCTGTTATGTGGTCTGTTTTGTGTAACGCCACTGTACCATCGCAACTGTGTTCTAAGATGAAAGAGAAATAACCAACATCTATTTCACTGGAAAAAAAGGCTAAACTGGCTAAACTCCTCCGGATCTGTAATTAGCATTGTGTTCATAAAGTTAGACCGCTCACACATCTTACCCCAAAGACTATTCATTGCCAATTTAGCCAAAGATTGCCTAGCATAGTTTACAACTATGTTTTACTTGTCAAGCTGCACACCCTCCTTTTCATGATATTAATGGATATACTGGTCTTTAGCCTCATCGTCAACCACAGATGGCGGGAAGCCGCTAGCTTCCTGCTTGTGCTTCATGAATGTTCTCATGTAATTTGCAAAAAGATTATCTGATGTACTGGTGAAATCCCAGACTTCTAATATTTTCACAATGCAATAACCTTTCTAAACAGCCTTAACCATCTCAATAGAAACCAAAGTACCAGTTAGAGATCTTTCTGAATCAGTATGTGAACCATCAGTTACCTGGTTTTCAGACTCTGCACATAATCTACACAAGGGAAAGAACAGCTTACTGCCGAACCTGTGCGGTAAAACGGGGTGATAAAGCCCTTTCGGTGGACACACCGTAGCCCTAACAATACCAAAATAGGTGTCTAGCGGTTTGAAATCTCGAAAGATTATATCTGGATGCCCAATTGGATAAGTCTTTGCCTTGTTGCAGAATGGGTCAAGACTACAGACGTCGTTATACTGAATAGTCTCCCCTTCTTGAGCCGTAAACTTCAAATGAATTGCATTGGTACGACCGCCAAAAAGAGCATCCCAATGGTCAAGGCGCTATGAAGCATCAAAAGTCTTCAATAAAGCTTTGACGTCTGCGGATGTGTTTTTAAGCTGATTCCACTCACACTCCCATATGTATTGAACATGTACGCTGTGTTGTTCTTTTAAAGCCTCAAGCTTTGTCAGCCATTGTTGGTGCATCAACCCCTACTGAGTCTTCGTCACCGGGTTGGTGCTTACTGAACAATGAAACTTTGGCGGAAATCTGTGCCAGAAACAGCCTAGAAATGAATAGACTGTGCACACCCCATTGCGTTCAGCATATCCATCAACATAGTAGGCACCGATTTTCTCTTCACCCCTGTTCAGGGCGTGTTGTATTGATATATCCTCATCAGAGGCCACATATTCAAGCCATTGGATTGAGCTGTTTGAGAATGTCTTCTGACAACGGTTGTATTTGTCTGAGGGGATCAATGCAATGGTGTCCTTGGTGAGGAATCTGTTGCGAAAGACTTTCATGCAAGCCGAAGCAATTGTAATTGACCAGAATGGGTCAACACCACCACACTCCAGGAACTCGAGTCTGTAGCGCATACAACCCTCTCTCAAGATGACCACATAATTCACACAGTAAGCCTTTATTTCATCCTGCATGACAAAGGGGTCTGCGGAAACAGTTTCATACCATTGCAAAAACTCATATTTTTCTTTAACCATCATGGTATTCACACCAGAGTAATGCGGTTTCCGGATGGGGGCCAACATAGTTCCCATTCTGCTTGATGTTAAACTTAAAGAAAGCAATGACTATCAATGTATCTCTGATTGCATGTGCTGTCTGCAAAAATCATGAGCTTGCTGCCATTAGCAATAAGTGTTGTGCCAATACTATTGTTAGCAAGGTACTGCTTCAAGATGTAACCATCGAAACCTTTAGACTTGTGTGCTATAAATGTGTAGTCATTATATTTCGGTTGCCTAAAAAGCAGTGACAAAACCATCTCTGGCTGAGCAACACGTCTCGTTATCAAAGCTTATTGCGCACACTATATTTGCTGTGTGTACACTGTTCACCAGATTGGCAATTGTCTCAAAATCATAAAATATGTAGTCCTCACTGGGGTCCTCAGGATTAGAGGGTTTTACGATGATTCATTTCAACTGCCAGATCCATGTTACAATTGGGACACATTTTATCCATGCACTTGTGCGCTTTATAGTTGGTAATACTAACGTTGTAATGACGGCCGCAATTGACACAGTATTTCTTCTGGTCACACCTGCTAACCCAACGACCCACACCTTTGTGGTGCTTGAAGCGTTTATGCTGTCTATAACAAAAGTCAGAATAACATAGCCGCTTACAGTCCGGGCACTGCTTTGTGTTACAGGGTTGGGTATGACAATCTTGATGAAGACAGACACTACAGCTATGTTTACAGCCATGATCACCGCAGGTGTTAAACCCTGTATAATACCACTCACAAACATATGACACACCCAGAAAACCCTTCAGATTCATGATGCCATAGAAATGGTAATCATGTAAGTACATTAAGACGCTTCTAGGTTGGGTGTCCTCGCTGTTTTGAAACTTGGTAAAGAGACTATCCCGTGTTTGATGAAAGACAACAATTTTACACCCTGTAATTTCTTCAAACCGAACAATATCTGTGAATGCCACACAATCCTCTAATGCTAAACCAGCTCCTGTATGTAACTCACGACCACTAACCAGGGCCTCAGCATATGTGTACTGTGGGTTCAACATACCCATCAAACAAACCGAAAAACATGTAGGATCATTATTCACAGCCACATATAAATGCCTTCTTTCTTTATTGAAAATCTGATCTATCAATACTGTTTGTGCTTTACGTCGCGGGGCACCACCCTCACGGTTATTGACAATTTGTACCACCAGCTCTAGTGATTCATCAATCATAATCTCAGCATTACTCTGCATAACACTTTCAAACACTTTTCAAACGTGCGTTCATTATATTCATCTGCTCTCATGGTCACATATACGGGGGATATCAGAGATTCACCAATCAACTCAATCTGCAGACGATCACCAGGCCCATGTACAAAGTCTGAAGCTCTAACAATCAAAGTATCCAATCCAAACAAACCATGCATCTGAGGATTATTTTGTGCATCGCTGTGTAACAAAGTAATGACCGGTTCATTTGTATTTTGGGTGTATTCTCTTGATTATGTGTAGATGTTGTTGGTTGTTCCCTGTCTGGTCTGTTTGTAATATCTTTCGCCATTTTTGTAGTTTAACTAACGATCCAGTTATAGGTTAAAATATTATTCTAATTCAAACATACATCACAGTTTTGATGAGTTGACTGTAAAATATGTATTACCTTCAGTTTTCAAGCATGAACAAAAATCCCCTGACGCTGTGCAGCCACAAGGCGGGGTGTCCGTAACTGAAGCCGTTATGCCATTATGGTGATGTACTCTGTATCATCACCACGATCATCACCATGATGATACAGACACTGATGCTAGTCACTTGGTCTGAAATAAATACAAAGAGGGTTAACAAGCGCATACAGGTATTTAAAGCTGATTAACAATAATGTTAAAAGTCTACTTACCTAGAACATGTCCACGTTGGCCAATATGGGTTTTCAGTCTGTCTAAGAGAAGGGAGTGATCAATAGTGTCAGAAGCAGCACTAAGATCAAGAGGCAACAAGACGGATAGGGAACCCTTGTCTGAGGCCATTAGAAGGTCATTTGTTACCTTCACGAGTGCAGTCTTAGTACTATGATGGGGTCTGAAACCAGAATGGAGCATTTCATAAACGTTATTTGTCTTCAGGAAGGCATTCCGTTTTTCGGTTGGTTTTTTAAAAATGTTTCTACGATTTTTGAGAGGAACAGGAGGTTTGATATTGGCCTATAATTGTTTAATATGTCTGAATCCAGATATTTTTTTTTTGAAGAGGCTTAATTTCCACAATGTTTAGTGAGTTTAGTACACATCCAGAGGAAAGGGAGCAATTTATTATGTTCAACATTGTCTTACCTAGCACCGGAAATAGCTCCTTTAGTAATTTGGTTGGAATCGGGTCTAGCTGACAATTTGTGGGTTTAGAACTCATTACAAATTTAGTGAATGTGTCAAGCGATATGGGATAAAACAAAAATCCCCATTGACACCTGGTCAGGGAGGTTCAGGACATTCTCAGGACAACTGACAGTGAGCTGATATTCCAGGATTTTGGGGGGACATTATTAGATCTACAATATCTATTTCTCGTGATGGGACTAAATCTAAGATATGATTGCGGCAGTGCATGGACCTGAGACATGTTGGATAAAACCCATTGAGTAAGTTATGGCTTCAAAGGCTTTTTGAAGAGGGTCATTGGACTTTTCCATATGAATATTGAAATTGCCAAAAAATAGGATACTCTCTGCCAGAGATTCACCAATCAAGACTACAAGGTTAGACAAGAATTCTGGAAACTAATTGAGGAACATTGTGTATGGCCCGGGGGGCCTGTAAATAATAGCTATGTAAAACGATTTATCAGCCTGTACTGGGCCAACCAAGTCTATTATTGCTCCCAACAATCCGGTTTTCCTCCGAGGCTGATGATGTGAGGGAAAATCTGAAAGCTGCCTACCCACATTCATTTTGCCCTGCTGGTGGGCTACTCCATGGTCATCTTCAACCACGCCCTGTCCAGTGCTGTGGTTCCCTCTTGCTTCAGGAATATCGCCATCACCACAAGACTGTCCTTACTACCCCTGTTATCATGAAGGGCTTTGAGAGGCTTTTCACAGTCCATGTTTGAATCCAGATTGCCAGGTTCACCTGACCCATTCTGCAACTGGATCCTGGATGATCTGATGGTCAGAACCCAGGTTGTGACAATTGGAAACAAAACCTGCCTCCTAACACTGGGGCCCCCCCAGGGTGTGTCTTTAGCCCTCTGCTGAAGTCCATGTCCACCCACCACTGAGTTGGCCAAAACCAAGATAATCTTGTGAATCTATTGACTTGAATTCCTTTGAAAACCTATAGTTAAAATGAAAGAGGGCAGTCCATAAGTGGCAATTTAAGGATCGGGAAAGATCTTGTGTTGAGGAATGGTCCAGTGGCCCCTCTGGAGTGTTTTTGAGAAGGTCTCAGTGCTGTCATTCTTGAATAGGACAAAGGGGCACAAAGTTAAAAAAAAAGTGTGCCGTGGTATTGAGAGATAATTTTTTGGGAATTTGTTGTAATTTGAAAAATCTGTCTTTTTGATGAATTTCTTTGAATCATTATTGAAGAACAAGATCTTAAACTTGTTAATCGTTTGAGAGTATAGCTCATTACCTCTGCTATTTATTGTTTTGCTCATCACAGGTGCAATTATTTTTGGAGGTGACATTTGTGCAAATGTTACTGCTCTTCTTTTGTGACCAAGCTGTTCCTTTTTCATAGATCTCTTATCTGTCAATCAAATTATTTATTATATAAAGCCTTTTTTACATCAACAGTTGTCACAAAGTGCTTATATGGATACCCAGCCTGAAACCCCAAAAAGCCAGCAACAACAGAGCTGATGCACAGTGGCTATTGTGTCCCTAGTAGGGTCGAAAATTTGTAAGAAACCTTGTGAGGAACCGGACTCTGAGGGGTGCCCAGTCCGCCTTCTGGCTGTGCCTGGTGAAGAATATAAGTGTACATTAACATTTGGGGCACATGAATGTTTTTGCATGTTCAGACGAGAAACATGTCTTTAAAATGAAATGGTCGAGTGACATATAGGACATTACCAATGTCTGATTACTAAACATATGTATATTTACCCAAAACTATGACTACACAATGTATGCATTGATAATAAATGATAAATAGTACATGCATTAATTATTATTTAATACATTCCTGTAATAGAGCAACTGTGCATTGACTCAATGTGGGGAGCCTACATGGGTGCAAGATTTGCCCCCGCATTGGGCCCACACCATGCCAGTGTGGGCATGTTTGCTGTGAAGAGAGGGGCATGGTTCAGGCAAAGCGCTGGCTGCCCTTGGGGGCAAATGTGAAGCCGATGAGCAACGGTGCGTTGGCCCATGTGTGGCCAATACTTTAGCCTGCATTTGGCCCGTATCTTGCCAACGTGGACATGTTTGTTCGCTATTGACCTCTTCATCTGAGTGTGTCAGAGTCTTTGCTGTTTTTTGGTTTGAGCCACAGTCCACTAATACATTGTTTTTATAAGACACCCACAATTTCCATTGTCATTCAACTTCACATGAGGGTAATGATAAAAGTGTCCTTTTCCTGTGTTGTGTGTATGTTCACTATATTTTATTAATGGTACCTTGGAAAAACAATCTCAGTGTGATGAATTCCTGACTGTAAATACATGACATCATAACACAGTAGTGTCTGTGACACAGTCTGCCATCTGTTTCTGTCTCAGGTGAGGTAGCTGCAGAAAGTATCTGTCTGGAACACAACTGTGTCAAAAGCTACATTCAGTTTCCAATTGTAACCAACAACGTTGTTCATTCATGCGATTCTTGAACATAAATGGTTCAATCTATTAATTTCAGAATTATGCAGTAATCTGATCTGATTTTCTCTGAATGATACACTGTCTGTCCGTGGACATGGTTGTTTATGCTGTTGTTAAAATGCATCAAGGATCGAACTTGCTCATTAAATTTAGTACAGTGACAGCGATTTTACATACAATTCTGAATGGACTAAAGCGTCTGATTAATCAAACGCAATCAGCTTTCATTTAACGTCAGTTACTTTGTTCTTTCTGGGGGCTAACTGGGACATTTCAGAGGACAACTATAGTCAGACACAGGCCACCAAGAACAGGGACTGTTCCTGAAAAGGGGGACCCTCTCTAACTCTACCTATCCTCTCTTATTCTCTTTTGCTCCCTCTCTCTTGTGTCCTTCCTCCTCTTCCCCCCTTCCTCCCTCTGCTCCCTCAGCTCTTTTGCCATGTCTAAGGCAGCCGTGAGGAAGCTGCACTGGCGTTCCAAGGTCCAGGAGAGCTTCATCCCCGTGGTTGGGGGTTCCTCTGGGGAGCTGGGCCTGGCTGTGGGCGGTGGAGCTGACTACGGAGAGTTCCCATTCATCACAGCATCCCCTGGGGGCGGGCTGACAGTGGGCGATGTGATCCTAGAGATTGGGGGGACTCCAGTGTTAGGGATGACGCTAGGAGATGTCCGGGGGGTCCTCAACTCCTGCCCCCATCCCATCTGCATCAAGTCCGTCTCCCCAGGTACTGTATCAGAGTGGTAACGTCCTCTGGGGAAACATTGTGGATGCAGCTACTAACTTCGTCAACACCCCTAACTACTGAGGTGCCACCTACAGAGGGCGTTGCAACGATTTTCAAATTTCTATGCCTTTGGAAAGTGACCCCTTAGTATATTTTGTTGTGTTATAGACACTGTTTATAATTGATTCAATTATTCAATTATTTGTATGCCATCAGTCTACATACAAATAACCCATAATGACAAAGTGAAAACACTTTTTTTGTCTTGCCTGTGTGCTCTGGGTCCTTGTCGTATAGAGTCGTACCCAGTCTGAAGTCCTGGTGCTCTGGATCGGGTTTTCTTCAAGGGCCTCTTTATTTTTTTCTCTCTTTATCTGTCCCTTAATCCATCCCATTCTACCAGTCCCTATTTCTGAGAAGCATCCTAAAACACGCTTCATCGATTGTTCAAGCCAGGTGATGATCGGTACCTTGTTCTCATCAGGTGCAGTGCTTGCCATTCAGGGGTAATTCCTCAACTTCGGTCTAATCCTACCAGATCATAATTTAATCAATTACAAATTAAGTCTTAAGTCTTGTTTTAGGTCAGAGAGGGCACACTCCTCCTGGTGAATAGGTGCTGGTGAATACTTCCTGGTTGGACAAGCAGTGGGATAAGAAACAGAATAGTTTTACCAAATGTGCATTGGAAGACACATATTTGAAATTAAAACATCATAGATTTGGGAAGGGGACAATGTTTCTGGTCTGAGGTATGGGAGCCTGTTATTCCGGGGAGGGAAGCGTTCACATTCCTAATGACACATGTGACAGCAGGTCCAGAAAGGGTTGTGTCCATGTGACCATTCAATAGCCTGTCACCCTGGAAGGGCCTTGATATTTATGCAGGGGTTGCTGGGGGCAACGGATGTCTTTGTTAAATCTGAACATAGCAATATGTCCCCGCTATGTCACCTGACTGTTGCTCCCCGTGGCCTTGCTGCGGTAGATTGATGTGTAAATGGCGTGCAGGACTGTAACCGAAGCTCTTAACCCTGGTAACTCAGCTTCTGGTACCTCCATTATCATTCTGTGTGCCAGGCAGCCAGACGGGCCTCCCTCCCTTGGTATTCTGACTGCATGTATTTCGAATCCATGCGCTGTAGACAAAGATGGATGGGCTGAGCTGTACTGTGCGGTTGAACAGCACTTAGGCCTACTCCACCTACTGCGCCTCCTCCCACTCATCCTCTACTTCTCTCCACCCACTCCTCCTCCCCCTTGCATTCCGTTTTCCCTCCTCCTGCTCCCTCTTCTCTGCCTACTCCCCTAACTTCCATAATCCAGGCCGCCAGTGACACCACATTGTGTTCTCATTCTTTATGGCAGTGTTGATATGAGTAAATAAGTTTCATCTGTGTGTGACACAGGGGAATTAAAGGCCTTGTACTAACACTGTTCATGTTTTGACAGAACCTATTATAACTGTCTACGACAGCTTGGGGATGTGATGTACAGGGTGGAGAAGCCATTTATTATAATGTGGCATATTGTGCTTAGGAAATGGATGTGCAACACACGTGTTTCTGTCCAGCACGTTCTGTTGTTTCTCCATCATTTTAAATATACGCCACAGCATTAGTCTAAGGTCTTTTATATTTTAACAAAGCCCATTGCTGGACAGCTGTTACACAATGCCAACAGAAGCCTGTCATTATTTTTCCAGAAAGCTGCGGGCCCGAGGCTTGATCTGTGCGTCACGCTGTCCATATGTAGCGGGCTCATGTGTGTGCATTGGAGACTGTCTGTGCTGATAAAGTTTTATTAGAGTGACGTTTTAATAGCAGCACGGAAGATTCAATCTGCACTCATATCTGGGGAACTGGGGCCAGGGGGGGTGAGTGGTCGTCTGTCAACGTGACAAGCAGGGAGATGTACTCAGGCCATCCATAACACCAAGTGACCTGTCATCAGAGGCCATAAAGTACTTGAGATAAAATGAATAGATCAGAGAGTGGAGTAAGTGTCAGCCCGCTGTGTGATGTTATGGATGGCCTGAGTATCATTTCCCTGCTTGCAACCAGTCTGTTGCGTTTTCAACCATGTGTATTAATACGCTCCATTAAAAGGCTGGGAAATGCTAGACTGTGTCCTCAGGATGGCTAATAGTGGCTGTTTAAAGACATTGTATTTGGGATATTTTTTTGATTGTATTTAACTTTTATTTGAAATCTGTTTTTGATAAAAATATGAGACAGTCATCATTTTCAATAATTACTGAGGGGTTAATACTACTAAAATAAAAAATATTTGTTATGTTTATACAACACATCTAAATCAAAACAATCTTAATATGCTTCAATGGCAAGAAAACAACCAAGCAAAATATCACGAGCAGCCTGGCTATAGTTAGCTAGGTCAGCCAATAGAGGCATTTATTTGAGTACATCAAACCCACTGTAGCGATACAGACTTTGTTTTTATCTGGGGAATGTTAGCTTGAACTGTCACTCCTTCTGACAGGTTATGCAAATATTTAGACAATTCGTCAAGTTTTTTTACTGCTCAGCTGATACTGCAATTTCACTGTCTTTGTCTCCCTCCCTCGTCTTCCCCTCTTCCCATTCGATGTCCCTCTCCTTTCACTCCCTCTGCCTCCCTCACAGGCTCTGCGTTATGTAAGGACCTCAGGTTGTATTTGAGTAAGTGTTTCACGCCGGGCTCCGTGGACAGCCAACTCCAGCAAGTTATTCGGGAGAACCTGTACCTCCGAGCCGTGCCATGTAAGTCCCATCTAGCCGTGCCATGTAAGTCCCATCTAGCCGTGCCATGTAAGTCCCATCTAGCCGTGCCATGTAAGTCCCATCTAGCCGTGCCATGTAAGTCCCATCTAGCCGTGCCATGTGAGTCCCATCTAGCCGTGCCATGTAAATCCCATGTAGCCATGCCATGTGAGTCCCATCTAGCCGTGCCATGTAAGTCCCATCTAGCCGTGCCATGTAAGTCCCATCTAGCCGTGCCATGTAAGTCCCATCTAGCCGTGCCATGTAAGTCCCATCTAGCCGTGCCATGTGAGTCCCATCTAGTCGTGCCATGTAAATCCCATGTAGCCATGCCATGTGAATCCCATCTAGCTGTGCCATGTAAGTCCCATCTAGCCATGCCATGTAAATCCCATGTGGCCGTGCCATGTGAATCCCATATAGCTGTGCCATGTAAGTCCCATGTAGCCGTACCATGTAAGTCCCATCCAGCTGTGCCATGTGAATCCCATCTAGCCATGCCCTCCGTCGGTCCCATTATGGCCCCTTGTTGCACAACAATGGATATCAACCTGTAAGTCCCCTTTAAAGTCCCACTAAACATTCTGTTAGTCTTCCATTTCCTGGGTCATGTACTGTCTAATATAGGTTGGCATGTTCTTTTTAATAATGGAAACAGGAATACGTATTGCTATGCTGATGACATATTTCTGGACTGTCTTAACATCATTTAAACACTTTAACAAATCCCCTATCTAGTACATTTATTCAGACTGAGAGAAGCCCTACACGGTTGTTGCCACGGTAATAGTGTTAATTGGTATACAATCACAATCTTGGGGAAGCTGTTTCTGTCACCTCTGTGTGTCAGTGTATGCAAATGGAGATGGGTTGTCAACCCTGGCTTCATCAGCCAAACAGTATTTACAAGTCAGGTTTAGGTGAGAGAAAGTACCTAGAGGAATATTACATTTCCATGGTAACTGTATGTTACAGTGTTAGTTTTATCCAGAATGTTATTTTATTCAGTTTATTGCTTCATCTGCGCCTTTTTAGGGTCTTTGTTTAATGCTATTTTACAAGTTCAAGTCTTGTCTTATCTTTTTATTGAACCCTTAACTGTAAACATCAATTGTTTGTTCAATGATAATTACTTAAGGTTATCTAAAACATTTGAAGCACTTGCTACGATGTATTTGGAGCATCACTTGCTATCTTAATTATTTCTCTAAGAAATCTGTCTGTAAGGAGATCGTTGTCACTGAGAACATGTGCTGGAGAGTGATGTGGTGTGTATATCTTTGAAGCTCTTATTGTGGTGCCATATCCCTGAATGGTGTAATATCTGTCCGAAGGGTTTGGCTGCTGTCCTGTCTCTCTTACGCAGTCAAAGTCTGCCTGGCAGCCTGGGCAGACAACCCTGGTCTGCCCAGCAGCGATGGGGAGTTTGGCACTAATCTCTCGTTTAGCCAGGAACTAGGTCAAGTGGAACAGTCCGCCAGACCAGTCAGCCGCTCCACCACTTCTCTGATTTGTTGAGAGATCAAGGCACAGGTCACAACTCCCAAGAAATACAAGAAAACAAGTCATTTGGTTTCTTTGCACTTTAAACACTGTGACATAAGAAATACAAATGACACTGCCACACAAGCACACAGCCTCCTAGTCAAGCCTTTTTACATAACAATTCAGTTTACTCATTTGGCAATTAGATGGGGTAGACTGGAGGATGATGACTGCATTTGATCTTTAGTCGGAAATGTTTTAGCATCTGTACTATAAACATGTTCAACATTAATGGATTATATTACATGTTGTGTAGTGATTAGGTTTGCAAAATCCCTGGTTTCCCTAAATCCCGGTTGGAGGATTCCCGGAATCTGGGCGGAATGAGCAGGAAAGTCATCATCCTCTGACCAGGATTTCTGGAAAACCTGGATATTTATTAAAAGTTTACAGAAATGCAAAAACCTTGTTGTAATGCTTGGAAACACAGAGACTGTCTACAGTAACCTGGCTGCTGGTAGCGAGCCTTGTCACACAACTTCCTGCTCGGTTCTCTAGATTGGAGCGACAGAGGCGGCACACTCTGTCCCTGACTGTATAATCCTCTCATCTGAAGGCGATGGATGACACAGTAAGACACTGCTGCTCGTCCTGTATCACTGTAGACAAACTAATACTAAAAACATTGAGACATGTCCAAGTGTAGCCCACTTGCAAAAATACAAATTAGCAAGTCAACTCCAATTTGTCTTTTATTGCATCTCTTATACTTGGTTAGAAATGTGGTTGTTTGTTTTGTTTTTCTTTGTGGAAGAAGATATGGCCAACTTATAAACCTTGAGTGTCGAGTGCAATTGTGGCTCAGTGATGCCCCCTTCAGGAACTATGTTTCTTCTAATATTACAGAACTCTAATCATCTATTGGGGCAATTACACTTAGATAGATTAACCTATTTACCTGTAGATCCTATACTGGAGTTTGTGGTTTGTGCCATTACGCTAGGCAACCTTGAAAGACTGTTTTTTAATCCATTAAGCCTGCTCTGAGGTTGTGCTTCTACTTCAAGAAAGTATCTACAAATTCTTTATTTTGATATGTCGTGATGCTGTTTGAACATATTGCATTACTGTGGATGATGCTGTTTGTACATACTGTATTACTGTGGATGATGCTGTTTGTACAAATTATATTACTGTGGATTATTTTGTTTGTACATACTGTATTACTATGGATGAGGTTGTTTGTACATACTGTATTACTGTAGATGATGCTTTTTGTACATATTGCATTACTGTGGATGATGCTGTTTGTACATACTATATTACTGTGGATGATGCTGTTTGTACATATTGATTTGCTCTGGATGATGCTGTTTGTAAATACTGTATTACTGTGGATGATGCTGTTTGTACATACCGTATTACTGTGGATGATGCTGTTTGTAAATACTGTATTACTGTGGATGATGCTGTTTGTACATACCGTATTACTGTGGATGATGCTGTTTGTACATATTGCATTACTGTGAATGATGCTGTTTGTACTTACTGTATTACTGTGGATGATGCTGTTTGTACATATTGCATTACTGTGAATGATGCTGTTTGTACTTACTGTATTACTGTGGATGATGCTGTTTGTACATATTGCATTACTAAAGATTGTTTTTTTTATACATACTGTAATACTGTGGATAATGGTGTTTGTGCATATTGCATTACTGTAGAGGTTGCTGTTTGTACATACTGTATTACTGTGGATGATGCTGTTTGTACATACTTTGTTCCTCCGTATCATGCTATTTGTAAATACTGTATTACTGTGGATGATGCTGTTTGTACAAACTGTATTACTGTGGATGATGCTGTTTGTACAAACTGTATTACTGTGGATGATGCTGTTTGTACATATTGCATTACTGTGGATGATGCTGTTTGTACATACTGCATTGCTCTGGATGATGCTGTTTGTACATATTGCATTACTCAAGATTATGTTTTTTTATACATACTGTAATACTGTGGATAATGCTGTTTGTGCATATTGCATTACCCAGGATGATGCTATTTGCCCATACTGTATTCCTGTGGATGAAGCTGTTTTTACATAATGTATAACTATAGATGATGCTGTTTGTACATACTGTATTACTGTGGATGATGCTGTATGTACATACTGTATTACTGTGGATGATGCTGTTTGTACATACTGTATTACTGTGGATGATGCTGTTTGTATGTACTCTATTACTGTGGATGATGCTGTTTGTATGTACTCTATTACTGTGGATGATGCTGTTTATACATGCTGTGTTACTGTGGATGATGCTGTTACTACATACTGTATTACTGTGGATGATGCTGTTTGTACATACTGTATTACTGTGGATGATGCTGTTTGTACATGCTGTGTTACTGTGGATAATGTTGTTTCTACATATTGTATTCCTGTGGATGATGCTGTTTGTACATGCTGTATTACTGTGGATAATGTTGTTTCTACATATTGTATTCCTGTGGGTGATGCTGTTTGTACATAGCATATTACCGTGGATGATGTTTGTATATACTGTATTACTATGGATGATGTTGTTTGTACAGACTGTATTACTAGGGATGATGTTGTTTGTACATAGTTTATTATTGTGGATGATGTAGTTTGTACATACTGTATTGCTATGGATGATGCTGTTTGTACATACTGTAATACTATGGATGATGTTGTTTGTACATGTATTACTGTGGTTGATTTTGTTTGTACATAGTGTATTGCTGTGGATGATGCTGTTTGTGCATATTGTATTGCCTTTGTCTCCCTACCCCACACCCCCATTGACATCAATAGTCTAAAGGTAAATGTCAGGCACTCCATCTGCAATTGACTTTGCATAGGCTTTTTCCATGTCAAGGAATACCCCCATTCATTCTGAATGACTGTATTATTGTACTTAGTTATTTATATTATTTTCAATTTGGTTGAAACAGCCAGTGATGGCCAGTTCTGGGGTTGGGCAGGCAAAGTGGCCTGTCTTTGACTGACAGTGATGTCTTGGTGTTGATAAGAAGCTATTTAATTACCTTTCTACTGTAACACTCCTATCTCTACCTCTCCCCCTTGGCCCATGGGATCACGAGGGGGGGGGGGGGGTCTGGAGGAGTATGTCAATAATTCACCTATCTCCTGCTGACATGTCGTATAAATCCGAGAGGAGAGCATGGCTAATGAGTCACAGCCCCATCGCTCACACACACACTCACACATGCATACACACACAAACACACACACTCACACACAATGCCTTGCATCTTTATTGTTGTGGGCACCAAAAAAACATCCATGTTCCCTAACTTTAACCATTATCCTAACCTCAACCAAGCCATAACCTAATTTAGGTATTTATACCTAAACATAACCTACCCCTAATGCTTAACCCTAAACTTAACCCATAATACCAAATCCTAAAGGTAACCCTAATTGTAAAACTAACCCCAGTTGTAAACCTAACCTAAATTGCTAACTGACATTGTCCTTGTGCAGATCCAAATCCCCCCAAAAAAATGTACTAGCCTTGTGAGGTCTTCTGGTCTTAATTAGATCTGAGAAACAGAAACACATAAACACACACACATACCTGGCTTTGAATTTGAAGTGAAGACTGGATATGTATTACCACTAAAAATATATTTTCCTCTATGTCTTTTCGTCTAGGTACAACCAGACATCCCCGTGATGGGGAGATCTCAGGAGTAGATTATAACTTTGTCTCCATAGAAGAGTTCTTCTCCCTGGAGGAGTCAGGAGCTCTGCTTGAGAGTGGCAAGTTCAAAGGTGAGGAGAGAAGAGGACCAGGTTGGTATTCGTTCACTTAATCATCTGTCTGACTGCATTGTAGTTTTATAGATAGTCCTTGATCACAGCGTATGTCGTATGCTGTATGTTACAAATAGAGGATGTCAGTTTATCCATACGGGTGTAGTACTTACCCAGACCAATTCACAAAGCTACGCTGACCCATCCGGCATAGCTGCTGTATGTCACTCATCCAATGGGTAATAGGGCTGTGCTGCCCTGTTTCTCTCCATGCTGCCACACCCATCCTAGTCAATGGAGGGTTAGAATTAGACAGCTTCCTCTGATTAAAGAGGCACCCACTGATTAGTATGCATAATTTATAAGAGCTTAATAGTTGCAATAAATGCCATCTTCACGTTGCCTTGCTTGTGACTGATGTATGGCTCCTGTAAAGCAATCAGGAGAACCAGGCCTTGGCAAAACTGCAGTACAGTAACATGATGCTGGTGTAACCTTGACAAGTACAGCAGCAATCTGATGTTTCACCTTACCCTGATCTGACTGCATGAGCTAGAGGAATAGATTTAAGGGATATTTCAGTTTTCTTCTTGTTAGTAATTTCCCCTTTTTGTGTTGTGGAGTCACCCAGAATGTAATATGTTTTGAGTCGTTCCTGAGATTATTTTTCTGGCTTTGTTGCTGGCGTGAGCCATAGGGGTAAGCGGGATGGATCCGCCCCAAAAACCCACAGCAAAACTCACAGCAATATATATAAGTAATTTGTAATGAATTAATTGGATTTACACTCACCTAAAGGATTATTAGGAACACCATACTTATACTGTGTTTGACCCCCTTTCGCCTTCAGAACTGCCTTAATTCTACGTGGCATTGATTCAACAAGGTGCTGAAAGCATTCTTTAAAAATGTTGGCCCATATTGATAGGATAGCATCTTGCAGTTGATGGAGATTTGTGGCATACACATCCAGGGCACGAAGCTCCCGTTCCACCACATCCCAAAGATGCTCTATTGGGTTGAGATCTGGTGACTGTGGGGGCCGTTTCAGTACAGTGAACTCATTGTCATGTTCAAGAAACCAATTTGAAATGATTCGAGCTTTGTGACATGGTGCATTATGCTGCTGGAAGTAGCCATCAGAGGATGGGTACATGGTGGTCATAAAGGGATGGACATAGTCAGAAACAATGCTCAGGTAGGCCGTGGCATTTAAACGATGCCCAATTAGCACTAAGGGGCCTAAAGTGTGCCAAGAAAACCCCCCACACCATTACACCACCACCACCAGCCTGCACAGTGGTAACAAGGCATGATGGATCCATGTTCTCATTCTGTTTACGCCAAATTCTGACTCTACCATCTGAATGTCTCAACAGAAATCGAGACTCATCAGACCAGGCAACATTCTTCCAGTCTTCAACTGTCCAAAATTGTAGCCTCTTTTTCCTATTTGTAGTGGAGATGAGTGGTACCCGGTGGGATCTTCTGCTGTTGTAGCCCATCCGCCTCAAGGTTGTGCGTGTTGTGGCTTCACAAATTCTTTGCTGCATACCTCGGTTGTAACGAGTGGTTATTTCAGTCAAAGTTGCTCTTCTATCAGCTTGAATCAGTCGGCCCATTCTCCTCTGACCTCTAGCATCAACAAAGCATTTTTGCCCACAGGACTGCCGCATACTGGATGTTTTTCCCTTTTCACACCATTCTTTGTAAACTTGGTTGTGCGTGAAAATCCCAGTAACTGAGCAGATTGTGAAATACTCAGACCGGCCCGTCTGGCACCAACAACCATGCCACGCTCAAGATTGCTTAAATCACCTTTCTTTCCCATTCTGACATTCAGTTTGGAGTTCAGGAGATTGTCTTGACCAGGACCACACCCCTAAATGCATTGAAGCAACTGCCATGTGATTGGTTGATTAGATAATTGCATTAATGAGAAATTGAACAGGTGTTCCCAATAATCCTTTAGGTGAGTGTATATACCTGCCATAATGGAAGGATAGATTAGAAGGAGAAAATCAAGTACACTTTACTGAACCAAGCAGATTGTAATCAAATGTAGTGTAAACAGTATTTACTTCTCCATTTGTTGTTTTATTTTAGCCCATTCAGATGTCTGGTTGGGATCTCCATTAAATGGAATCACTTTAGCTTATTTATAACTGTTTAATTCTTCTCCCTGAAAATTATTGTGCGAAGGACAAAAAGTACAAATATGATTCCAACCCCAAATTTGTGGCTTGTTGACTGTCTTATACACTCTGTCATGTCGGTCGCTCTCAGGAAACTACTACGGTACCCCCCGGCCAGTACACATCGGTCCAGAAAGCCCTCCTATCACCTACCAGGAACACCGAAACCTGCTCAGAAACTTCCGGACACGCAGCAAATCTCTTAGCAACCTGGAGAAAGGAGCCGAGGAGGGGGAGAACAGCGGGGAAGACTCTGGCCTGTCAGGCAGGTTTACCAGAGACAGACTGCTCCCCCGTAAGGCTACATGGGTGACCAAGTTACTACTGTTATCTACCACTAACAAGCAGGACTGTTAGTAATAGTAGAATTAGTAGTTACCTCATTACATTTGTTATTTGAAGTACTAAATATGTGTGATTTCAAGCAAAAAATAATTGCCAGGTATGATGTCCCACAGCCACTATTAAGACTGAACCTCAGTTGCTGGCCAAAAAAATCAATGATTCTTATGATTAGATTGCTGTGTGGGGCTGTGGCCACATCGATTGCTGGGCCTGCTCCAGAAGAAGGTCTTGCTGACCAAAGGCATGCTGTAGGCTGTGTGGTAGGCAGGCAGGGAATAGGGGGGTGTCCATGCTCTAGAATGTGTGGTAGGCAGGCAGGGAGCGAGGAGCTGTCCATGGGGAAAAATAGGATAGGGCAAAATAGTTTATCTCATACAAAGGTACTATGCACCACACTGTAATGCATGCCTTACTTTTTGGCCATGTGACTAGATTTGGAGTTTAGAGTGAAAGATATATGTGAAATAAATGAAGTCAAAACAATTTCCACGGTCCTAGAGTGTATTTAAAGTTACGGATTTACTGAGTGCGAACTTCTATAATAAGTGTCAAACACTAGTATTCAGTGAGATTATTTTGCTTCATTGGCATTCCAGGTGGATCAGCAGGTATCGGCAATCCACACCCCCACTCCCCCTCCCCGTGCCGGTCCCAGGGGTCCAGTGGGGGGTATGGCAGCGCTGTGGAGAACATCCTGGGCAGCAGCAACGCCAGAGGGCCAGCCGGGATCCCAGACAACTGGGAGGTGGCCTTCAGTGACTCAGGAGAGCCTTTCTACATAGAGTGAGGCAATCAAATCACAGCTTATTTCTAATGGTCAAAACACTGCAGAAGTAAAAACAAAATAAAGTAACTATTCCATTTTGGTTCACAACAGTTGGCTGCTCTTTTGTTTCTTTTTGTTTGACTTGAGCAGGATGTTTCCTTTTTAAATGTGTTTACTTCTAAATACCTATTTCTAACGTCACCATGGTCTTTCAGCCATAATTCCAAGACGACCTGCTGGCAGAACCCTCGCTCTCACAGCAGCAGAGAAGCTACGCTCGACGGGAGTGAATGTGAGCCGTCTTCCATCTAACCCCACTGGAGCTAATGACGCTGTCTGATTCATTAGGCTAGGATCAGAGGATCAAATGAACAATGTGCCTATTCATAGACTCCAATGACGTGAAATTAGCTTTTAGTCTAATTGAGATACTTTGTGATGATTACGCCCCCAACGCGGAAACTGCACGCTAAGGGGAAACACTGGCACAGCTGCACTCAGCTGCAGATGACAGCCCCCATGTGTTGAGCATCCTACTATCGTAACACAACATAATACAACAAGGTCTGACCAACATAATCTATTAACATAACATATTACAACACTGACAGCCCCATCTGCCTCACCATCATGGGATGAATCTGGCCTGAATCTGAGTTAGTTGCAGTTTACTATTTTAACCAGCAGGAGGTGAAAAAGATCAGCCAGAGAGTTTGTTTCCCTTCCAGCCGATTGCATCTTGGTGTTTACTGGATGGGTTGTCAGAAGTGACTTTTGGTATCAGGTTAGGATAACTTATAGAACGGGTTGAGGGAATTAACAAGGTATGTAAAAGGTTAGGTTTTATGTTTATCTGAACTGCCTAAATGATCCCTAAATACACATCGAATATATATGTTTTGACGTCACTTTAACATTCGCAGCATCCCTTCTAAACATGACCTTGACTCTTCTCAGTGGGCCATAATGACTTTGGGGAAAACATTTTCCCTGCATGTGTATGCACATAAGTGCCATCTGGCCACAAGAGTCTCAGCATAGCTCTAAAGGACCCATTTTAAGCTGTTCACACATTAAAACCTATAGGGTGCGACCTCTGTATGTCTGTCTCTCTGTCTCCCGCCATCATTCATCTCACTGGGACATTTATGTACCTTGCGACTGCTCAAAACCTCATTGTCTTTCAACCCCTCTGTTTTCTCACACTTCATACTCTTCATGCCCCCTTCTCCTTCCACGCCACCTCTGGTTCTACACAGTTCTAGGGTTTACCGACCAGCCTGGGGAGCTGAGGGGGTTTTCTGTCCACACACGCCTCTCCAAGGGCCCCAGGGGGTTTGGTTTCAACATTGTGGGTGGCAGCAGAGCCAGGGAGTTCCTCCAGGTCTACAGCGTCACACCAGGGGGACCTGGAGCTCTCAGGACAGGTAGGAGAGGAGAACAGTGACCTGCCTGAAAACAGTACAAAAAGTGTGAATGTTGTAGATGAATTGGTTTTAAACATGTATTGTTAAAGTCTGGGGTTTCTATGCTATATTTAACTGTTTTACGGTGTTGTAACTGTGAATAAGTCCAATTTGGATATAATGTTTCATTGTGAATGTTAGAAATTAAATATTGCCTGTGTGTTCGTGACAGAATTATTGGTGGATAATTGAGTATTATAGCTAGATCGTTGAGAATATATTGTAGATATATTGTAGAATCCCTCTTGGTATTGTTTTCCCGAAGATGTCATCCCACAGAAGGACATGTTTGTGGTTATTAATGTGAAATGTAAAGCCTTTATATAATGTAGTATTATAATACTGAAAAAACATTTGACTATAGTTCGTAGTGCAGTTCATGCTAATTCTAAAAACTAACATATTCCTCCCTCCCTCTCATTCTCTCTCCCTCCATCTCTCTCCTTCTGTTCCTCCCTTTTCTGTCATTCTCTCTCTTTCACTCTCATTCTATCCCTCCCTCTCTAATTCTCTCTCTCTCATTCTGTCCCTACCTCTCTACCATTATCTCACTCACTCCCTCTCATGCTGTCCTTCCCTCCCTCTCATTCTGTCCCTCCCTGCCTCTCATTCTCTCTCCCTCCATCTCTCTCATTCTGTCCCTCCCTGCCTCTCATTCTCTCTCCCTCCATCTCTCTCATTCTGTCCCTCCCTGCCTCTCATTCTCTCTCCCTCCATCTCTCTCATTCTGTCCCTCCCTGCCTCTCATTCTCTCTCCCTCCATCTCTCTCATTCTGTCCCTCCCTGCCTGCGTTCATCCTCTCCTCTGCTCTCTTTCACTCACCCTCTCTCTTCGGTAGAGCTGGATTATAGTGGTGAGATTGTTTTCTGTGATCTCTCAGAGACAGTACGTCTCAATCAATCCCTAATCCTAATGGTTTTGTCATATGCTAGTTATCATCATACCCAGTAACGCAATAGCGTATATGCACTAACGAACTCACACTGATACAGAGAGTGACACCCTTTCACAACCACCCATGGCCGTGGGAAGATGTTTTGATAGCGGGGTGCTGACAATGGTAGTTGGGGGGGGGGTGAGATTACGACGGAGGGTTGAGATTACTACAGGGAGGTTAAGACGGGGGTTAAGATTAGGGCAGGCGGGTTGAGGTTCTGACGGAGGGGTTGAGATTACAACAGGGGGGGTTGAGGTTATGGCGGGGGGGGGTGAGGTTACGATGGGGGGGTGAGGTTACGATGGGGGGTTGATGTTACGACGGGGGGGGTTGAGTTTACGACAGGGGGGTTGAGGTTACAACGGGGGGGTTGAGGTTAGGACGGGGGGGATTGACTGTTATGAGTTATGAATTTGGTTATTAATAAGTTTGGAGGCACCACTCAGAGTTGTATTAAAACAGTTCTCTGAGTTAACTCTGTAGCTAGATGAAGCTAGATGAAACGCTGATATAATATTTAAACAGTGAAATGTCTGAATTAAAGAACAGTATTACTTTAAGCAACTGTCAATTGACAATGAACACTTTGGACACCAATCAGATGAATTATGAGGGTTTATTATTGTCTAAGCAGGATTGGGTGATGTGAGATTGGTACACGTAGGGCACAAATAGAGTTACTGCTTAATGGAGGCTGGGAATGAAGAGCTTAGCTTCCCAGTCGACCAATCAACAAATGAACAGAGCACTCAATTACATCAATATCTGATGATCTTTGGCATTGACTTAGATGTATGGTGCAGACAGCCAAATTAAGTTTCACATCTAAGGGATAATACTCTTCAGTAGTTACCCATCATATGGTGATATTACAATACATAAAGCCCTTCAGAATGCAATCTATATCTGGTTCATCATTGAGATCTCTGACTGGAACAAACTTTTTTGCCAATATCTGTTGTCACGGTCTGGTGGGCCAATTAAAATGTTACTCTGGTAACAGCTGATGCCCATTGTAGTTCCTGTCTTGACCCCATTGGAGGTGGAGCTACTGTGGAGTCTGGAGTTCAAAGTTCCTTTATCAGAGTCTATCCACAAGGATTTCCACAGATCATATGGTCACTTGATGATGTGCACTTAGTCTTAGGTGCACCGATGCTAAATACATCACAGAACTGACCTTCCTGTCGGCAAGCATTGTCCCAACAACTCCATTCCCCCTCAAAACATTTACAAGCAGACAATGTGCAGTTTTGTATGTAGCTTTTAACGGCATGCTAATGACCTGGCCACTATACCGGAAGCCTGTTCAACCCTTCCTTTCTCTGTCCCCACAGCGGATATCCTGGTGTACATCAACGACGTCTGTGTCCTGGGCACGTCTCATAAAGAGGTGGTGGAGATGCTGAAGGTGGTGCCTGTCGGCCACAGCGTGGACGTGGTACTGCGGAGGGGCTACCCCATGCTCTACAACCCCGACGGATGTCCCAAGCAGACCCACCCGGGGGCGACTGACGTCTGTGCCCCCCTCCCCCCCGCCCCCACCACCAGCCAGCCCCAGCCCGCCCACCATCACCTCCTCCGCCCGTCCACGGCCCCAACCCGGACCCAGTATCACAGTCTCAACGGACTGCCGTCCTACCGCCCTGACGCGGGCTACCCGGGTGCGGGACTCGATGCCAATGGGAACGCCACCTCAGCAGCTGGCCGACTTCCAACGTCTTACAGGTGCTCCAGCGGTCAGGTCGTCCACTCCACGGCCACCACTCCACCCTCGTACCGGAGATCCATTGGTCACCTCTCTGACTGCCCCGGCTACCATCTCCCCTCGTACAGGCCGTCCGGCCGCTACCAGTCCGACTCTAGCTCCCCAACACCGCCGTCTTACAGGCGTTCCAGTGGTAGCATTGATCCCAGCACCCCCCCAGTCCGGCCGCCCCGCTCCCTGAAGGGCCTTGCCCGCCTGCAGGCCCACGAAAACTCCCAGAGTGACAGTGAGGTGGTCTCAGCCGTTGGCTCATGCAGGTGACACACACATGAATGCGCGCTCACCTCTCATTTCCAGGTAATGTTCTCTCATGGAGGATTCTGACAGTCTTTCTTGCTCTGTTATTTCCCTGCAGGGCGTCCATGATCCGTAACCACAACAATAACTCCCTCTCCACCCCACCCCAGCGCCACAGAATCTCTAAGAGCGACCTGTCGGAGAGTGACCTGTCCACCTCCCCACTCCCCGTGTCCAGACTGCCCCTGCCCCACTCAGAGAGACCCTGTCTGTCACCCTCCCCTGGTAGAGGGGCATACTCCTGCCTCGTCAGACCCCAGGCCTCCCTGCTGAGGCCCCCTCCTAGCCCCGATGGCCCCTGCTTCAGCTTTAATGGCTTTCACGGCAACACCAGTGGAAGCGGCAGCCCCAGCAGCAACTCGTCTCCAGGGGCGCTGAGCCTGGGCAGTGGGGCTGGGTTGAGAGGTGGAGGGGAGCTGGTCCCCGTGGCCCTGGCTCAGTGTGAGTCTGGACGGGGAATGGGTTTCAGCTTGACGGCCGGGGGACAGGGAGGGCGGCTGGTCCTGGTCAAGAGAGTCTGGGATAGGAGGCAGTGCTCTTCCCTGCAGCCAGGCGATGCTATCATGAAGATCAATGGAGCAGATGTCCAGACTCTCAGTTTTGCCCAGGTACTGGGGAGAGAAAAGGGGGGAGGGGGACATGGAATCAGGAACGAGGAAAGGAGAGAATGCCCGGGAAAATAATAGGTTGAAAGTAAGCAATCCTTTTATTTCTGCTTGTGTTGATCCAGGTTCAACGAGTTCTCCAGGAACACACTAAACAAGGAGAAGTCATCTTATTAGTTCACAGAGGAGGTAGGCCATGACCCAGAACCACATCCCAGTACCCCCCAACAGCCAAATAATCATCTTCTCTGTGTTGATTATATCTCCCTTTTCCAGGCTCCCGCTATTGTTCTGTCTCCCCAAACTCAACGCGGAGGGTCCCCTCACCACTCCTGCACCCACCCTCTCCACCTGTGGCCTTGGACAACAACAGGTCTGCCCCCGCTGAAGTTCTGGTGCCGCCCCGTCCGTCCTCCACCCCTCCTCTCTTACTCCCAGCTATGGCCCGCTCCTCTCTGGTTCAGAGCACCAGTTTCCTGGAGTCAGTTCCAGTCACCCTCACCATGGAGCCCAAAGACTGGCTGAACGTGGGCACGGAGGGCGAGGCGGACAGGGGGATGGTGCCTCCGGGAACTGGGCCGGAGGGCACGGGACGGAAGCGGGTGCCGCGGGGATTCCATGTGGAGCTGAGGAGGAAACCTGGAGAGGGATTTGGATTTGTCATCGCTTCACAGGATGTAGAGAATGGAAAAGGTGAAGAGCCAATTGATTCACAGTATTTCATCGGATTGATTCATTTTAGCTTTTTCACTTTTGAAAGTGAGGCATTGTATTACAGTCACAGCAGGAAATGGGAAGCATCAAGATATATATAAATAATAATGACTGTCACTTGTTATGATGACTCATAGGTCCCGTAAAGACAGAGACCCCACCTACACTAACCCTATGTATTTATAGTGTTTCAGACAGCACTCTAATGCTTCCCCATCATACAGCTACTGCGTGTGTCATCGTAATGCTGAAACTGAAATGTTGTTTTTTGGCAAAGGGCTATATGTGTGTGTGTTTGTGTGTGTGTGTGTATGCCCAATGTTGTATAAAAGAGGCAGTCTGGCATTTATGTAATGAACCAAAATTCTTTTTAGACCTGCAATTTTAGGCTGGATGTGTAATAATGTTGTTTATATGTCCATAATCTACAAGTAGAATAACTATCATACCTTAGTTAGCTATGAAAGTGAGTGGTTTGAAAGCGAGTGGTTTTGATGACACAGGGGAAAAACTGGTACAGTACATACACGGAACAAAATTATAAATGCAACACTTGTTATTGCCCCCATTTATTATGAACTGAACTCAAAGATCAAATACTTTTTCTATGTACACAAAAGGCCTATTTCTCTCAAATATCGTTCACAAATCTGTCTAAATCTGTGTTAGTGAGCACTTCTCCTTTGCCAAGATAATCCATCTACCTCACAGGTGTGGCATATCAAGATGCTGATTAGACAGCATGATTATTGAACAGGTGTGCCTAAGGCTGGCCACAATAAAAGGCCACTCTAAAATGTGCAGTTTCACTATATTGGGGGGGTCTGGGGGTCATGTCCGGTGAGTTTGCTGGCCATGCAAGAACTGGGAGGTTTTCAGCTTCCAGGAATTGTGTACAGATCCTTGCAACATGGGGCTGTGCATTATCATGCTGCAACATGAGGTGATGATCGTGGATGAATGGCACAACAATGGGCCTCAGGATCTCGACACGGTATCTCTGTGCATTCAAAATGCCATCAATAAAATGGACCTGTGTTCGTAGTCAATAACACATGCCTGCCCATACCATAACCCCACTGCCACCATGGACCACTCGATCCACAACGTTCACATCAGCAAACCACTCACCCACACAACGCCATACACGCTGTCTGCCATCTGCCCTGTATAGTGAAAACCGGGATTCATCCGTGCAGAGAACACCTCTCCAAAGTGCCAGACGCCATCGAATGTGAGCATTTGCCCACTCAAGTCTATTACGACGACGATCAGCAGTCAGGTCGAGACCCTGATGAGGAAGACAAGCATGCAGATGAGTGTCCCTGAGACGGTTTCTGACAGTTTGTGCAGAAATTATTTGGTTATGCAAACCAATTGTTGTAGCAGCTGTCCTGGTGGCTGGTCTCAGACGTTCTTGGAGATGCTGGATGTGGAGGTCCTGGGCTGGCGTGGTTACAAGTGGTCTGCGGTTGTGAGGCCGGTTGGATGTACTGCCAAATTCTCTGAAACGCCTTTGGAGACGGTTTATGGTAGAGAAATGAACATTCAATTCACGGGCAACAGCTCTGGTGGACATTCCTGCAGTCAGCATGCCAATTGCACACTCCCTCAAAACTTGTGACATCTGTGGCATTGTGCTGTGTGATAGAACTGCACATTTTAGAGTGGCCTTTTATTGTGGCCAGCCTAAGGCACCCGTGTGCAATAATCATGCTGTCTAATCAGCATCTTGATATGCCACACCTGTGAGGTGGATGGATTATCTCGGCAAAGGAGGAGTGCTCACTAACACAGATTTAGACAGATTTGTGAACAATTTCTGAGAGAAATAGGCCTTTTGTGTACATAGAAAAAGTCTCAGATCTTTGAGTTCAGCTCATGATAAATGGGGGTAAAACCAAAAGTGTTGCGTTTGATGAACATGCTGCTGTGTTATGTGGGAAACACGTGCTATAAATGCTGCTCTTCATAAAAACCGGTGGGATCAGTAGTGAGATTATCCCACATGAAGCCCCATGCTGCTGGGCCATTAGGAGCTAAAGCACAGGTTTTATGTGTCAGGGCTCTTATCTAAATCAGCTGTCAGCTCTATTTCCCTCCAACAGAATATCCTTTTGATGATAACACGCTGCTTAACTCAAATACAGTCCTAATCCTAATGGACTTCTATAGGGAGCTGCACCTTAACAGCACTACTGAGTCACTGTGTTGTTCACATAATGGCTATGAAGGCTGGAAACATCCCATCTGATTGGCTGTTAGCTCGAGGACCTGAACGCCAGGTTATTCCCAATACACCCATTCCATGCAACGAGTTGTCCTCTTGCTTTCCTCCTCTTTGTACATGCCCATTTGACCATTCAATTCTAATGAAGTTTAGTGTGTTTTCTTGGCAACACATAACAGTGAACCCCCCTCCATTGTCTCCTGTCTCATCTGCATTTCATGCAGATGTCTTATCTTAATAACTGTAGTCTCACTCTATCATGCACATTTCATCCATCTCTAATCTTAATAACTCTAGTCTCCCTCTCTCATCTGCATTTCATTTATATCTTATCTTAATAACTCTAGTCTCCCCCTCTCATCTGCATTTCATTTATCTCTTATCTTAATAACTCTAGTCTCCCTCTCTCATCTGCATTTCATTTATCTCTTATCTTAATAACTCTAGTCTCCCTCTCTCATCTGCATTTCATTTATCTCTTATCTTAATAACTCTAGTCTCCCTCTCTCATCTGCATTTCATTTATCTCTTATCTTAATAACTCTAGTCTCCCTCTCTTATCTGCATTTCATTTATCTCTTATCTTAATAACTCTAGTCTCCCTCTCTTATCTGCATTTCATTTATCTCTTAACTTAATAACTCTAGTCTCCCTCTCTCATCTGCATTTCATTTATCTCTTATCTTAATAACTCTAGTCTCCCTCTCTCATCTGCATTTCATTTATCTCTTATCTTAATAACTCTAGTTTTCCTCTGCCCATAACCCACTCTCTATCTTATTCTCCCTACCTCTCTTGTATGTTCTCCCCTTTTTCCCATTCTTCTTCTCTCTATCCAGTCCACTCTCTCTCCATTTCTCCCTCTCTCCAATTTTCCTTCTGTCTCTCGGTCTCTCTCCAGTCCCCTCTCACTCTCTTTCTCCCTTCTCCCCCTTTTCTCCTCTCCCCCTCTTTTCTCCCTCTTGTGAGCTGCCCCCTCTGTTTCTCTGCAGCAAAATTATTCAGTCTGGTTTCTCCACAGATTAACCCCCCCCCCCATCTCTCACTCCCTCTGCCTGTCTGTGGATTGCTTTAGTGAGACGCTACACTGAACCGTTTTCTCAGCAGAGCAACACCAGGAACCTGACTAAGTTTCTTGTTTTCCTATTGATCCCATTCTAATCCTTTTGGATCTAAAGGTCTCCAGGCTGTTCTTTTGGAATTTAGTGTTTTTGCTGTAACGTATGTTATTCAAAGAGCCATGTTGGAAAAACTACAGTCTGCTTTGAAAACTGTCAAGGACTCCAAACGTAATTATGATGCATAGTTCAAATAAATAGCTTTAATGCGCTGTTGGAAGGCTTCGGATAGTTATGGAATTTATATGCATGTTTTTACTTAGTTTCTGACTGAATGCTGTCTGTCTGAGTTTGAAGCTTTATGTGAATTACTGTGATTACTTACTGTATGAGTATGTGTGTGTGTGTGTGTGTGTGTGTGTGTGAGAGAGAACGAGAAATTGCTTTAATTGTAATTAACATTAATCAGTGCCAGCGAAAGCTCTCAATTTGTTCAACAGCTGCAATATGTACCTCCTTTGTTTCCTCGAGCACCATGGGAGTCGGAGACATTCATTACCTAAGTTATAGAGTAAGCAGAAGCTTTATAGTCGGTGAAGTGTAGTTGTGTATGTAGTCATATAAGTGTCAATAGTAGCGGTAAAAGTACCAGCATTAAGACCAATAGTAGTAGTCATTTTAGCTCTACTGACGGCATCAGTAGTTGTGGTGCATCAGTGTGCCTGGGTAGACACCTGAAGCTGTGTTTCTAGTACTGTATTAATGGCAGGAGCCGGCGTAGTGGTGACATCCATGAACGTAACTGCGTAGTTGTCAATACCATGCTAGATGATTTAGCCGTTCTGCTAAAAGCATTAGCATGCATGCACTGTGCCCATAGACTGTCTAGGCTTTACCAAACGTATGTATCACTGCCTGCAGTGCCGGGAGGGGTCCCCACACTGCCAGGCTGCCAGATGTACAAGAGCTGCAGAGGGATTTTCCACTGTGTGTGTGTGTGTGTGTGTGTGGGGGGGGGGGGAGTGTTGATCAGTATCAGTCCACCTGCTCTGCTGCTGGAAAACTATATGGGATTAGTAGGGACAGTTGTGACAACACGGAAGACCAGAGAAAATGCACCAGAGGTTACAATGCTGCCAGTCTGTGTGTGATGTGTTATATATGATGTGGTGTATTAGGACAAAACCAGTGTTTGAAAAGTCTTTGCTCTGATTTGTCCTGATTGCCGTTTCATGCCTGGTTCACCCAGATGATGGTTATTCTTTTCATCCAGATGTCATCTATGGCACTACAGTCATAGGGGGATTTCAGTTTTAACACCTGGGAAGTACTGCATGTAAAATGTCGTGACATGACGTGTCTGTCCTACTACTGGTTAGAGGGAACAAGGTTACGTCTCTGATGGACAGCTGTCACTCCGAGTGTTGATGTGACGGATTATGTAATGACCAAGGCAACACTAGAAGGCCGTCTGTCACCACAGGCCTGCCAACCTAGGAGACAGTGAGAGATGGGAGAGAGGAGGGAACAACGTTGACAGGTGGAGGATTAATTAATATAGCCACTTGGTTGGTTCATAATTTCAAGGAAGGTATGCATCAAACCTTTTGAAAGATATTGCCTGACCTTTAGGGTTAGGTTAAGTTGGACATAAAAAAAATAAAACTAACATTGTATTACTCAGGGGTTCCCAGCACTGAACTCTGACCCCACAAACATTTATCTGATTGAATGTGTCAGATAATCATAAACCTGTCAGTAATCAAATCAGGTGTGTTTAAGGTTATAGCAACCAGTCTGGGGAGGCCCGGAAAACACATACAGGTGCTGGTCATAAAATTAGAATATCATCAAAAAGTTTCTTTATTTCAGTAATTCCATTAAAAAAGTGAAACTTTATATATATATATATATATATATATATATATATATATATATATATATTATATTCATTCATTACACACAGACTGATATATTTCAGATGTTTATTTCTTTTAATTGTGATGATTATATCTGACAACTAATGAAAATCCCAAATTCAGTATCTCCGAAAATTTGAATATCATTTAAGACCAATACAAAAAAATGATTTTTAGAAATGTTGGCCAACTGAAAAGTATGAGCATGTACAGCACTCAATACTTAGTTGGGACTCCTTTTGCCTGAATTACTGCAACAATGCGGCGTGGCATGGAGTCGATCAGTCTGTGGCACTGCTCAGGTGTTATGAGAGCCCAGGTTGCTCTGATAGTGGCCTTCAGCTTTTCTGCATTTCTGCATCTTCCTCTTCACAGTACCCCATAGATTTTCTATAGGGTTAAGGTCAGGCGAGTTTGCTGGCCAATTAAGAACAGGGATACCATGGTCCTTAAACCAGGTACAGGTGCCAAGTCCTGTTGGAAAATGAAATCTGCATCTCCATAAAGTTGGTCAGCAGCAGGAAGCACGAAGTGCTCTAAAACTTCCTGGTAGATGGCTGCGTTGACCTTAGACCTCAGAAAACACAGTGGAACAACACCAGCAGATGACATGGCACTCCAAACCATCACTGACTGTGGAAACTTTACACTGGACTTCAAGCAACGTGGATTCTGTGCCTCTCCTCTCTTCCACCAGACTCTGGGACCTTGATTTCCAAAGGAAATGCAAAATGTACTTTAATCAGAGAACATAACTCAGTAGCAGTCCAGTCCTTTTTGTCTTTAGCGCAGGCGAGACGCTTCTGACGCTGTCTTGTTCAAGAGTGGCTTGACACAAGGAATGCGACAGCTGAAACCCATTTCTTGCATACATCTGTGCGTGGTGGTTCTTGAAGCGAATCTCCCCCACATTTTTGAATGGGTTTTGTTTCACAATCCTCTCCAGGGTGCGGTTATCCCTATTGCTTTTACACTTTCTTCTACCACATCTTCTCCTTCCCTTCGCCTCTCTATTAATGTGCTTGGATACAGAGCTCTGTGAACACCCAGCCTCTTTAGCTATGACCTTTTGTGTCTTGCCCTCCTTGTGCAAGGTGTCAATGGTCATCTTTTGGACAGCTGTCAAGTCAGCAGTCTTCCCCATGATTGTGTTGCCTACAGAACTAGACTGAGAGACCATTTAAAGGCCTTTGCAGGTGTTTTGGGTTCATTAGCTGATTAGAGTGTGGCACCAGGTGTCTTCAATATTGAACCTTTTCACAATAGTCAAATTTTCGGAGATACTGAATTTGGGGTTTTCAGTAATAATCATCAAAATTAAAAGAAATAAACACTTGAAATATATCAGTCTGTGTGGAATGAATGTATACATTAAAGTTTCACTTTTTGAATGGATTTACTGAAATAAATCAACTTTATGATGATATTCTAATTTTATGACCAGCACCTGTACACACCATGTTTCACCCTAGCAGATAGCTGTGTCTCTGATGTACTTGACAGAGAGGCTGAGTCATTTGGACTGATGTTTTGTAAGATGAGTTGATGTGTGGGTATGTGTGTGTGTGTGTGTGTGTGTGTGTGTGTGGGGGGGGGGGGGGGGGGGGGGGGGGGGTAGGTTAGGACTGCGTTCTTCTAACAGGCAGGGGAAAATGCCTAGCAAGCACAAATATCAAAGAGTGAATTAAGTGGGTGGGTTGATGCGTGTAAGAAAGAGTGTGTTTAAATAGGTCACTACAGAACAGGTTTTAATGTACGTGTCCTTCGCTAAAGGTAGGCGGATCATGCAAAACAGAAGCAAAAATAATAGTTAAGAAGATGACTTCAGGAATGTAGTACTGGGACACAGAGTTGGACTAGAGAAATATTACATTATGAGTTGATATACGGATGAACAGAAGAGTCCAACATTCTTTGTTCGTGGCAGGAAAAAAGCATGAATAACACATATGGCGTAGGGAATGAAGTCATATTGAATAAGGACAGGAAGTGGTCCTTGGTGTGTCAGGGAGTTGGAGGGATTGGCTGATTAATGGAACGTGGAGGGAGGATTGAAGAGCTCTGGAGATGGAGACAGAGGAAGAGAGATGGAAGAGGAATGGTATCATCTAAGTGCAGTCATTTATTACATAATTTGGTCCAAAACAGCTAAGGCTTAATTAAAGCCTGTAAGATACCAGGATGATTTAGGCCTTTTCTCTTTGCTTCTCTGTGTCGCTTAAGACGACCTTACCCATTCCATTTTTAATGATGGTTTCTAATTAGAAACAAACTCGAAATAAGAGAAGGTCGAAGGAACAGGGAAATACTCTCAAGACAAGTGTTGAACCTTGAGAAACGGATCTTGTTGAAACGGCTGGTAATCTGATGCATGGCTTGTTGTCTGTTGTTTGAGCTCCACGTGTTCCTCTATGACACTGCACCGACTCCTCACTAGTTACTCTGTGTTTTAATATGGAGGTTTGATCTCTCTCCAGCTGCCTCTCTCCTCCCCCACCGCTTTGTGACGGTGCGTCGCGGCAGCCCTGCGGCCAGAAGCGGTCAAATCCGGCCTGGGGACCGCCTGGAGGCAGTGGATGGGCATTCTGTGATGACCCTTCCCCACCAAGAACTAGCCCAGCTCCTCCGCAGAGCTGGAAACACTCTACGGCTTACCATTGTCCCCCGTCCGAGCACCTGTGAGCATGGAGAATTATTCACGCCCACACATTCATTTCCTAAAGAATCCCAGCCCACTGGTTCATTATCAGAGTGAGCGGAGACAATACGCATTGACGCACATCAATATGCATCAACTTGCCTGCTATAGTAAGGGTAAGATTAAATCCCTTCTCTGTGCTTGTACCTATCCACACTAACCAGATGTCTTTCTTTCCCAGACTCCTCCAGCCTATCAGAAACCACAGATTATGACGCCAACAACAGAAGCCGGAAAGGTCACAGGTCACGACCCAAGGTGAGGGCGCCTGCCACCGTGTTTGTCTGTGCATATCAACATATTGGTCAGTCATCCGTTTATGGGGAACGTCCAGCCATCCGTGAAACACTGCCCCCGTTTCCCCGTGTGTGTGTTACAGCATGACTCCAGATATTACAGTGTGGATCTGGACCGCGGCCCGACGGGATTTGGGTTCAGCCTGCGAGGGGGCAGTGAGTACAACATGGGTCTGTACGTCCTGGGGCTGATGGAGGGGGGCCCTGCCTCACGCAGCCACAAAGTGCAGGTCAGTGTGTTGCGTACCTCCAACACATCCATGCCTCCTCTAGCTCGGGCAAACACCCCCCAAACACACAGTCAAAACCAAGTATTTGGTTGACTTTGTGAATTAAAGTACGGGATTTTGTAGGATTTTCCACCAATAGCACGCCTGGTGGATAATGCTGGGAATACAGAAGGGAAGTTGTCAAAAGAAAGGGCTAAAAGCATGGCCTTGATTAGGAGACGCTGCTTCTCCCACCTGTGCTGACTGCGCTGTCGCTGTGTGCTGCAGGTTAGTGACCAGTTGGTGGAGATCAACGGGGAAAGCACGGCTGGAATGAGCCACAGCCAGGCTGTGCAGCAGATACGCAGGGCTGGCTTCCGTATACACCTGGTGCTGAAGAAGGGCAATGGATACGTCCCTGACTACGGTAAGACACAGGAAGACCGGGTCTGGAAACATGTTGAAACCTCAGAGACACGCCTCCTACAGCACAAACGGTCACTACACCTCCTACAACACAAACTGTCACTGCTCCTCATACAGCACAGTCCCTTTACTCCTCCTTCAGCATTGACTGTCATGACTCCTCCTACAGCATAGCATCACTTTACTCCTCCTACAGCCACTATCTGTCATTTTACTCCTCCTACAGCACAATGTCACCTTACTCCTCCTACAGAACAAACTGTCACTCCGTTTTATTTGATTTTGACAAAGTGTAAGAAAAAATAGTAGGTGGGACCGAGAATCAACACATTCCAATGAACTTTACCACTAGAGAATCCTCCTCAAACTGTCAGATATTTGTTGTTTTTCCCTCTTGGGTATATTCTGCCTTTTGTTGGTGTATATTTTCCTTCCCTCCTAGAATTCTAATACTTCTCCTGTTTCTTTTTTTGGGATCGTACTCTTGTTCATTCTTTCTCTGCTTCTTTCTCTTATCATGTGATTTATTCTTCACCATCACTCAACCTTACCTCATCTTTCCCTTGGCTCTCTGTTAATT
Source organism: Esox lucius (assembly GCF_011004845.1). NCBI lineage: Eukaryota > Metazoa > Chordata > Actinopteri > Esociformes > Esocidae > Esox > Esox lucius. Next base: position 24,852,944 of record NC_047580.1, on the reverse strand, counting down.
TCTTGTATTTTTCCCTTTCTTCATTTTACTCCTCAACGTCTTTCCCAACTTTTCTTCTATCTCTCTACTTTCTCTCTCAGTGGAGCTGTCCAGTTTGTCTCTATGTATGACCAACTCCAAGCTAGGCGAGCCCTGCTTCTATGTCATTGGGCGAACAGAGAATACGCGGTTGGTAATTGTTCCTGTTAGTCTTCATTTATTTGTCTCTCTACATTCCACTCCTCCAAAACTCTGTGCCGTTTCTGTTGTCTATACTGTTGTCTAAACTCTTGTTAAAAGCTGTTAAAAACTGTCTGTCCACACCTTCATTGTGAGACCATCATCCTTCACTTGTTGAAATATTTCGTTGTATTGTCTCATGACAGAGGTATCTCTATAGCTTAGACCTTCATTTTAGCAAGCAAGCCAGCAAGTTTATTTATATTGCACAATTCATACATAGAAGCAATTCAATGTGCTTTACAAAGAAAGAGAAAAAATACAATAGCATAAAAACAATTATTATACAACTACAAATCAACACTTTCAAATTCGAAAAAGTGAATGAAATTAAGATTGTAATTTATAACTTTTTGAAAGTAGCCCTATGAATGAAAATAAAGTTACGGTGTCCAAATGCATTTAAAAAAACATTTTTTTTACCGGTACTACTTTACACTCCAAAGAGCAAAACTGGTTATTCACACAAACACTGTGCGTTCCCTCTACACCCATGTTTAGTCTTAAAGTAACGCCTGTTATACTGGAAAATCAACACTGGCCAATTTCACATTTCCAATGAGATCTCTCTGTTCCCTACTTCCTTTGTCAGGCCATGAGTTCAGAGTCACCTCCCCCTCCCTCCCACAGCGGCACCCCGAGGAGCAGAGTGTGGCTGCAGTAGACCTGCCCCACCAAGAGGGCTGCTTTACTGGGGTAAAGCAGAAGAGCAACAACAGCAGCGACCAAGGAGGCAGTCCACCCAGACATGCCCTGAAGGACCATGACAACCATGACATACACAAGGACGCAGAGAGGTATAGCAGGAGTCAGAGGAGAAATGCAAGGACAGATGGAGAGAGGAAAAGCCGGAGTCAGAGGAGAAATGCAAGGACAGATGGAGAGAGGAAAAGCCGGAGTGAGAAGAGGGTCAGGAAGAGGCAGAACCATGGGAAAACGGAGGGGGTTGAGAAGGTTAACAAAGCGGAGGAGGAGGAGGAGGTAGATGACGAAGAGGAGCAAGATGTTGACAGACCCATTCCTTCCCAAAGGCTGCCCAGGCCCAAGCAAGACTGGGAGGAAGAGGACGCGGAGGAAGAGAAGGCGAGGAACAGCAGAGAAAGGAAAACGGAAAAAGAGAGGGAGTTGGAGGGGGAGAGACTGAGGGAGGAAGAGCAGAAGAGGGTTGATGTGGGTTGGAGGGAGACCAAGTGGAAGAGGGAGAGTGTCAGGGATGAGATGAGGGGAGAGGTTCACGAGCAGAGTGACTGGGAGGAGGGAGTGATGTCTCAGTCCCTGAACAACCTGCTCTCCTTGGAGTCTCCCATCACACCTCCACTAGAGAGAAATCCCTTCTCCTTCCTCACCCCATCCTCAGAGTATGATGAGTCAGAGTCCGAAACCAGCCACTCGGATGGCAGTGTGTTTGCGGCCAGTGCCTGTGGCATCTCTCTTACCCACACAGAAGGGTCTGTTCTGGGGGCCCGGGGCCTGTTGGCCCCAGGCCCCTGGCTCACACCCAGCCCAGAGAGCATCGCTGAGGTCACGCAGGAGAACAGGTTTATAGGAGAGCAGAGAGGAAGAGTTAGGAGGACAGGGGTCATGGAGGAATCAGGAATATAAATAGGAAATAAAAAGTAAACATTGTTTGAGGAACCCATAATCATATCATCAGGATCTGGGACAGTTTCAAACCATACCCTGCCCTCCCCACCCCACAACCCCTCCCCCCCACCCTGGAATATAGTAGGCTTTCTTTTTTTGTTTTTTAAACTACCCACAACAATGCTCACTGTTTTATTTTAACATGTTCTAGTATTTTATAGTGTCCTTATTTGTGCCTTTTGACGGCTGGTTTCTGGCTGATTTTAATCAATTGTTGATTGTGTTTATTTGTACATATTTTAAGATGTTCCAGTGGAACATGATGCGTCTTTTCTCCCCTTATTTTCATTTTACAGAAATATCTCTGTGTGTAGTTATTGGGGACAGTTGTAGTTATTGGGGACAGTTGTAGTTATTGGGGACAGTTGTAGTTATTGGGGACAGTTGTAGTTATTGGGGACAGTTGTAGTTATTGGGGACAGTTGAAGTTATTGGGGACAGTTGTAGTTATTGGGGACAGTTGTAGTTATTGGGGACAGTTGTAGTTATTGGGGACAGTTGTAGTTATTGGGGACAGTTGTAGTTATTGGGGACAGTTGTAGTTATTGGGGACAGTTGTAGTTATTGGGGACAGTTGAAGACGGTCTCCTCCAGCCGTGGCTATAATGATGCTGTGGCCTCAGACTATAACAGCTCCTGTCACTGGGATAGACGCCACTGGGCTTGACATCTGGACAGTCACTTTACCTGGAGACTGGAAAACAGTGTAGATTAGGGTCATTTCTAAAAGTATTATGCCACAGTCCCAGGCCATAGGGGCCCAGTCCACCTGAGATAAGGTGTGAAGGGGAGGGCTGCTGTTTCCATACTAACATACGTCCTTAACAATCCATAATGTTTAATGTTTCGATTGTGATGACTTTGACAGACAGTTTGTGCTGTGTGTGTGTACAATCTATATACTGCATCAATGTCCTACCGCTGTATGAATATTTGTACCATATAAATAACTGTATGTTATTGTATATACAATATCTAATGGGGCCCTGATTTGAATTGTTGGTACCTTGGAATATAGTAATACATATCAAAGATATACTCAAAACATTTCAATAAAAATGGTATAGATGTGTTATTTCATGTTAATGAAATTAATGTTGTGATATTGAATAAGTCGTTATCTGGCTCTTCACACTCCTTTGTACGTCCTTCTATTGAAAATATTTTACCAAAGTAGAGAAGATAGTATGTACATACAGTATATTTACATTACAAAATGTTTAGTGAAAGTATGGACAAAGACACAGTCTGTTCTAGTAAGTGCTGTGCTCTCTTAAGTGCCACTTACTGTTGCCTTGGTAACCAAACCCATACGGAACTATTAAAGTGACTCGTGCTGTGAATCTGTCATTTGAATAATGAATGAATAGTGTGGGTCATTATAGCCCCCTGTCAAGTCTAAAATGATCAGTATCTACGTATGTTTAAGTATGTTTTCTGTCTATTAAACATCAGTTAAAACAACCACTGATCCTGCAGAAGAACAAATCTAATCAATCTTTAATTGCTTTAGCAAACAGTAAGCTGAGATTTTTGAGCCATTAAAGGGGTAGGGGCCCATACAATATTTTTATATTGATTTCTTTTTGAAATGCTCAGGTTTTGAGACTTCTATAATATATAAACATATTTTAAGATGGAGCTGAAAACTAAATACAGGGTCAAAATTATTGCTTTCAACTGATTATGTCATTCAAGTTATTTGAGGATGGTCCTGTAAACATAATTGCTTCAATACACAGGAACAAAAATATTGCAAGGGAAGAATTAGAGGATGTCCAGTATAACCTAGATGTTGTCTTACTTTATTTTATATACAGTTTTTATATTCTCATTCCCAATGGGACAAAATAATGGTGTAACATTAAAGATGGCATAGCATGTTTCTACTAGTGTTAACCGCCATATTAGTCCATTCTCACAGATAAGCATGTGACTACCTGACCAAACCAAACTAGTCGGTTCTAGCTCAGTTTTTTAATTGAGACTGTTATTGTTACTGTTGTAACTTATGTTTTTGAATGCTTATTTTTTCAATTTTCCTAAAGAATATAATATTCAATAGACTGTTAACGAATGTATAATAAACTGCAAATAAACTATTTATATTCATTGACATAATTGTCTCTGCTATTTTGAAAATACTTGTGGTTGTTGGAGAAGGAAGATGTTTCTTTTCTAAGCAGTAGATGGCAGCAACATGTTTTACAGTATTGAGGCTGAAGAGGAAATGCAGCTGTTAAAAACACAGCTTTGTGTGTATATTTACATCCATTTAAACCTAAATATCACTGCAGGGCAATGCTTTGGAGCAGCTGCTTCAGGCAGTACTACAAGGAATCTCTTCTCCTTTACCCTGTACAGAGATTGACAGATATCTAATCAACATTTCTTAAAAAAAGAAAAATATGCCACAGAGTCAGAAAGCTGGTTTGGAACCAGGAATGGTAGAGGCTGGCAAACAACAGAGGAGAAAGAGAAAAGAGAAAGTTAATAATTTTATAGAAAGACACTGTTTTTATAGAGGTGAAAAACTGACAGAGGTCTGTGCGGACGATGAGAGATGTGGTTGTAGAGGAATTGATAAGGGGACGAGATGCTGCCTGAATAGCTTCAGGCGGGTATAGTGTGTATGAACATGTGTGCTCTTGATAGATTTTGTATCCTGGATGAGAATCAGACAGAGAGAGGATGATTATATCAAAGGGTTGAATGTATGGCCCAATCCCAAACTAACGTCTAAGCCCTGCAGCTGTGGAGATCTGAGGTTGACTGCTGTAAGCAATCTGGCGATAGTTGTATTTAGCAGGTTTTTCAAATGCATTTTTTTCCTTTTTTCCAATTGCACCCCCATTTTCCCCATCCCAATTTAGTTTTGTCCAAACTGCAATCGTGACCTTTTCACAGCACTCCAACGCATGTTTCTGACACGTGTTCTCTGATGTACTGTAAATCTCACCATGCGGCCAAAATACTTGCTTAACCAGGAAGTGTTAGCCAGAACATACTATGCGGAATTGGAGGACAGTGCGTTCTGCAGTAAACACGCACTATTGAGCTTGCGGGCGTCCTAAACGAAACAGGAGTCACTTGGGATCGATGAGAAAAAACAGCCCTGTTTGAACCATCCCCACTGGATTGTGACAAATCATTTGTAGCATCCTTTTTGACAGGGGTTCTTAAACTAGTTCCCTATTTTACATTTGATAAACCCCCCCCCCCACCCCAAAAAAAGTTTGTATTTTTCTTTATTTTATTGGGGGATGAATTTCAACAGAATATTTAAAGGGGTATTCTGTAGATCTTTTACATTGTAACATCAGAAAATGTTCATAAAATGTCTTCCGCAATAGTGGAATTATAGTGATTTGCAACATGTATTTACACGTACCAGAAATAATTTTGGGTGCATAAAAAACGCACATCCTAAAATGTAGAATTTCTATTAGTCTAATTCTCCTCCACTGATGTCTCTAAGACATACGATCATCGTTCTTCAAACGAACAATGACAGACATGACCAAGCAAAATTCCTCTGTCATTTCCTGCTTGATGTCATTCAGATATCTCTCAATTCCTGTTCAAGCAAGAAAGCAAGCACTGAATAATGTAGGGAATCATTGTGCCATTTAAATACCGTTTTTTATATTTTTCCTTAAAGACCCCAAAGAAATACTTTATAAAGCTTTTATAAGTAGGTCAAATGGCTAATTAGAGTTATGTCCTTCAAGTTTGCATTGAAAGAGGGGTTTTTATAACAGTGCCTATTATATTAATAATATTAATATACATGTAATTGACACACCTTCTAAAATAGGTAAAATAGAACACACATAAAACTCCCCAGAAAGCTCAGGTGCCCAATATCAGGGGTGTGCCCCTAGGTTGAGAATCAGTGCTCTGTGGATCCCTGGAGCACTGTGAGTAATGGTGGATCTGAACACCTGGCCGCAGTGATGCAGCTGCAAATCAGTGACTAAGACCACTGCACCAATCTGGAGCCCCTACACTTTCTTATCTAATACCTGGCTTTTTACTCTAATTGCACTGCAATACTGCCTCACCTGTAACACGTGGATACACAAACACTCTTATTCTTTCTCCGCCTCACCCACCCACACATGAACACAGGTGCAGTTTCAGTATTAGTATAATTCATAATTCCAAAAGCCACATCTGGCACAGGGAACTTAAAGACAAATTACATTTAGGTTATCCTGTATTACAAAACATATTGTGTCACAGAAGCCCTCCAGAGAGTTATTTTCTGCCATATTCTGATGCTTCATTTAAGTATTTAAGTAAATGAAGCGTTATCTGAAGAAATGAAGCATTATCTGAAGACAATGCATAGAGGGAACAATGAGTGGAGGCGGTGTTACCAGTGGTGACATCACTGAAAGCATAGGCTGATAATGACTAGGTCCTCGTCAGCGTAATGGTGTGCAATTAAAGCGGTTGATAGTGCAGAACGCAGTGCACAGCCTGGCCCCAGAGCAAAATGAAGCACAGACTTCCTACATGAATTTGTGTAGAACCCCAAAAAGTAGGCCTGAGAGATGTACTAATGGTCTTTATTTAGACCAGCCAAGTCCGGCTTTTGAGCCCTGTGCTGTGGTTGGCTGACGGCGGTGGTGTATCAACACCATAAACCACGGGATTGGCACACAACTTACTTGTGTTAATTCATTGTTCTGAAACAGTAAAAAAAAGGATTACTCCGGGCTTTGTTGTTTATGGTCAATATGCCACTATGTTGCATCATGCATAATGACAGCCAGTAGTCACGTTATATTGGACATACATCATATACACTTGAGACGTTTTGCTCATTATGAACCATTTGGGTTGAATCTTGGATGCTGATTGGCTACACAGCACAGGTACATATATTTTAGTGCTCTCATTGCAATAGTGACCAACATGGGTTTTGTGGTGTATTGCCTATTTATTACCTACATTCTGTACCAAGATACAGGATGTGTTGTGCCTAATAACAGCTCGTATATTGACCATATTGCTTAATTATAAACCGTGTGGTTTGAGCCCAGAATATACCACAAGTATAATAAATACAATATTTGTACTTTTCTAAACATTGTTTTAAACAGTGTTTTCATAGCAGTGGGGCACTTCCGGTATTCGTGGTAACACGTCAGAGCTGTACCCAGGCACTCTGCTTTGCATCGTGCTTATGAACTGTCTTCATAGTGGGATACCACCTCCTTTTGTGCTTAAATATGTCCCAAGTATTATGTTTAATTACTTGTTAACAGCTCAGAAATAAGGTGCATCTGGGTTTTGCAGTATATGGTCGATATACTTCAGCTAAGGGCTAGCCGTGTTAAGCCATTTGTTGCATCTAGCATAAGAACACCTGGAAGAGGTATTGGCAATATAGCCTAGAATGGACCATATTGCTTGAAAAATATCTGTAGCCTATTATTAAATTAACTAAGACACGCGTTTATTCTAAATCTGTACATTGCAGATATTACCGGAAAACGCATTAACTGTCCGATGACTACGCTACAGTCTTGCCAATGTGTCAAAAGACTGTGGATCGTTCTGTCAAGCTTGCGCGTCGCCACTGGAGCGCTCCTGAGAACCACGCGCACTCATTACAGTACAGTTCACAGATTTACGAGGAAGGAGTCCATCACTTCGTAAATCTGTATCTTTGTCACCACTTGTGTGAAGTTACCGCGACTGTAGTTCAATACCGTTTGAGAAGTATACTTTACTTTTATCATAGGGGATTTTAGAAGTGCGCAGCGGACTATTTCACTGGCTTTCCCTGAAACGTCGGGACACAGGCAAGTGGAAACTCCTTATAACGATAAAGTATGTGTAACCTATTAAAGACGTGTGGACTATTAGAGATGAATATAATTTTACATCAAACAATTTTATGAAATGAAAGGACTATAGTTCGACTAGGCAACGGTGTGGTTGCGTGACGTGGATTTCTAGCGATTTCTGTGAGGGACGCAGACACAAACTGTAACCTAAAAGTCATCCTCACGCTCTTTGATGTGGTCTGAACAGGGCAGGTGTGGGGAGTTGGACTTCAACTGTGAAATGAATCAATCGTCCAGCGTTTTCACTTGGTCTTTTCCAAAGACAAACATAGTAATGGGGTGAAGAGGATGAGACTGCGGGGATAGTCTATGTGGGAGGGGACATGGAATATTCTCTATTATATAATCTTCGACAAAAACTGATTTTAAGTGGATGACCGTTTCTCAATTTTACCTGACCCCTTCCCCTTTCCCTTTTTAGTGGGAGCGACAGAACATTTTTTGTGTTCATTAATATTTTGGGAAAGAATCAACTTGCTTTCAAGCGCAAAACTTGGCTGGTAAGATGATAAGACATCTTGACTGAAGTTGACAAGGAGATTACCTGCGACTATAACCAGAGTCACTAGTGTGTGTGCTGTTTTATTTCACAGATCAGTTATTGCACTGTAACCTCCTATGTGTATCTCTCCATAAGAGAGAGCTATGTTGAATTATCAAGATGGCTTATGTGCATTTATTGTTTCATTTTTCAACTATACCTCTCTGTCTCTATTTTCTCTGCCTTGATCCATCCCTCTTTTTTATTGTTTGATTTTGGTTGATCATTTTGAATGACACCTGATGCCCAAAGCCCTGGATGTAAATCCTCTAAGTACCATTCAAGATGCTGAATTTAAAGACACTAAGTGTTCCATTAACCTCCCTTGGGGGCAACCCTTCCTTTTTGTACAACATTGCACCGTTGTCTTGGTGTCGCTGTCTCTTGGGGACATAAAACCCTTGCAACCAGCTCCATCTTCCTGTGAGACTCTGTGATATGTAATCATTTGCGAATCTGTCGACACACTCAGTTGTGTCCTTTGACATCTTTCAATCTCTGAAAGGCTTTTTTTGCTTTAAGTAGAAAGGAATAAGAACAACTCCCGAGTTCCTCTTCCTCCAGCCCCCCTGTTTGTCCTCCCCTCTCCCCCCCACTCATCAGGGCTGGTGGGGGGGGTGGGATCTGGAGCTCCAGGGTCCTAACAGCAGAGGTGGGGCTACCCTGGAGCCTCCCTGGAGTAAGGCCTCCCACCATGGAGACCAGCCCAGAGAGTCCAAACCGGGCTGTGGAATACCTCCTGGAGCTCAACAACATAATTGAGAGCCAGGCTAAGCTCCTGGAGACCCAGCGGCGGCGCATTGAGGAGCTGGAGGGTCAGCTGGACCGTGTCAGCCGGGAGAACCAGGACCTGAGGCTGGAGAGGCCAAGTCCACCACGAGCCCCGGAGCCCCCCGAACAGAACCATAATGACAGCGGCCACAGAGCGGAGCCGGCCCTCTCCCTGCCCGTCCACCCCGGAGGCGGTAGTGGGGGTAGCGGTAGCGCTGCCAGCCCTGTGGCCGCCCCGACCCCCGCAGTGGTGGCGCCCCCTTCAGGGCCAAGCCGGGAGAGACGGGCCCACACCAGGCTGACCCGTGGTATGTCCTGTGGATCCAACCCGGCAGAGAGGGAGCAGCGGGGGAGACTGGACCACACAGACAGCTCTGATACCAACAGCTCCACCATCCGTAGAAAGTGAGTAATGTTCCCGTGTGCCTCTGCTTCTCCCTTAGCATAATGCTGCCTCTCAGTGCTTCCTTTCCACGGCCCACTGAAGCGTGGAGGTCCTCACTTGTTTGATGCTACCGGGTAATTATCCTATTCCCTGACTGGTTCCTTGGTTGTCACTCAGCCTCAGCCAGATGTTCCCGATGGGTCTATTATAGCCCTGTGGGGAACTCATCTGTTTGGAATCAAAAGAGTTGACACAGGAAATGGTCCTGCGCATCACACTAGTTTTTAGGGGAAGTGACGTGACCCACTTTAAAGCCCCCAGCGTAGTGAGCACCAATACTTAACTGAATGGGTAGGAGTTAGATGCTGATCATTAGACGTTCGGTAGATATTGCTGAAGCTGCTTTGGGCTTTGATTTAGTGCTCCTCTGTGTACTTATTTGGATAGGATTTCTGTAATACAGTCATTCTGAGTGTTAGATCAGCGAGTGCAGTGTATAGGTATCACAATGTGTGGGCTGTTGAATGCTGTAGCTAGTGTGTGTGTGTGTGTGTTTCTTTTTCTGTGGGTGTTACATTATATGAGTGTGCTGATTTTGTTAGTGGGGTCGTGATATCGGTGTGAAGGAGTGCTTTTGATGCATTGTGTGTAGGAGTGCGATGTGTAGTTTGCAGAGGAAGACTGCATGTGTATATGCTTGCATGTGTATGTAAAGAAACCTGAAGAAATGATGATGTCCTTTATTGTGGCTTTGTCCTTTAAATCTGAAAGAAATCTCTGGAGTCACATGTCTGCTCAGTAAAACACTTTCCTGTCTTTCTCTCTAAATTTAGCTACGGTTTGTATTTTGGTAAAATAGATAAGCTCTTCACCAGCAAAGAATCTCAGACTGATGGTCAAATGAATGTGAATGTCTGGAACATGCTGTTTGGCAAACAAGCATCTTATCAGTTTTACTTTCCGACACATTTGGTCTGATGTTCTGTTATTGGCCAATAATCTAGGTTGTTTGAGCGGAGACAGATCCCTATGAAAGTACCGTCTCAACACTGGTACTAACATATTTACCGTATCCAAAGTGACTTACAGCGTTGAGTAAATATAATTTCATACTTTTCCATACTGGCCCTCTGTGGGAATCACACCCACAGTCCTGTCAAGCACCATGATCTGCGTAACATTGGACCACTGAAAATATATATTTTACATGTAGCTACTTGTAGGTAGTTGTGTAGGTGGTTATTAGTATGTCCTGAGGCTAAAATAACCTCATCAGTGTCATGATGTCATTTCAGATTGTGTTGGTTTTGCATTCCCTCACTGAGTCCTTCATTTGTTCTCAGTCTCTCCTCAAATGGATTCAGACAAAGTCCCCTATTGATCAGGAACATATCCCCTGGCCGCGGAGTTTTCTCCCTTCCTCTGTGCCCCCCTGCCTGCATCACGTGGGATGACTTAGTCATTAGATAGAAACACATATTAGTTATTTATGTGGGTGTTAAACACTCTGATGAATTGCAAATCTAGGACAGTTTGCAGAACATCCCTTGTTTGCGGTAGTGGTTTTGACACGTTACGTTCTGTGTTGAGTAGCTCATAGCTGTGTTTCATTCAGTTTAAATACCATATTTAAACTTTGTAATATAATGTACACAGCTTGTGAGTCTCGCTGGATTAGAGCATCTTGAAAAGGATGAAAACGCGCACTGTACTGTATAATCAATTCAACTGCAAGATTTACAGTAATGAGGAGTATGAATCAGCCTATTCCACTGGTCTCTGCTGACCTTGTCCACAAATCTTTAACCAACTCTCATCTACCTAGTGTCTCTCAGACCACTCCTGATGCCTGTCATCTGTCAGCAACAACACTTAACATGCCTCATATTCACATCGCCTCTGTTCAGGTCGCCCTCGTCCAGCTAATTACAGTTCCGATCAAAGAGTGACAGAGAGACAGAAAGGAGGGAGATACAGAAGAGAGGGCAGGGCAGGGAGAGAGCGACCCCGACTCAGCATGCTTCACTCTAAAAGAAAAAAACGTGGAACACACACACTGTTTTACCATCTGTTCTCAAGTAGGTAGAGAGTGAGAGAGAGAGAGAGCGAGGGAGGGAGAAAGGAAGAGAGAGAGGTATAAAGAGTGGGATAGAGAGGGGGAGGGACAGAGAGGGAGGGAAAGAGAGGTAGTGAGCTACGAAGATAGAGGAGGAGGGAAGCGGGGCAGAGGGTTATGGATGGTGGGGTTAGGGACAGGGTATTTGTGTCTGACAAACACAACATGTCCATGACTATCCTGGCCCCGTGTCCTGCTCTGAAATGACTGGGCTTCGATGTACATTAGATGCCCAGACTTAAGGAACGATGAAGTGTGTCACTTCTACTTCTGAATAACAGTGACAACAGCTCAAACTGGCCCGTGTCCTCCTCCAGCAGCGCTGGCCCAAACAGCTGTCCCACATTCTGTCCCATATTCTCTTCCCTTTGCCTCTGCTAATAGGCAGATGGACAATGTGAGTAGCGGGCGTTGGGCTATCTGGATGCGACACCTCTCCTTCCATCCCATCAGAGATACACGGGGTCAGTACAGTGGAGGTCGTCAGTACCGTCTGAGTCCGAGGCAGTGGCCGACCTTGAAGTGGCGTCATGGTCCGAGTCAGGGAAATACACAGCCACGTGGGATGTGGACAGGCTCTCATTCCGTCTCGGGTGTGCCTGTTCAGGTGATTCGTGTGAGTTTGTGTATTTCTGCATGCGTGTGAAAATGTTCAGGAGTGTCTGGCTATGTGTGAAACAGAGAGGGAGACTTACGCAGAGGGAGTGTGAGAGATTAATTAGTGTGACCTGAGTATAATTATTCCTGGCCCAGAGGCGGTGACTACTGCTGTGTGTGTGTGTGTGTGTGTGTGTGTGTGTACTATCTCCTGGAATGTCCATTATTAGGCAGTAGACACCCCTTGCATATAATGCGCATCACCTGGGCATCGCAGCATCTTTTTAATGGGATGTTTTGACGGTCCTCCCCATGGTGAAGGATCACACCTCTTCTACCAGGTAGCACATGCAGTATATTTGATCGCGGTCAGAATTGCTTGCTCGTAACATGTCCCAATACGTTGAGGACAGCCGTGCTGATGTGCTCGAAAGTGTTACAGATGAAATGAAGGAAGTGGAGCTTCCCCATCTCTCTCCTTTTCCCGATGAGAAGATTTAGAATCCCAAATCAGCATTTTGCAGGTGCTGGCAGTTTTTTTCCCCTTGCATGCAGCTCTATCTCTCTCTCCCTTCTCTCTTTCTTCTCCATTTCCCTTCCCTCTTCTCTGTCTCTTCCTCCCCTCCCTCCCCTCTCTGACTCTCTTCAGGGGTGCACATGTGGATATTTCCTCTGCTTGGTTGGCTGACATTAATTCTGTTTTGTGATGCAGAGGATGGTAATGGGCTTTTGTTCCAGAGGAAGCTAATTCCGTTCAATCGCTCACACCCTTACCAACTCCCTCTCCCTTTTTCGAATTCCATTCCTCTCTTTTTCTCTCTCTCTCTCTACTCCATCCTTCCCTCTTTTCTCCAGTACGTACTTTTCACTCCCTCTCTTTATCTCCATCAGTCACTATCCTCATCCCGCTCTCTCAATCTCTCTCTCTCTCCCCCTCGCTGGTTCTGTCTACTGCAGATATGACTCAGAGGAGCAGCAGAAATTACTTTTGTATCCTCTCTCCCTTGCTTCTTCCATCCCTCCCTCCCTCTCCCTCTCCCTCTCTTTCCTCTATCACCATCTGGTTTACCCTTTCTTGTCTCTTCTGTCTGAATGAATGAGAGACGTTGATGATAATCTCCAGTGATTGCATAATTGATTTCGTTCTCTGACAGAAGCCACTCAGGTCTGTAACATTGCGTGCTGACACTGACAGTAACTGTTGGAATAACTTCGCCCCTGGCTGAACAGTGAATGTGCTTTAGCTCAACCTGCATGACCCGTCCCAGTAACAAGCAGTATGCAGTATAAGATAATATGTTCTCTCTAGACCCTCTCTAGTGAAGATGCCCTAAAGGCTGCAGCATCCTCTTCTACCAGTGAAGCCACTCCCACCCTTTCTTCTACTCAGCGGTGGTCTTAGTGGTCCTCGTTAACCCTACAGACACAAAACCACTTTGCTTTGATATTTTTCATTTTGATATTTCATTCAAATATGATATCAAGGAATCGTGGTTATTATTCAGCTGGATGAAAAGCAACGTTTTGGTTTGTAATCATGTTCTGAGTTTATCAATACGGTTGTTCCTCTCTTAGAGTCTCGGCCCGTGTTGTTTCCTGAGACGTGTCAGTGTTCATGAGGTCAGGAAGTGGCATGGTCTTGATGGCCGTGTCCAATGGGATGCTTATTTTGAAGATTGGAGAGCTGTCAGTCAGGATGGCCATTTTAATCAAAAGGATGCCAATTTAAATTACTGATAACTAAAAGACTTGTATTGTTAACCCCCCCAACTAAATACCACAGATTAATTGAGACAGTGGGGAAACCTGCAAAATTAGATTTATTACAAATATATTTCTGATTAGAAAAAATACTGTTTTCACCATCAGAATTCATGGGGGTTATGATGAGGTATTTCTGGCCATAATCAAATCACTTCTTTTAGTTTCACACTTCTTTCTAAAGAAGTACTTTTGGTTAAGTCGCCAAAAATAAGGTAAATGGCAGTAGAACACAATTAAATGTATACGTACACAGATCAGTGATAAATTAAAGGAAAAAGTATCTTAGTAAGATACAGATTCTATAAGTCTCTGGTAGAGAATTGTACTGGAGGGACAGCACGCCATTCTTCCAAAAGATATTCCCTTATTTGGTGTTTTGATGATGGTAGTGGAGAGCGCTGTCTAATGCGCCGCTCCGAAATCTCCCATAGGTGTTCAACTGGGTTGGGGTGAATGTGAACGTGAAGTCAGTAGCACATGATTCACATCATTTTCATACTCATCAAACCATTCAGAGACCCCTCATATCCTGTAGATGAGGAGATTGTCATGCTTGATGAGAACCAATAACCCTCTTTTAGTCATTTACATCCTTTCCTCTTTCCACCTTGATCCCAAATCGAGGTCAACTGGGCTGCTGAGTACCTGCCACAGAGCATGATAGGATGTTAAGTATTTCATTCTGTCATGCAGTACACCTATTTGGAAGCATCTGCATTCATTATGTATGTTCCTCTACTCATTCACTCAGGTTTTTCCTTTGATTGGTCAACTGTCTTTATGTATCCTGTAGAGTACCCTCGATTCTACCCAGATGAGTAATTCTTAAAATAATGTAATCTTAATTGTCAGTATTTTAACTTGCATGAATTTGTTCATATGGCTGTTCCCTAAAGTAGATTCATTACAATTATGCATATTATGAAATATGGAATAGGAAACCTCACCTGGTGATGTGATTCCAATAAAAATCTGCCTTTATATCCACAGATATCACTCAATATTATGAAATCATTAAAAGCATGTTGAAATGTGAACCTCCAATCAACAAGTACTATAGGAATCTGTGATTTGTGAGTGCATTTTTCATCGTTATTCCAAACATAAAAACTAAATGATCCATTTATTGCAAATTTGAAAATCTTAAACATCTTCTGCTTATTGTGTAAGTAACTTACGAATTCCAGAACAGTTTGGTATTTTTCAAACAACTAACTATTTGCTATGTTTGCCATACATGGAGTACTTCGGCACCTTTTGAAGATATGACCATGAGAATCTATCAAAACCTGGATGGCACTATAGACATAATTACATATTTATTACAAAAAATAATCCTTATAGTAGAACTCACAAAGTGACCTTATGAAGTGTGAAGACAGATTGTTGGATTTTGTTAGTGTTTTATGTTGAAGTTGCACTGTCCTTGTCTTAGGTTATAAAATGATGTAGATATCATGGTTGCTTTGGAAACAGTAAAGTGTTCCCTAAGGCAGTTTAAATGTTCGTCTTCTGCCCCCTCTACCCCTTGCTGCCTCCCAGAGCCCCCCCTCACCCCCGCCACTCTCCCACGGGTGGGTGGGTTGACGCTGGGCCTGAACACCCCCGCAATTTATGCCAATGTGACACCAGCTTGGAGCGGGAGTAATTATGATTAGTCATTTGCTCCTTTAAATTAGTGGTTGTGTGCCGAACAACTGTCTCTGAGCTGTGACGTAGTCAGTTACATGCATTGTGGGAATAAGCACGCGCAGAGGCAGTAAGAGGCAGGAAATATAAAGGATGGCTTATGACACATGTATTTGTTGAAACATGATGGTGTTGACTACTATAGATCTACTCCTGTCCCCTAGAACGTGGCTTCATTTTAACCTCTCTGTTATTTGAGTGTATGCTGAAGTATTTTTTCAGTTTTGCACTGTAGAGTGATGAATGAGCTTCTGTAGTGTGACAGGGAATGTCAAAGCTGATATGAAACAGACACACACCCACACACACACACACACACACACACAAACAGACACGTAGTGAGCTGCCTTCTACACAAAGTCCTTTAATAACTAGAACTGGCCAGCAATTATATTGTGCATGGGTGTTTCTTGTTTGGGGGTGGGTTAAATTAGACCACTTGTACCATTTAGAAATATTATTCTGAGGGCTGTAGAAATGTTTAGCACTGACTCTTAGAATAAACCATTCCTTATAAAAACAGGGTAGAAAACCACGCGCAAATGTCGATTTGAATGGCTTTTTATATAATTCTTCAAATAAAGATATCAAGAAGGTGGTTGTGTGTTTTGAATTACTGGTAAAACCCTATGTGGATTATTTTTTTTTTAAAACCTGAATGGTTCTACCTGGAACCAAACTGGTTCTACTTGAAACCAAAAGGACTCTACCTGGAACAAAAGGGTTTTTCAAAGGGTTCCTCCACTGGGGAAGACAAATAACCCTTTTAGGTTCTAGATTCTAGAAAGAGGACTGTCTGAAGACGTCATATCTGCATTATAACTATACTAATTAGTCTAGTTCTGGAATTGGATTAGGCTGTAGTTGTTGTCTTGGTCCTCGTCTCATCGGCTGTCCATGTCGTATTGCTTACCTACTTCATTCAGATGCATTTAAGTGGTCGTTTGCTGAACGGCTTACGGCAGAAACACGTGTGTGCGGCGCTGTGGAGCAGAAGACTGGTTACCGTGGGAACACCGTGAGCTGCTCTGTAGAGAACTCTGTGTGTGCGAGTGAGAGAATAGAAAGAGAGAAAGAGAGAGCGAACATTGAAGAGGGAGTGAGAGCAGGAGTGGAGTGAAATTATGGAGAGAAAAGAGGAACGGAAAAGCTACTGAAAAGGAGAGAGAATCCTTGTTCATCTCTGGGTGAGCCACAGGTCCCATCACATGGGAAACCTGGACCATGCGTCTGCAGTCAAATAACATAAATGGTTGGTGTAGCTTTCACACTGCTCAAATTATCCTGTGTCAACACAATAACATCAGCTTCTTAAGGTACTCCGTTCCTCCCTCCTGTTGTCCTCCCAGGGCAACACTTCTACACTTTAGCGTGGCGCCATACAGTTAGCGCATGAAACCTAATTGTGCCTGTCCTTAAACCTACCAGAAAACACAGCTAATTGCTAAACCCACCCATCATCGTTTAAAAGCCTGGCGTAGTTCACACACCGCTATTGTTTACTCTCTGAGAGTGTCCAATAGATAGCCGAGGCGGCTGCTACATAGATTCCGCCGGCTGGCTGGTAACTGTAACCATGCCCCTCTTCTCCACTGGCGAACGAGCGCTTCTATCGCCTGGCACTCAGCGCCAAACGCCCACACAGGCAGTCCGCGCTGTTGCCAAGCAGCGGGAGACACAGAGCCCGGAATCAGCGAAGGGGGTAAAAAAAAAACACTTAACTTTAGGCTAGAGGCAGCGCACACAGTGATGGTGGCCATCTAGAAGTCCCTCCCTCACAGCGATGGGGCAGGGGTCACACACTGGAGGTGGAGTGACGCAGTAGGCTCCCACATGCACGCACTCATCTGTAGACGCTGAACAGCATCAGGGAAATGTGAACTGTAATGGTTATTAAAGTGGCTTTCTTGTGGGGAACAGTACAGTGGCTCCTGGCTCAGGCTAGTTCATGCGAAGCCTTGGCCTTGGGCTGTACCGTGTATCCGAGGTCAGAGGTCAGGTTACAGAGATGGCAGGATGGCAGATATTACTCTATGTCCTTGATGGTCTGTGTACATGCCGTGTGTCTGCTTAATGAATTCCCCTCTTCCCTCTCTGTAGACAGACAGACTCTCTGTTTATGATCTGTGGTGAAGGAAGCCCTGCTTTTGGACAAGGAACACACCTCCATCCACACTCCCTTCCTCCACATCCATTTCTCCTCCACTCCTCTCCTCTCCTCTTGATTACGTTCACCCTGTGGCCTGCTCTGTGCCTCCCCTGCGCTGCTCCCTCCTCCCACTCCTCTCTTCCTCTATCCATCCATCCATCCCCCATCCTAGCTACTGAAAATACACCTCAGCTTCATGTCTCTCTCCGTGTTCACTCTTCCCTATGTGTTGCTTAGATATTCTGGTCTCTCCTCTCTCTTTATCTATCTCTTCCCTCCCTCCGTCAAAAGTCCTCTAGTGTGGGTGTGTGTGTGCTCCTCCGGAAAGCGTAAAAGCGATCTTTGTGTGTGTGTGTGTGTGTGTGTGTGTGTGCGTGCATGTGAGTGCGTGCGTTTTTGTGTGGGGAAGTGGGGGGAGGTGGAAGGGCAGAGTGGGCGGATAGGTAGAGGGAAGTGTTGTCTGGAGACTCCAATAGCAGTGGTCACTGTGCAGAAGTCAGAACGCAGATAAGCCTGTCATTTTCTACTCATGTTACTGTTCATGTTAGTTAGTGAAGTGTTTCTAACAAACAGGAGTCCAGAGGCCAATCTATGTAGGACATACTGCGCGCTAGCTAGATAGGTCTTATGTAACAGCATCTGCGATGAGACCTTACTTCTTCTCTTAAAATCAGCCCTAGGCTAAATTATCAAGACTGTTCCAGAATTACCCTTTTAACAGTACAATAATTGATGTAGCAGGACTAATATGCCATGACATACTGTAGTAAAGAAAGATTTATGCAAAAGTAGTAGGTCATCTTTATGGGCTATCACTAATGTAGCTCTGAGATGCAAGTGTGCTGAAAAGGTTCTTTGCAGATGGATAGGGTTCTATTAAGATCTAATTTGATCTGAAGCCTTTTTGGCGAGAAGGGTTCTTTTTAAGATGAAAACGTCTAAACATTTTACATCCCAAAAAACTTTTTGGATGAAAGGGTTCTTTAATGATTTCTTAGAAAGAAAGATGGAATTTTTTTAAGACAATAATTGTTCTACATCATTTTCCTCAGCATTCACTATTGCAGATGAATACGTTTTCTAAATAGAGAACATTGCCTACAAAAATCAAGTATTTTCATTTTGGATATATTGTTCACTCATTGTTCCTGTTTCAATGATTTAATGTGTTCTCAGCATACAATCGTCCCTAACCTGGCAATCATTCTTAATGCAGGTTGTGGGTGATGGTGGGTGCCAATTTCCCCTGTTGGTCATTTTAACTGCATTCCAGATGGAGTTGTCACTTAAAGCCAGCATACTGTAATGTTATCTGCAGTCATAATGTGTTCTGTAAATCCAGAGTTTACTGACAACACTGTGTTAAGTTATATTGAGATATGAGATGGAATCAGTTTTCATAAATAATATAATTAAACAGGCTGAGTTCTCAATAGAACCCTTCATGGAGGGTTTAAGGAAAAATCTGTAAAACAAAATGATATGTCAAATGATCTGCAAAAAGCATTCTTAAAAGAGGACAAATCAAAGAATGCTATATGATTTCTATCTTTTGTTTGTAACACATCGAATAATTCCTAATATTTAGACAGTACAGAAGTAATTTTAAAGCTGAAAGCTTTTTTATCAGTACAAAGTATGGTAACCTCTATTTAATCAGTATAAATAGCTATGGGCTATGATCACGGCTACCACATCAAAGCCACTTCTGGCAGGTTATTCTGCTTTAATTGGAACTCTTGTCATCATCCACACTACAACAACCAGTGCTGCCTCTGCATAATTATAATCTTTAGTTATGTTTAACCTCTTAATCTCCGTATAAGTCATTATCTTCATGTGACCGCATATACTGATACATTTATTTGTATGGGAGTCAGTCCTACTCAACATTATGGTCAAAATAGAAGACGTAATGAAAAGGAAATGTATCAATACTGTGTCCTGGACATATTTATCATAGAGCCCAACCTCTGATTGATCCTGCATAATGTTTTTCTTTCACTTACTGCTACCTCCACATATTGTTACCTCTATTTACTGTAACGGCCACTTACTGTCACCTCCACTAACTGTTACCTCCACTTACTGCTACCTCCATTTACTACTACCTCCACTTACTGCTACCTCAACTTACTGCTACCTCCACATACGGTTACCTCTATTTACTTTTGCCACCAGTTACTGTTACCTCCACTTATTGCTGCTTTTACTTACTACTACCCCTACTTACTGCTACCTCAAGTTACAGCTACCTCCACTTCCTTTTTTTTGCACAAATGTTCTTGCAGTATTTCGATATAGGATTGAGATTCCGGCTTTGATTCACCCATTCAATAGCCCTCCATTTAATCTCTTTGAGCTATTCTGTTGTAGCTTTGTTTTTGTGTTTTAGATTATTGTCCTGTTGCAAGATCCATTTTCGGTTAAGCTTCAGCTTTTTGACCGGTGGACTTACATTCTCCTTAAGACATTTCTGTTACAATATGAAATTCAATTATGAAGTAAAGCAGCCCCACACCATAACGCTGCTGCGTCCTTGCTTTTGGTTAGAATGTGGTTGGAAATTTGTTCAAATATCCATGTGTCCAAATATGTGAAAAAATATGACTTTTTCACGTGGCTGTCTGTTTTACTATTCTTGGTCTGTATACAGTAGCTACAGTTTTATGACTGACCACTTTATAACTGTTTTCTTGGTCAGGTGAACTCCATGTCCTCTTTTGTCTAAGTAGCACAATTTTACTTTTCTGTGCCGTTTCAGTGATTAAGGTCTCTCTCCCTGGCCTATGCTACTACACACAGCGGGCCACTGTGCTACATGACTGGGATTGTGTCCTTGTCTGACAGATGCTGTTTGCCCCAGTAAGAGGGCTGCTATTTACATGCCAATCTATCTCAACCAAGAGCTATCCTCTTTCCTCGTTAAGATGGAATTATTCAGGTTAAGATTCTACCATGTCATGTTATATAATACTTAAGAGTGGTTGGAGTTTACAGATGATATCCTCCCCTTCCCTCCTCTTCCTCTCTCTCTCTTTGTATGAAATGTAATGTGTGCATGTGTGATATGATTTATAATTATATTGATATTATTATATATATATTGATAGAAGTTCTGAAAACTAATGGGCCAATCATTTTTATTAATCATCAACAAAGTACTGTAATCCTCATGTTATATCTCATTATCTTTGTTCATTTCATACAGACATTTTGCTAATCTTTAGTAAGCAGTGCCAATCATTTGGAGGTGATGGATTTATATATATATTTATTTATATTTAGCATCAACCTCGGAGGCGGTACAGTATATAGCCAACATACTGTGGCAAAGGACTCTTTTTTCTGAACGATGCAGTATGGATGGCCTGGATACAGCCCATAGTCACATTTGCCATATAACACAAACCCCTGAAGTTTCTTGTTGCTATAATGAACTGGTTAAGAACACACATATAACAGTCAGAATACTTGTTCTAGTCGTACCCAAGGTATACGGGCTGCATCAGCATTCAAGACTCCAAACCCATGGTTCATAAAATGTATACAGTTAATACTATATGCAAATGCATATTCATTGACCTCTCTCACACAGTGTCCATTAACAGGCATTTTTTTAATCACTTTTCTTCTTTTGTGTAAGTGAGTTTCAACCCTGCTCTTTCTCCCAGTCAATCAATAGAAGATAATTATGATGGGAAGGGTGTTTGGCTGCCACTGCGAAGAACCATTATTTGTAGAAGCTTTGTATCTTTGTGGTTCATCACTCCCCAAGGTTGCTAGTCACATCAGTATTATGGTCATATACCTTCAAATTCACTGTTTTTTGAAATGTCTGTCAATGTATGTCTCTCATGTTTTCCCCCATTGCTGCTTAACCAAATACCAGAGTTCTTGTGTCTTGCTTCAATACAGTTTTCGCTTTCTGTCTTCATTTTTGCTCCATGTCTCTCTCTCTCCTTTGCTCTTTGTGTTTGTCTGTCTTTTTTCTGGTCTTTCTTAAGTATCAGGCAGTCACCAACTTACTCAAGCTATCCAATCTCTGCTCCCACAACCCCCACTGCAGCCAGCCCCTATGCCACTCTCCTTCCTAGCAGTCTGACTGTTAACAGCTTCTTCAGCCTCCATCAGTACTGCTGCCCGTCATCTGTCAAACACTCACAGCAGGCAAGGTAAGGGCCATGTGAGGACCTCCAGCGGAACTCTAAGAACCCTTCAATACCTCACAAGAATCCTTTCCACCTCAAGACCCTTATCCTAAACAGATCCCCAGTCTTCCACTGCTCTGCCCTGGTAACCAACCCTGCCGGCCAAGCCTGCTCTCCCTTTTCCCTTGCTACAAAACCTCTTTACTCCCCTGGTTAATTCTACGCTAACCCTAACCCTCCTGGTTAACCCACGGCTTCCAACTCCCCTGGTTAAACCTTTTCCCATACCAAGCCCCTAACTTATGCAGATACCCTGCATTGGTTTGACACCTCATCCTTCCACCTCATCCTTCACAACCTGCTTTACCTTTCATCCCCCGAGCCTTTCTACCCTACAGTTTCCCTCTGGTCTGTGATGTACTGCCTTGCTGCCACCTCATATTCCTTCCTATCAGGGGTGTTTCAGAATGGAAGGAGAGAGGAGGGCTACCTCTTCAACATCGTAACCGAGAGCTGACTTACAGAGAAGGAGAGATGTCCTCATTTAGAGAAGAGATTGAGAGATGTCCTCACTTAGAGAAGAGAAAGAGAGATGTCCTCACTTAGAGAAGAGAAAGAGAGATGTCCTCACTTAGAGAAGAGAAAGAGAGATGTCCTCACTTAAAGAAGAGAGAGATGTCCTCACTTAGAGAAGAGAATGAGAGATGTCCTCACTTAGAGAAGAGAAGGAGAGATGTCCTCACTTAGAGAAGAGAAGGAAAGATGTCCTCACTTAGATAAGAGAAAGAGAGATGTCCTCACTTAGAGAAGAGAAAGAGAGATGTATCACTTAGAGAAGAGAAGGAGAGATGTCCTCACTTAGAGAGGAGAAGGAGAGATGTCTCACTTAGAGAAGAGAAGGAGAGATGTCCTCACTTAGAAAAGAGAAGGAGAGATGTCCTCACTTAGAGAAGAGAAGGAAAGATGTCCTCACTTAGAGAGGAGAAGGAGAGATGTCCTCACTTAAAGAAGAGAAAGAGAGATGTCGTCACTTAGAGAAGAGAAGGAGAGATGTCCTCACTTAGAGAAGGAAAGATGTCCTCACTTCGAGAAGAGAAGGAGAGATATCCTCACTTAGAGAAGAGAAAGAGCAGGAATCTTGAATTAGTGGATGTTCTGCAGGTGATTTTTGTCAACCCACTAAATGTTCTCCTCTTTTTCTGTCAATTGTTTTCTCTCTTGTGTCTCTCATTAATGGCTTGTAATGTTCCGGAACAGACATGGGCTTCATTGCATCATGTTTCAGGACTGCCATCTAGTGGGCGAGAATATACAGCCCTGGTGTGCAGTCAGCGGGTGCTGGTTTGCATTGTTGCCTGGACAGAGTGTTATGGAAATATGACCTAGAATACAGAATACAGAAAAATGACAATGTAGCCATGGTAACACATTAGGTTGGCTCATTTGCATGTAGAGTTGCCTGGTATATGTATTTAAGATTTGAAATATAATCCAACAAGCTTTACTTTAGTTTCCTTATGATGATCTTGGCCTCTGGCTTCAGTTGACTCATAGACACAGGAACTTGACTAAAAGGTGTTTTGTCTGTACAGATTTGGCATATGTCAGGAACATTCCAGACAGCCTCCTGCTCTTTTCTCCTTTCATTATCACATCCAAATCTTATGCTTTGATCAGCTTTTGGTATGTATTTCAGTCTCATGCTTTTCTTGCTATCTGTGTTTCTCTTTTTCTCTCTGTCTGTCCATCTGTCGATATACTTCCTTATGTGCTTATCTATCTATCACCATGTCTGTCTGTTTGTCTGTCTCTTATTCATTCCCGCTGGTTTCTCAGAAAGGAGTGTGAAGACGAGGCGTCCCACCAGTTCTGTTGTCCCTCCTCAGGGTGCAGGAGCCCATCCTCTCGGTAACCCTGCCCTTTGATCATTTTGTTTGGCATCAATCTGGAAAACGTATTGGTCTCTTGGCGTTAAACTGAGAATCTCAACCAGTTCACCGGAACCCGTTGGAACCCTCTTGGGGACTGTATGTGAGAGAAGACTTGAATTTGACTGACTCTGGAAAGAGCCTCATCTGTCAGGGAGTTCTTAGATTTGCATGCAAATTCTAGTATTAAGGTACATAGTGATTTACTAGATCCAGTCAGATGACCCCACATTAGAAGTTAGATTCATGAATCTCATTACTCTGTCATCTCCGTCTCACAGTTGCTTAAAGTCTGTCATAATTTGCTTTCCTGTGCTCTTCTTTCTCACACCTTTCAGCTCTGTTCAGTGTGTTAAATAGTAACTATGACACTGCCCTCCACGCACATCAGCAGTGAGATAAAACACAGAAAGATATTTACATTTGTTTGTTTGGTCCAAATATCTGAAGATTTAAATGTTTTTGGTGCTGAGAATAACACTTTTTTTCCTTGTGTACCCCATCCTAAATGTATTGTAGACATTCAAACAGCAGAGGGCATAGTTATGCTTTTCTCTACGGTAAAGTTGTCTTAACTGTCTTTGAGAATAACTGGTAACTTTTGGCACAGGCATCTTTAATAAATTGCTGGTTGTCAATAGAGGGTAATATCTGTGTGTATTTATGCTTGTTTTCTTTACTCTAACCATGCAGTACACGTGAACACACAAACACACTCATGAAGGTTGAGTGTAGAGGACAACAGAGTGCAGTGGGACATACTGCACTAAGCAGAGCTGTATCTATGGAGCTGTATATTAAAGATGGCCCCTCCCCCTCATTAAAGAACCACACCTGCTCTCTACCTCCTATCAGCCCTTCTATCTCTGTGCTGTTTTGTGGTGACAGGTATGTGTGTTTGCATATTTCAGTCGGCTGGGTAAAAGTGAGGTGTGAGGGTTGGGTGGTGTAAGGTCAGAGTTGTCAAAAGAATGTAGCATTGCAGCTCTTCAGGATGAGCAACAGAATGTGAGTGTTGTGTGTGTGTGTGTGTGTGAGAGTGTGTGTGAGGGTATGTGTGTTATCACACTCTGCCAGTTTGTGTGGGACATCTATGACTGCAGAAGCCTTGTGAGCACCATTGAGTTCCTTCACCACTTCTCTGTCCAGACCAGAGATGACAGGCTGTTACTAGTGGTAAGTCCTGAGACATTGTCAGAGTGGATGGAAGAACGTGTGTGGACACAAGCTGTGTCATTCAGCTCCAGTCTACAGTATGTCCTTGATGTCTGTCTGTTTCAACAGCTATCTGTTTCAACAAACATGTGTTGTTCTGCCAATTAGGAGCCTTGTAAATTTGGTTACTTGGTGAAAAGAAAAAAAAGATTTCACTTATCGTTTTGTCAAACGTATACAAAATATTTTCCCCTCTGAAAAAAAAGATATAAAGTATTTATTTGCTATAAAATTAAGCTGGGTATCTGTAAGCACTTTATTCCGATTGTTGATATAAAGAGGAGTTTTATAAAATACGAACAACTGACTGAAGTGCCAAATAATACAACAGACCATAACAGTGTTCAGGATGTATTACCTGTGTAACAGAGGGAATCATGTTGCAAGTATGTTACTTGAAACACGAACTGATAATTACATTATTCTGTAAGTCATCTGGTCTGTCTATGGGCAACAGGTTTGATGTGGAGGGATACTCTTCAAGTGATATGAAATAGACAGTCCTTGTCAGAAGTCATTCTCAAAGCAACAACATAACTGTTTGCAGTTTTACTCAATGATGTTGGAATGTTGGAGTATTCATTTGGATTAATTTTGTGAAATCTTAGAAGCGACTTAGTTGATGGAGGGATATGGTTCAGTTCTAAACTAAGAATATTGTTCGGTTAAATCATAAAGATATGCTTCAGTTATAATGTAAAGATATTTCATTATGCAGTAACAATATGATTCAGTGGCAGAATTCTGAATGGTCTGTATTGAGAGGAAAGTAATACACTGTAGATGTTTTTTTTACAGTACTTTGCATGTGCAGGATGTGTTTAATGTATGTAATGTTTTGAGGGGAGAGAGTGTAAAAATCACATTTATGTTGGAGATCATGAGAGAGTCAGTTGATGGAGGAGGGGAGTCAGTAGATGGAGGAGGGGAGTCAGTAGATGGAGTGTGGGAGGCAGGAGAATGCTGGAATCTGACACATGAAGTGCTTCATTGTTCTCTCACAGTGTTCACTTATCTAGGTTTTACAATGTGAATTCATCTACTGATGGGTGATTGTGTTCATTTCCTGTATTATACATGATGTGAGAGAGCCATTGACATTTCCAGGATTCGAGAAAAAGAGCTGTTTGAATATGTGACGTCAACAAGTCAGTGTAATGGCTGACAGCGTCTGTTGGTGTTCTCTGGAGGGATGGTTAGTGTTATTTCCCTCTGATGTGCCTTTAGAAGGATGTTATAATCACTATTCCTAAAGCATTATGGTTGGGTTCCTCTCACTCTTGCTGTCTGTCTGTCTGCCTGGGAACTTCATTGTGAGGACAGAAAAGGAGTGAGTTGAGGGAGAGCTAAGGAGATGGAGCGGAGAGAGACAGACAGATAGACTGACAGACAGCCACAGAGGAGATAAATGGTGGACAGACAGACAGACAGACATACAGTGGGGTGATAAAATGGGGACAGACAGACAGGCAGAGGGAATATAAAGTGGGAACAGACAGACAGGCAGAGGGAATATAAAGTGGGGACAGAGACAGACAGACAGACAGGCAGAGGGAATATGAAGAGGAGACAGACAGGCAGAGGAAATATAAAGTGGGGACAGAGAGACAGGCAGAGGGAAGATGAAGTGGGGAAAGACAGACAGGGAGAGGGAATATAAAGTGAGGAAAGACAGACAGGCAGAGGGAATATAAAGTGGGGACAGACAGACAGGCAGAGGGAAGATAAAGTGGGGACAGACAGTAAGGAAATTAAAGGGGGTAGATGGTGAGGTAATAAAATGTAATAAAATGGCAAAGGGAGAGTGATGTGTGGATTAGGACCAGCCAGTTAAGGTCGGTCTGTGTTCAGTCACATTAAAGCTCAACAGCGGAGCATCATGTCCTCTTGTCAGTAGCAAGCAGGACACTGGGTTCTGAAGTCCCCTCCACTCTGACATGGTATAGACCATTGGAGACTGACTTCTGGCTTACCTCTTGAACAAGCTGGCAGGCAGTTCATCAATAATTAACAAGGAAGGACAGGAGGAACAGCTTCCAAACAATTAGCAAGGAGGTGACACTGTGTTCCACGCCACAGATCGTACCTGTATCTTTCCCAGTCTCCTCTATCTTGATACGGTAAGTTTATCTGCAACACTGGATTCTAGACTTTCACTCCAACCTTAATTTACCACAACTGATTCTAATAAATGTCTGGTTGATTACATGGATGGTGTTAGTGGCCTATGGGGTTTTGGTGAAACCTGCAGGAAGGCAGCTCTTCAGGGAAAAGCTTGTAGAACTACAGGTGAACTCAGTTACTAAACACTGTAACCCCACAGCAGTAGGCTCATCCATAAAACATCAGTCTCTGGTACCACCTGCTGCATGGTTCCCCTCATGGTTTATACAACAAGCTGTTGACTCACATATCCATTGTGTCTAAGCTGACTATGTATCAGCAGTCTTACACAGGTATAACATGGGTACAATAACAATATTTAATTCAACTGAAAAAAATTAAATACAATTCATCTGAACAATTCACTTACATGAAATGCCCAAAAAATATTTTGTAACTGCGACCTCTAACATAGAAATGTGATGGAGAGGAACCTACAGAAAATATGTAATTACAAATGTAGGAGAAGTCCATGTCTCACTAAAGTTAAACATTTTAAAATATTTCATTTTCATGACCTTCTGAATTCCCTTGAAGAAAATGAGAATTTGTGCAACCCCAAAATATTGTTAAACTATTGGAGACACAAAAAGACTGTTGTGAAGGCATAATCACACAGGAGGTTACATAGAGGTATGGTTTACTGAAATGTATACTACTATAACATTTTAATAACTGAAAGATACACTACTATAACATTTTAATAACTGAAAGATACACTACTATAACATTTTAATAATTTAATTTGATCATTTAAAATTGCTGTCTGACACAAAGAGAGGTCAGCTCTCCTTATTATTTAAGCAGCAGTCTGAGGCCATATAAAACCATCTGTATAATAACTTCAACCAATAGAAATGCAAAATCCTTTGCTTACAAAATATAAAAGATCATACTAGACATTATTGATCACGATCATACAGGTTTCCTGAAAGGAAAATACATTGGTGATAACATTAGAATACTACTAAAAACTGTAAAACATTGTGAGAATAGAGACGACCAGGGTTAATCTTTGCAGATTTTGAGGAACCCTTTGATACACTCTTGTAAAATTAATTCATAAGTGCCTACGTTCTTTCCATTTGGGTGAATCTTTCCAGGTGGATGAAGGTAATGTATAACAGGCCCTTTTCAGCAGTAATACAAACGGACTGCTTCTCTGAACCCTCTTAACTACTGGGGAGGGTTTTCCTTTGCCACCATACCTAGTTATAATGGTAATTTTATTATTAGTGACAAAACTGAAGATGAATGGCTTAGAAACAAAGTCTTGATGAATGTCAGTGACTCACATTTTCTTAATTGTCAACCTGAAGTGGTCTTATTGAGGGCCGGCATAATTTCTCCTGCTTCTCTAAAACCCAACTATTATGAATGTACTAGAACAGTATAATAATATGAATCATGGCCATAAAACAGGTTCCTGAAAATAAAGGGGGGGGTTCAACGGAATAGTTAGCTGGCCAGTCGACCAATGGTTAACTGACAGTAACGTTCAGTTGTGTTGGAAGGGCAGCTTTTGCATCCAAGTCAGATCAAATATAGCATGTTCGCATTAAAGGAGCATTTTGTAGAATTTTTGCATTGTAACTTCATCAAATGTCCATAATACATCTGCAGAAGTAGTGGAATTGATGGCTAATGCAGCTAAAACATGTACAGCACTAGGCCAACAATTAAGACAAAAGCTCAGAAGTTCACTTGAAAAGCCTCTACTAAGTATTTCAGCTTGATGACGCTACTTTGGTTTGCATGTGGCAGGAAGCCAGACATAAAAATGGCTCCTGTTCTGTCTTGTATGATGTGCCAGTTATCTTTGGCTAGCTGCGCGGCTTCATCACCAACTTCTGTGTCCATATTGTTCATTTCCCAGTCCATATAAGGAGACCTGAATCTGGTGGTGCACTGTTGTAAGTCATACAGTATTTATACAGTCAAATCGAGTACATAGCTTTTGTAGAGACTGGATGTGTGTGTTCAGTCTCTGTTTTAGTGACTAACTAGAGTAGCCTGCCCAGTGCTATATATGTATGTTTGGTGTGCACAGAGAAGATTTACATTTGGCTTTATGGTCATGATTACTGTCCATCACTCACAGCCCACGATGCATCTACACCCACTTAAACAGTCAGTCCGTTGTCATGGCAACAGCGCTCCTCATCCTGTCAACTGCCTCCCCGCCCACAAAGGTCTCACAGCAACCGTCACTAAGCAACTCCCTCCTCCTTCTCAGTCTCTCTGTTTGTGAGGATGCGGGGGCAGAGAAAGAAGGGATTAGAAGAGCAGGAGAGAGATGATGATACATCCAGAAAAGTATTATCATTCAAAAGTAGAACAGAGATGTTGAGGGAGAGTGGGTTTCAGCAAAGAGCTCTGAAGACGATATTACATTCTTAGAGAAGTCTGATTGAAAATAAATACTAAGAGGAAGTAGTGTTTATATTACTTAGTCATATTCAATGTGAAGTACAAATGTTACATATGTTCACTTATTAGTGAAGTCATAAAATTTGAATCCCAACAGACTTTTTTTCACCTAACCTGAGCTGCAATGAGGTGAAGTCCTCAGCAGGGGTCAGAGTTGGGTTGCTATGTAACTGACTCCAGACAGACTGGCTCCTGGTGTTTATACTGTACATAACATTCAGTTGGTCTGTCACAGTTCTGTGACCTCGTTTAACTCTGTTTGTCAGTAAACACTGTTACTTTCTGAGAACAGGAAGTGCTGTTGAAAGCAATGGTGACATACTGTACCAAATATACACAGCTTCCTCTTCCAGAAGTTCAGTTAGACTGCGATGGGTTTGCAAACATCCAAAATGCCATTGCACGAAGAGAAGAGTATCTCTATCTTCACTCTTTGAGTGTTACAATTCCCACAAAGTGGGCTAACCCTATTGTACAGTAGAGTTAGCTACAATATTCTTAACCTCTTAACAACTATGTGTGTACTTTTGCTGTGTAAGGATGTTGGCCATTTCTGTTCCTGTAGTCATCCAAAGTGTTCCTTCCTCCCTGTTCTTTATGTGTACCAACACAGGAAACCATTGCTTCTCAGGGGAAGAGAGGGAGAGAAACAGGAAAAAGGGACAACCATAAAGAGAATGAACTTCACTTTCCAAATGGTTATACCCTAGTTCTACAGAACATGTTGTAACCACTTCAGTATTTTACAGTGAATTTTTCTTTCCCCACTTCATAGCATAAATATAGCTTTGCCCACAAGGCAGGCCTCAGTTTTACTTTCTCATTATGTTTTCTTCAGAGAGCTAGAGAGACCCAGAGGGCAGTGGCTGAACAGAATGGGTGTGGTGAAAGAGCAGAGTAAGTGAAGGCAGGGGCACATGACTTGTGACTGTACTGAGGTAGGACACTCACAGACGGACAGGCTGGACTTGCTGACAGTGGAGTAGCTGTTGGATTAACTGGTGCATCAGGGCCTGAGGAAACTATTGGGTGTTTTGAGGGGCTGCCTGCTGCGTTGTCTGACTGTCTCAGTGCATCTGTGTGGTCGTCTGGCTCTGTGCACCGTGGTCAGTCGTTCATTAGGCAGGTTATATGGCGTCGTCTTAACATCTGATCTTTCTCATGGGCTACATGGATCAGACCAGTGTGTTTTGTAGTACTTTTTAGGCGTAACGGAATGGCTTAGCATTTTATGGGCTAGTTACATTATCTATTTGTCAATCAGCAGTGCTGTGTGTTTGTTTGTGTAACCCTACAGGTTTGACTGTTAATGTGAAGACAAGGTGGTTTCAGTCAGGTGCAAGTGACATGCCGTCTTTGGAATGTGTTTTTGGTTAATTGCTGAACCTAATGTGAAAAGACCTGTTGTTTTTCAGAATGTCAGTGAAAACATAGGGAGAAAGAAAGAAAGTGACTGCTAGAAAGTGAAAGAAAGATGTCTTAACTGAGATAATCAAAATCAGTGGACCATTAACAGCACAGGTTGTTGTTTTTGACTGGACAAAATAATGAAAGAAAGAGAATAACAAAGAAATAAAGAGTTTGAGGGCAGAGACCCTGTAATCTGGAGCACTTTGGTTCACAGACAGGAAATGACATGTGGTTCTGTTCTCCATTGGAAGGAACATTGTGATCCAATCTGTTGCTCTGGTCACGTTGTTTTATTACCACTGATGTGACTGAAAGGTTAGCCGCACATTAGAAATAAAAACCTATATAGAATGCCAAGTCAATAATTATCTTTGTTATGATTAGAAGCTAAGCACCAGGTGCCAATGTGAGTGTGTGAAGGTGGGTGGGTAAAGCTCTCCGAATGCTTCCCTGCAAATCGGTTTACACATATTTTAGTGACATTTAGTGACGTCTTATTTTGCTTTTGTGTTGTTGTTTTTTTCTGGCTGTTAATGCATGCAAAGGTTTTCCTTTGGGCAAGCAGAAGTTCATTTAGCCACCTACCAACATCTTGAGAAGGATTGCATCCAACATCTTCGTTAGATGTAACATTTCAAAGACTCTTTGGCAAAAACATAAATTTGTCATTCCCATTTGTTTTGTGTCCGTGATGCATGGACAGTTTAACCTAACTGAGTTCTGCTAGCAGCCAACTGAAACTAGTATAAAGTCCTTTTCCCTCATGAAATCCAGCAGGAGAGGTTTCCTGCCACGCCGGTCCAATGTTTACATGTAAGTGATTGGGAATACATATGTGTTTGGGGCTCAAGATGGTTTGGGTCTGAAGAATAGAAAAAGTGTGTCCTCCTTGGTGAAGAGCTTTCCGACCTGATTGACCCTGTTGCCTCCTCAGCGTGGAAGCAGAGACCCAGTGTGCGGAGCCGCCGGTGGCCCACTCAGACAGCCCCTACAGCCAAACCACCGCCTACCTGCGTGGCACAGAGCGCTACAGTGACAGCAGCTGTGGTCCTGTCCCTCCAGGCCCCCGGGGGCCTCCGTGTGTGGCCCCTCCCAACTCAGCTAGCCTTGCCTGGGCACTGCGAACCCGCCACCAGCCCGCCAGCCTTGCCCTCCGCAAGCAGGAGGAGGAGGAGAACAAGAGGTGCAAGGCTAGCCTCTCAGACAGCTATGAGCTCTCCACAGACCTGCAGGATAAGAAGGTAGGTGCCCATGCGGGGGCTAGGGTACAGTAGTTGCCCCCGGAGAGAGAGAAACATGACCAAGTGGAAGATCTGAGTGAGTGCTGTGACAACCCTGGCTGTTTCCTCCCTGCCAGGTGGAGATGCTGGAGAGGAAGTACGGTGGTTCCTTCGTGAGCCGCAGAGCAGCCCGGACCATCCAGACGGCCTTCCGTCAGTACCGTATGAACAAGAACTTTGAGCGCATCCGCAGCTCGGCGTCCGAGAGCCGCATGACGCGACGCATCATCCTGTCCAACATGCGGCTACAGTACTCGTTTGACGACCGGCAGCCGCAGGGGACCGGGACCCAGACGAGCTTCGGCCACAGTGTGAGCATAGGCCCTCCACACTCCCCTGACACAGACAGGACGGGAGACTACACACACCTGGAGGATTCCTTCTCCAAACAGGTACGTCTGACAGCCGCTGCTCCCGCCAACGCCGTCCTGAGTCAGAGATTCGGTCCTGTTCCGTGTCTTGAGTCTTTGTCTTGTACTAAATCAGATTCTGTGGTGTCTGTGCGTCGCCACCATACTGATCATTGGCTCCCCCTACAGGTGAAGTCCCTGGCCGACTCCATAGATGACGCGCTGACCTGCCGCGGTGGGCGAGACGACTCTCAGGAGGGCAGCAGGGAGGGCGGGCCCGGCAGGGAGGGCGGGCCCGGCAGGGAAGGCAGGGCCGTCAGCGAGGACTTTGGGGAATGCGTGTGGAGCAACAGCGGTAACCCCGCCCAGAGAGGCCTGGCCGATCGAGCTCGCGGAGCAGGAGGCGGCCTCAGCATGCACGGAGACAGCACGGCCACCTCCTACAGCGACGTCACGCTGTACATGGACGATTGCATGCCCTCATCGCCCCTCTCCCTGGACCGGGCCCCCAGCAGCACCGACACAGAGTACTGGGGCCCGGGGGGAGGTGTGGGGGGACGCGAGGACAGCCGGGACACGGAGGGGGGCGGTAGTAGTAACAGCCGTCGCAGCACCCCCTGTACAGAGTGTCGAGACTACCGTCTGAGGGGCGCCCACCTGCCCCTGCTCACCATCGAGCCCCCCAGTGACAGCTCCGTGGATATGAGCGACCGCTCCGAGCGCGGCTCCCTCAGCAGACAGATCTACGAGCAGGAGCCGGCGGTAGGGGCGGGCTCTCCTCAGGGAACCCTCAAACAGTCGCCCAATGCTCCCCGGCCCATCCCCACGGCCGCGGCACAGGGCCAGACCCGCGCCCCGGGCCGAGGGCCCCCCCTGCCCACTCACATCCCCCACCACGTGGCCCACCACCATCACCACCACCCACACCACCACCAGTACCCGGACACCCCCTCGTCGTCCTCCTCCCCCCAGCAGCCCCCCACCACCCCCCTGTCCTCCTCTTCTTCTGCCGCGTTGCCCCCTGGCGGCCTACAGCAGCCCTGTCTGTCTGACGGGGACAACGACTCTCTGAACTCCACCACCAACTCCAACGAGACAGTCAACTGCAGCTCCGGCTCCTCATCCCAGGACAGCCTGAGGGAGCCCCTGCCCCCTCTGGGGAAGCAGACCTACCAGAGAGAGAGCAGACACAGCTGGGACTCACCGCCGTTCAACAACGATGTGGTGCAAAGACGCCAGTACCGGATTGGACTCAACCTGTTCAACAAGTAAGACTTTGCCATTTACTTGTATTTTTCAATAAAATTACATGCCTACACCTACCACAATCACTGATTCGAAAAGTTAATCATTGTTGAAGTAATAAGTTACCAGGATTAGGAGGAGTCTGTGTTGTGAATCGTCATTCTCTGATTTGTCTCTGTGAATCTCAGAAAGCCGGAAAAGGGGATCCAGTACTTGATTGAGAGAGGCTTTGTGTCTGACACTCCGGTCGGGATTGCTCGCTTCATCCTGGAGAGGAAGGGCCTAAGCAGACAGATGATTGGAGAATTCCTCGGTAACCGGCAAAAACAATTCAACAAGGACGTACTGGAGTGAGTCTGGGAATTGTATACTGAAGAGAGATTACTAAAGCCAGTTGAGTGCACTAATGTGGCAGTAATGACTATGTTGTGTGTTGTAGCTGTGTGGTAGACGAGATGGACTTCTCAGGGATGGACCTGGACGATGCTCTTAGGAAGTTTCAGGCCCAGATCAGAGTCCAAGGAGAAGCCCAGAAAGTAGAAAGGCTCATAGAGGCTTTCAGGTGTGTGTTTTTTTTAATATATATGTACATAGTATATAATAAACGTTGTATTTCTGTTAGAGTGATGGAGTGTGTTGTTTCTGGACCCTACTCTCTTTCTCTCTCTCAAGTATTGTGATGTCCAACATGTTCTCCTTTCTACCCAGTCAGCGGTACTGTGTATGTAACCCCATGCTGGTCCGCCAGTTCCAGAACCCGGACACCATCTTCATCCTGGCCTTCGCCATCATCCTCCTCAACACGGATATGTACAGCCCCAATGTCAAGGCAGAGAGGAAGATGAAATTAGAGGACTTCATCAAGAACCTCAGAGGTTAAAGAAACATATCCCAACACTTAAAACAAAACAAATAATGTACAGTTAACATTATGTCCTCATATTGGACATGGCTCCCCCTAGGTTTGGGTGAAACAAATTTCAGAACACGGCATACTGCAGTGGTGGGCAACATTTTTACTGGATGGTCGAAACCATTCTGGCTATTGTTTCTTGCCTAGTAATTAATTGCCTTCAGCTGGTGTCCCAGTTCTACATGCTTTCATCCCTCCAGGACCATAGTACTGTAATCAGTGATGACTATTGCCACTGTGTTTGGGTCTACATTTGCATTGAGTTCAGAGTCATGCCGCTTGGGGTAAAAAGTACACCTTCTACCTCAGAGACCCTACTCATTATCATTCAGATTTGTATTCCGTCAACACCTCTATCTCTCCCCTCTGTGTCTCCCAGGAGTGGACAACGGCCAGGACATTCCCAGGGACCTGTTGGTTGGGATCTACCAGCGGATTCAGAAGTGGGAGCTACGGACCAATGACGACCACGTGTCCCAAGTGCAGGCGGTGGAAAGAGTCATAGTAGGCAAAAAGCCTGTGAGTTGTCTGGGCTTGACGTGTAACTGTAGCCCCTGTCATGTCCCTGTTCAGGCCGTGTCACTGCCTGTGCTGTGAGGAGCTGTTGAACTACCTGTTGTTACTGCTCGTTTTCGGTTTGTGTTGCTGCTCAGCCTTGGGTAGAATACTTCACTAGTTGTCTTCCTGTCTTGTGTAGGTAATGTCTCTGCCACACCGCCGGCTGGTGTGCTGCTGTCAGCTCTATGAAGTGCCTGACCCCAACCGACCTCAGAGAGCAGGAGTTCACCAACGGGAGGTCTTCCTCTTCAATGACCTGCTGGTGGTGAGGGATCCTGAAACACACCATAACATTGACCTGATGGTGGTTAGGCCTCCTGTTACACACCATAACATTGACCTGCTGGTGGTGAGGGATCCTGTTAGACACCATAACATTGACCTGCTGGTGGTTAGGCCTCCAGTTACACACCATAACATTGACCTGCTGGTGGTGAGGGATCCTGTTAGACACCATAACATTGACCTGCTGGTGGTTAGGCCTCCTGTTACACACCATAACATTGACCTGCTGGTGGTGAGGGATCCTGTTAGACACCATAACATTGACCTGCTGGTGGTGAGGGATCCTGTTACACACTATAACATTGACCTGCTGGTGGTGAGGGATCCTGTTAGACACCATAACATTGACCTGCTGGTGGTGAGGGATCCTGTTACACACCATAACATTGACCTGCTGGTGGTGAGGGATCCTGTTAGACACCATAACATTGACCTGCTGGTGGTGAGGGATCCTGTTACACACCATAACAGTGACCTGCTGGTGGTTAAGCCTCCTGTTACACACCATAACATTGACCTGCTGGTGGTGAGGGATCCTGTTACACACCATAACAGTGACCTGCTGGTGGTTAAGCCTCCTGTTACACACCATAACATTGACCTGCTGGTGGTTAGGCCTCCTGTTACATGCCAAAACATTGACCTGCTGGTGGTTAGGCCTCCTGTTACACACCATAACATTGACCTGCTGGTGGTTATGCCTCCTGTTACACACCATAACATTGACCTGCTGGTGGTGAGGGATCCTGTTAGACACCATAACATTGACCTGCTGGTGGTGAGGGATCCTGTTACACACCATAACAGTGACCTGCTGGTGGTTAAGCCTCCTGTTACACACCATAACATTGACCTGCTGGTGGTTAGGCCTCCTGTTACATGCCAAAACATTGACCTGCTGGTGGTTAGGCCTCCTGTTACACACCATAACATTGACCTGCTGGTGGTTAGGCCTCCTGTTACACACCATAACATTGACCTGATGGTGGTGAGGGATCCTGTTACACACCATAACATTGACCTGCTGGTGGTGAGGGATCCTGTTACACACCATAATATTGACCTGCTGGTGGTTAGGCCTCTTGTAAAACATTGAGAAAAGCTCCCATTTTACAAAAGGAAAGCAATACAGCACTACTTCACTTTTCAACCAAGTTTAATGAATAGAGAGAGTTTCTGAGTTCCTATTAGGGCAACAATGTCCATGCAATATACAGACCACAGTCTATTCATCACAACCATGTGTTTTCCATGTACTTCAGGTGACGAAGATTTTCCAGAAGAAGAAGACTTCAGTGACGTACAGTTTCAGACAATCTTTCCCTCTGGTAGAGATGCAAGTCCACATGTTCCAGAACTCCTGTAAGAACCTGCTCTCTTCTCTGCTTCTTTCTCATAGTCATAACCAAACTCCCCTCCCTCCATCTCTACATACTATATTCAACATAAACTAATCCCTCCATTTCTACATACTCTATTCAGCACGAATTCTTCCGTACATCTCTACATACTATATTCAGCATAAACTCATCCCTCCATCTCTACATATTATATTCAACATAAATTCAACACTCCATCTCTACATACTCTATTCAGCATGAATTCTTCCGTACATCTCTACATACTATATTCAACATAAACTAATCCATCCATCTCTACATACTATATTCAACACAAACTCACCCTTCCATCTCTAAATGCTCTATTCAACTTAAACACATCCCTCCATCTCTACATCCTCTATTCAAGTTAAACTCAACCCTCCATCTCTACATCCTCTATTCAAGTTAAACTCAACCCTCCATCTCTACATCCTCTATTCAAGTTAAACTCAACCCTCCATCTCTACATCCTCTATTCAAGTTAAACTCAACCCTCCATCTCTACATACTCTATTCAAGTTAAACTCAACCCTCCATCTCTACATACTCTATTCAAGTTAAACTCAACCCTCCATCTCTACATACTCTATTCAAGTTAAACTCAACCCTCCATCTCTACATACTCTATTCAAGTTAAACTCAACCCTCCATCTCTACATACTCTATTCAAGTTAAACTCAACCCTCCATCTCTACATACTCTATTCAAGTTAAACTCAACCCTCCATCTCTATATACTCCATGCAACCTAAACTCTTGCTTCTATCGCTACAGACTACACAAACTTACAGTGTTCTGTTTTTATGTTCCTCTCTGCCCCTGTCTGCCCCCCAGACTACCCTCACGGTATTCGTCTGACCTCGGCAGTGCTGGGCGGGGAAAGGAAGGTCCTTATCGTGTTCATGGCACCCAGTCAGCAGGACCGCACCCGCATTGTCAGTGATTTGAGAGAGAGCATTGCTGAGGTGCAGGAGATGGAGAAGTACAGAGTGGAGTGTGAGTACACCTCCCCCTGCTGGTTACTATGATGAGTTACAAGTGTCTGGGGGCGAATTGGTAGGTTTCTCCATGGTGTAATGGAGTGGCTATTACTTTCTTCCATGCAATTCTTTTCATCTGTAAGTTAAAAAAAACGCAAGGAAGGCAGTCACGTGGGAGCAATGACGTGAGCTGTTTCCATTGTCAGTCTTTCGACTTCATCTGACAAACACTCTCTCACTCTCTCTTCTTAGCCGAGTTGGAGAAGCAGAAAGGCGTGATGCGGACCGGCCTACTGACTGGCTTAGTCGGAGGCGGAGCCGGGGTGAAGAGTGAGGTGGTGAATGGCACCCTGGGAGGAAGGCCCAGTCTAGATGACAACTATTCTGCTGGAGAGGGTCTCAAACGCTCCGCTCTCAGCTCATCTCTCAGAGACCTGTCAGATGGAGGTGAGACACATACGCAAACCACTTCAATCAATCAAATGCAATTCACAGGGGGCGGCGGGTAGCCTAGTGGTTACAGCATCTGACCAGGTTTGCTAGATCAAATGTCATGCCAGCAAGGTGAAGAATCTCCCTCGAAAGGTCAGAAGCTTGGAAGTAACCTAGAGGGTAGCCAAGCTGTGGTTGTGGTCTATTTTGATACTCTTTACTAAATGTCCTGTAATTACTGCCTTGCTGGGGTTTTTTAGCTTACCAAATATAGGCTGCTATTTTGAGCACTGAAACATCAGTCATATGCTGAAACACTTCAGCATATTATCTGCTGAAGAGTAATACCAACACTAAGAAGGTACTCCACCTTTGGAAATGATTCTTCTTTTGCTTCTGCTTACTGCATTTTTTCTATTTCCTCCGGCATCATCTGTTGTACTTTATCTTCTGGAGCTCAAATTTCCAACTCTGCAAACTCACTCTTAAACATTCTATTACTGTATTTCCTCTATTTTGCAACCTGTCTCTTCATGGCTGGGTGCAGGAAAGCGTGGTCGCAGAAACAGTGTTGGCTCCCTGGACAGTACCATTGAAGTAAGTCTGAATGGACAAACTGAATGGTGTACCTGCCCCTTTAATGCGTGTCCCTAAAAAAACATCCATCCGAGTTACCCATTAAGAGAACCATAAACGTCCAGGCATTCCCTTTGTCATTGACCTTGACCCCTACTCCGCATGCTGTGTGTAATGTGGGTGTGTGTGTGTGTGTAATGTGGGTGTGACATGTGTTCTGGAATGGGCTCTGCATGACCATCACTTGGCTCTGTACTCAAATTGCACTACGTGCGTGTTCCTGTTCTAAACAGTTCTCCATTATTGCGTTGTCGAAAGTCGGTTAGCTTTCTTTTGGTTTGTTGGTGTTCGAGTGTTTCTGTGTTTTTGTAAACCAACCTTAACTGACACACTGCAGTGTTCCAGTGGTTTGCCCAGTGAGTTAGGATATGAAGCGTTATGTATGCATTACTTCGTAGATCAGAGGGCTCCTTCCACATCTCTCCTTCCTCTCCCTCAGGGTTCCATCATTAGCAGCCCCCGGCTTCAGCAGCGCTTCCCGGTTCCGGGCG
Organism: Esox lucius; assembly: GCF_011004845.1. Lineage (NCBI taxonomy): Eukaryota > Metazoa > Chordata > Actinopteri > Esociformes > Esocidae > Esox > Esox lucius. The sequence continues at coordinate 24,813,360 of NC_047580.1, read as the reverse complement.
TGGTCCCGAGCTGCTACCCTACAGAAGACTACCGGCCGCATCGCCCCATCCTGAGCCCCGGGACGGGGGTGGGGGGTGGGCCGGGGCAACAACACACCGCTGCTGGGACAGGGGTTGGGGGAGTTCCCAGCAGTGTAGAGAGAGCTGGGGTGGTGAGTGGCCCTGGGGGGTGCAACACAAGCTCCTTCCTGGGCTCTCTGTTCGGCAGCAAACGTGCCAAACCGCCAAGTCCCCTTATACCACCGGGGCCACCCTACCCCGCCCCCGTCCCCCCGCCAACGACGGGAGGGCCCCCTCCTCACTCCCCTTCATCTCTTTGCCAGTCGGATGGGGGCCCTTCCAAGATCCAGGCCCTGCATGCCCAGTACTGCCACACGGCCGTCGTACAGCCCCCTCCACCCTACTACCATCACCATCGCTACCACATCCAAGCTGGCCCTCCTCCCTTGCCAGGGGGGGGCGTGCCCCCTCATATCCTTCAGAGAGGCCCGCTCCCCTGTCGCCCTCCTGTTGGCCCCCCCCACGCCCAGCTCCAGCAGCTGGCCCATCTCTCCCAGCTCTCCCAGCATGGCATGCAGGGTCGCTACGGCAATATGGCGGTAGGCTGTCCTCCCCCCCTTTCTCCTCACTCCCAACATTCCCAGAATCCTCAGTTTGCCCTGTACCACTCGCAGCCCACACACTCCATCAGGCCGGGCGCCGTGCCAAGCAAACCTCCTCTGACTTTGTCTCACTCCCACCCACACGCACACTCCCACACCCATCCCGGGCACCCCCTCAGCGCCGCGCCCCACCCTGCCTCCCACCCCCATCAGTCCCACTTCATCTTCGGCACACTGCCCCACCAGCATCAGCACCCGCAGCCGCCCGCCTCCGTCAGCACCCATCACGCTGCGCCCGCCGGCCCGTATCAGCCCCAGTACCCTCCTCTCTCTTCCATCCCCCCTCCCCCACCCCACTCCCCTTTACCCCCCCCTTCTGCCCCCCTTACCCCTCTTACGCCTCTCTGCCCTCACCCCCCCCAGCACCCCGGGCAGCCTCAGCAGGGACCCCAAGTGACAGGGGCTGGGTCGACGGGCACGGGGGGCAGTTCCAAATCCAAACCTATCAACCGCATCAGCACGGTAGTGTGAGCAGCAGAACGTGGGGGCACAGAGGGCAGAGGTCAGAGGGCAGGATGGAGGAAATGGGCGGGGCCAGGGCCAGAGCCAGGGCCAGTAGAGGTGAGCGGGACAGCGGCAGCAGCAACAACAGCTCCGGCGACAAGAAGAAACGCAACTTATTTCGCCTCTGCTACTTCCACCTCCGCTTCCCACACATGTAGACCGAGAGACAGTTGGATCTGAGAACCCCAGAAACCGCAAACGTACCTACACACATACAGGGAATGTAGAGGCAGGGTCAACACACGCAAGAGACACGTACATATGGTAACTAACATGTTCATGTGTGGTTTAGGTAAAGGTTAGCACAGTCATGAATGTCATGCTAGCACAGGTCAGTAAAACTAGATGGTTCTGTCGCAGGTTCTCAGGTGTCAGCTCTGAACACTCATAAAGAGAGAGTCACAAGAGCAATGGTGAAGTGGGTACAGGCAGGAGAAAAGCCTTACACAAACACAATCAACAATTTCTATAGCCAATGAACCTATGCTAGTAGTAAATGTATAGTAGGTCGCCTGTAAGCCAGGGTTTCACTGTGGGAAGTGTTATTGGAAACTCTGGAATCTGCCAAGACACAAGCTTGAGACACAGGCACCATGTAATTGTGCAATGTTATCTATGGTACAAAGCCGTTCTCTCGCCATGAAATCAGAAACACAAAAGATTTGGTTCTGGGTTATAGGATACAACAGAAAGACAAACTCCACCCTCGTGGATATGAAAGACTCACCCACTCAATATATTCCAGCAGAGCTGTGCATTGTAATATATCACTGAGGATAGTTGCAAAAAAGGTCCCTCGACTTTGCAATAATTTATTCAGCTTAGTGTCTTTGTCAATTTCCATAGCAGGTCTTCATCACTGAAAGGTATCCTTTTTTAATGTAGACCTCAGAGACATTTTAACTTTAATTACTATTGCACGGTTCAATGGCAGTCTTAAGCTCTATGGTATTTTACATGTTAGGACAAGTCAGCTGGTTTCATAGGATTTACTCTACATACATCCCCTTTGGGGTGTGTGGATTAATGATACTACCAATAATATTATTGAATGTTTTTAAGCTTTTTTGCTGTTGTATAAATGTTAGATATATAATGGCTATAAGTATGATGAATATTGTCTAATAACCTGTTTTGATCCAGTGATTTATTATATATATATGTATATATATATAAACAGATGTTTGATTATACAGATGATATACACATAATTCCCGCAAAATTTGATATCTAATGAGGGTGTTATAAAGTTTTAATTATTTTTAATGATAATTGCCATTGACAAATGCTATTATAATTTATTATTATAGATGATTGAATATGTTGGTTCATATTCATTATTATTTTTGTTCATAATAGAGTGTACCTTACCTATCTCCCTCAATTTTATATCTATCAGTGACAAAATACCCACAAATTGGGTCATTAGGGTCAACATTTTCCTTAGAGAAAGGGGATCATTTTTTATTTGGTTTATATAGTTTTATGTGTTTTAAATAAATATGCTCTGCCCCAGAACCCTTTAAAAGATCCCCTAAGGGCTTTGACCTATGACTTGGGTATGTAAAATGACCCTCATTTCATTTGTGACCCTGCCTTTTACATCCTGTCATCAGAAGACTATTTTGTTATGAGTTTCTCACATGGCGTGTGTGTGGACGGTCTATGTCTTTGATCAAGCACGCTTAGTAATTCAGTTTTGTAGTTTTGCACACAGTTTTAAACAGGTCTCTCCTATACCCTGTTGCCTTCCATGAGAACTCACCCACACCTTTATACCCTACACCCTAGCAGACTTGTACCAAACACCCTGGCGCCCTTGTACTGTCCACTCTGGCCTCCTTATACCTAATACCCTGGTACCCTTATACTCTGAACCCTGCCACCCTTATACCCAACACTCTGCTACCCTTAAACCATACACCCTGGTATCCATATACCCTACACCCTGCTACCCTTATAACCAACACCCTGCTACCCTTATAACCAACACCCTGCTACCCTTATAACCAATACCCTGGTAACCATATACCCAACACCCTGGTAACCATATACCCAACACCCTGCTACCCTTATAACCAACACCCTGCTACCCTTATAACCATCACCCTGGTAACCATATACCCAACACCCTGGTAACCATATACCCAACACCCTGCTACCCTTATAACCAACACCCTGGTAACCATATACCCAACACCCTGGTAACCATATACCCAACACCCTGCTACCCTTATAACCATCACCCTGGTAACCATATACCCAACACCCTGGTAACCATATACCCAACACCCTGCCACCCTTATACCCTACACCCTGGTAACCATATAAGCTACACCTTGGTACCCTGGTACCCTACTCCCTGGCACCCTTAAACCCTATAACCTGGCACCCGAATACCCTACATCCAGGTACCGTTATACCTTACTCACTGGTTCCCATGCTAAATGTGCTCATTAGATCCCAGGATTTTGCCGAAATTCACTTCTATTATCTCTGTCAACAACCCTTTTCTTTCTCAGTGACTGAACAGTGGTAGGTTGAAGTAGGCTGTTTTAGGTTATAAGGAAATGTAAAATTTTTAGATGGCGAGATGTACTTAAACATTTTAAACAGTAGCTGAGGTCAAGACACAGATTAACATTAAAATCCAGAGTACAGGTGATCATGGTTAAATTAGGAAAGCGCTTTTTTTCACATTATTTCATAATATTTTTAATAAGAAATCATGTGTTTGTTTTGTTAGAGGAGGATAAAATGGCGTTGTTAAAGTTGAAGCTTTGTGTTGGCAATTCCCTGTCTAATTCCCTCTGTATTGTCCCTTTGTGACCCCACTTGCATGAATATATCTGCACTTATTCAATGGATTGTATAAACCTGAATGTACATATTATATTACAAATACTTAATAACTATGGAAATAAAAATTCCCATTTTGTTATTAAGGTGTGTGTGAGTGAGTGCGTGCATGTGTGCGCTTGTTGCCTGTGTGTCTGTGTAAGAGAAATGCGGAGCAGGGGACTTCAGTCCGATTGAATATTGAATGTTTTTTTTATGTTAGACTGAAGGTAGGAAGATTAATTGAATTACATGTTTGTATGTCAGAGCACTAATTGATATTATTTTAAATATACAGAAAGTATGATCTTAAGAATTTAATTTGTTTATGTAGTATGTGTAAACTGAAAGAGATTTGAGATGTGAATATTTATTGCTTCTGTTATATTAAAAAGTGTCCTTGCAGTGAATAAATTTTCTGTCTTTAATTGATGTTGTATTAACAGAATAACTGCAGGTGTGATGTATGACGAGTCTCCAGCTCTGTCCTTGAGCTTTGTAAATCATGATTTACACTGGCAATAACATTGCCATCTAGTGGCTAAGCACAATTTCTACTACACGTGATTATGATGTCGTTGGTACAGTCGGGTACAGTACGTGACGTTGGAACAGGTTGTATTCCTTACGGATAGATATGAACCACAATGAGGGCCCAACAAAATAATTGTATTTGTATTTTTCAACCAAGACTTCAAAGCCAAATATCCTATTACTAATTTTAGCTAGATAGCCTGCGGACGTGTGACTTCAGTTTAAAACTTGTTTTAGGTCAATATTAGGCAAATAAGCATGTCTAAATAATGCTGTGTTAAAGAAGTGTACATTTGAGAAGAAACACGTTAATTTCCTTCATTTAAAGGCTACTTCATTGTTTTAAGTTAGCACATCACTGCTACCCGATAGAAAACAAAACCTCTCAGATGTAAACATCCGTAAAATCAGAGATAGCTACAACCGCTTTTTAAAAGAAAGACGATCCAGTAGCTTTATTACTCCGTGTCACGTAGGCTACCTGCGTTCATGCATCATGCCTCGCTGCCATACTCCCCCATCTGAATTTATTGAAATAGGGCAAACTATATACTTATTTTCGGTTGACAGGTGTATGTTAAACAGTTATTAGATTAATCGGTTTCCTAAATCGTGTAAAAGGTCAGCAGAACATAAATGCGTCTCCGGACTACTTTCTTTAAAAATGGCGGACGTGGACGCATTAATTCCCTGCTCTCCTCCACACAACCCGTTCTGTCATAGCAATCGTAGTTATTTGAGAGACTTGAGGTTGTGCTTAGGCAATGATGAAACTAAGATGGCGTCCAATCCAGACAGGATGAACGGGGGATAGCGAACTTGGTCACACATTAATTTGATGGGGACGTAATTCTCACAGTCACTCGTTTACAAGAAAACGAGTCTTTGAAGTGGATACGTTAATCTTTACACTTCTACTCAAACAGAAGTGTATCTATGGGTGAAGCGAGCCTGAAAAAGGCCAACTTTACGTGAGCTAACTGGACCTAGCTTGCTAGCTAGATAACATTAGGTTGCTTGCTAACTACTAGTACTGTAGCTAACCAACGACAGCAACCAAGCTAACGTTAAACAACAACAGAGGAGGACAGTCTCAGGAAAAGGAAGTCTCTACTGGCTTGTCCGTGTTATTCTGATTAAAATAAAAACAATTTACATCTGGTTTAGGACAGGTGTGAAAAGGAGCCAATAATTCCAGTGGAAATTCCACGCCAATTCGCAGTGGCCCAATCGAGACCGGAGGTGCTGCCTAGGATGGGCTGAAAAGTGGAGGCCGTAACGTTAGCTTCCGCAACCCTAATCTTGACCCAGTGCTAAACAATAGACCCCGTGAGCTTTCAAGACACCAAAACGGCCCGTCAAATTATTGGTGACATCTAAGTCCATATTTTCCTATTTGACCACGTTGAACGTGTCCGGAAGAGTTGCTGTCCAAGTACCAGTTATCTTACATGATGTAAGTCCAATAACATTAACTAGCTAGTCTAGCTCGTCATATTTCTTATCAAGCAAGATAAGTTGCTAGAAATCCTAGTTAGCTGCTAACTAACGTTAGCAAATGTAAATAGTTAAACTAGTTGTTAATTTAAATGCTTGGGTTTTTCTTGGTGTCACCAAGGATCTATGTATGTATTAATTACCTATATTTTGTGATCTTCGACAAAGACAATATTCATTTGTTACCTGACCTACCTTAGATGGGTTGCTCCTATATTTGGTATTGCTAATGGAAAGTGGATGAAAGCAATCAGGCCTTAACATTTTGTGGCTTCATTTTACAATTTATCCAACCAGCAGACGTTTTAGTGAGCTTCCTCAAAATGTTTGTTGAAGAGATATCGAGGAGGCCTTCTCAGACTATATACCTTAGTTGTTGTGAAATCATTTGTAGGCATTAAAAGTCTTAGTCATTTGGACTAACTTTTCAAGTCACCAAACATCAATGATTTGTTAGTGAGTCAGTGTATTATTTTTTGTAGATGACTAAATATCAAGTTGACCTCTTGATGCATCTTATCAGATTAATGACAAGAATGGTCCATGTATGAAGTGTTTGTAAGGTAGGGGGAGGGGATACCCGTTACCCTACATAGACTTGAACTCCTCCCCAGATTGAGTTAACAGGTTGAGGTTTTCAGTTTTCGACTACAATATATAATGATTAATTAAATCTCTCCACATATTAGAAAAGAGTTCAATTCAAGCCTGTATTTACCAGTAGAAAAATGATGCACCACTGGTCCAACGACAGATGTCATAGTTCTTTTGGTTTGTCTTGTAGGGCACTTTGTTTGATCTTGTTAAAGACTGACCTGTTACTGTAGCTTATGTTATTTAATGTATGTCTGTGAATTAGTACATTTATCTGTAAAAATACCTTGTTAAATACATTAGAAATATTTCCATCTTGATATATATTCAGTTGTCATATACAATGCATTGTAAGACAGTTCTTCCAACCGTATGAAACTTTAATGTATTCTTCAGGAATCAGTAAGTATCCTATATATTGTCAATGTATTGTTAATTAAAATGACCATTGTTTAGCTGGATATCTTAAAGATGGTGCCTTGATATCTTGCTTATAGTGAGAGTTCATTAGACATTTGGTAGCCCGTCTGCTAAGCACTGACTGTTTGGTGACTTGACATGCTGACTCTTGACCTGTTGCCAGGGCAATGGAGGGGGAAGACTTCGTGCCTCCTCCAGAGTGCCCAGTCTTCGAGCCATCATGGGAGGAGTTTCAGGATCCCCTTGGCTACATTGCCAAGATCCGTCCAATTGCGGAGAAGTCTGGCATCTGCAAGATTCGTCCTCCTGCTGTAAGTGTTTATGAATGACATGCATCTATCATTGAAAGATGCAGTCTGTATTAAACACTCCACTGTCTGGCCCAGTTCCTTGTTGTTTTTTTGTAAATCAAACAGGTGAGAGTTATTGATAATGAGTGTGGTGTAACACACATTGCAGTTAATAGGCCTGTTCTGCAGTTCTGGGAAAAAGGGGATTTTCTGTATGTTCTTTGTTGTAATATCCCAAATGCATGAGACACATTCACTATTAAGTATTCCTGCCTTAACCCCTTTGAATGTTGTGGATTTTGATTAACGAAACTTGTAAAGTATCCCCTTTTTATTTAAATTTTTTTGTGGGTTTAGTTGATGCAAAGTAGATTTTGTCTTCTTACAGGCTCCGCTAAGGATGCAATGATTTTAGGTGACGCAACGAGAAGTGTTTACATGAAACACAGACATTGGTTATATCTTTTTTGTTTTCCTGTAGGACTGGCAGCCACCCTTTGCTGTGGAAGTGGATAGCTTCCGCTTTACGCCCCGTATACAGAGACTCAATGAGCTGGAGGTGAAACCTGAGTCTATGACTTTTAGAAGTCACTTCTGGTTGACGAAGATTCTTATTTTGTTGTCATTCTGTACATACATTTATTTCACCCCTAACCTTGCTCCACATCTACAGGCAGAGACACGAGTCAAGCTGAACTACTTGGACCGGATCGCTAAGTTTTGGGAAATTCAAGGATCCTCCCTGAAGATTCCAAACATTGAGAGGCGTATTCTGGATCTCTTCAGCCTCTCCAAGGTGTCCGATCTGACCGATCCATGTTTCTCATTTGTTAATGAACGCTTTGTTACGTCTCTCAGTCGACATGTAGAGTATTGCTGAATTTTTTTTTGAAATCCTACCCATGGCTAATACTATCCAACGTTAACATAGCCAATGTTAACTTAGCCGGTGATGCCCACCTGACAGTGCATTTCATTAGAATCTTTTGTTCTAGGTTGTAATAGAGGAGGGCGGATTTGACATAGTGAGTAAGGAGCGGCGTTGGGCTCGCGTGGCCCAGAAGCTGGGCTACCCTCCAGGCAAAAACATTGGCTCCCTCCTGCGCTCACACTATGAAAGGATCGTCTACCCCTTTGAGGTGTTCCACACCGGGGCCAGTCTGCCGGTAATGATACCCTCATTCCCTTAGTGCTTGTTGTTTTGCTCTTGACAGTTCTATTAATTATTTTATTTACATGTGACAGCTGTGTAGTCAGACAGTTGGTGTTGGTTCATGGAGTCATGAATGTAAAAGGGAGTTCAACCCATTTGTTTCTCTGTAGCAGACTAAGCCAAAACTATATGACGGAGATGAGGTGGATCGAGAATACAAGCCCCACTCCATTCCTCTACGCCAGTCTGTCCAGCCCTCTAAGACGAGCAGCTACGGACGCCGAGCCAATCGCCTCCAGCCAGATGTGAGTGACGGGGCACAAGCTCCAATGAGCCATGTAGATCATCCGTGTATACTGTAATTTAAAAAATCTTCATTGATTTGAACTGTTTTTGCCTTTTTATTGTTCAAAGCATATTATGACCCTCCACAATTGAAATATTAGCAACCTTAATCTATAAATATAATTTCAGATTCAAGGGGGTCCAAATCTTTTGAATTTGTGTTCTTCTGAGAAGTGGAACTAGTGCTCATCCCTGGTAATCATATGTATGTAGTTAGTGTAGCTCCTTGGAGCACCCTTAACCCATCTTAATGTTACATTCATTGGGATTTTTAGATTGTCATGGAGTTAAACCTGTACCATTCACCCATGTAGTCATCTAATAATATTCATTGCTTTTGGCAATGAAATATCACATGACTTTGTATGGATGTCCTTGTTTTCATAACTTAGCCTGAAGAAGTGTCATCAATTCAAATTAATGAACCTGTGAGTTCCAGTTCTTCCACTTCAAATTCAAAACCAATGTAGATGAAGACACAGGGAAGATGCACTCAGAACGCATCCGGCATGCTTGCTCTGTGTGCCATCATGCTGCTGATGGTTTCTTCTTTTTCCCCCTTGTTGTGCTATATTTTATGCTGTACTCATTTCTCTCTCTCTATCATTGTTATTTTTGTCACATGCTATCACAGATTGCTCACCCATTGAATTCACCTGTATCCATATCTTTTACCCCTATTGAAAATTCTGTCCGTGCACCTCTTTGCTTTTTAAAGTTGTTTTGTAGTAATATCTATGATTTTCCTCTTCTTGGGTGTGTTTGTACTGCAGATTTGTTCTGTGCTTTAATGGGTCGTTCAGGATTTTGACAATGAAACCTTGTCTCTGCCCCCAGGGCCAGATTAAGTTATGGATACCATTAGTTGTCTCTGTCAGTGTTAAAGAAACTTTGTAACTAGCGTTAGCGCCAGTAAGCCTACGTTTCCATCTTTCCAATAAACATCTATTCTTAGAGCTAAGACTGGTTAACACTGGCTCACACAGCTACCCTAATTACTGTCAGACTTGATTCAGAGACTAAATGGTATCTGAGTTACCCTAACTAGACAACTAAGCAAAGGTCTTAATTGCTAAAATCCTGATTTATTCTGTTTAATCTTCTTGTTTTGTTTTCTGCTCTCATTATTTAGGCTCTGCGTTCTCTGTGGTCTCAGAAGTGCTTGTCATGTTATCAATACAAGCACTGTTATATTTGGCAAAAACATTGTCCCCTCCTCACACCCATTTTCCACATACACCTATGTATTGTAGTCACACAAGTCATTGTGCTTACTCCTTCTTCTCTTCCAGTGACATTTTTTTTCTCCTCAGCTCTCCTTTTCCTCCTCTTCTTCCTCTTGCTCCTGTCTCAGTCCATTTGTTGCTGTTGTCTCCCCATGCAGGGTCCGGAAGATTCTGCCCCCCACCCTCTCACCACTGGCTCTCAGCCTCAACACATCTCTGCATCGGTACTGACGCTCTCTCGGGCGCAATGCGTTTACCCGCTCTCTGCCCTCCGCTCTCTCCTGGCTTTCCTCTCGCCTCTCTAGCCGGCTCGGTTTCTCTGGAAACCACCTGCTGCCTTGCTCCGGCCGCCATCTTTGGCCCCCCGTCATAGTTATATCACCATTGGACAGTCTGACGGCTTTAGTGGTCTCTAGCCTTTCTTCCACGTGCTCGCCCACTCACTGTTTGTCCCTGGCTTCAGCATTTACCTTTCACCTGTCCCTGTTTGTGAAATCGGTGTGAATCTCTCTCTCTCTCTCTCTCCTGCTCTCTTGTTTGCTCGGGTTGCTTTACTGTTAGTCAGTCAGTGTATCCTTGCTTTGACTGGTAACAACGCTTCCACCCCCTGTCTGCTGCAGTGCTGTGGTGTGACTGCATGCGTTCTGTTAGAGTGCTTCGCTCAGTTAAATACCAATAGGATGTGTTTGGAAAACTCTGTTGATTTCATTTGGCTGTTTGAAATGGTAAGTCTAGGGTTAGCAGTTGAACATTTTGCCCAGTAACCAGCTGAAATCAAGCTTTTATTGAAAGCTTGTTTTAATGTTTATTGTACCTGAAAAGCTAGACATTGATATTTGGAATATTTTGGGAACATAAAAGCAGCTTTGTACAGTTATGCACTCAAGCATTCCCCTCTTACAACTTAGATAATTTTACAGATTTTGTTGTTTTAAAAAATCACTTCAATCACCCTTTAGGTGCTTTTCCTATGACACAATGGTGGCTCTTGACCTTTTTAATAGCACAGTTGTACTGTATAGAGGGGCTGTACGTTCCTAGCTTGTCTTCTAATACTACAGATGCTTCTTCATCCTTACTCTGTATCCTAACCCGTTGACCCGTCTGCTTCTCCATTCCCCCAGTAGTTGTATTTCTGTTCCCTCCACACACTGACCTGTAAATTCTGTCCCCTAGCCCGATCCTACAGAGGAGGATATAGAGAAGAACCCCGAACTGAAGAAACTGCAAATCTATGGGGCGGGGCCTAAGATGATGGGGTTAGGACTGGTGCCCCGGAACAAGAGCATCCAGAAGAAAGGTAACACGATGTGTCTGACATGGTGCTCTGTAGGACTGTCTTTCGTCAAGCTAGTGCGTGTCACTTGGTTGCCACTGGTGTTGACCGTTTCTCTCGTCTCTCTCCAGAAGAGCTACCTCAGACTGTGACTGTTTGTAACACATCAGCTGCTGTCCAGGTCAAAGATGAAGCTGGGGAAGTAAAAGAGAAAGAGGGTGAGGAGAAGAGCACAACCGCGCCAGCTCCTCCCTCTGACGGCACTGTCAAGGATGAGAAGGATGGAGATGATGGTGGGGATGGACATGATGAAGAGGACCCTAACACTGAAGAGCCCTGCACCAAGATGACCATGAGGCTGAGACGCAACCTCAACAACCCGCAGTTTGTAAGCCTCCGTTCTCCCTAATGGGACGGTTACCCAGACACAGATTAAGACTAATCCTTGGCTAGGAAGCGTTATCACTGGAGGTTCTGCGTCTAGAGTCTGTCTGGGAGTTCAGACTTGTGTGTAATCTGATAAAAAGTCAGATGGTCTCTATCATAGTGGTTCAAGTGGTGTTAACCGTTTGTCCCCCCTGTCTGTGCTCCTCTCCTAAGGTGGATTCCTTTGTGTGTCGGATGTGTGGCCGTGGAGATGAAGACGAGAAACTCCTGCTGTGCGACGGTTGCGACGACAACTACCACACCTTCTGTCTGTTGCCCCCACTCGCTGAGGCCCCGAAGGGCAACTGGCGCTGTCCCAAATGCGTGGCCGAGGTCAGAAAACCCGCTGCGTCGACTGTCTTTGTGCCTTCAGCTCACAGCCCAGTCTGGCTTAAGATGGAGCCTTAAAGATGGAGAAATACACATTTTCATTTGGCGTTTATCGAAAGGGTTTAATGTGTTCAGGGGGCTGTGCAAAACGTGCTGCCTTTGACACTCGCGTGCCTGCGGACCATATTTCAACATCATAAAATACTGTGTTGACTGTGGCTAACGGAAGTCTTATGAGAAGCGTGTTGAAAAGTATTTCTTCTCCCGTTTCAACTTCATAGGCGTCAACTAGCTTAGGCTGCTAATACTTGTCATCTGTCGTTTAAGACAGCATTATTCTGGGTGTTACTTGAGGGTAAATATATTATAGGGCATGAAAATAAAAGCTGGCTCTGTTTCTAAATATAGACAAATGTCACACTTTGTTTTCTGCTTTGACATTTAAAGACTGACTAAATCCTGAAAAGGAACCAGGCAAGCCTAATTCAGCCGGCCCACAGTTGAAGGTGATGAAGGTTGTTTGTTGTCCTCACTAGATTCGAACCCAGGTCTCCCACGTGAGGGGCTGTGTATTTAACCACTACACCATGGGGCTATACGTTTGCCCAGTGTCGGTATAGGATCTCGACATTAGATCATTCTGTCACGCTTTAACATCAAGCCAAGTGAATATATCGCTAGACACCATTAAGCATTGTGTTAAACTGACTAACATGTCTTATTGAGTTCACCTCCACCACAAATCATCTGTGAACTGTATGGCTTTTGCCACTGACCGTTTTAACAGCCAGTAATAGATCTACTAGTATCTAACTTACTACTTGGAATAGTCATGAGAATTGACTGAAGATGAACTTTACGCAGCCAAGGGTATTTCATGGCGCACAAATGTTTGTTTTTCTTTCCTTTGTGAATGACATTGATACAATAACTATCAATATACGTGGCGATAACAGATTTTTTTTGTCAAGAGAATCATGGAAACCCCTACTCTTTTACTGCCCATGGGGTTTTAAACTGGCCTATATTACCCCAAAAAGGGGTCACTCTGTCACATTCACTCTTTGCCGGCTCTGCTTATGTGGTCTGGCAAAAATCCTATCCATTCAAAATCCCATTTTGCAACCTACCCAAATGTGGCAAATGTCAAGAATGTGGAATACTTTCTGAAGACACTGCAAATGTTGCCATTGAAGCAGCTTTCAGGCATACGTTTTGGTGGTGGGCCGTTAACCCTTTTTAGAACAAACGGGTGACATGGTCTGCACCTTCATTAATCATCCCTCCTCAATGTTCAAATCCATATCTCTTCATTTCCACCCCGCAGGAGTGCAAGAGGCCCGCGGAGGCCTTTGGTTTTGAACAGGCCACCAGAGAGTACACCTTGCAGAGTTTTGGGGAGATGGCTGACACATTCAAAGCAGACTACTTCAACATGCCGGTCCATGTAAGGGCACCTGGAGACCTTGAACTATTTGCGGACGCTGACTTGGAGAGAAACTCACGCTTCCTTATTATTCCTGACTATTTAAAATGATTGTGTTGAATTCAATCCGTTTGTTTTGCTTGTTGCTGTGTTACTGATTGTCTTTTGTGTGTCTGTCTGTAGATGGTTCCAACAGAGCTGGTGGAGAGAGAGTTCTGGCGGTTGGTCAGTAGTATCGAGGAGGATGTAACGGTGGAGTACGGGGCAGACATCCACTCTAAAGAATTTGGCAGTGGGTTCCCCATGAACAATGGCAAGAAGAACCTCTCCAAGGAGGAAGCGGTAACTACCGTCTGTTCCTTTTTCATCAGTCCCTCTGACTCCTGTTGTCTTTGACTTTTCTACTGTATGTTGTGCTGTATTTATAGCTGACCTGTCGACAGGTAAAACATCTTTGCATAGCATTTGAGGTACGCAATTTGAAATGAAAGAACACTGGTACAATTTCTAATTTTACTGGATGTGAATTTGAGCCAATAGTATTTTTTTTGTTTTTCCTTTCATAAGTTTGCTGCCTTGCTTTTATGCCAGTCTCACTATATTTTCGATCTTAAAATAGCTGCACCATCAACGTTTCAGCTCCTGAACAGAGCATCTTCATAGTCAGTGTAGTGAGCAGCATGTACCTGCAGGGCAGGACTACTTAACATCAACATACATGAAGCAACCTCAGGCCTGCCAGCTTTATTGATCAAAAGTTGCTTTTTTTGTGTATTGCCAACCCCACTGGCTTGACAATACCATTGTTATGAATTAGTACAAAGTTACCAAAGTCAACCTATCAATTTTAGACTACCTTGCTGGATAAATATTCTGATGCCATATAGATAGGGTTTAAAAAGCATTTACAGCTTTTGTTTTTCTTAAAACGTAGTCACTGACTCCCTCTGACCTTCCCCTACCTGACCTTTGTGCAGGACTATGCCCGTAGCGGCTGGAACCTGAATGTAATGCCGGTGCTGGAGCAGTCTCTGCTGTGCCACATTAATGCCGACATCTCTGGCATGAAGGTGCCCTGGCTGTACGTGGGCATGGTCTTCTCAGCCTTCTGCTGGCACATCGAGGACCACTGGAGCTACTCCATCAACTACCTGCACTGGTAGGTATCGCTGGGCGTTGGTTGTTGTTAGGGCAGTGCAGCATGTGGACGGGTGGATTTGAATGATTTTCAATTCGCCTTGCCAAGCCTAGTCACCTTAATTCAGTTCCTGATCACACTCTATGTCCTTCCTTCAGTTCACATGCGAACTTGGTGATGCTGCCTACCTAATGATGTCAGTCATTATCTATGCCGCGGCTAATGGCGATTCATGTTTGCCTTAAGCATTTATAATAAGTGAAAACAAAAGTTTGGCTGTTGCCTCTAAATAATTCTCACGTGAACTCCCTGGCTAACAGAGGTGTGCTAGTAATAATAAGCCTTGGGGTTTCCCCTCTCCCAGGGGAGAGCCGAAGACATGGTACGGAGTACCCGCTTTGGCAGCTGAGCTGTTAGAGGAGGTGATGAAGAAGCTGACCCCAGAGCTGTTTGAGTTCCAGCCTGACCTCCTACACCAGCTGGTCACCATTATGAACCCCAACATCCTCATGGCCCACGGCGTTCCGGTCAGTGTCACACTCTGACCATTCAAGTGCTGCCCAAAGGCCGCTTCGCCTACGCCACTGAGAGACGTATCACAGAGCCGTGTCCATGCTGACATACTGTCCATGTCATTGACAGGTTGTACGCACCAACCAGTGCGCTGGTGAGTTTGTCATCACCTTCCCCAGGGCCTACCACAGCGGCTTCAATCAGGGATACAACTTTGCTGAAGCTGTCAACTTCTGCACTGCCGATTGGGTAAGGCGCTTGATTCAGTCCCGAGCAACGAATTGCGTTGACCTCCGTGACTGTTTACGTGGTTTTCAAACGTTTTTCTGTCTCCTTCCCTCTCGCTACCATTACAGCTGCCGGCGGGGCGCTCCTGTATCGAACACTACCGTCGCCTCCGCCGGTACTGTGTCTTCTCCCACGAGGAGCTGACCTGCAAGATGGCCGCCTGCCCCGAGAAGTTAGACCTCAACCTGGCCGCAGCCACCCACAGAGAGATGTTCATCATCGTCCAGGAGGAGAGGAAGCTTCGGAAGGACCTGCTGGAGAGAGTGAGGCTAATGCACTTGAAACTGTGCCAGTGTGAGAGTCTGGAATCAGTGTGGTCTGGGCCTCATATTGGACTGTCTGCGGTTTGGGCACTGATGAAGATCTCAGTGAAATGTCTTCGTAGTGTGTGTGATCAATGAAGGGCTGTAATGGCAAAATACTAAACTGGTTCAACTGAAAGGTCACTGTTTTAAAAAGGTATATTTATATTAGACCCACCATGTGTTTTCATAGACTGTATGCTCAGTGCTTTTCTATTTAGAATGTTCTGACAAAATGGCCTTTAAACTGGTCTGAATGAGGAAATGTCCAAAATGAAGAGCCGTATTTTATGCATGTACGCAGCAGAGGGTTTGGAATCAGTGGCATGTCGTGAGTGGATATGTATGCTGCCTTTCTCTGACAGCTTGTTGTTTTGTAGGCGGTGTATGTGTGTTGTGGTTTCCTGAAGTCTTGTGTGGTTTTTTTAAGGGCATCACGGAGGCTGAGAGGGAGGCGTTTGAGTTGCTGCCTGATGACGAGAGGCAGTGTGACAACTGCAAGACCACGTGTTTCCTGTCAGCCCTGGCCTGTTTAAACTGCCCTGAACGCCTCGTCTGTCTTTACCACACACAGGACCTCTGTAACTGTCCCACCGACAAACTCTACCTCAGGTACCGCTCACTGATTGTGTCCTTCTGTCTCACTCTGTACTTTTACCGCTGGCACCTCACACCAGAGCCCCCTTTGTCTTTTCCCCTTCCAGGTACAGGTATACTCTGGATGAGTTGCTGGCCATGTTACATCGGCTCAAAGTGCGAGCTGAGTCCTTTGATTCCTGGGCCAACAGAGTAAAGGAGGCGCTGGAGCAGGAGGAGGGGAACAAGATAGGTTGGTCATGTCAAAAGACGAGCAGGGACTCTAAGTGTTGACTGAGAATAACACCTGTTCTGGGTGGTGTGTGTAATAGACTGTTTTCCCTCCAGCCATCGAAGACCTGGAGGTGCTGAAGGAGGAGGCGGCTGAGAAGAAGTTCCCTGACAACGAGCTTCTCCAGAGACTTAATACTGTCCTCAGTGACATCAAGCACTGTCATCAGACCAGCACTGAGCTCCTCAACAAGACCCAGACCAGGTAACAAACACAGGATGCACTCCTCTCCAAGCACTCCTCTCCACTGTCACGCTCATGCATTGTAGAAAACGTTTGTGTGTGTGTTACAGGAGGATGACTCTGGCTGAGCTCAAGACTCTGGTGGAAAAAATGGAGAACCTCCCCTGTGTTATGAGCCCACTGGATGATGTACAGGTCAGTACTGTCCAGATGCCCTGAGCCACCAGAGAAAAATCTGTGCTATTCATGTCAGCCTTTTCCTCCTTCCATTACATTCTCTGTATTTTAATACAATATACATTGCCAACAACACACCTAGAGCAGGTCCAGGTTGGGGTGTAATAATATACTGTAATAAGGCTCACACTGCAGTCTGATGTAGTTGTTCAACTATTTAAATTGTCTGTTATTATTCAAACAAACATTTTGGTGCTGTCTTTTTAATTCCGCCAGGCGCTCCTGCGTACTGTAGAGGAGTTCCAGACTCAGGCCCAGGCCCTGGTGAGTGACCGTGACTGGAGGCGAGATTCCCATCCTCCGGAGCAGCTACAAGCCCTTTTGGAGCACGGGGCTGGCCTGCCTGTCGATGCCCCCGAGTGTGAGCTCCTCAAGGGGCTGCAGGAGCAGGGCCGGTGGCTGGCAGAGGTGCGGCGCACTCTGGGGCCCGAGGGGGGCGAGATGACTCTTGCAGTCCTCAGGAACCTGATGGAGGCCGGATGCAACGTGGCCCAGAGCGTCTCTGTGGAAACGGCTATGGCGGAGCTCCAGGAGCTGCTGACGATAGCCGAACGCTGGGAGGAGAAGGCCCAGATCTGTCTGGAGCAACGGTACGATGGACATGGACTCCCACACTGTTAATGATTTTCCCTCTCACTCAAGTTCTCAAGTTATCTGATTGTCCTAATGTGCCCTCTCCCTGGGTGTTTGCAGACAGAAGCACCCTCTCTCTACCTTGGAGGCCATAGTGAATGAGGCCCAGCTCATTCCTGTCAAGCTGCCCAACATACTGTCTCTACAGGGTTGTCTGACCCGTGCCCGGGCCTGGGTCACTGACCTGGAAGAGATCCAGGCAGGTTTAAACCCGATCCTAGTGTCTGTCATAGTTTAAACAACCCTTAAAAGGCAAATCCTTAGGTGGGATTTCACAAACAGGAACTGCATGAATACGGCGAAGATGAATGGCTTGTATTTTCCACGTCTGTGTGAAGGTAACCCCTGCCTCTAAACCCCCGCCTTGTCTTCGGGTCCCGTCCTGTGCACTGCAGAATGGGGAGCATTACCCATGTCTAGATGACCTGGAGGGTCTGGTGGCCATCGGGAGGGACCTGCCAGTCAGGATGGAGGAGCTCAGACAGCTGGAGCTGCAGGTGGCCAGTGCCCACTCCTGGAGAGACAAGGCCTCCAAGACCTTCCTGAAGAAGAGCAGCCAGCACAGCCTTCTGCAGGTAGGTGACATTTACACGCTTCCCCCCCCCAGGAGGGTCACTTGAATTCTCATACATCTGGGTTGTGTGAGTGTTGTTGGCTGCGTGTTCAATTATACGGCTGACAGTATTCACTAACCTGTACTGTAGTTAGTGTTTGCCAGTGTTTGGCTGTTACCTAATGCCCATGTTGTCCTCATCACAGTGTTCTTTTCCTGCAGGTGTTGTGTCCGTGCGTGGAGAAGCGTAAGGAGAGGGGGGAGGAGTCTGACTCGGTAGATGACACCGACACCAACACTCTTGGCCTCTCCGCTCAGGACCTGAGGGACCCTGGAGCGATTGTGAGTCTCCCTCATCCGGACTGGCTGTCTGGCTCCACACCGTCCAGTGTGTCTAACCAGTGTCTGGATGTCTCTTCCGTATTCACACCGCTTCGTTGGGCTACAGTGCTGCTTCAGACACATCGCACACAGGCAAAACCAACCGAGACCGGAGACAATGAGCTGAAAGACAGGCAGATAATTCTGTCCCCTCTTCCCTCTAGGTGATGGCGTTTAAAGAGGGGGAGCACCTGGAGAAGGAGGCTCTGCTGAGGCTCCAGAAGGTCAACCTATCTAAACCAGGCCTGGAGGAGGAGCGGGAGGACAAGGAGAACGGCGGTGGTGGTGGGTGGCGGGGGGACCCTATGGATCTAGAAACGCACTCTGAGAACTGTGAGAAGGAGAACGGGGACAGGCAACACACGACGACAGGCGGCAACTCCCCTCAGTCGGTGTGCGTGTGTGGCCGTGTGCCCCGCCCCCCCCTGCTGCGCTGCCACCTGTGTAAAGACTGGTTCCATGGGGGTTGCGTCCCCTTTCCCTCGCTCCTGCCCTTGTCAGAGCCCCTCACCAACCCCCTCTGCTGGTGGGACTGGGACTCGCGCTTCCTGTGCCCGCGGTGCCAGCGATCGCGGCGGCCGCGTCTGGAGACCATCCTGGCCCTGCTGGTGGCGCTGCAGAGGCTGCCCGTACGTCTGCCGGAGGGAGAGGCCTTGCAGTGTCTCACTGAGAGGGCCATCACCTGGCAGGGCCGCGCCAAGCAGGCGCTGGACACCCCAGAGGTACGGGGGGCTCTGGAGAGGCTGCAGGGACTCCGACAAGAGGAGCCTCAACTGGAGGAGGAGAGGGAGGAGGCAGATGGGAAGAAAGGGAACTGCGAGTCGGTGATTGTGCTCTCGGATTCTGAGGGTGGAGGAGAGGATGGGGTCATAGACCTCACACAGGACAACTCGCCCAAGAAGGCGGTAAAGGAGGAGGTGGAAGGCAAGCCTGCATCTGAGAACGGCGTCAACAGCAAAGCCAAGTCTCACCACAGTGTTACAGGTTAGTGGCCAGTAGGGTGACCGTCCACACCACTGTCTTCCCCTTTACTGTACACATGCCCATGTATCTGACTGTATCCCTGTACATACTGGGGCTTCTGACCCCTTTCATATCCCCAGATTTGGTTGTTATAGACTTAGTTTATAATTTATTTATTTTTAATCCACCAATCTTCATGTAATACCCTGTGACAAATTGGAAACATTTTTAGAAATGTGTGCAAATTTATTAAAAATGGCCAAATGAAACGTCATACAGATGTTTTCAGACCCTTTGCCATAACACTTGAGCGCCGATGCATGCATGTTTTTGCACATCCTTTAGATGTCTATAAAAGGGGATTGGACTCCACCTCTGGCAAATTCGGGTGATTGGACATAATTTAGAAAGTGTCTCCTGTCTATAGAATGTCCCAAAGTTGACAGTGCATGTCAATGCAAAAACCAACCCAAGAAGTCAATGGAACTCTTTGTATACCTCAATAGATTTGTGTTGAGGCATGGATCTGGGGAAGGTTACAAAAAATTGCTAGAGCGTTCAAAGGTCCCAGGAGCACCATGGGCTCCATCATTGTGAAATGGAAGATGTTTGGAATCAAGACTTCCTAGAGCTGACCGTCCAGCCAAAATAAGTAACTAGAAGGGCCTTGGTCAGGGAGGTGACTAAGAACCCATTGGTCACTCTTACAGAGCTTCCGAGTTTCTCTACAGAAATGGGAGAACTTGCCAGAAGGACAACCGTCTCTGCAGCAATCCATCAATCTGGCCTTTATGGTAGAGTGGCCAGACAGAAGCCACTTCTGAGGAAAAGTAATGAGACCAAAATCAATTTGTTATTCTTGAATGCCAAGAGTAACCGCTAGTGAGAACAAGGAACACTCCTTACCAGACTAATACCATCTTTGTGGTGAACTGTAGTGGATGGAGCATCGTGTTATTGGGATGGTTCTCTGTGGCAGGGTCAGTATTGAAGGATGGATGAAAAGAGTAATACAACAAGTGGTCCTTGAAGTAAACCTGGTCCAGACCACGCGGGAACCCAGACTGGGACGAGGATTCATCTATCAGCATGATAACAACCTAAAGCACACAACCAAGTCAAGTGGTTTTGGGACTAGTCCTTCATAATCGGTTTTGCCAACACAAATTAAGCCTAGTCTAGGACAAAGAAAACGAGCTCAATGGTGTTTTCTATTGAGCTTGGTTTTATTTTCTTTGGTCCTAGAATAGGCTTAATCTATGTCTGCAAAAATGGCCCTTGTCCTTGTGTAGCTCAGCCGAAGTCCAGACTTGAACCCAATTGAACATCTGTAGGGAGAACTGAAGATGGCAGGTCAGCGATGATCTGCATCAAAGGGTCAGATGCTCATGTACAAGAGATGTATTAAAACAATATATATATAATAATTGGCACGTATCTAAAAGTGTGTTTGCCTTGTCATAATGGGGTGTTTTGTGTAGGTTAATGGCTTTTTAAAAAATACATTATAAGTTAAGCATATATCACGCATTGTTGAAAATGAATAAGACCGAATACTTTCCAAAGCCACTGTTCACAGCCTCGTGACTGTGTACTTGTATGTTAGGGCAGACCTCATTCAGTCAGCTGGATGACTGGTGGTTGTTTCGGTCTAAGTCGATCAAGAATATATTTAAGAGGTTGGGAGATTATCACTAATGAATAGGCTAATTATAACTTAACAGCTGCCTAGCATATCTTGCCTATATCCTGATTCAGAACGAGAACCATTTGCACCTTCACTAATCAGCATTCGGTTTCAGTATTCAGTATATGTTTATGGGAAATGTGGGGATTTTTTGTGATATTAGAGGAAGTACCCAGTTGTCAACATGTACTGCGCCTCAAAATGGATGCAGACATCAGAGTGCAAAAATTCCATTTTATCCGTACATTCCTAAAACCTGCGTGCTAGTAAGCCATGTGATTCTGCACTTTTTGGACTCCGATAAAGTGACCTGATATTCTTGGGTATTGTTATCAAATATGAGGTAACAGAACATGCAGATCTAAAACACTGTGCATTCTTAAAGGACACGGCAGCCTAATCAGTCTACAGTTGGGCAGTGATTGTGTGACGTGACGTATGTGGCTGTTTCCCTTTCGTTATAGCGGGTCTTTCAAGCATTGCGCGCGTGCCATGTATCTTTATAATAACCAATCAAGTTTATGTATAAAGCACTTTTTGCTTCAGCAAGGTGCTTAAAAAAAAAGAAAACACACCCAGTCTGAAAAAAATAAACCTGTTGGTCTTTTCCCTCAGACGTGGGCTCTCTGCTGCCGCTGGTGTCGTCACTGAAAGGCCCGGTGATAGAATTGTCCCCGGCCACCCGGACCCAGCTGGAAGAGCTACAGTTGGAGGGAGACCTGCTGGAGGTCTCTCTGGACCAGACCGGTACCATCCACAGGGTCCTGCAGGCCGCTTCAGAACCACCCAGAAGCACACTCAGAACACTCATACTGGTGAGAGAGCAGAGAACCTTCACCTTGCTGTGGATGTCCTATTAGCCAAACCTCCTTTGAAGTATCTCTGACGGGTTTGGCGGAGTGCTTGAAGCGCTCTCTTTTTTTCGTACTCCGGGTATCTGCTACTGGAATACCTTCAATCTGACCTTTCCTTCTGGCTGATTTGTCAGATTTGATTTTTTTTCTTATCAGTTTTGTGGGAGATGTGGACACGTCCGCTTGTATTCTGCTCTGTCAAATGACAGTGTTGTGTGAGTCAGCTGCACTTGTTGCTGTAAAACCGCATGATGCTGTTCAGAAGATATTGAATGTTAGCTTCAAATGTTGTTTTCCATGAACCATTCCAATGCAAAGGGTCACTTTCATGTTTGAAAATGTTTTATATGATCTCCTTCAACATTTTGAATTGGTGAAGCTGACTGTTAGTATTCATCAGGGGTTTGTTGAGCTCATTGTACTTGTATCTGTAATAGTTTACTTTTTAATCTGATATGTGCTCAGATTTGTTTTTAATGCCAGTAAAACCTAAAGTTAAAAAACACAACAATCCCACAGCTCCAATTGCAAATTTTCATCAATGACTTTATAGCCCTTTTATTAACAAAATGTTATTACGTGATCTAAAAAAGTAAAGCCTGGATTTTGGCTCCATCGTAAAACAGGTAATTTAATAATTACAGGTTAAAATGTATGTTGAAGCCCTCAGTTGCAGTTCTCCTCACTATTTGCGGCTTGTTAACAGGAGACTTTGGGTAGTCGACTCTAACTGGTGACTTTCAGTGGGTTCTCCACAGCAGGTGGATCTACTTTCTTTCTGCTGTTATTGCATTCATAAAACGTGAGACTGAATGCTAAACATAAGTACTTAGTTTACATTAGTCATCTCTCCAAATTCCTTTGGTTCCCTGATATTGTGGGACTAAGTATTAAAGATGTTTTCATTTGTAAATGGTGAAACCAGTATATACACTCACACTCATGAAAGGGAGTAAACAAACCTTTAACTTAACAATTTACTTACTTTACCAAAGGCCTGACCAAAAGCAAAGACTTTCCAAGACAACACTATGTTACACAAATACAACAGTCCGGGAAAGTCCTTTAATTTCACTTGCCTGTGCAAACCCTGTATACATTTTGAAATTATCGTTTAATCATTACAAAAGTTTTGAAAGACTGAAGTTGTGGTTTGTCACATCCCTCCTCAGATTGAGCTTCAGGAGCAGAAGGTAGCTGGCCGTGGGGGTCGGGCCAAGGACTCCAAGAGGAAGAGGAAGAGCCAGAGGGGAGAGGGAGGGGTGGAGGGAGGTCCTCGATCCCAGGATGCCTCGGAGTCTAAGAAGACCCGGCCCATCAACCACATACCCATCCAGACCCACCCCGAGGTAACAGTCAAACCTCGCTTAGCTTTTTTGTGTTTTCTAGGAACTAGAAATGTTACGTGACTTGTTAATCGTTTGAACCAGCAACTCAAACTTCTCAAACTGTCTTCCTCTTTCTTTTCCTCAGCTCTTGTGATATAATGGAAGTTACTCTGGAGGAAAGACTGATCAAACGTTTGGACAGGTCATTCTGGGCCGGAGGACTGCATTAAATGTGGAAGGAAAGATGCAGGCCATCCCCCTGTATACAGCTCCCCTGTCTGCTCACACACTTTCACATTCAAACACTAACACAGTTGTCCTCTGAGCTCCCGATATGTAGATTCTACACTCCTCCGTTTCTATGCCCCTGTACCATACTGCCCCATTCCCCTCCCCCACAGTCTTTTCTGCTCTTATCTACCTCCCTCCCTCAATCCTCCCTGCAAACGGAGTGTGTTGGGAGTGTGTTGGGAGTGTGTGAGCTGGCGTTGTTATAGGAGAGTCTCTTGGTCTTAATTAAGGATCAAGTTCTCTTCAGTCAGTCAGTATGCTTTGTGTTATTAACTGTATTAAATGCTAGTTTGACACAAGCCTGTCTTTACAGACAGACAGGGCTGTCCGGTTAAGTTGATCCACATACCCACTTACTGATGTAGAAATAAATGATTTCAGGATTTATTTTTGGAGGATTTTTGGACATGAACCTAACATCCAGCTGAAGTTCAGTACTGTGGAAGGTTGTGAATGACAGTGGATCCTAGGTGACAGTGGTCACTGTGGTAAAACCTGTATCTTTTGTATTGAATCTTGTTTTCAGGCTGGGCTATTGGAGGGTATTAAGCATTTTAAATAAAACCTATTTGGATATTCTGGGAAGTGTGAAAAACAGGCATTCATGTTTTTTGGTGCTACTTTCCCAAGAAAGGTATCTGTACCTCTGTCATTCTCATCTCTCTGACTTTCTGTTACTACTGGCTCGCTCTTTTGTTTTGATTCTATGATCGTCTCCTCAGACTTCTCCTTTTAGCCCTGTCCCGTTAAGTCCTCACCTCTCCCCCCTTTAAACTAAAGTAACACTTCACTTCAACTCACTTTATCACAATTACTTTGTCTCCTGGGTTCAAATAATTATTATATTATTATTATTATTATTATTATTATTATTGGTATTGCAGACAAAGTCATGAGTTCGTGTATAAACTTTTCTTTTCAATGTTGCCTTTGTTTCTTTTCACTCTTGTTAGGAAAATAAAGATTTAGAATTGTTTTAGGAATCCTTTGACTCTTGTGCTTCCTGCTGTTAGGTGTACTGTTTAGTTTGACAGAGTAGTAAAATATTCCTGGTACTGAATTGGTCCGTACATCCCATGCTCTCTCTTTTGAAAGTACTGTATCAAGCACCATCAAAAACAGACTGTTTCAAATAAGTGATCACCCCAAGACAGATTACCAACAGTCACAGTCAAATGAGGTTCAAGTCTGCGGCAGGTTGTTCGGGGTGGGGGGGATGCACTTTGTAGTCGTCAGCTGGATGATCATGTGACAGGAGTACACCTTTAATGGGAGCCTTTCATTGACTGATTTTGAACCTTTTAGCCAATTAGAAAAGCGCAACCCAGACCTGAATCCATCCCATACTCTTAGGTGACAGTTCTCAACAGATCATTGTGGACAAAGCACGTCCACACACTTGGTTTGTTTTTAGTATGTTTTTTTTGTACAAAAGAACATGCATACAATTGAAAGGAAAAAGGGGCTTAACTATTTACATAAATAATTATATAGAAAAGCTTTTATTGTAAAATGTTTGTGTCAGACATCACAGAATACAGAACAAACAGGACCACATTGTATTGCTAGTCTAAAAATTTGATTAAAGGGGAACAACAGTTACAGTTTCAGCCCATTGAAATTGCCAGGCTCCCGCCAAAAACACTGTTCTTAAAAACTGATCTCACCTTGTCTACAAGTGACCTCAGCCACTCCTGGTCCAAATTAGGTTCAGGTGGGTATCAGTTAGGGGGGGGTGATGAACTGCTCAGTCTATTTCAATGGGTTAGAATTGGTTGTCACTCTTGTCTTAAACAATGGTGAGTAGTGACCGTTGTTCCTCTCTAAGAACATATCACGTCTACAATTTCACACCAAGATTTTGTCACCATTTTGAAGTATATTAAAAGTTGTTCCTTTTTTTACATTTATAGTCAACATGCAAGTAATCAAATGTCAAAGAACCACTTTCAATTCATTAGATCTGTTTGAAACTCCCCAGCAGAATATTTTTGCACCAGCCAACACAAGATGCATTGAAGAGTTCCTACCTTCTCAACCACCAGACAAATCGTTGTAATGTTTCCATCCGATGATGTGATTGAGATTTCCTCATGTCTCAAAACATCAATAAACTAGTAGTAATGTGTTTCCTGTGTGTTGGGATTTGGTGTTCTTTCTCTATGTTGTGCTTCTCAATTAATTCTTATGTGCTTGTCAGATCTTGCCACAATGGCAATGTCAGTCATTAGTTAATTAGTCCCAGATTCTATATTGTTGTTAGCCAATGTGCTTTGTATAATCTATAAATGCAGTACCTAAGTTAATCAGTTGGGTTATAGGAATCGTAGGCCTATAGCACAGAAACCCTGGTCAATAACTGCAGGTTGGTTTATTTCATCAGCACTTTTCACACTTTTCTTTTCACTTTTATTTAATATTCCCCTCTTACTTTCATCGTCTATCAAGCAGACATGACAGCTTGCAATTTGGGTTACCAGTAATTATATTCATTTCCACACTGCACCATTTTGTCTCTGGATTCCTTCTCTGTGCTGTGGTGACAAAACAGCAGGTGGTGCTGTCTCATTCTCCTCTATCTCTCCCTTATCTTCAGTGACAGATCACACATGGTGCCTGATTGCTTTTCCTCTTCAAAAGCAACTCCCTCCACAACCCACTTCCTCTGCAGTTTTTATTTTATAACTCCTACACTTCCTTTCTGCCGCTTTCACCTCACCCTCCCCCGTTCCTCTCCTTCTCTGCTTCCCCTTCTCCATTAGACAGTGGTGACTGACAGCAGAGGGTTGTAGACCTTCCTCCCGTCAGGTGACCTGGTCCCGTGAGCCAGCAGTTCCTGGATGGTGATCCAGTTGTCCAGAATCCTACGGCTCCGTTTCTTCTGGCTCCTCCTGTGGCTGAGCTCCAGGATGGTCGGCTCCTGTCCCTGGGGGGCCCCCTGCTGGCCGCCGCCGCTCGACTCCCTGTCCCTCAGGCAGTCCAGCCGGCTCTGCATCATGAACTCCCTGCGTCGGCGCTGCTCCCTGGCCCTCAGCAGCTGCTGCTTCCGCTCCTCCTTGG
Organism: Esox lucius; assembly: GCF_011004845.1. Taxonomy (NCBI): domain Eukaryota; kingdom Metazoa; phylum Chordata; class Actinopteri; order Esociformes; family Esocidae; genus Esox; species Esox lucius. The sequence goes on along the minus strand of NC_047580.1, from coordinate 24,786,560 downwards.
ACCAGTAGCGGCCCATCTTCATCTCGCTGACCGCGTCGTCGTCTGTGGTCATGCCGCTGCGCTCCTCCCGGATCTTCATGGCCCGGGCCTTCAGGAGGCGGTCCCTGACGGGACGCTTGGCGACGTAGCGGGAGCCGTCGCTGCGTACTTTCACCTTCCACTCCATGCGGGGCAAGGCCGGCGGCGGGAGGGGCGGCGGGAGGGGCAACGAGGGCATGGACTCGGGGCCCTGTGGGATGTCCTTGCAGGTGCTCCCCAGGCTCATGGGACTCTCGCTGCCCTCCCTGGGTCTTTCCAGGCCTTCGGACGTGGAGGGGGATCTCAGCTGCATGCAGCTCTGGTAGCGCTGGGGGATCCTGGAGCCGGAGTGGCGGCGGGACAGATAAGGGCTGTTCTCAGCACTGCGTCCCCCTCCCCTGCCCTCCACCGTCCCATTGGTTTTATGGCGTCTCGCTCCTCCATCCGACCCCCTCCTGGCCCCCCCATCGCGGGACAGGGACCTAAACTTGGCCCCTCCCAGGCTGGAGGTCTTGGCTTCCGCTACCCTCCTGTGTGAGTTAGGGGAGTAGAGCTGGTTCAAGTTAGCCTGGCCCCTGTCCCCTCTCTCACTCCTGCCTCCTCTCTCCCTGTTCCCGCTGGGGCACTGAGCCTGCAGAGATGCAAAGTCTCTCCCCTCCAAGCTGCCGTGGCCGTGTACGGAGGGGGAAAGGTACTGTTCGCTGACCAGAGGGGTACTTCTGCAGCTCTCCCCTCCTGTGTTGTAGGCGCTGGTGCTGTCCTTGTCGGAGCGCTCCCTCTCGGGGAGCTCATTAATGTCTGAAAGTTCATGGTGACAGGACTCCTCGCTAACCAGAGGGACCATGCGGCCCGCCCCACTCTCCTCCTCCTCCAGTGGCCACGCCTTCAGACAGCGCTCCCGGAGCTGCTGCATCTTCTGAGCCCTCAGAATGTTACGACACTTGAACTCCAGGTGGCGTAGCTCCTCTTCCAGCAGAGCCATCTCGTGCTGCATCAAGCCCTCATTGCGGTTCACGTCCAGAGGAGCGCCCCCATCGATCCCCTGGCCTTCCTGCTCTCCCAGCAGTGGCAAAGGGTTGCCGTTCTTCTCATAGTAGCACTTAATCTCCAGGAGCTCCCTGTACCGCTCGCACTCTTCCTCCGTCAGGCCCGGCATCATCATCATGACCGGGTCAGCTGCGTAGGCCCTCTCCCCTGCCAGGTCTCCCCCGCCTCCCCCACCCAGGCAGTCCAGGCCCAGCAGAGAGTCTGTGCTGAAGTCGGTGGAGTGCCCGTGGAGCGGGGTGTCCCCCCGGCCAGAGAGGAACCGGCGCATGCTTCCGGGGGTGTTGGTGGCGTTGGTGGTCGGAGCGCTGGTCTGGTCGTCTCCCAGGAGGTCATGTTCAGAGGATTCCTCGTTGCGGGTGCTGTCATCTGTACGGCCCACCCCGCTGTCCAACTCCTGGCTGTTACTCAGCACTGTGTGGAGTAGGTCCGGAGAGTCACGGTGACCCCACCCGCGGCCCCCCGCCACACCAACACCCCCCGTGACCCCTGGCCCTGCACCCAGCAGAAAGGCACCGTTTCTCAGTCGCTGGGGGCTAGGCAAGTGGGCTGCATTGTCCAGAACCTCCAGGTCCAGCTCATCTGGGTCTAGCTGGTTGTCGTTCTGAGTAGTACATTGATGCATTGTTTTGAGATGATAGCAGTTGTCATGGAGTGTATGGCAGTTACGTGGGGAAAAGAGAGAGAAAAAAATACAAATTAACTATAACTCTACCCACAAAACATGTAAATGAACTATAACTCTACCCACAAAACATGTAAATGATCTATAACTCTACCCACAAAACATGTAAATTAACTTTGACTCTGTACTGTCATGCAGCATGTAAATTAACTGTGACCCTGCACTCTAACACAACATGTAAATTAACTATGACTGTAACCTCGCAAAACACATGACAGATATTTGTGTGTGATGCATATTAGTCACTAGATGGCGATAAGAGCCAAAGTAATGTGTCATTGAGGCAAACGGTTAAAGGTGCCCTCCAGCGGAATGATCACTCCATTGAAATTGAGTTTCCAGAAGCACAAATTTAAATTAGCAATGCATGTGACCTCACCCCTGTTTCAGACAGAGCTGCGCCAGTCACAAACCCAATTAAAAATGGCTTCAGGTGTACAGCAGGTTGTTTAGCAAAGTGGATGTCTTCTATCTCTGTATTACGGCTAGATTCAAAAACTAGCGAACTGCAAGAAATGGCATTTAATTGGGTTGAGGTTTTTACAATTTCTCTTTTACATTTTTTATTGAACCTTTATTTAACCACATTGAGATTAACAATCTCTTTTTCAAGAGGGACCTGGCCAAAAATAGCAGCACACAGAGGTTACAGTACATGAAATCACAGTATAAAAATAAATGACCACCGTTCCAATCAAGATCAAGATTCAAAACATTTACAGTAACCCATTTCTATATATATCATGGTTTTGTTCTATGTTTACCACCCTTGTTGGATATAGTCAAAACATACTCTAAAACTCAAAACAGCAAGCCACAAAAACAAACACAGTTGCAAACAAACACTCCTTGGTACAGTGAAACCTATGGTTTATAAATAACACACATTTCAAGAATGTAATTGAAATTTGAAGAATTAGGTCTATGATTTGAAGTAACTGAAATGCATCCAACTGGTATTGGGAAGATCATGAAAAACTTAAGGAAGATCAAGTAATCATTGAGGGTAGAAAAGAAGACATTTCTTACAATTGTGATTTTGAAACAGTCCCTGTTATTGTGTCCAATAAAGCTTGTGGGTATAGCAGAGGGAAACAGACCACACATGTGCATTCCCTGTTTCCCCAAAAGTGTCACCTTTAATTTAAGGGGTCATTATAGCTGATTGCTCAAACCATTCAAAAGCAAGATTGAATTTGTAGGTTTGAAATACAAAGAGTGCCAACAGCTAAATAGCAGATATTATGGAGGTTATGCACGTAACTCTGGTTCTATGAAATTAGTGTCAATCAGCCTTTCTCATGAGGGTATATTCCACAGACTGCAGACCAGTGCCGGGTTTGAGAAGCGCTCACGTGAACCAATGATTTGTTTGCAAGGTGGGGCTTTGCAGCTGGAATGAGATTTCCAATGGATGACCATGTGACTTGGGTGCACCTTTAAGGCATTTCCTTTGGGGTATTTTTCACTGAGCAGTCTGGATGAACACACGGAGGTAAACTGGGCTTTCATGTAAATATATGCACATGCACTACAGCATAAACACAAGCACACACAAACACTGCAGTATTATGAATTTCCGGTTTTAAATGAATCCCTTCAGATCCCCATGAGATTTTGATCAAATATGCGTGTACATATTCAGTTTTAATTCAGTAAATAATTCTCACCTAAGATTGGAGTGGATAACACTTCATTGATTTAGTTTTAATCTGAAATGGTTTCAGGCTGATTATATACACATTCCCCTTATTCTAACTACCGCTTTATTTGATTATTTCCTTTCTATCTCTTTCTTCAGACTTGAATATATCTGTAATCTCTCATGCATTTCTTATGTATTTTCCTCTCAGTCTCAGTCTCACCTCCCCTCTCCTCTCTCCGCTGTGTATTTAATGTGAAACCAGCTTTATCAATTCATCTGATTTATTTTCCTTTTATCCCAGTTTTTGTCTAGCCTGCATCTCATTTCTCCCAGCAGACTCTGGGGTGCCAGAAGGATGAAGGGTTGTATGCGGGTTTGTGCAGTGCGTGACTTTGTCTGGGTAGCAGCCTACATGTTAACGGCCCTCTCTTAAATCTGCCCCCAAGCTCATTCTGGGCTGAATGTGGGCTGCATTCTGATTTCAACAATCGGAGTGTCTCAGAACTCACTTTCATTTGTTTTTGTACAAGTGTCTACGTGATAGGGTGTGTGTTTGTGTGTGTGTGTGTGTGTGTGTGTGTGTCCGGGCTTTATGCACCACACTCAGTATACAAATGGTTGTCATCTGTACACCTGTTGGAGCGCGTGTGCCTGTTCAGGGATGTATATTATGGGATGTCAGGGGAATGTCTTCTCATGTCTGTTGAGTTTTGACCTTGAGGGACACAAAGCACGGCTACCTTGACATGTACTGAAACAAACAGCCTTCCCAGCTCCTTCCCTCCCTCCCACTCCATTCTTTTCCTCTCCTTTCTCCCTCCTCACTATTCACCTTCCCTGTCTCCTAACATGGGTCAACAGAGTAACTGGAACTCCTGTCTTACTGTTATTACCATCGTTTATACGTATCATTTTTATACGTCTTTGGTAAATGCAATAATCTACTGTATATTTAATTGTACTAGCCAGACATTTTATAAATGGTGCTCTTTTTGTGAAAAAGACCATTAAAAAAAAACTTATGCATAAGGACTGTTTATAAGGCCAGACCTTCTGAAGCGGGGGGGAGGGGGGTTGTTTCCTCAGGAGGGCTCCCACCTAGGGTTGCTAAGGGAGTATACTGTATAGTAAGCTACCAGAATTACATATACAGCTCCGGAAAAAATTAAGGGACCACTGCACCTTTTTCTTTCCTTTCCGAAAAAGTCGAAAATGAAGGTTTTGAGTGAGGAACAGAAGGGTCATAATTAAGAGACCACTGCAAATTGAACGTTTCTGTTCCTCACTCAAAACGTTCCTTTTCAACTTTTTTGGAAAGGAAAGAACAAGGTGCTGTGGTCTCTTAATTTTTTCCTGAAATATGTATATATACATAAAACACACAGTATAATATACACATACAGTATATTTCTGATAATCACTGGTGTTTCTTATTATCCCTGACTATGTTGCCTTATGTAGAATATATAAAATAATTCAATAAGCTGTAAAACACAATCCTAAATATACATACTTTATCAATGAGGCTTACAGAATGAAAGACATTTTTCACCCTTTAGACATGTTCATTTTACTATTTCAAACTCACAATATTGTCACAGATCTAAAAAAGGAATACTACATAAGATAGTGTATATAAAATATATATAAAATATATGTATGTGTTTTCTGTTAGCTTTATAACCCTACTCTCACCTCTATTTCAGGCCGGGCCAGGAGCAGGGAGATGTTGGTACTGTCCTCTCGGGTCAGAATGGCCACTGCCTCCTCTCTGTTCTGGATGTCCACACCATTTATCTGAGACAAAATCACATCAGGTATGAATTCTGACATTTTAACTAAAAACAGTGCCCTCCAGAATTATTGTCACCCTAGGTAAATATGTATGCAGGACAAAATGTGCCATATCAATAAATGAATAAATATACTGAACAAAATTATTAATTCAACACTTTTGTTTTTGCCCCCATTTATCATGAGCTGAACTCAAAGATCTAAGACTTTCTCTATGTACACAAAAAGCCTTTTTCTTTCAAATATTGTTCACAAATCTGCCTAAATCTGTGTGAATGAGCACTTCTCCTTTGCCAAGATAATCCATCCACCTCACAGGTGTGGCATATCAAGATGCTGATTAGACAGTATGATTATTGCACAGGTGTGCCTTAGGCTGGCCACAATAAAAGGTCAAACTAAAATGTGCAGTTCCATCACACAGCACAATGCCACAGATGTCGCAAGTTTTGAGGGGGCGTGCAATTGGCATGCTGACTGCAGGAATGTCCACCAGAGCTGTTGCCCATGAATTTAATGTTCATTTCTCTACCATAAGCCGTCTCCAAAGGTGTTTCAGAGGATTTGGCAGTACATCCAACCGGCCTCACAACCGCAGACCACGTGTAACCACACCAGCCCAGGCCCTCCACATCCAACATCTTCACCTCCAAGATCGTCTGAGACCAGCCACCCAGACAGCTGCTGCAACAATCGGTTTGCATAACCAAAGAATTTCGGCACAAACTGTCTGAAACCGTCTCAGGGAAGCTCATCTCCATGTTCGTCGTCCTCATCGGGGTCTCGACCTGACTGCAGTTCGTCGTCGTAACCAACTTGAATGTACAGGGCAGTATGGCAGACAGTGTGTATGGCGTTGTGTGGGTGAGCGGTTTGCTGATGTCAACACTGGGGATCGAGTGGCCCATGGTGGCGGTGGAGTTATGGTATGGGCAGGCGTGTGTTTTGGACAACGAACACAGGTGCATTTTATTGATGGCACAGAGATACCGTGACGAGATCCTGAGGCCCATTGTTGTGCCATTCTTCCATGACAATCACCTCATGTTGCAGCATGATAATGCACAGCCCCATGTTGTAAGGATCTGTACACAATTCCTGGAAGCTGAAAACATCCCAGTTCTTGCATGGCCAGCATACTCACTGGACATGTCACCTATTGAGCATGTTTGGGATGCTCTGGATTGGCGTATACAACAGCGTGTTCCAGGTCCTGCCAATATCCAGCAACTTCGCACAGCCATTGAACAGGAGTGGACCAACACAGGCCACAATCAACAACCTGATCAACTCTATGCGAAGGAGATGTGTTGCACTGCGTGAGGCAAATGGTGGTCAAACTTGATACTGACTGGTTTTTGGACCCCCCCGGACCCCACCAATATAGTGAAACTGCACATTTTAGAGTGGCCTTTTATTGTGGCCAATAATCCTGCTGTCTAATCAGTATCTTGATATGCCACACCTGTGAGGTGGATGGATTATCTCGGCAAAGGAGAAGTGCTCACTAACACAAATTTAGACACATTTGTGAACAATTTCTGAGAGAAATAGGCCTTTTGTGTACATAGAGAAAGTCTTAGATCTTTGAGTTCAGCTCATGATAAATTGGGGCAACCAAAAAAAGTGTTGTGTTTATAATTTTGTTTAGTGTATGTGAATATATACAGATTTAAATTTGTATTTTCATTGTGTTTGTGAATCACATTACAAATGGAAATGCAATATTGTGGTGGGACATTTAGTTAGGTTGAGCTCTTCTGATTGGACAGCAGTGTCGTATACTGAGAACTCTGTGATTGGACATTTGACTGCCAGCTAATAATGCAGTTCAGAGGTGAGCTGTCAGTCAAGCAGCACAGAAATGAGATGCAGTGTTGCCATGTCCGCTATATTGCTACAAAATGTGGTTACTTCAAAATTGCATCACGGCTGCTGTGACATTGCTTTTGAAAATCGATTTATGAATAATTTCACAATTCATAAGCTGTATGGTGAGAAGAGACGACCAGTCTGTGTTTAGCGCTGGCACAATTTTTCTATAGCTCAATGGTCAGATACAGGAGATATCATTGAGCCATCTGAAAACCTCTTGAGAGATCTTTTACACAGCACTTGCCACCAATACTTAAAAACAGACACAATGTGTTAAAAACACAGGCCAGTGTAATGAGTGTCTGAGTCTTTATAGAGGGAACATAATATAATATAAATCTCAATGCATATTTTTGAAGGGAGTCAAATTGACAATTTTTTTTTGTATTACAAACTGGCTGGTTCAAATCATGAATTCTGATAGCTGTGGTACACAATGCCAAAAGTCGGCTGTAAAGCATGCCACCACTGGACTCAGGAGTAGTAGAAAACGTGATGAATCGCGCGTCACTATCTGGCAGTCTGATGGATAAATCTGGGTGTGGCAGATGCGAGGAGAACGTATTGAGATAAATGAAGTTTAAATAATGCTGATTTAATAACGATGTATTTTTATGTTTTTGTTTTATTAAATTGTATGTTGCAGCCAGGTATAACTTCCAAGGTTTAAAACTCCATCATACTGTTGAAATTCTCACTCCTTATCTCTGGGAAGAATAGGTAAAGACTGTCTTTTGTCTTACACTCAGCCACACTCACTCAGACTTTTCACCTGGCTCAGTTAGAGAGGCTCAGGTTTAAAACCCAACCATTAACATACAAATGAAACTGCCGCCTATACAGCAGAAAGAAACCTACTGTCCCCAACCCCCTGATGTTCTATTCTTGGTTAGGACAATATAATGTAAATTACTGTAACCTGGTTAAGATTTCACATCTGTATGCTAGAACCAACATGTCACCATGCCAACAAAGAGCCAATAAGGAGGGGTTTTACTCACGAGAGTGAAAAGTAACCGCCCCTGTGGCGGGAGAAACAAAACGAATGGTGAATCATCATTCAGCGCGAGTATTTGTGGAAGCTTGAGAGTTAAAACAAGTATTTGACCGCTGCAGCGTAATTCATGTATTTTGACTTATCATTTTCTATTAATAAATCTACTTTGTTAAATCTTCATTCGGACCGAAGCCTCGTCCTTCTTCAGAGATTCTGATACATGTCAAATCTTAACAAACGCTACCTATCGGAATGCACAGTGCCTACTGTAAAGTTTGGTGGAGGTGGGATAATGGACTGGGGCTGTGTTTCAGGGTTTGGATGTACAGTAGCACAAACACACACCATCCCAAGAGCTGCCCTCCTCTTAAATTTTGTTATCCAAAATGTCATTGCCTGTGCAAGAACTTTCCAAAGCAAAAGAAAATAGCATATTCTCTTGAAGTGTCCCATTAAGACTGCATCTGCTGAATACAAGTAACAATATGTTCGTTGACTCGTCTAGTTGGAAAGCATATTCTTTGCCCTTTCACTCGTCCAATAAGCTGACACTTTATATCAGCAGCAAAGTCATAAATAAATAGTAGCAACATGTAATTAATTTGCCTAGCAACGGTGTCATTAGACAGCAGAATTATGTGTCAAGTGTAACAGAGTGAAAGTAAGAGTGAGTTTCCATCAACTTTGGAAGAGTTCGCGGCAATAGTTTTGGGAAAACCATTAACGCTATAAAAAGGGTACGACAGAAATGTAATTTGTCTTCGTATCTGTTGCTAAATTAATTAAAACAACAACTGCCATTGTATTGAAGCTGACAGTATAAGACAATAACTCTCGAGGAGCAGGGTTGGGAAACACTGGCGTAAGTTATCAAGCGCTCATGCTTGGTATTGCTAGATTTCGAAGAAAATACACTGCTCAAAAGAATTAAGGGAACACTTAAATCGCATATTGGGTCTTGATAAAAGAAATATATTTAAGATCAAAATCTTTACATTGTGTAATTTGTTGAGACCAAAATGATGTAACAGCAGTCAGTGGAAACCAAAATCACCAACCGATGGAGGTTTGGATTCAAATTCACACCAAAAGTAAACAGTTTAAATCACAGGCTGTACTTAGCAGCATTGGAAGCACTGATACATAACGTCCTGGAAGTTCTCAATTGGATTCAGGTCTGGGGAACGTGAGGGCCGGTCAATGGCATCAATGCCTTCATCATCCAGTAACTGCCTACACACTCTGGCCATATGAGGTCGGACATTGTCCTGCAACAGGAGGAACTTAGGGCCCACTGCACCAGCGTAGGTTCTGACTACACCAGCGTAAGTTCTGACAGTAGGTCTGATGATGTCATCCCGATGCCTAACAGCAGTCAGGGTAACGTTGGCTGGCACGTGGAGGTCTGTGCGACCCTCCAAGAATATGCCTCCCCTGACCATCACTGACCCACCGCCAAACCGGTCATGCTCGATGATGTTGCAGGCAGCATAACGTTCACCACAGCGTCTCCAGACTTGTTCACGTCTGTCGCAAAGGAGCAGATATCGGTCCTGCTGCTGGGTTGATGTCCTTCTATGGCCCTGTCCAGCTCTCCTCGTGTAAGGGCCTGTCTCCTCCATGCTCTTGAGACTGTACTGGGAGACACAGCAAACCTTTTTTTGCGAAGGCACGTATGGATGTGCCATCCTGAAGGAGCTGGACTGCCTGTGCAACCTGAATGGGCTGCAGGTACTGCCTCATGCTACCACTAGTGACAAGGACACTAGCAAAACGCAAAACTAGAGAAGAATCAGTCAGGAAGGATAAGGAGAGTAAAACCATTCCTTTTTTTCTGGGTTGTCTTGATGTTGCCTCTCCAGTGCACCTTTCATTTGCACCAAAACAGGTGACATTGATTCACAATCGCTTATGCTTCCCAACTGGACAGATTGATTTCCCTGAAGTTTAATTGACTTGGTGTTATACTGTGATGATTACATGTTCCCTTGTATTTTTGTCAATGGTACGTTTGTCATGCAGCCTGCTCTTTGATATGTTGTGTTCTCTCACTTTTATGAGAACAGATGATTGTTTGATGGCCATCCTGTCATCTTATTCATCCTGTGCTGTTGAAAACTTTTACAGTGCAGGTATGTTTTATTGTACTTTATTTTGTCTGGTAATAAACACTGTACGATCACTTTTAATGAAAGGAGTCTGAGGAACATTCTGAGAGCAAATGATTGATGGCCGTCTTGTCATCTTATTCACCCTGTGCTGTTGATATCTTTTACAGTGCAGAATAAATCAAGTAGACCGAAGTGTGGGTGTCTGTCCAGTCATGGTGGAGAACTATATAGAGTGGGTTACACAACCTCAGGGGCCACCCTATCACCACGCATGGCCTGGCACATAACCACTGCTGCCGGCTTGATAAGGGTCTCCACAATTGTTTGTGGCTTTTTGGTCTGTGCAATTAGTTACGCTGCCTCTTATGATGCTATTCGCATGCTTGCTGCCCCGGACGGATACAATTCATTTTCTATGAATAGCGTCAAGGAAGCGTGGCTGTTTGAGCGGTTCCGGCGTGTCAAGAAGTTGGGCCAAGGTCAGTATTATGCAAATGAATCTGACGAATGCGAGGCATTTATTCAATGGAAGAAGTCTTTCCTACACAAGAGACGGTCTTCCTTGTCGGTCCATTGTTGTAGCCTAGTGCAAATATGCCCAGGTGAAATATTTTTGCTCCATGTGAAAAGTTACGCGGTGTGTTTATTGAGCACAGAGTTATTTTTTTATGTGACAACACCGCATAAATACATTGCCTACTAGCATAGTGCTCATTATAACACATGTCTTTATTTTGCCCATGTGGGAGAAAAATCGTTTTGAATGATTTCATGAAATAAATTAAATGAATAAATAAAATAAAAAGTTCACAAAGGGATGTCAACACAGCCCTCCCCCACTAGAAAACAAACGGCCATAGCAGTTACGCCCCTTAGCAGCCATCTGGTGCAAGGCAGCATGTTTGCAGGCGAATATGCGCCGGAACAGTGCACGTGCATCACATGCGTGGCTCCTGCGCAACTGTTTCAACCAACCAGTTTTTCTTCTTTGAAATGACGCCGATTTTAATATTTTTCTAATTTTACATATTTAGCCTATTCTCATTGTATTCCACCTTATGTACAGTATAGTCCCGCATTTTTCAAGTTTATTAAAATCACCACCTTTTTTATCTAAATGTATTTATTCTAAAAACCATTCTTGCGAACCCCCAAAAGCATCTTGCGACCCCCACTTTGAGAACACTGGGCTAGACTAGATTGTTACCGCTGCCCTGGTAGCCAACATTTAGTTGATCAGACTGCAGATTTAGGCTATCTCGTTACTACACCGATTATACGACTGGTAATGTTTTGTAGTCAGGTCAGGCTGTCACATAAATATTTATTATGAATGCTGAATTGTTACACCAGAGGAAAGTGGACAGCGCACCCTGGGCAGTGGGCATTTTGTCCAGCCTGGGCGAGCTACGCAAGAACCTGGTTTTAAAACTATGTCTATGTTTTTTTTATATGAAACTTAATCAAAAGTGTTGTGGCAAATGTAGTTTCTCAATAAGTTTTCTGAAGGCTCTGCAACGTCCCTTGTCATGAGTCTCGCCTGTGCTGGCCTCTGAGCTACATAAGAAGAATAGTGCTGAGACTGCGCACACTCTGGCCATCCCATCCCTTCATATAGCACACTCAGGAACAGCTTATGTATTGTGAAATTATTAATACATACATTTTCAAAAGCACCACTACAGCGGCCGTGATTCAATTTACAGGTAAACCAATTTATGTAGCAATGTAGCAGACTAGGCAACACTGCATCTCATTCCTGTGCTACTGGATTGACAGCTCACACCTGAACTGCATTGTTAGTTGGCCACCAAGTGTCCAGTCACAGTATAAAACACTGCAGTCCAATCACAACAGCTCAACCTATACAAAAGTCCCACCCCAATTGCATTTCCAAATAGGGAATGCGTAGCCCTCCATAACATGAAAAATTGCTGTGAATTCTTTTTTGTTTATCAGCTTGACCTTACACTCAAAAAATAAATGAATCTAACCTTAATTTGAGTAATAATTGCTCAAAGAAAAAAAAAGAAAGAATAATATTTTATAAAAAAACATGTCTGCCACAATTATTGTTGATGACATTGTTTTCACAGCGGGGGTTCTTTCACGGCATTTGTGCCCTCCAAGAACTCTGTACTTCTATTTCTGCACGTTATCCTCCATCTTTCCCACAGTCTCTTACTTTGTCGATAAAATCAATAAATGCCAAAGAAATGTATCTTTAAACTGTGTCTCATATGTCCTCATAAAATCCTAACGTTGTCTGACCTGTAATATTCGATCGCCCTCTCTGATGCGACCATCCATAGCAGCTATGCTGTTGGGGTTGACCTGGAGAGAGATTGAGATAGAGAGATAGAGAACAATGTTCGCTGGCGAACAGATCAAACCTCAAAATGACAACAACAGTTCTCCTTGGCGTCATCCTCCTCACCTCGCCCACATATATCCCCAGGTCCTCCTCATCATCTGTCCGGTAGCACACCGTCAGTCCCAGCTTGTCCTGCTGACGAGACTTGCACAGCTCCACCTCCTTGTGAAACGAGCGGCAGGGTGAACATTTGAAATGTTAAGCGGAACACTTAACGGACGACAGAGGGAATGAAGAAGAGGACTGGACTGTTGTTGAGTTCAGCCGCAGACACTTGGATTTGACAGGAAAATATAGGCTCACCTCATATTCTAACTCATCCTGTCTGAGATCCACCTCGTGCTGAGTGATGTCAAAGTAGTCGTTAGGGTCGTAATATTCCGGCTCTATGAGACTGAGAGTGAAACATGACAGAACATGGGTCAGTGTCAAATGAAAAGGCAGAAGTAGTGCTCTTCCGAAATGAAACGAAAATGGAGTCTCTCTCTCTCTCTCTCTCTCTCTCTCTCTCTGTGCCTTTACTCACAGCTCATTGAGCAGGTAGGGGTCCAGGACGGGAGGCAGCGGTGGAGACGGGGGCGGGTGAGGCGACGAATCTCCACCTTGGTGGTGGGTGGTCCTCCCCAGGGTCAGCATGTGCTGGAAACTGATGTCAGTCTGGGTGCCGTTGTCCACGCAGTCCGTCAGACCCCCTGTTACTGCCGCTGTCGCTGCTAACCCGGCCCGCCGCCGAGCCCCCCTCCTCAGCACGTGACACAGCAGGGGGTCTCGTACATCCAGGGTGGGGTCCCCAGAGAGACGAGACAGCTCCTTCCCATTTACCTGGAGGAGGGAGGGAGGTTAAAAGAGTGGAACGTGGAGGACAGAAGAGGGAGGTTTGATACTGTTGGAGGGATGTGGTAGAGAGAGGAGGTTAGATGCTACAAGAGGAGGTGGTAGGTGATTAGAGGACGTTCGATACTGTAGGAGGTGGGGGAGCGAGGAGGAGGTTAGATACTATAAGTGGAGGTGGGAGTAGTGAAGAAAGACAGAACACAAAATGATTACCAGGACATGGTACGAACTGAGAGTGACACTGAGAAAACACGGAAAACAAGTTACTTAGAGAGAGTAAAAGGGCAACGTGTGGTTAGTAGAGATTAGACAGTGTGTGATGAAAATACCATACATGAACACCTAACAGGATAAAAGGTGTGTTGAGCTACATTTTGTGGAGCTCTCACAATGCAGAAAGACCGACAGGGTTAGTTCACTGGGTTAGACTGAGCCACAACAGAAAGACTTAAGAGAGGGCATGGACATAACACACACAGGGCTAAAACACATCGCTACGGTCAGTAAACACATAGGCAAGAGAACAGAGAATAACACAGTCCAACCGGATACCCCCCCACCCAATCCATCCGTCCACACACACACACACACGTAAGGTTACAAAGGCATCTATCTTAACAGATAAGATTTGGCATCACATACAGCAGCGAGAAGAAAAACATCATACTAACACCTTCAATAGACCTTCTCCGTCAAAAGAACACAGCATGTTACTTATATGACCCTTCTGTGGAAGGAGAGAGAGAGAGGAATGGAATCATTAGTGATAAAGGTAGGTTCTAAGGATAAATTGAAAGTAATATTTTCCAGAACAAATGGGTTGATGCTGATTTAGAGGAAAGTTTCCTGTTGGTATGATAGTCATTGTGTTAGTTCTAACTTCCTGTGCAAAATCCCTGTTAGTCCTAATTTCCTGTATATAATCCCTGTATTAGTCCTAATTTCCTGTATATAATCCCTGTATTAGTCCAAACCTCCTGAATACAATCCCTATATTAGTCATAACGTCCTGAGTATAATCCCTATATTAGTCATAACGTCCTGAGTATAATCCCTATATTAGTCATAACGTCCTGAATATATTCCCTATATTATTCATAACGTCCTGAGTGTAATCCTTATATTAGTCATAACGTCCTGAATATATTCCCTATATTATTCATAACATCCTGAGTGTAATCCCTATATTAATCGTAACTTTCTGAGTATAATCCCTCTATTAGTTCTCATTTCCGGAATAGGATGCCTATTTTAGTCCCAAAATCTGTTTTATAATTCCTGCATTTCTTGTAATTTCCTGCGAATTATCCCTGTGAAAATCCTAACCTCCTGTGTTAGTCCTAACCTCCTGTGTGTAATCCCTGTGTTAGTCCTAACATCCTGTGTATAGTCCCTTAATTAGTCCTAGTCCCTTTATTAGCACTGTACATGATCCTCTCTTTGAACCCACACTACTCCGTCTCTGTGTAAATCTACATGTGCCAACCCTGCCTCGCCAGCTCCCTATGTCCACATGTCTGTGAACCCCTCCCCCTCCTCGAAACATCCCCATGCCTGTGATGTTTCCCCCCTGCCAGTAGATCCCCCCTGCCAGTAGAGGCAAAAAGAGGGGATTTATAATGAGGGATTAGTGTAGTGTAGTGTATCTGATGGAGGAATCTGATTGAAACAGCAGGGATGTTGTTCCTGGGGGTGACTGAACTGACTCCATGGAGAAGCAGTGGTCTTGGTCAACTGATACCAGACCCCCAAACAATACATTTGTCCAGAAGGGAAACAATCATTTATTCTACGTGATTAAACGATACACTTTTTGTTCTGGTACTATTTGCATGTGGTGCATGAGGGTGTGTGTGTTCAATGGAGGGCTTTAGACAGTATTGAGGATGTCTGAGTGACAGAGAGAAATACAGACAGAAAGGCACTCGTGACTACACACTGACCTTGGTTGTCTGGGGACTTCCACGTCTTTATAGCCTCCGCTGCTCCATCCCTCCCTCCATCCCTTCATCCCACCATCACTCCCTCTGTCTTATTCTGGCCCCTTCAAATAATTGCATTTCAAATCGATGTTCCCCTGTGCAGTCAACCACAAAAACTTTTCTTGACACATTCGCTCTCCATTCTTTTTCATTTGGTTTTATCCCTCCCTCCTTTTCCTACATTACCTGTCTGTCCTATCCCCCTGTCTGTCTGTCTACCTGTCTGTCCCATTCTCCTCCCTGTCTGTCGTCTCTCTCTCTATATTCTCTCCCTTTACTGAAGTCCTTGTTCACGCCTTTCCAAACCTTGCTCCCCACTGTTTCCTTTTGTCTCTCTTTTTTGTCGCTCTGTATCCCTCTTCTCCCTCCCCCTCCCTTTACTTCTCCTAGCTCTTTTACTCCCTCTTCCCCATGCTGTCTCAGCATTTTTCTTTCTCCAGCCCCTCCCTTGAGACAAAATTTGCTCCTCTATCCGAGCCGCCTCCCTGCCTTGCATGTTTGTCCTTTCCATGCTAATGGCCTGCCATACATCTCTGTCTCTCTCTCTCCCTCTTAATGACTTCTTTCACTTGAAGACAAATAAGAAACTACATTTTTGGCCTGACAACTCCCGCCATGCCAAATGGAGTTAACACTGTGATGCGTACCTGCATTTGTCTAGTCTAATGAAATTGGCCCATACGGAAACACATCATGCTACTGAATCAGGCACTTCTTGTGTGTTTTGCCATATACTCTCTGTCTTGTTTCTATTGCCTTATTCTGTCAACACAAGACAGGAACCAGGTGAGATGAAGCAGATCAGAGAGTGGGTGGTTGTTCTTGCTGTAACATCATCATTAGAACTCATGATGGATAGGGTCTGTGGAAGAAAAGCCCTGTGGCCATGACTGAGACAACTCTGAGAGAGGGCTGAGGTGAATGCTGTTGCAGCATTCACCATCAATAAGATGCAGGGAGATTGGCTTCCTGGAGGTAACGATTGTTGTGCATTAGATTAGAAGGTTAATTCATCTTGACTTGTTGTAAAATGCATCATCCAATGGTCCAGTTAGTCAGGCTGATTTCATGACCTACAACCTCTGACTTTTGCATTGCCCAATGACAATTTGTTTGAATTGTCACTGAGAAAGACGGTGTGAAATGCTTATTATTTTACTCTGGGTGCTGCGTAGAAGTCAACAGACTCAAATTGATATTGGTACTAAGTTCCATGGCACTATATATTCCTGTCATACCCTTCTATATTCAGACTTGCACAGTAGGGGGGAGGCTGGGGAAGGGGGGAAACAGGGAGTTGGTGAACTAGAGAGGGAGATGAAAGAGGAGCAAGGAGTTCAAAGGGGAGACTGAAAAAGCGAGGGGATAGACGCTGATGGAGAGCAGTGCAGGGGAAGGGGAGGTAAAAGAATAGAGCGAGATGAGGAAAGTGGAGTGAAATACAAGGACAAAGAGAAAGACGGAGCTCTCCAGGAATCCCAGTTTGTGAGTAAATAATGAGGGTGTGCATGTCTCCAGCTCCACGCATGTTGGTAATAGACACATAGTTGAAGAACCCCCAGGGAGGTGTGTTTGAGAGTTAATGAGATTTTATCTCACGCCTTCCAGCTGCAGATTGATCTGTTCTCTGCACAACACCAGTAACTATTAGACGCAAAGACGAAAGACTGTGTGCCCACCCAACATATGAAAGGAATGGAGCATTTGTCAAATGTATAGAATACCACACCCAGTACTGAAGTGAATTCATCCTTGTAAATAATTTGAGGTGCGGTACCATACTATAGAAACTTTACGTGGTTCATCTTTTTTTTGGAGCATCTCTTTGCTGACTGTTGCCCTGCTGACTTCCAGATATTGAATTCCACTCCGGTAATTAATTTTTCTTGTCCCCCATGTTCTGAAGGGTGTAGGAGTCACCTCTACACAAAATCAATTCATCTGGAGACATGCCCAGTGCCCTTTAGTTCTTACCCTGGCTGTTGGATATCACAAGGGGACATTTCCATAGGTCAGTGTGGCTGTTATAAATTAAACTAACAAGTGTTTTTTGGGTACATTCCCAAACTGGAGGCATACCAGTAAGCAGATTTATTATCAGATTGTATTTTGCTAAATACTTTAGGTGCTCCATGTATTTGTTATTGTCCAAGAACTAGGTTATATTTCGTGATCTATCTTGCTTACCCCATTGTGTCTTTACTCTCTGCATTCTACTTCTCCCTCCCTCTCTACCTCCTGCTCCCTGCACTTCTCTCTCTTCCTCCCTCTCTTTTTCTCTGTCTCGCTCTGTCCATTTTCCCTCTGTCTCTCTCTCTCTCAATTCAATACAAATGTTTAAAGTATAAAGGCACTTCAAATGGTACACTTCCATAACATTTATCTGAGGCTCTGTATGATCTATAGGAACCACTATATGTGTCTCTAATGTGGTAATACATTTGGCAGGCAAAAGTGCAGCTCCATTTCCACCTAATTTAGTAGACTGTGTGCACATAGAGGGACCTGGCATCTCCCTCTCTCAATAGCAATACTGCACTTTAAAAATATAATTTATGTCATTTAGCAGACATTATTTTCTAGAGAAATATTTTGGAGTTCTTAGGATTTACCGTGTTGCTCAGGGACAGAACCCTACTGGTTCTGGGTTTCCAGACATGCCCTAAACGCTGTGCATTTCTCTGTTTTGTTGTCCTAGTTAAAACAAACATGTCTGACTAGACAGGGCATACCGCCCATAATCCCCCTCTCCTCTCTCAACGACCTCTAAGCCAATCACAAGCCTGACACACGAGAAGGTGATAGAACTAGAACACAGCTGTTAACACACATGCACACACATAATCATACAAATAAGGTTTACCAGAGAGAGGTGTTCCCAAGGGTAAAGACAAAGGCACCATGATAGAAGCACATGAGTTTAATAATGATTGGTCTGCTTAGAGCTGAGCACCAAGCCAATTAGTGAGCCAACAGGTATTTCTGTTTACAGATAATTCTCTACGGATGCCTATACACCCTGAACCCTCACTGGGAAATATTCAGGTTGCTATGGTTTATCTTTGTCAAGCAGAGAATTACCTATACAAATATTGCTGTGTTGAAGCTAGGTATTTCAGAGCAAGAGAGTAATAGAATGGCAAGGGAAACACAATGTGGAGTCGATGTGGGTGTAGTGGGGCTAAGCGGAGCCATTTGGATACTTGTAGACAGAGAAGAACTCAATCAATACACAGATGTAGAGAGGAAGAGGGGAGATTCAATCTGAGGTAGGAGAGATTGTGAGATCTATATGTCAGCTATTGGTTTACATACAAAGACATCCTGTCAGAGGGTAAAGTCAATTTCATTGTCAAGTTGTCATATCACTTTGCTCACTGTTGTGATGTACATCAATATAAGCAAATCTGTAATCATAATCTGTGTGTGTGCGTGTGCGTGCGTGCACGCGCATGATTGTGTCCATGTGTACATTTGTCAGTAGACTGTGTGTGGCTGTGTGTTTGCACAAGTGTGCATGTCACAACCTGTCTGTGTGTCAGTGTGAAAACGCACATTAGGCTTGTTTAATGACTCCAGTTGCCGTGGAAACGGCCTCCCATTGAAACCCATCTACAGAGAGAGGCTGATGAGAGAGACGTGAGGGGGAAGGACTGAGGGGTGCAGAGGTAGACTGGAGGTGGGTGGGTGGGTGCAGGACAAAATGGATACTGTGCTCACTGTGACGTTGAGGTATGTCTCCTGTTTAGTTAGATGTGTATAATTAACAGCTAACTGATGGTTTTCACCAAACAAATAGGCCCGTGTAGGCTACAGGCATTCATACAGGAGGTGATCTTTATGTCTTTGACCTGGGAAGTGGGGGGATGCAGACATGAACATAGGCGAGTGCTGTTCACGACATCTGCCGCCCCGCAGCACATGGACCTGTATCTTCATCAAGACATGCATGTGTTCAGAATTAGATGCTTCTTCTCTGGTACTAAAGTAAAAACTGTAATTTTACCTTAATGTTGCAATTACTGTAAATGAATAGCAGAGAATGGCTCATAGACTGACTAAACATGATTCGGGAGTTTAATTATGCATGCTTGCTAACAACCCAGAACAAAGCACCAAACCTCAAAAGAGGCATGAGGCATTCAAGAAAACCATGAAATGTGGAAAAACATAATTACTGTTCCTTGTCTTATTATTTGTTCTCTTTTATTTGGTTTCCTGGCGTTTTGAAAAACCAATAAACCATCTGTTCTGCTAAAACGCTGTATTCACAATAATAATAATAATAATTTTATGTGGCGAGTTCCTATAATTGAAGATTTTGAATTAAACAGAAATGCGAAGTGCCTTTGGATGAAAGGGTAAAATGATTAAGTGTCAAAGTGTCCATGTTATTCTGTTTGTAATGAGGACAGTGTGTCTCCATGCCTGCGCGCTCCACTGTGACAGTCTGGGCCGTCTTGCCTCACCAGGCTGAATGGGAGCGCTGAAGGTATCAGTGGTTTTAGCCAATGAAACACTGGAATGTGTGTCTCAGATCTGTGTCTGTGCATGTCGCCTCTGCTGTAGCGGCGCTCTTTGGCGGAATCCCGAGCTGACTGATTGGACCAGAAACAGGTTCCATGTGACATCACTCAGATGGGACGGAGGCCCGTCACCGATGAAATACCACCGCTGTTTTCTTCACACCACTCCCTGTCTGGGTTGCAGTCTGCCAGTGGATTGGGTTGTTTAGAGGAGCTGAGCACATTTTGTTTAGGAAGAGCTTGCCACCCTTAGCATATGCTGATGAGAAGCTGATTGTTCAAACGCGTTATCAGTCGCGTGGTTTTATTTTAAACTGTATCAGTACACAGTGACTTGTGGTCTTTCTCATGGCTGCCGACCTTCTGCGGTAGGGTCACTGAATTAACCGCCGGTCTCCCTTACACTCTACACACGCCCTGCAGGGATCAGCGAAGTCACTCAAGCTTACCTATTCATCCCTGCTCTGTGAAGCGATCAAATCAATTACTTCTGTCAACTGAGGGCAAGCAGCAGAAAAATAGCCCTCTTCTCCTGTATCTCCCTCCCTTCCCTCCCTCCCTCCCTCCCTCCCTTTTCTCCCTTCCCTCCCTCCCTCCCTCTTCTTTCTTCCGCTCTGTTCTTTCCTTACCTTGACTCATTAGTTTATCACTTTGCCTAGGTGCACCGGATGCAGTTCAGATGACTGGCACAGACTCATGTGTTCCACCTCCCCTGTTTCCCGATGCATTTCACTGATTGTTTGGTTATACTGCTCGGGAATGTGGATACTGAAGCTGATTGTCCTTCCTGTGTTTTCGGCCAGTCTCATTACCCGACAGCTCAATGAGCAGAAGCAGCATCAGGACGGGCAGACCTATATTGTGCTTACACATGTCTCTCGTGCTGCTGTTGCTGAGGCTGTAACCGTGGCAACGCTTTAGTGCACCCCCCCCCCTTGACAATAACTCTTTTGGCACTGAGCTAAAACCACCACCCCTCCGCCTCATCAAGCAGTTGCTCCCTGTATCTTGAGGACATATGGTCCCTGTCTGAGTGTCTCCGTCTTAGACACCATTGGCTCTGCAGGGCCTTTTTGTAACCGTTACAATCCTCAGAACAGGGAATGAATATGCAGTTCTGATTATAAACGCTTCTTGTTTACGGACACACTGTGAAAGAGAACTGGTTGCAGAAGTCAAAGTTCAAATGGATCTTACGTCTAGCCTATGCCTAATCAAATCAGGTGAACGCTTACGTCTAATTCATTATTATTAATTATTATTATTGATTATTCACTAGTCTTGGGCAAATAATAACATAAGAATGACTATTGATGATGTTGCTCTGGTCATTATGTTTCAGTTCTCCAATAGTCTGTCATCATTGTGGTGGCTCCTATTGCAGGGCCTTTTCCCTGTCCATCTGTATTGGCTGGTTGGCGTTATCGCTTTGAGTCGTTCGTCAGTGGTTTGATCACTGTAATTAATAGACGCACGCGAGGATAGGGGTGTTGAAACCACGGAGCGTAGAAACCATCTGTCAGTTGGTCAGAATGGATGACTGACACTGAACCAAATGGATGTGGCGTCAGCATGGCGACTCCTGACTTTCTGCAGTGGGTGTCACTAGAGCTCTGTGTCTGTGTGGCCAGATTCATTGCTCAGAATCTGGCCACACACCGCGCCAACTGTCAACACACTGCAGAAGCTGTGTCATGGGAGCAAGGGCCAGGATGAGGAAGAGGATAAAAAAAAAAGTGTTGGTGCTTGAGTTGGCTAGGCTGGGAGAGAAGTAGAAAGGAGAGAGATGACAGAAAGGAAGAGCAGGAGAGCAACCAATGTCATCAAAAAGGAATGAAAAAGAGTGTCTTACCTGGAACATGACCCGGTACTGTTCCTCAGGCTTCTGAACCACACACATGTTGCACCCCATTGTGACGAGTCAAGAAGAACAGTACCCTTCAAAGTCTCTCCTTCTGGGTGTGGTAGTCAGAGAGCTGCCCGCGGACCTGGAGGGCCTGAACGTCCGGCTCTCGTATGTCAGGGCACAGAGTTTCTGTGTTCCCCAAAAACAGGATGTGTTTGTGTGTTCTGATGGTCTCCTTTTTTCAGATATCAGGTTTTACAATCCATACATAGTCCATACATTTAGAAAAGGGTCATGGATTTTCTCCCATTCGTTTCTGTCCCCATTGCACATAAGTACAAACATATTTGTCATCATAGTCATGGAATGGTTAAGTTCAGGTTAGGTTATGCGTGACCATTGTGGTCACAGGAAGCAACAGTGACTAGGACATGAGTCAGGAGATAAGAATGATCTGGGGGGAAAGACTGACAGTTGGTCTCTGTTTTGCTGTTCTACTGTTTCAAAGACAGCCCACTATAACTACATCATATGTATTCACTTACCAATATGTTATGAAATGTGTTCCATCTACACATAAAGTTCCTCATTTTGCTTTCTAGTTTCTATGTGAGTTGTCTCTATGATGTATCTGAGAGGTTTTTCCCAATGGAACTTGAAATGAAATCGCCCACGCTTTTCCCCTGGTCTCAAGATCAGCTCAGCTAATCCTTAGAATGTGCTCTTTTTTAAAGAAAACTCTTTCAAAGAATCACATGGAAACACGCACCAATATCAAAGAACCTCTCACCTTCTTTATTCCCTAACACTCCCCCTCGAGTTTCCCAGAGTCTTAATTTCCCACGTTTTAAAAGGATTGCTTGAGTCTGACTTCTGTGATGGGTATTTCTCAGGTTTTACTCTTTCGCCTCTTCTGGATCAAGGGACTCCTCAGAAACTTTTCTTTCGTCCTTGGGGTCATTACCATTTACTTTCAATGAAACTGACTAAGAGGAGAGATAGAAAAGCTGGCCACTGAATCATCTAGCCTACTCGCTGAATCTTAAGCCCTGGCTGTTGAGGTGAGATAAGCAGTGTGTATTACATACATAAAAACCAATAACACGCACATCTGCACACATCTTAGCAAGGACAACCGCTGTGTCAACGATTCCTCTATGCCTGACGAAGTGTGTCTGTCAGAACAACAGACGCTAAGGGCCAAGCCGTTTCAGTGAACACATCTAATATGTATGTCATGTACATGATCACTCTGGAGTGTTTGAGGAAAGCAGACTAAAGCTGGTTGCTGAAATGTGTGTGAGACAGCCTACTATATTCAGTTTCAGGTGTTGGTACGGGTTTCCAACCAGCTCACTTGTCAGTTATGCCTCATTGATTGAACTGTACCAGGCCATTTCCAAGGAAGTGAAAGACTGGAGGCAACTGGTCCAGAATGTCACTGGATGGAAGATAATTATTAAATTATAGGCCTGTTAGGCAGGGATCAGAAACTCCTACTCGGCCATGTGAAAAAATCAATATTAAATCCACTGAGGGATAAATAGCATGTTGTGTTTGCAGTATTTGGGGGAAAAAACCATTCGTTTCCATAAAGACAGCCACTGACAAGCATGTGTAAAATAATCTACTTTTCCGTTGGAAAGATTGGGCCATAGGTGGTTGTTTTTCCTCTAGCCTGCGATTACCTTCGCTTCTCTTATTCAACCTGTTCTTTCCCTGGTGAAGAGAACTAACTCAGCAGATAGACTTAATGCAGCACACATTCTTCAATTAACCACTGAGATAATGCATGCATTAAGCGAAAAGGGACATTATACTGTAAGTGTGAGTCCTGCCCTCCTCTACCCTCTTTCTGTCTGTCTAATCAGCAGGGTAAACCCTTAAATCCTCTCTGTAATCCTCCCAGGGAACCACTCGATAAGGAAACCTCTGCCTAGCCACACTGCGTTGGTGTCTGTAATCCTTTGTGAAAGCCTCACTGACTGCACCTGTGCTCTCCAGACATTCACAGACTACCCCGGTACTCTCCAGATATTTACAGACTACACCTGTACTCTCCAGATATTTACAGACTACACCTGTACTCTCCAGATATTTACAGACTACCCTTGTACTCTCCAGATATTTACAGACTACACCTGTACTCTCCAGATATTTACAGACTACACCTGTACTCTCCAGATATTTACAGACTACCCCTGTACTCTCC
The DNA here is from genome assembly GCF_011004845.1 of Esox lucius. Lineage (NCBI taxonomy): Eukaryota > Metazoa > Chordata > Actinopteri > Esociformes > Esocidae > Esox > Esox lucius. The sequence continues at coordinate 24,762,617 of NC_047580.1, read as the reverse complement.
AGATATTTACAGACTACCCTTGTACTCTCCAGATATTAACAGACTACCCTTGTACTCTCCAGATATTTACAGACTACCCTTGTACTCTACAGATATTTACAGACTACCCCTGTGCTCTTCAGACACTCAGTATAATACTTGACCCTGGCACCGGCACTTTTGCACATTACCAATTCCAACATAAAGACCTAAACAAACATATAAAGACACACAGACTCTTTGTACACTTGTACAAACCCTGTCCTGGTCTGCTAGTCTAGGCGGTGACCTCTAGAAACATGCCGTTAGCCAGTGTAGCTGTAGTACAGTGTCAGACAGTCACAGCAGGTGCTGTAAGCCAAACAGGCGTGTCAAATGTCCCAACAGTTCCTACGCTTTCTCCATCTCCAGCCGCGCATGAAGCAGATCATCGTATAAGGGCGTGTGGGAATTCTAATCCGACCTGACCCCTATTGTAAAATCTCTAGACTGACAGCAACAGTCTTCCACGTGAATTCCCTCAGTCTAACAGGTCTTACCAGTGTGGGCAAGGAAACGAGATTCAGAATGGCTGAGAAATGATAGAAAATGAGAGTATTTACACTTGCAGGACTTCTGTCAGTCTGTGTCCTCGGGAAGAAAAGCAAAACTTAAACCAGAGCCCAGGAAAGAAAGTTAGGTAACCTTCTCCGGCAGGTGAAACACATCACCTAATGAAGAATGTGAGATAATCCACCTTCAGCTTGCTGCTCTGTTTTCATTTTTTTATCTGCAAATAAGAACAAAAGTGCTGGTAGGAATCCATCCAGGTGGAGTGTAGTCAGAGTGTAAAGAGCAGTGCCTCCCTCAGGTTGGTCATAAATCACCGTCTGCAGATTCGGAAGATGATTGAAATCACTGGATGCTGATTGGACGGTACTCTTGGCTTCCCCCCTCAAGCACGATGGTAAATGCGCTCCCCCACTGCAGCGGGGAACACAAAGGCGGTCCTGCCCAACGGTAAAGAGCCCGCAGATCCGCACTCCACACTACCAACCATGTCCGCTGTTGCTGAATAGGGTTCTACTGGATGCAACAATGTTCTCTCCTCCTCCCTTCCTTTCTCTCTCCTCCTCCCTCCCTCGCTCTCTCCTTCCTCCTCTCTATCTCTGCTTTTTCAGAGGCAGGCTTTGGCCCCCTCCCCTGGTCCCCCATATTTTTGCCCACACCTCATTTGTTGCCCCTCCTCCCCTTTCTGTGCTCTTCTTTCTGCCTCTCCCTCTGTGTGTGTTTGTGTGTCTCTCTCTCTCCCTGGAAAATACAGGGCATGCTTCAGAAAGGATGAGGATCTGATTGCAATGAGCAGGTAACCTGCAACTGTGATGGAGAGAGAAAGCCGCTAAAAAATACATGAAATAATGCACAATCACTGTGCACTATCAATAAACATTGGATATCTCATCTACAGACAGCAGACTCCCCAGGTGTCCTTCAGGCCTTGACAGGATTACAAGTTTCAATTCCTTATATGGTAAGGACTTAACAAAGACGTATATGGAATAATGTGCTGGACTAGTCGAGCAGAAATGGCCAGAGGAGGAAGAGAGCCTCTTACGGCCTGTGAATCTAAATGAGTCAAAGCACTGACACGCAGAAGGAAGACAATGAGAAGAGGTGAAATAGATGGAGACAGAGCAATCGTAGAACAGGTGTGTGATGGGGGTGAATCTCAAGATGGAACACAGCCAAGGAACGGATGTAAAAGACTGTGTGGGAGAGAGTGGGGGGGGGGGTCGAGGGCTGGGTAGACAGCTTTTTTGGAAGAACAGTTTTTAAAATGCAAACAATACAATCGTGTAAACGCTGCGATAGCTGAGAGGTTGGTTAAATGCTGAGCAGAGGTTTCCACTGTTCAGGGATTTAGTTTGCACAGTACTTGTATTCCCTCAATGTATGCTTCTCCCTTGACTTCCAATGACCCTCCCTCCCTCTCTGAATATCAAGCTATATTGTTGTTCTGTTCATTGTCCACTTTCAATTCTAACACAGCTCTTTTGGCACATCTGCGACAGTCAGCATGCCATGCAGAATTGAGGCAGACCAAGGGGACAGATAGGATTAATGTACTAAATCCAAAACTTCTGATCACTGTAAGGAAACAAAACACAATGATTGTAGCCTACAAACAACGAATAAAAATATTGAATATTTTGGACACTGGGAATGCTGCCCTCTGTATTTCTCTTTCAGTCGCTCTCCTCTTTTCCTCTCTTTCTCCTTTCCCTCTAACTTATCTTCCTCACTTCCTCTTTCTCTCTCCTTTCCTCTTTGCTGTCTCCCGTCTTCCTTTCTCTATTCTCTTCCTCTTAAGTTTTCTCCTCTCATTCTCTCTTTCTTTCTCTTGTTCCTGTCTCTCTCTCTCCTCCCTCTTCCTCTCATTCTCTTTTGTCTTCGCTCTCTTTTTGCCCATCTCTCAACAGTGAGGTTGGGATATAATTGGAATTGGACATCATGTCATTGGGAGAGAAAAAAGTCCTAACCTACATAATGAAAACATTTTATTTCCCATTTTATTTTTAGTGAACAATTTGGTGAATTTGGTCCTGAAAACAGAACCAAGACACAGACACTTAAGTACTCTATCTCAGATAACAATGCATACATCAAAGCAATAACACAGCAACTCCACCAGAAACCACTTTCACATACAAACCACTCATGCACGCTAAATGCACCCATTGACTGGCTACGTGGCATAGTCAGTAGAGTCTGGGGGCTTACAAAGCCAGCACCAGGGGTTTCATTCACAATGGGGACCAGTATGTAACAACGTGTGCCCTCCCTGCTGTAAGTCGCTCTGGATAAGAGCGTCTGCTAAGTGACTTTAATGTCAATGTATGTGTTTGTGGCTCTACAGACCCTCTGTCTGTCGGAGCCAGTTTGAAACAGGATTTCATGCTGTCTGTCTAAGCCAACAGGCTTTCAGACAGTTCAGTTCAGCATGTCTGAGTAACCTTCAGAGTTCCTCCCTTTTTACTGAACACACAAACACACAAGCAGTCGTAAGCACACAGACATACACAGTTATACGTCAGACTTGGTTTTCCTCAAACATCCTCTTCAAAATATTAGTCTACTGAAAATCCATCGGGATAGAAAAGGTCAAAATAAAAGCAGAGAAATCTCAGAAATATCAACTGGCTATTCTGCAAGACAGAAAGAATTAGAAGGCATTTCTTTTGGTGTAGTGTGTCCTTCAAATTCAATGGTTCCTGGTCTAACCTAAATATCAATGTTTGCCATTTCACCGTCCTTCGCTCCACCTCGTTCACCTCTTCATCTATCTAAAGGGCAAGTGAAGAAAAGGATGCCTGAACTATTTTGTGGTTCTGATCTCTGTGCTTAATCCCTGACTCTATTCTAACTACAGTGTAATATATTAATGAGTTATTATTTTTCTGCTCTTTAAAAAAAAACGGTTTCTCAGTTAAGTAGGAATGTCCACAGTCTGTCGTAGACATGTTGAACTGTTGGTGTGGTTACCGTGTCAGCATTTCCAGTGTTTTTTATCTTCTGTCTACTAGTGTGTTCAGTATGTTCTGTCTACTGGTGTTTTCTGTATCTTCTGTCTACTAGTGTGTTCTGTATCTTCTGTCTACTAATGTGTTCTGTATCTTCTGTCTACTAATGTGTTCTCTGTCTTTTGTCTATTGGTGTGTTCTGTATCTTCGGTGTACTAGTGTGTTCTGTACCTTCTGTCTACTGGTGTGTTCTGTATCTTCTGTCTACTAGTGTGCTCTGTATGTACTGTCAACTGGTGTGTTCTGTATCTTCTGTCTACTAGTGTGTTCTCTGTCTTTTGTCTACTGGAGTGTTCTGTATCTTCGGTGTACTAGTGTGTTCTGTACCTTCTGTCTACTGGTGTGTTCTGTATCTTCTGTCTACTAGTGTGTTCTGTATCTTCTGTCTACTAGTGTGTTCTGTATGTACTGTCAACTGGTGTTTTCTGTATCTTCTGTCGACTGGTGTGTTCTGTATCTTCTGTCTATTGGAGTGTTCTGTACCCTCTGTCTACTTGTGTGTTCCGTTTTGTGAGTCTACTCATGCATTCTGTATCTACAGTTTGAATTGTACCTTGCACTCTATAAACATTCCTCCATGAACATATACAGTCCTACATATAGTGTTCATACATAGAGCAACAGTCTTAATGTTGAATTGGTCACATAACACACATTACAATATGGGGAAATGCAAATATCTCCACAGTGTTCATTTCTTTTAACACCCTTCAAATGTATTCTCACAATTTGAAGAGTGTACTGGCTGAAAATAGGAATGAGAATTGCCCTCATGCACATTACTGTAATACATTATTGGAGGAAGCAAGGACTCATAAGCTCTTGTCTTGAAAAATGTTAAATTAAGTCATTAGGTATGCATGAGTAGGGCGAAATGAGAAGCTGAGAGAGGATGGTATTGAGGGAGATTGAAACAAAGAGAGTTTCTGTGTTGTTGGTGGGTGACAGATAAAAGGTCTGGGAAGCAAGATTGGGGGATGTAGTGGAGAAGGGGAGGGATGGAGAGGACATGTTAAGGACAGATGTCTACCTTTGTACTACAGCCTACTTTGCCATTTTGTGAAAGGAGCCAAGGTATGGGTTGGGAGGTAGAATGCCATGGAATACAGATAGAATTTTAACAACATTCTCATTACTTATTTAGCTCTTGGTGGAAAGGGCTGCCAGTAAATAATACACTTTACTGGGAGCCGTGTGTGTGTGTGTGTGTGTGTGTGTGTGTGTGTGCGCACGCGTGTGTGTGCCTGTGTGTGCTCATTAGTGCGTGTTGGACGTGTAAGAAGTGACCTGTCATCTAAGATCCGAGTCAGAGGGCCTAGGGAGGAGAAGGGACGAGGAGTGGGCCTAGGGAGGAGGAGGGAGGAGGAGTGGGCCTAGGGAGGAGGAGGGAGGAGGAGTGGGCTTAGGGAGGAGGCAAGGTTTGAGGGGTTTCTGTCCCCCTGCATTGCTGACTCATTTACATTCTGGGGAAGTCGCTGAAATAGCAAGAAAGATTTCACCTCGGAGCCAAGGGGCCGCAAGTTCTGAGACAGTCTGGGACAGAGAGAGCAAGACGGAGATATAGAGCGATTTGGAAACTGCGTTGAGTATTGAGAGAGCGATAGTGAGAAAGAGATAAAAGGCTGGAAAGGACTGCATCACTGGCATCTCCCTATTGGACTCAAAAATAAAATGTCTATCTGGTGTCTCCAAACAGTGAGGGCCTACATCAGTATTTACATCTTCTACACAAATGTGGTCAAATCTGTGCATAGACTGTAAATCTCAGTAACACAAAAATAATTATTTTTAATCAGAGCTCCAAATGCCAGAACCATGCACATAAATTCTACATATACACTGTTACCCTAGAGAAAACCAATAACTACCCTACCTTGGCCCCCACATAAACACTACAGGTCATTACAACAAAGCGGTGAATAACTTGATAAACAAGGCCAGAAAGTCCTTCTATGCCTTCAAAATGAACATAAAATTTGACATTCCAATTAGAATCTGGCTCAAAATACTCCCATCAGTAAAATAACCCATTGCCCTTTATGGTTGTGAGATCGGGGGCCAATAACCAGCTAAGAATTCATAAAATGGGATAAACACCCAATTAAGATTCTGCATGCAGAATTCAGAAAAAGGAATTCCCAGAGTACAACACAAAACCCCTAATAATGTAGCCTATGCAGAGCTAAATTAGGACTATAGTCACTAATCATCAAAATGCAGAAAAAAGCTGTTAAATTTCACGTCCACCTAAAGGAAAGCAACTTATTGTACTTTCCAAATAGACCCCACAGAGCCCTAGGAGAGTAATACCATTAGACCTTACCTAATTATGAGAAAACACACAAAAAAGCAATATACAGAAAAGAATAAACCAAATACAGAGTAAATGGGAACACGAACTTGCAGTGGTAGTAATACCTGACTGCTGTGGCTGACGCAAAATCAAGAAAAACCCTGACTATGTACACTCACTGAACATCACCTGGCTTTCAAGAGGATGCCATAAACATATCTGGTTCTCAAGAGAAGACAGGCTATTTGAACACTGACCATACAGTGAGCGGGAAATGAAGATGCATTTCCTAATGTTGAGACCACTGCAACTTTTTCATTCCTTTCCAAAAAAAGTTGAAAATGAACGCTTCTGTTCCTCACTCAAAACTTTTTTCAGAGAAATGCACAAGGACCAATAGGAGAGGACATCTAGGATATCTGTAAGAGAGAGGATATCAAAGGAGAGGGGAAGCAATGGAAAGAAATGGAAAGGAATGGAAAAAGGTGAAGTGGTCTCTTAATTTTTTCAAGAGCTGTATTTTCCTTGGATCATACAGACCAAAGAATATGAAATTAAACCAAACATAAACTCCTTTATCTGTTAGCCCATTGGTGTCAAACTCAGTCCACGGAGATCAGAGTGTCCGCAGGTTTTACTACTAGGCTGTACTTGATTCATTCATTCAAGTAACTAGTAAGTTAGACGCTCCACTCACCTTGTTGTCTAGGTCGTTATTGGACATTAATTATGCGCAAACACTAGGCCCTCCATGGAACTTGTTTGTCAGCCGTGTTGTGAAAAGTACCCCAATGTGAAAAGGACAACCGATGGAGCACAAACATTGTGAACATCACCATCCATTTATGTCTATTGCCTTGTCAGCCTTGCTCCTTACAATCAGCTAATTTTATTATACTTCACATAGCTTATAATATAACACTCAAAATGCCTGAAATGTGATGTTCAACGAGTGTTAGAGTTTTATTTGACTTTGTTTCCATTTTGTCAATTCAAACAAATGTTTCCCATGCCAATAAAATCCTTTAAATTGAGAGACGGAGAAAGATAGGAATGATAAAGGAAAACATGCTGCCTCTTATAAGCAGATCCCTGAGTGGCAGGGATAATCCCCTTTGAAAAGTGGAAGCCTTCGTCAGAAGATGTGAGATGTGAACTGTGATTCACAGTCTCTAATTGGCTAGAACTCTGCTTGAAACAGGGATCTGGCATAATTGATCCACTTTTTGGGAGTTGATTTGTCCAAAATCCCAGTAAATAAAATGAATTGTTAGGAAAGCTAAAATGTGAAAGAATCAGATTCAGCTCAATAATTCTGTGGTTAAAACTGCGGTTAGAGTGTAAGACCGGTAATCAAATGACTCTGGTTTGAATCTGCAACCGACAAAGTGAAACATCTGTCGTTATGCCCTTGAGCAAGGTCCTGAATGCTCATGTAAATGGCTCGGGATGAAAGCTTCTGCTAAATGACTGAAATGTACAAATGGTTCAAGAAGAGATAGAGGGGGAAAGTTGACAGATGATATGGCGTTGTGTGGTTAAGAAAACATTGTGTTGCATTGGACAGATATAAAGTATTGTGTACATAGATCAGTACTGAAGAAAGAGACAGTTGTTTAGGTCATGTAAGTGCCTTTGCTCCACTTAATAGCTTTGCATGCCTATCAAGCTAATTGAATTAGTGTGAGCGAGAAAACAGAGCTATTCCCTTCTGGCTAGCCGTCACTATTCTCGCTTCCCTGTTCATCACTACAGCCTATTCCCCCAGTCCCATCCTGTTTTAATATCATATCACAGCAGACATAACGTGGTTACAGGAGGGGACAGGGGACATGACGAGAGATGGAAGACACAGAAAGAGAGAGAGAAAAATAGAAAGAGAAAAAGAGAGAAAAAAGGAAAGAGAAAGAAGGTCAGAGGGAAAGAAAGAGAAAGAGAGAGAATGAAAGGTAGAAAGGGGGGGTAGAAAGAAAGGAGAGATGGAGAGGAAGATGGGAGGAAGACGTTTTCAGAGTATTTTCATATCAGTAAAATCTACTTCCTTAAACTGGAACCCAGCTTTGAACACGGCTGGTGGCTAAACGTCTTAGAGGGTGAACAAGAGAGGGACATAAAGAGAGGACAAAGTGAGAGAAGTCATTAGACCAGGAAATGAAGTGAGAGGATGGGAAAAGAGCGGGATAGGGGAAGACAGGTTTAGACAGTAGCTTGGAGAGAGTAGAGGTTAGACATCACAGCATGGTAAAAAAAAAAGAGAGAGATGGAGAGAGGAAAGTATGACAGTGGCAGCTTTAGTGCTTACTTTCCTGGGGGGGATACAAATGACTAGTAGCAGGCAAGAGGAAGGCTTATGGGGAATTGATTAATTAGCGCTGAGGGGGATCACAACATGCAACAGTCTTGAACGTGTACACTTAGATTTCCACCAATCCTGATCCTGTTCTTAGTGTCCAGAACCACAGGCTCACAGACACAACCACAGGCTCACAGACACAACCACAGGCTCACAGACACAACCACAGGCTCACAGACACAACCACAGGCTCACAGACACAACCACAGGCTCACAGACACAACCATAGGCTCACAGACACAACCACAATTACAACCACAACCTGTTCCATTGTCCCTGGAGGCCTGGAAACGAAGGAGGATTACAGGGGGGGGGGGGATTACATGAAATTAACCACAGCACATTCCTTTATTCTACAAACAAAAAAACAGGACACCCATTGAATCGCTCATTACATGTTCATGGGAGACCCTTTAGAGAGGCTGGGACCCAAACTGAGGACTTAAACATTTCTAATCCAGAAGCTCCCTAGATATTTTCACTTCATGAGACTCCCTTTAAGACCTCTGTTTGTTTTATCTGTGTTTCAACAAATCTGTGTTTCAACAAAAATCCATTCTCTGTCGGCAACACCACTTTTCTGGGCTACCCCGAACTCCGGCCAAATGCTACACCAATCCCAGCAGATGGCGAATGACAGCGCAGCGGATGATTTCAGTCAGGACACCACTGCCGGTGAATACGTTCCTTCTGTCCATCTCTCTATCTTGCAGGCATGTATGCACACCTACAATACTCAACACATGAAGGGGGAACCTTGAGAAAACACCATTAATCCCCTCTCCCTCCTCAGTGATTCCATCTTAATGTGATCCCCAGTGTCTCTCTCCATGGTGAAGCCTTGATCTCCAGCTGTGATAGTGCAGTTACTGAACAGAGACTTGGACCCAGAACTCATTAGGATTCACCGCAACATAAACTAAACGCACATGAATACACAGATACACACACTTCAAACACAATGTGATCTTTAATGAACACATACCTAAGACAGTATTTTACTGTTTTTTTTTTTTAAATGTCTACTATAAGTTAGAGCCAAATGCTTGACGGGAATCAATATAAAGGTACACGTGTGTGGACTACAAATAATTGCCATGTAAAGAAACCCTTACAATTAAATGTTAGCCAATTAAAATGTTTTCATTTATTGAAAGCAGTAACTCACCTCGATGTACTCTGAATATTTAATGACTCTGAGACCTAGATGATGTATACAAAATAGCTTCCGAAGTTTCATAATTATATGTTTGTTGACAGGAAAATAAAGTTCTGGAAGGGTTTTCAGAAATAAATAGTTTTTGGAAATAAACAATCATTAGGCCACCATAGAGTGACTAAATGGCTGTCGTGGCTATCAAATTGAGGATCCATAATATCTACTGTTGTGGCGTAGGAGCTGGTGTTCTTGGCAGCAACGTAATTCACCTCTCAGTCAAACCACAAGATGTTAACAAACCAATGGGTGTTTTAATGTTTGATAGGGAGTGTGGAGATGTTTTTTTTTTTAGCTCTCTTATCCTCATATTGCCTCTATCTCACAGTGAATAAAACAATGTGCCACTCTGTTAAATGTTGTTTCTCTGTTCCTTTTACTTGTCTAAATCTCCCTCTCTCTCCCCTTCACTCAGTTCCTCTCTACCCATCTCTTCCCCTCTTTCGTCCTTTCTTCCTCTCCTCATCTCTCTTCCCCTCTCTCTCTCCAGTCCCACAGTCAGAGTTATGTACCCCCAGGCTGTCTCAGATCAATATATCATTAGAGCCAGTCTCTGCTTCACACTCCATTCCTCATTCAGGGGGCCCTGGCTAGCTCAGCAATACCAAACCCCTTCTCTTCCTCATCCAGTCTTTCGTCACATGTTTCAGGCAATTCAGGCTCATTTCTTTCCATGGCTTCCCCTCTCCTTTGATATCCTCTCTCTTACAGATATCCTAGCTGTCCTCTCCTATTGGTCCTTGTGCTGCATTTCTCTGAACCTACAGCTGACAGGGAAAGAGGGTGAGAGGAGAAAGCATAAGTGGATAGCTGGGAATTTGAGACAGATCAAGGAGAAATGGAAAGAGAATGAGGGGTAGAAGGAGAGGGACAGAACAGGGAAAGGGTTTCTGTGTGCAGTGGAGGACAGAGAGGGACAGAACAGGGAAAGGGTTTCTGTGTGCAGTGGAGGACAGAGAGGGACAGAACAGGGAAAGGGTTTCTGTGTGCAGTGGAGGACAGAGAGGGACAGAACAGGGAAAGGGTTTCTGTGTGCAGTGGAGGACAGAGAGGGACAGAACAGGGACAGGGTTTCTGTGTGCAGTGGAGGACAGAGAGGGACAGAACAGGGAAAGGGTTTCTGTGTGCAGTGGAGGACAGAGAGGGACAGAACAGGGAAAGGGTTTCTGTGTGCAGTGGAGGACAGAGAGGGACAGAACAGGGAAAGGGTTTCTGTGTGCAGTGGAGGACAGAGAGGGACAGAACAGGGAAAGGGTTTCTGTGTGCAGTGGAGGACAGAGATGGACAGAACAGGGAAAGGGTTTCTGTGTGCAGTGGAGGACAGAGAGGGACAGAACAGGGAAAGGGTTTCTGTGTGCAGTGGAGGACAGAGAGGGACAGAACAGGGAAAGGGTTTCTGTGTGCAGTGGAGGACAGAGAGGGACAGAACAGGGAAAGGGTTTCTGTGTGCAGTGGAGGACAGAGAGGGACAGAACAGGGAAAGGGTTTCTGTGTGCAGTGGAGGACAGAGAGGGACAGAACAGGGAAAGGGTTTCTGTGTGCAGTGGAGGACAGAGATGGACAGAACAGGGAAAGGGTTTCTGTGTGCAGTGGAGGACAGAGAGGGACAGGGACGTAGGAGAGCAGAAGAGTGAGTGAGGTGGAGGGGAGAAAGCTTGCCTTGCCTGGACTTGGTAAAATGAATGGGTAATTGCATTGTAGTGGCTCAACCCTTCAGCCCCCGACTGGGAGATGGAGTGGAAGACAGCTAAGTCTCTCACGGTGGGTCACCATGTCTGAGGCCGTGGGCTGTGTTGGGCTGCCAGTGGAAACACAACAGTCCGTCACCAACACCTAAACAGACCGGTCAACAGCAACAGCTAACAACAACACCTGCGGACTAAATGTCATACAGGTAATGAGAGAATTAGCACGGGTCACGGATGGCTAATAAGCGGAGGTGTAATATAAATTGGGGTCTTTTCAGCCATTGACTGGATAGCAAAAGGTTGATGTAGTTAACCACTGAGAACAGAAAGAAGGAGCAAGCTGATTAATCAGGCAGCCGCAGGGGGAGTGTGGCAGCCATGACTAGACAACAGCATAGAGAGGATGATTGACTGCCTGCATCTTCGCCACAAACACACACACCTGTCTTGATGTTCTCATGTCTACTCCTTCCACCACCCCTCCACCCGTAAGCCATCCGCTCTCTCTCATTTGGGATGATGCAAGGAGGGGTGTGGATGAGGGTAATTAAAATGAGGATGCTGTGGGGAGAGAGGGAAGGAGAGAAAGAGAAATACACCACATTTGAAAGATGTTACCAGGGAGAGAAAAGAGAGGCGTGCATAAATGATGCCACAAAAAAATTCTGATCCAGGGTACCATCTGGCATTCGATGGAGGTAAAATATTGGTTATTTATTGGTTATTGTAGACCACCATTTTAGACCACACTACTACACACTTCTTGCCACAACAAAGGAGAAAAATAATGTTCATGCTTGAAACATGGGACGCTTAATTCAAGATGTTGAAATGTTTAGGGACTGCATTTTGATGGGGGGAGTTTAAAGAAATAGAGATGGATAGAAAACCATGACATAGGAAAAGAAGGCTATCCGAATCATAGTGGTTGAGGGAATGTTGGGGTTGGCAAGAAGAGGAAGGGGCAGATGGAAGTGTCACCTTGAGTGGGGGGGGGGGGGGGTGTGGGGGGTTGGAAGGACGCAGGGAGCGAAACATGAGCTGAAGCAACAGTCATTTATGTAAGGAGCTACAAAGCTAATGCAGGTTTGGATTCTCACAGTATACAAACAAAATGGAATATCTGTAAATAGCCTATTCATAAAAGCACAGGCACACAGACACGTTTACACACACACCAAGTATGCGGAACAAGATTCAGAGTCTGTGTCTCATCAGGTTTCTCCACAGTAAACACACCCTAAAGGTAACTCAGACAGTTACTGTGCTGTCAAACTCTGGCTTGTTAGACTAGTATCAGTGGGAGCCTACTGTTACCCTCAGAACAGTAAAGAGAAACATTTCAATTTAACTTCCGGACAGATTAATTTCCACACTTGTATCTAGAATATTGTCTTTCAGAAGTCACAGTGGCATTCACACAGAAGCATGTGTATACATTCACCTAAAGGATTATTAGGAACACCTGTTCAATTTCTCATTAATGCAATTATCTAATCAACCAATCACATGGCAGTTGCTTCAATGCATTTAGGGGTGTGGTCCTGGTCAAGACAATCTCCTGAACTCCAAACTGAATGTCAAAATTGGAAAGAAAGGTGATTTAAGCAATTTTGAGCATGGTATGGTTGTTGGTGCCAGACGGGCCGGTCTGAGTATTTCACAATCTGCTCAGTTACTGGGATTTTCACGCACAACCATTTCTAGGGTTTACAAAGAATGATGTGAAAAGGGAAAAACATCCAGTATGCGGCAGTCCTGTGGGCGAAAATGCCTTGTTGATGCTAGAGGTCAGAGGAGAATGGGCCGACTGATTCAAGCTGATAGAAGAGCAACTTTGACTGAAATAACCACTCGTTACAACCGAGGTATGCAGCAAAGCATTTGTGAAGCCACAACACGCACAACCTTGAGGCGGATGGGCTACAACAGCAGAAGACCCCACCGGGTACCACTCATCTCCACTACAAATAGGAAAAAGAGGCTACAATTTGCACGAGCTCACCAAAATTGGACAGTTGAAGACTGGAAGAATGTTGCCTGGTCTGATGAGTCTCGATTTCTGTTGAGACATTCAGATGGTAGAGTCAGAATTTGGTGTAAACAGAATGAGAACATGGATCCATCATGCCTTGTTACCACTGTGCAGGCTGGTGGTGGTGGTGTAATGGTGTGGGGGATGTTTTCTTGGCACACTTTAGGCCCCTTAGTGCCAATTGGGCATTGTTTAAATGCCACAGCCTACCTGAGCATTGTTTCTGACCATGTCCATCCCTTTATAACCACCATGTACCCATCCTCTGATGGCTACTTCCAGCAGGATAATGCACCATGTCACAAAGCTTGAATCATTTCAAATTGGTTTCTTGAACATGACAATGAGTTCACTGTACTGAAATGGCCCCCACAGTCACCAGATCTCAACCCAATAGAGCATCTTTGGGATGTGGTGGAACGGGAGCTTCGTGCCCTGGATGTGCATCCCACAAATCTCCATCAACTGCAAGATGCTATCCTATCAATATGGGCCAACATTTCTAAAGAATGCTTTCAGCACCTTGTTGAATCAATGCCACGTAGAATTAAGGCAGTTCTGAAGGCGAAAGGGGGTCAAACACAGTATTAGTATGGTGTTCCTAATAATCCTTTAGGTGAGTGTATATTACATACAAGCACATTTTACAGGCTTTTGTCCTGTTTCCACTTGCCACTGTAGAGATGTTTGGGTCTCAGGTAGCCTAGTAATTAAAGCCTCTGACCAATAACCTAAAGGTTGCTAGATTGATGAAGATTAGATAACCTGAACAAGGCAGTTGAGCTTAGTTGAGCCCAGGTCATTGCTGTACAGTAGATGAGAATGCATTTATAGTCAGTTTACCCAGGAAAGATTTACTCTAATGTTTGTAATTAGATAGGGGAGGTTTAAAACATTAATTCTCCCCAATGTGATATGAATTTTAAAGTGATAGGTTATATACTAAAGAAGTTTAATGTATTGGTTAGATACTGGGGGCTCCTTGTGATTTGCTTCTGAATGTATGATTGTAGAACATGTTAGATACTTAACAAGTAATGATTGCATAACCCCTGTTAATACATAGATGTAATGTGCTCTCTTATGTTTGTTTTTCTCCAGAAAATCCTGTTATTGATGGGCATTCTGTTATTACACAACACAAGAGAGTTAATAATTACTATCACATTTGTTAAACAAGCACACACACACCCATGCACACAAACACACACATATAAACAACACAAAGGAGAGGATGGTATGAGTGGGTGCAGCAGGCCCGTGCATTTTTTAAACCAACATGAAAATAAACCCTTTAAACCCAAAATGTATGCCTAAACCTATGCAAGGAGGGGTGGACCTAATGCCTAAACCTAATTCTAACCCTAACCTCAATTTTAGGTTTTGCCCTAAATCTAAAACTTAAAGCAAAAAAATGCTCAAAATGGGGACAGTAACAATTTCCCAATATTTTTTCTGATTTAATTACAGTTTGGGAATATGTCTGTCCCTTTTATATAGTTAAGTCATAAAAGCGTTCACAAGTCAGAAGCGCGTTCATATGCACATTGTGTTAGAGCCCACCATTGCTTTCTCTATGTAACTATTTATTATGGGTCATATGTAGTTCAGTGTAATCCTAAATGAGAGTATAAACTGAATTTATCAACATTTGTATTCTGCGGACAACAGTGCCATCTGCCAGAATTTCTCAAGAACTGCATCAAGCACCTAATGTGAATTGTTTTTCAGAGAACTGATATCAACATAAAAAGTTGACATTATAAAAGTTTTAAATATTGTAAAGACTCTTATAACAGTTGAATAAATGTCGATATAAGAGGTGAAACACAATTTGAATAAACGTGGACAAAAGAGGTGGAATCCCCCAAATCGTAACGTAACTCGATCAAATGTGCCCAGCTCCAAAAGGTGCTCACAAAATATGGTCCACGGGACTTGGCTATAATGACAGGTATTTTTAATCGGTATGATAAAGGTTTATAACAATATCACAAATATATGTTGTACTAAACACTTCAATCAACATTCCCAGCTGAGAAAAAAACGTTGTGGTGTTTAATTTAAGAGAATGAAAAGATTTAACCAAGTCTAACTAGAATGTGTCTAACTAAAATGAGCACCAAATACAGATTTGGGGGAATTTTCACTTCCTTATCCCATTATAGGGATGTGGCCACGGTGAAACATCAGAACATGAGGATCAGTACTGCTTCTATCAAATTTACAACTTTAGGCTCACATTTTCCTCCTGATAGCTAAACTAACTATCTAACTACTGTAACTCACTACACCAGGCAGGAGATAATTTTGCTGACCAATATTTCCAAGTTATATATTGCTCACCCAGAGGCGTTTCTAGGCATTGGCAACCGAGGCAACCTAGGGCACCACCCGCCATTAAAAAAATACACTCACCTAAAGGATAATTAGGAACACCATACTAATACTGTGTTTGACCCCCTTTCGCCTTCAGAACTGCCTTAATTCTACGTGGCATTCATTCAACAAGGTGCTGAATGCATTCTTTAGAAATGTAGCTCCCGTTCCACCACATCCCAAAGATGCTCTATTGGGTTGAGATCTGATGACTGTGGGGGCCATTTCAGTACAGTGAACTCATTGTCATGTTCCAGAAATCAATTTGAAATGATTCGAGCTTTGTGACATGGTGCATTATCCTGCTGGAAGTAGCCATCAGAGGATGGATACATGGTGGTCATAAAGGGATGGACATGGTCAGAAACAATGCTCAGGTAAGCCATGGCATTTAAACGATGCCCAATTGGCACTAAGGGGCCTAAAGTGTGCCAAGAAAACATCCCCCACACCATTACACCACCACCACCAGCCTGCACAGTGGTAACAAGGCATGATGGATCCATGTTCTCATTCTGTTTACACCAAATTCTGACTCTACCATCTGAATGAATCTATCTCTGGTTTAAGCTATTTGAAATGTAGCGCACTAAGCTAGCTAACTAGCTAAGCTAGTAACTAGCTAAATTAGAACTACAAAGAATAGCAGTACATACATAGCATTTGCTCAGGCAGTGGGCAAAGGGTGGAAGTGGAACCCTAAAGGCCAGTTCAGATCATAATTCGGGCTGCTTTTAGAATTTGGCAGATACATTTGCAGCAGTGAACTGTCTAGTTGCAGAGTGTTTGAAGGCCCTGGGGACTTACCTAATGGCCAAGTGCACTAGTGGTTTTAGAACGTCTGGGATTTTTTCGCAAGTTGCATCTAATCTCGTTGCAAATCATTGATCTGAACTGGCCGTCAGATGTATCTTTGTTGTTCTGAACATTTGAACTTGACCATTTATTATTTTGCAATCAAATATGACAGATGCTTTCAACAGGTTTTTGGAGAGAGGCCAAGAAGATGCTGCAGGAGAACCATCACGACTTGAATCAATTCCCTCTCTGAGAGTGAGTAGCCCCGTGATTCCGTAAGGTTTTATTTGATTGCACATTAGTAAATAAAGTTTTTATTTTGTCTTTATTTTTTTTATTTTTTTATAACAGCACACTATGTTGATTCTCCTTTATTGTTAATTATTTTTTGTACACCTGCTATCGTATTTACTTTGTGTTTATAAAAGTAAAATTAAGAAGTGTTATTTCCCTTGAAGTATTAAAAATGTTGGGGGGGGGGGCAACATTTAGAAACGCTTCAGCTCACCTATCGAAATGAACATAACTTTTCTATGGTGGTGACATTCCCATTAGTTAAAGCTAGTACCTGGCATAATGACATATCAGTTATGAATGACCAAACACAGCTGTTCTATCATGGTGTTGATCGACAACGATTTACTTAGATTTTTGCCCAGCAGCTTTATCACGTCACTGGCAGTGGTTAAGAATTGACAACTTTTGTGTGTGTGTGTGGGGTGAGGAGGGGGGTAGTTAGGTGTGTGTCCCCGTGGTCTCCACTGATACATTTTCTTAAGGGTATTTGGCTTGTGCTTTTTTCTGCATGCGATTTGAGGAACACATATCGCGCTGTCATAGTAATTGGAGCCACCAAAACGTTCCATCTATGCAGACGAGCTGTACGAGAAGCACAGGCCGTTTTCGAAAAAACATTCGTTCTCACACGGACAGTTATCCCTGTGAGCACAGCGCGCGAAACAATTTCTTGTTCTCCCGGTGTGAGAAACAACAGTAGTCTACTATTTTGCCATGCTAGTTACAGTAGTTGTTCATCCAACATTAATTGCGACGTAAGTGGGTCCGTTTTTTATGTGATTATTCTTTCTTAAGTTATGTTTGAAATATTTTAATCAATTGCAGCAAAAGAGACAGGGAATAGCAGGGACCGTGGTGTTAAGTAACTTCAGCTATTCTGATGAAAGTCTGAATTAAATTATATATTTTCTTAACCTAAATAACTTTATTAATTTGGAGAAAGAGATTAGTAGCCTACCAGGGAAGAGAGGAGAGGAAAACGATATGGAGATAATGGAAGAGGAATAGAGGAGCGAGGAAGAAACTAAAGAAGAGATGGGAGGAGGAAATGGGAAAAGAGAATAAATGTAGAGGAGGGTATAGGGAGACAAAAGAGGAGAGAATATGTGGAGAGGAGGGAATTGGAAGATAAGAGAATAGATGGAGGAGGGAATATCAAGAGAGAATAGGTGGAGAGGAAGGAATAGGAAGAAAGGTGACAGCATGAACATTTTCCAGAGAAAAAACAGCTACTACTATTCCAATAAGGCAAAGACGTGGATTTACCACTTGTAGTAGCTGAAAAAAATTGAATATGGTTTGTCCTGACCTGGTGTTCAAGTATAAAGCAAAATAGTCATATCCTGGTTTATATTTTTTCGTAGGATTTACTAACTGTTTGTCTGTTTGAAGCTAGGAACCACTATTTATAGTTTCGTTTTCGGAGGAACGTATTAGTGATGCACCCAACATGTAAAAAGCCCTCGAGACTAGAATAAAAGTTGCTCGTTAGCAGGCGTTTCTGCAATATCCTCGGAAATGTTTTTCTCCTTGTGCTGATACCGAAACGTGAATCAGTTTTGTGTGCATTTGCAAATATTTATGGTGCGTTTTCAATAATCTGTCTGGTCTCGTGAGATAATTTTGCTTTCCAGCACAATTTGCGAATGTTACTAGCCATATATCCTAGCAAGCTAGCTACAACAATCCACTCCCTTTTAGTTAGTAGTCGACTACAGTCTTTCACAGTGTGTCCGTGGTCTTTCTAAAGGTAAGAAGGTAACTGATTACCTATGGAAGATACCTTCCTGATGAATTCATACAATGTGGGCATAATAACGTTAGCTTGTTGGCAGGATTAAACCATAAAATACCTTTTCTTTGCGAACCTTTGGTTCTTGTATATGGTACGTTTTTCTGTTAACATCAGACCAATCAAAACACTGTTTTAATGTACTTTGGTGTTTCCTTTTCTGAAATTGTTTTACTGTCATGTAATCTGATTTTTTTTAGGCTGGAGTAGACATGGCTAATCAGCAAAATGAGTCTCCTGGGCTGGGCAAGAGGGCTGCAGCAGGTGTGGCTGTTTACAAAGTACGAGAGGCTGCAATGGCTATTCTGCAAACAGAACCTACTGGTAACCTGAAAATAAACAAACGGAGTGTTCCATCAAATCCTTTTGTCATACCAGAACCTTCCCTAAAGCCATACAAGCGGCATCCCACTCTGATATTGCCACCTTCGCATAGCGCCAACCCGGTTGGAGGGTTTACCTGTGAGGTGTGCGGCCAGAACTTCTTCTCTTTTCCTCAGATGGTGAGACACAAACAGTTTCATGACGAAGAGCGGCCTTTTCCCTGCGGTGTGTGTGGGAAGCGTTTCCTGAGCCGCAGCCACTACACCGAGCACCAGCGGGTGCACACCGGGGAGCGGCCTTTCCCCTGCGACCAGTGTGAGCGCTCGTTCACCACACACCATAACCTCAAGCGTCACCAGACCATCCACGCCAAGGAGGAGGCGTACCGCTGCCGGAAGTGTGGCGTGCTGTTCTGCCAGCGCCACGAGTACCCCAGAGGAATACCCCGACCCGACCTTGAGCCCCGGCCTGGGTTTGAGTCCATGACCACCATGCAACCCACACCTACCATTCAGGTTACACTCACACCCAGGCAACTTGAAAAGCTTAACAAAAAGAAGAAAAAGAAGAAGAAGAAAAAGAGCCATGATCTCTCAACCAAGCGTGATCATTCTAAGAAGAAAAAAATTGCGAAGCACCCGGTCTCAATGGAGAGGGTACATTCTGTGCCTCAAAATGAACTTTGGCCTGTAATGTCGCCTAGAGACAAATTGCTAAAAGTTGCCTATGACATTGAGGTTATTCTGTGATCCCAGATGATGGTGATGATGATGATGATGATACAATTGAATAATAATTTGGATCATGATAAAGATTTAATGTTTCTGTTTCTTCAAAGTTCTGGACAATTTCAGAAAGAAGCAATACCTCAACACTTGCATAATGATTTGTATTTCTTTGTTAATTTCCACCACTGATCATGATTTGTAAACATTGTCAAACATTTAAAATGATTTTCCCTTTGAGATCATTAGTGGTTTTGTATTTATTTTGTAAAATTAATTCAATTATGTTTTGCTCTGTTGCCAAAGAACGGCAGATTAGAATGTCTATACATTATTAACCCAGCTATAAATCTCTGTTACAAATAACACATTTACATAGGTTGTGATGATAGAGCCTTGTAGGGTTTAAGTCAGGGTTTTTCTGATTATTCCTAAATGTACCTCTTCTTATTTCATAGGATCAGGTGAAACACTAAATCTCTAGTCTGTGTAAGTGGATAATGCTGTTATATTTGGGCAAATATTAAAATTCTATAGTCTCTGACTGAAAGCTGCATTTATCTCAGGTGGTAGTG
Organism: Esox lucius; assembly: GCF_011004845.1. NCBI lineage: Eukaryota > Metazoa > Chordata > Actinopteri > Esociformes > Esocidae > Esox > Esox lucius. The sequence continues at coordinate 24,742,603 of NC_047580.1, read as the reverse complement.
TATGTTTATTTTTTATTGATAATGTCTAGCCTTTCTCTTCACAGTTGACACTTTACATATTTATAAATTTTGTCACAAGACCCATTTCAAAGTGAATGTAAGCCTCCATTGAAATATCTTGACTCATATAACATCAACTACTTAACAGCATTTGTAAAGTCTTTTTGTATCAGGGTCTGTGTTATAGCGAATGTTTATATTTGTTTTTCTCTTCACAATTAAAAACAGATGCCATGCTTGTCTTACAACAAGTTGTAAATACTGAATAATGCTAATGTAAAATCAGTCACTGGCCCATTAGCAAAGCACTTATCCCTAATAGTTTCTTTAAATTCCTCTGGATCAGATTATTTTAAATTTATCAAAATGCAAGTGCATCAGTAATAAAAGTGGGTTATTATCACCACTAACTTTATACTAACGTTATTAGGATCTTGAGTAGATGGGGTTGAGGCCAGATCTTACACGTATAAACGTCTAATGCCACCTGAAAGTCTGCATGCCTATGGGTTAACCTTAATTCAGATTTTGCAAGGCATGTTTATTTGTATATCACATTTCATACTCAGGAAAACTCAAAGTATATTGGACACATTTAAGTAGGAAAAAGATGATGTAGTACCCCTCCATATTAAACAGACCTACTGAAATTAAATATTAAACTTACTCCTGAATGGCACTTTGTATTTAAGACCTGGGTTTGCATCCAACTTGTGGATTCATCCAGGGATTCTGCAGAGGTTGGTACAGTTGGCCAGCATCGTCTAGATTTAGTAATGGTAATAAAATGGCATTGCCTCACCATGCTTTAGCAACTCCTTGTGGTGTCATGGGTGTCGGTGAGCTCAACTGTAGAGTCTGGTCGAGACCCCCTATTGAATGAGCAGCATTACAAGAACCAGGACGGTATTGGGTGTGCTTTGGAAGACATTTCAACATTGACTGTCCCAAGTTTGCTCAAAGTTGCTGCGATGAAGTCTGACCTTAATCACAAATTAGATAGAATGGGCATAAAATTGGTGTAAAAACTGAAAATGATTTGTTTGGCCAAAAGTATATACACCAGTTCAGCATAATTGACTACCTGATAGATGATAAACATCAGGGTTTCGGCTATCTAGTGCTGGAACAGCCAGGATCTTTTCACTGAGGAATTACATTTACCTTGTCTTAGCCGAGTAACAGTAGTGCTAGCATACATTTTCCTTTCCCATGATTTAGCTCCATGAGGAAATCGAACATACAGGTGCTGGTCATAAAATAGAATATCATCAAAAAGTTGATTTATTTCAGTAATTCCATTCAAGAAGTGAAACTTAATTTCTTTTAATTTTGATGATTATAACTGACAACTAATGAAAATCCCAAATTCAATATCTCAGAAAATTTGAATATTACTTAAGACCAATACAATAAAAGGATTTTTAGAAATGATGGCCAATTGAAAAGTATGAACATGAAAAGTTTGAGCATGTACATCACTCAATACTTAGTTGGGGCTCCTTTTGCCTGAATTACTGCAGCAATGCGGCGTGGCATGGAGTCGATCAGTCTGTGTCACTGCTCAGGTGTTATGAGACACTGGACTTCAAGCAACTCTTCCTCCAGACTCTGGGACCTTGATTTCCAAAGGAAATGCAAAATGTACTTCAGTAATCAGTACATAATACTTTAAAATAACATAACTCAGCAGCAGTGCAGTCCTTTTTGTCTTTAGCCCAGGAGAGACGCTTCTGACGCTGTGTCTTGTTCAAGAGTGGCTTGACACAAGGAATGCGACAGCTGAAACCCATGTCTTGCATACGTCTGTGTGTGGTGGTTCTTGAAGCTCTGACTCCAGCTGCAGTCCACTCTTTGTGAATCTCCCCCACATTTTTGAATGGGTTTTGTTTCACAATTCTCTCCAGGGTGCGGTTATCCCTATTGCTTGTACACTTTTTTCTACCACATCTTTTCCTTCCCTTCGCCTCTATTAATGTGCTTGGACACAGAGCTCTGTGAACAGCCAGCCACTTTAGCAATGACCTTTTGTGTCTTGCCCTCCTTGTGCAAGGTGTCAATGGTCGTCTTTTGGACAGCTGTCAAGTCAGCAGTCTTCCCCATGATTGTGTAGCCTACAAAACTAGACTGAGAGACCATTTAAAGGCCTTTGCAGGTGTTTTGAGTTAATTAACTGATTAGAGTGTGGCACCAGGTGTCTTCAATATTGAACCTTTTCACAATATTCAAATTTTCTGAGATACTGAATTTTGGGTTTTCATTAGTTGTCAGTTATAATCATCAAAATTAAAAGAAATAAACACTTGAAATATATCAGTCTGTGTGGAATGAATATATACATTATACAAGTTTCACTTTTTGAATGGAGTTACTGAAATAAATCAACTTTTTGATGATATTCTAATTTAATGACCAGCACCTGTACAACCTTGGCATTGTAAGAGTGACAATTGAGCTATACAGTCAATATACAATCAGTTCTTAATGAAATAGGATATACTGTATTGGTCGGCACTTGCTTCAGTTCCTGAGAAGTACAGGATGTTTCTACCGTTTAGAATCAAGTCATTCGGAGCACAGTTTTTCAGCTTTGCAAACTGTAATGTCAAAAAACGCTGTCCGCTTACCAAAATACGCAGTTTCCCTGAGAATGTTGATGTTCTGTTGTTACGGCAAGAATATACTTATAACTCAATAAAATGTATGTTTATATATACAACAGTAGTTGTCACCTAGTGCTTACACTTACACAGTGTAAAGCCCCAAATAACAAGCAACAGCAAGAAATTATTAGGAATGATTAGTGACCAGGAAACATAGCCTAGTACTGTTGATAGTTAAAAATAAACCTAAAGATGAGCGGTAGGAGTGGCCAGTCCTGTTTTGCCAGTGCCGAATATTTATAAATACGTTCAGATGATCAGCGGGTCAATACATAGAGGTGGGTTTATGTCGGAGTCTCTTTTGACTTAATCTAGTTCAGAAACAACTTGTGGACTTGGACAGGGATGACTAGGTGGGCTGTGACAAGCATGAATTAGCAGGCAGAACCTAGAACTGCGACACAACCAGATGGACTTAGTACAGGGACAGGAATGATCAGGCGGGGTAGTCCTGAGGCGTCGTCTAGGACCTCATCCTCCCAACATCCTTAAAAATACAATTTTGAATAAAATAAAAAAATTACAATAGTGGTGCAAAAACCTCTCCTACAGAGAAACACGGAGAGGTCAGACATTAAAATAAGACATCTGTAGCACACCTTCTATTTTTCTTCCGGTACATTCCGTACGTACGGCAGTAAATTATTATGGTTGTCCAGGGAAACATCATATTTTGGTAAGTTTTTAGCGTATTTTGACATTATAATGCTTGCAAGCAGGTTATTGGGTATTATTTATCCGTAGATACGTCTTCTGGCACTTGGAAACTGAAGCAGTCTACACTGTCTACAAGGTTTGAGTATACTCAGCTAAAACGTCAGTGATTGGCTGATTCCTTTAAAGCGACGCAGATGATTGGTCAATCTGTTCGTAGAGTAGCATTGGCTGCATGAATGAGTGAAACGACTGCTGCTGCTGATGCTGTGACCTGGAGCTTGGTGTCAGCATCAGGACCGACCGTGCATGAAACATAACAGTGTCAAGTGGCTACAGAGAAAAAAACGGACAAGACCCAGTTGACTGTTGACTGAAGGTTTGATTTTGAGGTAAGACATACTTTCTCTAAAAAACGGAAAGCAAGTCTTGAATAAGGTCGTGAAAACAGTATCGGCCACCCGCTGGCGGTGAAGCGCGTGGGGCTCGGCTGGCTAGCCAATCCAGCCACTGCTGTGTGGCTATTTTCTTATCACTTCATGTTTGATGGTTTATGAGGAAAGCATGGGCAATGAATTTCACCAGAATCATATCATCAATAATCAATCATCAATAACGAAAAACTATAGCTTATACGACCTTTAAATTAGCAGCTACAGTGAAGACAACTGCACTGCGGATTACGACAGATTTGTACGGCAATAATGTTAGTCTGCTAGCTGCTAGCTATTTGTGAGTTCTTTGTAAAGCCGGCATGCAAATCCTTTTTGAACTTACAGTCAGGATGCTGATTGCCTGACTGTAAGTTATATCAGACTGTATGCGCTGCGTTGCATCGTGCCTATGAACAATAATTCGCCCTATATAAAACATTCATGCTTATAATTGAATAAAACTCCATGTAATGCATTTAGCTTATTGCCCTATTGAGCCCCTGCAGCACTGTACACATAGTGTCAATCGTGATACTTAGTTTACCAAGTGAGCATACACAAAGAGGGCTGGTCACATATGTTATTTCTCTATAAAACGGAATCATTGGAATGCATAACATTGCCTATTGGAATGTTCTTTTGTCCTGATTATTTGTCCATGTTCACAGGTCTTGTGCATGGCATTATGGGGTCCTTCAGCAGACAGGAGTTCTTCCATGAGCTTGCTGAGGGCTGCCTGGTGCCCACTGCTCAGCAGGGCTTGGAGCAGGTCTGGAGGCTTCTCATCATCTGTTTTTTATGCCGACTCCTCTGGATTCTGGGTGAGCTTTCACATTCCCAGGTCACAAGAGCATCTGACCATTTACTCAAGTTTTGAGGTTAGGTCACAGGGCTCTTTAGTGAAGACAGTACATGATGAGCATCAGGAGATTCTATTTGGCACATTTATGAGGAATTATAATACAGAACGGAGTAACTTCAGTCTGTACCTGCTTTTCAACTGTCTGCCTGTTCCCATTCTGTTTGTGTTGTTTGTGTTTGTTGTTTCTCGGGTCAGGCCTCCCGTCCTATGTTAAACACTTGAGCACTGTGGTGGGAGGGTTCTACACCCTGTACCTGTTCTTTGAGCTCCACATGGTCTGGGTGGTGCTTCTCAGTCTGCTTTGCTACCTCATCCTCTTCCTCTGTCGGCACTCCAGTAACCGGGCCACCTTCCTCTCCATCACTATCGTCATTTACCTGCTCATGGGGTATGTAGGCATTGCCTGTTAGCGGATGGCAGACACTTTCTTTTAAGGAAAGACGATGACGATGAACAGACATGGGTCAAATCCCCTCGGTGTCCCTCTACAGAACTGTCATATAAAGGGACAATTATGACCCTGTCCTGAGTTGCTAATGAAAAATGGTCTTTCAGTCCTCATATTGCCTACTCTTTTCTTATCCAACCAGAGAGCTGCATATGATGGACACTACAACCTGGCACAAAATGAGAGGTTGGTACAAACATTAGTACACTATCAGTGTTTCCACTACAGGGCGTGTAGCTCACAGAAAGAAACAGCATTCCACAAAACCTCATTCATACAATCTAATTCTGAGTGTCCGAGGGCGATCTGGTCCTCTGAGCCACTGGCTCCGGTTGACATGTACTGCTGCAGAATAAGTTCAGCTCTGACCCACTGCTCTTTTGGTGAGGGCTCTCCCCTCTATATTTTTCAGCATAAGTGAAATATGAAAACATGTTATGCCTACAGAGCCATATATTCCCCTGCATATGAATATACTGGATGACTTCAGATCCACATATAAACCCTGTGAAAGATTTGTGAACAGACTACAGAAATGAGGTGGTGCAGGAAAACATGAACGTTGTGATTTCAAATCTCTGCATTCTATATCTGCAGGTTCCCAAATGGTGGTTGCCATGAAGGCCATTTCCCTGGCGTTTGACCTGGACCGGGGCGTGCTGGTGGATGTGCCGTCTCCTGTGGAGTTCATGGGCTACATCTACTTTGTTGGGACTGTCATATTTGGGCCCTGGATCAGCTTCTCCAGCTACAGAGAGGCTACAGAGGGCCGCAAGCTGGTTAGCTCACTGTTAAGTCCTGTTCTGTGCCGAGGGGTGCAGGGGAGATGGGGGAAGACAATTGAGAGATATTTTATGTATATATTTGATCTCTTGTTTAGAGTTTCTCCTGGATATGGAAGGTGTGTGTCAGTTGGGTGAAGAGCCAAATCTGTCTGTTGATCTCCAACTGTGTGGCTCCCTACCTCTTCACTTACTTCATCCCCGTCTACGGGGACAAGCTGCTACGCCAGTGAGTTGATGACCTCTTATTGCACCTCAAATGATTTACCAAAGTCAGCAAAAACATTCACACGCATGGATGTTTTGTTATTTTCCAAAAAAGTGTGCGATCTAAATGCTTTTTAAGGTAAGATGCTTGAGTAATGTTTTTCTGTTGTGTATTGCTAACATTCTTTTTTTTTTTTTACCTTTGTCTCCAGCAAAACAAAAAAGAAAATCAGGTACTTATTAGAATATCCCCAAACTCGCTCCTTTTGCATTATCCATTGCTAACTCACAAGTTGTGCCACCTCCCTGTCAACTGCATGGCTATTCCCTTGAGATCTCCACAACCTCCCTGACACCTGCCCGGCTGTTCCCTCGACAATTCATGCAACCTCTCTGACACCTGGATGGCTGTTCACTCGACATTCCCACAACCTTCCTCTCACCTGCCAGCTGTTCCCTCAAAATTCCCACAACCTCCCTGTCACCTTCATGGCTGTTCCATCAACATTCATAACCTCCCCTTCTCCTGCACAGATATTCCATCAACCTTCCCACAACCTCCCTGTCTCCTGCACAGGTATTCCAACAGCATTCCCACAACCTCCCTGTCTCCTGCACAGGTATTCCAACAGCATTCCCACAACCTCCCTGTCTCCTGCACAGGTATTCCAACAGCATTCCCACAACCTCCCTGTCACCTGCATAGTGTTCCATCAACATTCCCACAATCACATCTGTCTCCTTTACCCCACTCATGCACATCTGTCTTTACATTACCCATGCATGTCATGAGAAAGTATTAAACAAAATTATTATAATGGTGGTAATTAATATTCATCATCCTTCAATTAATTGCTGTGCAGAGGTTCTGTGGCAAGGTATGTTATACCAATATATTTTGATAGATTTTTGTTTGTGTCTTTTCAGTGTTCCCATATTTTTTGTTAAATAGGAGCTGTAAAAAATTACAATATGAGTACACTGTTTTCATACATGATGTGAGGCAACTTTTTTTCAAGACAAGTGATTGGTCAACTGAGCCAATGAGCCATCATAACGTCATGCTAATGTTAGTAGATCCCTGACTGGCCAACAATGAGACATCATAACATCATGTTAATGTTAGTCGATCCCTGACTGGCCAGCAATGAGCTGTCATAACGTCATGCTAATGTTAGTAGATCCCTGACTGGCCAACAATGAGCCAACATAACGTCATGCTAATGTTAGTAGATCCCTGAACGGCTAACAATGAGCCATCATAACGTCATGCTAATGTTAGTAGATCCCTGACTGGCCAACAATGAGCCATCATAACGTCATGCTAATGTTAGCCGATCCCTGACTGGCCAACAATGAGCCATCATAACGTCATGCTAATGTTAGCCGATCCCTGACTGGCCATCTCAGCCAATGAGCCCACATGTCATCTATAATTGCATTTCAAGTACTTTATAATTGGTCTGTTCAAGATACAGTTTAAAGTGGCAGCTTTTCCCAAAAGTGGGCTCTGGCAATAAAACACGGATTTAAAAACTTTTTTCAGGTATGATTTAATAGATATCAACTTGTAAAAAGGAGATGCAGTTTACATTCATTTTTGTGTTTGATTTCAGGCTGTTTGACAGACCTTCTAATGTAACCTTCCTCCATTGACTTCCAGGTGGCTCCTGGCCTACGAGAATGCCCTCTCATTCCACTTCAGCAACTACTTTGTTGGTTACTTGAGTGAGACCACCACCACTCTGGCCGGAGCAGGCTTCACTGAGGAGAAAGACAACCTCAAATGGTCAGTACATTGAAGCATGGTGGTTACGAGGCTTGGCATAGACTAATCGTATGTTCAGTAGTTTGTTTGTCCCCTCCTAGTTTTCTTTTCCTCCTCAGATCTACCTGTTTGTTTCCCCAGGGATATGACGGTTGCGCGGCCCTTGCATGTTGAGTTTCCCAGGTCCATGGGGGAGGTGGCCAGCTCATGGAACCTGCCTATGTCCAGCTGGCTCAACACTTGTAAGATTTCCGTGAAATAGGACCAATTCCTACAGTAGCATTACTATACTCTGACTATATAGACTTTAATGTGAACCCCCCCTAAACAACATGTATGCAACTATTATGTTTTCAACTCTAGCCCTGTTCCTGCAATGAAATGTAAACCAGTAGACATGCCAGCTAAATGATTCCAATTAAACTGGAACACAAACTCAATCCCTTAGAGTGTTTCTCTGTCTGATCGCCCAGACGTTTTCACCAGTGCTCGCAATCTTGGGACCTTCCCCGCCATCCTAGTGACATACACCACCAGTGCACTTCTGCATGTGAGTATGAACCGGCAGGCGTGACAGTGAGTTAGGGTGTGTAACAGGACGTTTGCTTATCATTGTTTCCCTTGGCCTTTAGGGTCTGAGCTTCCACCTGGGTGCAGTACTGCTGTCTCTCGGCTTCATCACGTACATTGAACATGGTAAGTCTAAATGTATAGAGTACAGCTATTCAAAAACGACCTTTTTCTCGTGTTATTTCAGCTCCACGTTATATTTGATCAATAACATTTATCACATCGAAACTTTAGGTGACCTACGTAGCTTTTTCGTAATTAGCAATCCGTGAACAGGTTTTTGGTTTATCAGGGTTAATGATTGAGACCTCTTTTAGATTGGTCTGTACTAATTGAATCCATGATCCTCTGTTCTAGTTTTGCGGAAGAGACTGGCCGCAATTTTTAACGCGTGTATTCTATCAAAGAAATGTCAGCAAAACTGCACTCACAAGAACAAAAAGGTATGGTTTAGAAAAGAATGTGGTGATATGTGTCGGAATTTACACGTTTAAAGCTTTAAGATATTTCTATGTTGGTCCCATGCAGATGAAAATACAACTTTTTAAAATACAGACTGGTGAAAAATTAAAGGAAAAACCTGCATGAATGAGTTGAGGAATATAACGAATGCAGATGATTCCATACAGGTGTACTGCATGATACAATCATGCTCTGTGGCATGTATAAAATTACTCAGCAGACCCCTCTGTGTTCTTCCCCTCCACACAGGCTGTTTGGGTGTACATCGTTAACTTGGCCTTTAGCTTCCTGGCCGTCTTCCACCTGGCATATCTGGGTTCTCTGTTCAACTCCAGTGTGGACTACATGGAAGAAAATGATGAGGTAACTATTTACTGACCTTCAGCGATACAATGGCCAAATCCTCATACATGGCTCTTGAGATACGATAAACCCATGTCTGAGTTCCAATGACACAATGGACCCATGTCTGTGTTCTGATGAAATAATGAACCCATGTCTGTGTTCTGATGAAACAATGAACCCATGTCTGTGTTCTGATGAAACAATGAACCCATGTCTGTGTTCTGATGAAACAATGAACACATGTCTGTGTTCTGATGAAACAATGAACCCATGTCTGTGTTCTGATGAAACAATGAACCCATGTCTGTGTTCTGATGAAACAATGAACACATGTCTGTGTTGTTATGGAGATTCCATTGATAAGAACTCTTAATGGAAGTAAGTACAGAGACAAAATAATCTTGGCACAATTAGCAGTTTTATTTACTTGCAATGAAGAAAAGCGTCAAAAGCTTACAGAGTAAACCTGCGAGGAATCTCTGAGGAAAACACAGAATAGGCAGTATTTAAACAGTTAAAAGGGGTGTGGTAAGATACTGCACAGCTGTCTTATGTCAACAATTTTACCCAAAGAACGGGCTGTTCCCCCACCTTATCCCAAGGAACTAAGGATACCAGATCCCCCTCTCCCACATTCCTTTTTATTATCTTAACATAGGGACTCAGTACTTTCATTTAGTAACTCATTTATAGAATTAAGTATATATGAGTTCAAGAAATTCCATAACCGTGTTCTGATGAAACAATTAAATCATGTCTGTGTTCTGATGAAACAATTAACCCATGTCTGTGTTCTCCCTCTATAGAGTGACGTGGCCAACCACACAATTCAGAAGTGGTCGGAGCTAAGTTGGGCCAGTCACTGGGTGACGTTTGGATGTTGGGTGCTCTATCGCATCATCCTCTAGATCGTGTGTGTGTGTGTATGTGTTTGTATGTGTGTGTGTGTGTGAGTTGGGCACAGAAAGATGGAGAAGAGAAGCAATAACAAGAGGTAATTGCCTGTTGAGGAAAGACTGGCTCTCTTCCCTGCACTGTGAGGACCTCCAGTATTGGACTGAAGAGTAAACACATCCGCTAATATGTACAGGACAGTATATTAACTATTTTACTCAACACCAACATGCAGTGCTCAGGACACAGCCTAGGAGATGGGACTATCTACTTACTGTAACCTGCTGGTGACAACATATTTTTGATACCCTTGAAATAATGAATCACTCTTACTTAATCACAACCTTTTGTTTGAGCTGCTGCGTTTCCCTGGAGAGACAGCTGACATCGATCAACAGCAAATGCCGATATGACCTCTCATCGATTCCCAATCAATACTTGTTCTGTCAGTATGGTTGTGGTCAATCATTCACTTTCCCTTATGGACAACTAACCTGTTTTCTAGCTTTCAGATATGACTGAGTATTCCATTGTAGTATTGTTTTCCTTATTACAATGCTACATTTAATTATTAAACACTACTTAGGTATTACACCCTACTTAGTTATTACATCTGTAGAATATTTAGTGCCAGATTAAACAGGGGGAAAGAAATTGGCTGCAACTTTCCTTTGTAGATTTGACTAGGAAAAATGGAAGTTTGTATTTTTCCTGTTTTTAATTTTATTTATAGAAATATTAATGTTAATTGTTTGTGTATTTCTTACTATGTTTATCCGTCCAGTCATTTGAGCCATTATTCTGATTGTCCTGTTAACAACTGTGTAACTGATATATTCACTAATAATTGTAGTTTAGTCAAAAACATTTGGATTTGGTTTTTATCTGCTGTAAAGCTGATTTTGAAAATGCGTAACTTCCTGTTTTAGATGCACAAATAAGATGTAATTTGAAGTTAGTAACTAAAGTTTTTGGCAATTTTTTGACATGCTGCTCTTTTTAACATTCATGATTCCATATGGCTCCTGAATACACTGCACATAAACCGAAACATACATGAGTCTTGTGTTCACGGACAGCCCAGAAAAGCCCAGGGCTTTTATTGTTTTAAATGTCTTGCTTTTATTTCTGCTACACATTAGTCACTGGGACCATTACATTGGGATATGGTGAGGTTCAAAGTGACACATTAACTCTAGCACTTTAAAATTATACAATGACTATGAAGTGCTGACTGGCAGCTTAAATGTTAGGGAATTTTCACAACTTTCTACATTAATGTGGATGGTACCAAAATTGCGGCTAATGCAGAATGAATTTTGAGTAACAAATACTAGATTTAGGGACATTAAGCCAGTCTTCAGGAGTATTATCTTGGTGTTTATGTGACTTCTCATTCTCAAATCATTCTGGATTATAATGTAATTATGGTAGTGTGTACATGAGTGTGGGAGTGTTTCTTAGTTTACATTAAATGGTCTCCAAAATAACCCAGTACAATTTTGGCCTTTTATTTGCACATATTTATTTAAAAAACAGCCGAAATATAAAACAGCCGAAATATACTGCAGATGCATTATGTTTGTACAAACTGATGTAGTCATTAACTGCAAGACAATGGGACAGAAAAACTGTACATTTGTTCTTTAATGCACCTATTATGTATTTGTAAAAATACTTTTGGTTCCATAAATGTGGTGACTATACAGAAATTGCTGTAATTTCAAAACGGTATAACAGTTCAAATTAAAATAATATACAAAGTAATTGTATATTTAAAATCCAAATTCAAATCCACAACATAGTTCTCTGTTCAAATTCTTTTGGACCTCACTGTATGTAACATATACTGTAATTGATTAGGCCATTCCCTTAGAATACATGGTCCTTATCTTCCATGTAATGTACAAGTGCATTGCCTTATCACACCACCTTGGGCCACTCTAGTAAAATATTGACCTTTGTTTTGTCAGAATCTTCCCTTTATGTGTGAAGCAGATAGAGGTCTAGGATACTTTTTTATTAAAATGTCTCAAAACGGAATCACTGTCTATATTTGGTTTAAGTTTATGTGAAGATCTACAAGGAACTAAAACGTTACCTTTGTTTTCATCCCATGGCTACAACATTGACAGTGTGAAATGTATGAGTCTTGCATCTCGCTCAGCTCATAATCTGGGGTGATGCTCAGCAACATAATCTTGCTAAATCTACCTCTGAAGTAAACGATCTCTGCCAAGCAGTCCTGTCATTATGCTGCATTCAAAAACCTTTTGGGTAAACATGTTACGACAAGAAACTACTGGACTGTTTTAGGAAATAATTGTTTATTTGCTTATTTACATGAATGGTTTGGACCGTTCGACAGTTGATTAATCAAAGCAAGGAACTTGGGGTGGGACAAGGGAACGGTGGGTGGTTGGGCGGACATTTCAGTTTCAGGGGAAGCTCAAGGGCATAATGGCTCGGTCTGACTTTGTGTCCATACAATTCCAAGCGTCCAAAAGCCACAACACCGAGCAGACAACAGGGGTGGGTGAAGCTGGGTGGGAAGAAAAGACACAGTGGTTCGCTGATGGATGGAAACGCTCACTTTCTGCCCATTCGAGAGCATGTGAGCGCAGTAAGTGTAGTGAGACGGGGGGGCCTGTCTACAGGTCCAAGGGAGGTGGAGAGAAGATGGGAGGCTGCCGTTCAGCCTTGCCTACCCCGAGGACCCCCGTGCTTGCGACGGCAGGATCCGAGCAGAGTCTCCAGAGCCATCTTTACAAATGCCTGGAAATTATTGCTTCTCTCCCTTCGGCTGTCCTGTGAGGGTGTGGAAACGGGAGAGATACATTCAATAGATAGCAACAGCAATGGGTGGGAATAGCTAACTGTAATCCACTTGGTCCAACACTCCAATCATATGGACACGGTGGAGTTCTGGGAAAAAATGAAAACTCATACTTGAGGGTGTTTCAGACCATCATAATTGAAGATTAGTCTAATGCTTACCTCCTTGCTTTTTGTTATCATCTCCTTTCTGATCAGCTTTCTTCGGTTGCTCCTTTGGACTCTGTGGTTGCTGTGGAGATTAATTGGTGGGATGGGTGGTTTAGTTGAAAAAATCCAAAATGCAATCTTTAATTTGCAATAAACTAATAGCCGACTGGTTTGTTGCTCTTACCTTGGTAGTTGATTTCTTGTCAGATTTGTTACCTACAAGATAAATAATGGTGATTTATAGCATTTAGAATAATTGTCCCCTAAAGATCTACAAATGTAGATAATGCTTTTTACATTACCTTTATATTATTAATATTATTATTATTATTTATATTAATAACGTTCATGGTCAATTTCTAAATACAGGTGGCATTGCACAGTGTTTATCTTTTCTCAATACAGAGACACTTCAACTACATTGGGTAGTAAAGATTTTAACTTTTGACACAAAATTCAATAAAACACAAATATAGCATTGGCCTACATTTACTACATTATACTATACCTATAAAGAAAAACAAGTATATAATAATATAATGAATACAAAATAGGTTGATAATAAATTCTAACTCAAATGAAAAAAAGATACATTGAAAAATACCTTTTGTTCCGGGCATTTTGGCTGCTCTCCAAAGTCTGTGCGTCTTTTCGAAAATGCAGTGCTTATGTGGCGTCCAACTCGCTCATTTATGGCTCCGGCTCCTGAATGCTCCGGTCACCGGGCCCCTTCGGGAAAGAGCGCGGTGAACAAGCAAAGAGCCCTGTCAGCTGCGCGAGAGGGACATGGTTCTGCAGGTCTTTGCTGAGCTCAGGCGAAACGTCTGAGCGCGACACTAACTCATAATCCCACCATTGTATGTACGATGCACTGTCTCATTGTCCTCAAGTTCAACAAGAAAGCGTTTTCGTCATTTGCCATTACTTAGGCCTAAGGACAATATGAAGTTCTGATATAGACAGGGCATATTCATATTGTTTATTGGTTTATATGTGACTCGCTTTGGAATGATTAACCAGCCTTTAACGATGTTGTGTGTATGCTACTGTTTTGGGTAATCTGTCTGCTCTCTCTCGTGTGTGTGTGTGTGTGTGTGTGTTTAGCCTATCTTGCAAGAGCTAGGTTTTGAAAGATAATTTGGAATTTGCCTGATCGCTTATTTCCAAATGTGATTTCTAAAAGTCTATAAATCTTGAAATTATATTAAAATCAGGAGGTTCATTTGTATTACCATGTTCTCCATATTCTTTCAAATTTTATTAAATGACTGTCCAACAGAGCCTAATAATGATTGTGTTTTTTGGGGGGAAACACTCCCTAATTGCAATATTTTCCTGAAACAATTTATTACTACAATCTCTGTGTATACATTTTTGCCTACACGCATATGATTTGACCTGTAAATCACTTGTATAAGCTAGACGTAATATTGCTGCGTCAGCCATATGTTTTACAAGTCAGTGTAGCTGCGTACGTGGGCTGGATCAATGGCGTCACATGATTTGATTGTCTGACCACTGATATGTCGAAAAGCTAAGGAAGGAAGAAAGGTGAGCTGTCAGTGAGTTTTTATATTTTATTTGTGCAACGTCGGTATTTACACACGTTATGAAAAAATACGTGTTTTGAATTGCATGCGGAGAATTAGGCGAAAACCATGCTACGTAGCACTGAAGGGCTAAAGCGCCTGGTTTTCAGTCATGGCTAGCTACAGTAACGTTACGTCTCACTGTCAATCTAGCTATTACGCTAGCTAGCTAGCTAATCGTAGCTAGCTATGTCTCTTATGGCGACTCTTAGTTATGACAGAGTAAATAGCTACTCATTAAACAGATTACACGTCTGTGGTGCAGGCTGACTTTGCCTCTGTAACTAGTTTATGTCATTGATGCCGACCTAGATGGCAGTATTCTGTACCATGTAAATAACACACTGTTTTGACTCAGGAAGCAAAATTCAATTAGCCTTAATGTAGCTTTATTTACTCCTAAAATAATTACATTTCATTGTTTGTATAGAGATCTGCCCAGGCCTGGCATCCTCTCTATCTTGAATGTTTGTGGAATGGCTGCAGTTTGGCAGCAGGTGTTGGCAGTGGACGCAAGGTACGTCTCCCATTAATGAACTGTTTGCATGGGCTCATGGCCTCAGCGCTGCCCAGCTTGTAGACCCAGAATCGTGCAGTTACCTATTTTCAGCAGTAGGTAGAATGTGGCAGCCAGGGTCTTTAATTGGTAGACCGGTGACATGGCCATCGTTTGAATAGCAGAGCAGCACATTTAATTATTTTATGCTACCAAACCCCTCCAAAGCACACAATGTTGTCTTTTTGTATATGCGGCTATATGTGTTTTCACATAAGTTTATCTAGATAATCAGACTTGAAATTGGACATCATAAGCCTTTGACAGATTGACATCTTTGTTTGCTTGTGATTTGGAGGAGGCGGTAGTCCTCAGCAATTGGATTTAATAGTTTCTCGGGTTTTTCTCAACATTTGAAAACACGAACCATTTCAAAAGAACATTCTACTGATTAAGGACACTCTACCATGGCTCACATACTGCTTAAAACCAAAAGGAAATGTAGTTTCATAGTTATGTCAGAAGCTGAATTCTACAAACAGACCCAGAATCCTGTTGTCTAGTCTGTATAATTATAGGTACATTTATTAGCTGGGCTAAGTGAATATGGGCATTGATTGCTCTTTACAACTAGCCTGTTTAAACCACACTGACCACTTTTCATTCATAGACTGTGTCATTTATATTATCATTTATAGACATTAGTTGCACAGCTATATTGAATTGGGTTTGTATTCCAGTACAAAGCTATACCTCCATGTTACATAGCTTGTTTACTGTAGGCCGATGGAAGAACAAGGCAGCCACCTATGCTAATGTTATTAGCTATTTAGCATGCCCCAAACACCTGTCTGTAAGCTAATTGGGGAGTTGCCTTGGGATTCTAGTTCACATCTCACACTTCCTTAGCAGCAGAAGGTCTCATAGCTGTGATAAACCACCTCTGGTGTGCTGCCAGCATTATTATTTTAAAATTAGATTACCACAACAATGGAAGTTTCACTGTGACTCAGAGCAAAGCCACCTAAAGAAAGGTACAAAGTGAGATCACACTTTCGCTAATCACTATTTGTTTTTTTTTGTGTCTCTCTCTTCCCCAGGTACAATGCTTACCGCACGCCTACGTTCCCACAGTTCCGCACGCAATACATCCGCCGACGCAGCCAGCTGCTCAGGGAGAACGCCAAGTGTGGCTTTGAGCCAGGGCTGCGCAGGCAGTACTTGAGGCTGCGTGGCCAGCTACTGGCCCTGCGCTACGGGCCCCTGTCCGAACAGAGCAGCTTCAGGGCCAGCAGTGTGCGCAGCTCCCGCACCACACTGGACCGCATGGAGGTTAGATGAAGAGAATGATAGGAAGGATCAGAGCGAAAGGCAGGCAGAAAGAGAATAGGGTACAGTCAGCCACCACACGCTTTAGGTGAATGGGGATATTCGGAAGCCGTTGGAAGCAGACCAGTGGTGCGACTGACACCGTGAGGCTCTGTTGTAGGCACACTGAATTTAACATGTTGAAGGAATAGATGTATTACAGTCTATTGAGAGGCGTTGAGTTCATACAGGTCTACCTTTTCCCTGGCAAAGATTATTGGTTTTTTTTTAGGGCTGCTGATGCCTCAGTGGCGCTAACTACTATAGGGTTACTCCCCCCCTCCCTGTTTGTCCCTTTTTCCTGGTTTTTGACAGGATTTTGAGGAGGACCCACGTGGTCAAGGGGCTCGTGGTCACCGCCGGTCTGTGAGCCGAGGCTCCTATCAACTGCAGGCACAGATGAACAGAGCTGTCTATGATGAGAGGTAAGCGCCCTGCCCATTGACCCCATTTCTCCTCGAGTCCATTCTTTAATCCCTCTGCTCTTGAAACACTGCATTGTTTTATCTCTATAAGCAAAGATTATGATATTCAAAAAATACAGTCTTCCTGATTATGAATGGTGGTCTATTTGTGCCTACAGGCCCCCAGGCGCTTTGGTGCCAACCTCTGTGGCAGAGGCTAGCCGTGCCATGGCTGGAGATACCACTCTGAGCGAAAACTATGCTTTTGCTGGCATGCACCATATATTTGACCAGCATGTTGATTCTGCTGGTAATTGGAGTATACAGTACAGTATGTGATGGACAGATCATAGCAAGGAGGAAGTATTTCTGCATCATTTGTGTGACGGTTTCATTCCTCTCCTGTAGTTCCAAGGCTGCAGTTTGCTAACGATGACAAGCACCTCCTAGCCTGTTGCTCATTGGATGGCACCCTGTCGATCATGACTCTGTCAACGACTCCGCCCAGTGTAAAGGTGGTCCTGAAGGGTCATGCGGGCCCTGTCACCGACTTCGCTTGGTCGCTTAGCAATGACATCATCGTCTCAACGTCAAAGGACGGGACACTGCGTATTTGGAACACGGAGGATGGGAGGTGTATCCGTGAGGTCAGAGACCCTGAAGCCAGCGAACTGCTCTGCTGCACCTTCCAGCCCATGAACAACAACCTCACTGTGGTTAGTACTGGAAGCTCATACCCCCATAATATCCACACTAGCAAATCGCTTCTAATTCACGGCCAAGGCCGGTATATGGAATGCCATAGCCATTGTCCCTAAAGTCTCCAATCTCTCTTCTCTATGTGTTCCCTGACATTTACCATCCTGAACCCAGACCTCTGTTCTGTCCTGCAGGTTGGGAACACTAAGCACCTCCTGCAGGTGGTGAACATCTCCACTGGAAAGAAGGTCAAGGGAGGTTCCAGTAAGCTGACAGGACGGGTACTGTCAATGTCCTTTGATGCCCCAGGGAGAATCCTGTGGGCCGGGGATGACCGAGGCAGCATCTTTTCTTTTCTCTTTGACATGGCCACCGGTACAACATCCTTTCTTCCTATGACTAATTAATCATACATTTTATTCAAAAACACGTAATCAGAAATCAAAATAGCTAGGTCACAAGTATTTGAAAGGGAAGACTTGTGTGTGTGACCACTTTGAATTTCAACACACAGGGAAGCTGACAAAAGCCAAGCGGCTGGTGGTGAGTGAGGGCAGCCCCATTTGCAGTATCTCTGCCCGCTCCTGGATCAGCAGAGAAGCTCGAGACCCCTCCCTGCTGATCAATGCCTGTGTCAACAAACTGCTACTGTACAGGTGATGACCGCCCCGTTAGCACATATATACATGCTGCTATTCTACAGGTGATGACCACTCCATTAGCACATATATACATGCTGCTATTCTACAGGTGATGACCACTCCATTAGCACATACACTGATGAGCCAAAACCATATGAACACTCACAGGTGGAGCGAATAACACTGATCATCTCCTAACAAGGGCATGTCTGGGTAGATTAGACGGTAAGCAAGCAATCAGTTCTCGTAGTCAACGTGTTCGATGCAGGAGTAAGGACCTGAGCGACTTTGATGGCCGCATTTTAATGTCCGGACGACTGGGTCAGAGCATCTCTGAAATGGTAAGGCTTGTTGGGTGCTCCCAGTCAGCAGTGGTGATTACCTACCGACCGTGGTCTGAGGAGGGACAAACCAGTGACAGGGTGTTGGGCGCCCAAGGCTCATCAATGTGCAAGGGCAACAAAGGCTATTGGTAAGCAATGTGTCACAATGCAATACAGCGCTGCGTATGGGGCAGTATAGCTGCAGAACGGTCAGTGGAGTGGGATCACCCCTATCCACCGCCAAAAGCTCCTACAATAGGCACTGGAGCATCAGAAGTCGATCTTGTAGCAGTGGAAGAAGGTTGTCTGGTCCGAAGAGTCAGGTTTTCTTTTACATCACGTGGACAGCCATGTACATGTGTGCGGTTTACCTGGGGAAGTGATGGCACCAGGATGCACTGTGGGAAGACGACAAGCCGGTGAAGGGAGTAAGACACTGGGCAATGTTCTGCTGGGAAACCCTGGGTCTGGTCACTCAGTGTTGCCCCGGCCTCCAGATATCCCAAATTTCAATCCAAATGAGCATTTGTGGGATGTGCTGGACCAACAAGTCTGATCCACGGTGGCACCTACTTGCAACTTACAGGACTTGAAAGTTCTGCTGTTGGTACCAATGTGTTGGTACCAGATACCATAGGACACCTTCAGGGGTCATGTAGAGTCCATGCCTTAGCATGTCAGCACTGTTTTGGTGGCACATGAAGGACCAACAGGCATTTTTAAACCCAAGTGAAACAGGAAGGAAGACGAGTTCCTTAAGACTGAGATACCTTAAAGCAGTGGTTCCCAACCAGGGGTACTAGGACCCCTGGGGGTACTTAGCCTCTCCACAGGGGGTACTTGACAACATAGGCTTACTAGTGAAATTAACATGAGGGGGTACTTCATGGATACTGAAAGCGGTGCAAAAACATTTTGGGGGTACAGTAACTGAAAAAGGTTGGGAGACACTGCTTTAAAGCATATAGAATAATAATTCTGATTTTATTTTGATTTATAAGAATCCTTAACAGCTTAATCTGTTTTTGAGAAGATATCTACTTAAATGTGTAGTTTTCTTAGACAAATTATATAAAAGTATATAAGAATAGCTTCCCCATATTTTAGAACATAATTTATTACCTTTGTTTATTTCACAGTGCCTTTTTTGCTCGTCTTTATCAGGTGTGCAGTCATTTTAGTGGTGGCTATAGCTAGATTAAGTACCTTATGCACTTGAATGTATGTGTTATCAGTCCTTTGCTGCTATTTGAACAAGGTTAATGTGTTTGTCTGGGCACTGCATGCTGTGTTGGGTTTGACTGGCTGTGTGTTCCTCTTGTATTGTGATAGAGTTGTGGATAATGAAGGCACTCTGCAGCTGAAGAGGAGCTTCCCTATAAAGCATGCCTCGCAGCCCCTCCACAGTATATTCTGCCCTCTCATGTCCTTCAGACAGGGGGCCTGTGTCGGTATGGATGATTAATACGTTTTTTATTTTATTTGCAATCCTATATATGTTACAAATTAAAAGGCACCACACAGCCTATAGTCATTAGTTGTCTTTTGACTGCCATTACATTAACGATCCTGTGGGTGAAACCCCATCTTTATTTTTATCATAGCATTTAGTTATAAACCAAGTTCATAACATTTAGTCCTCGCTTCACTCTGTTCTCTCCCTGTCTTTTCCATATCCCAGTGACTGGCAGTGAGGATGCGTGTGTCTACTTCTTTGATGTTGAGCGCAACACTAAGGCCATAGTCAACAAGCTACAGGGCCATGGTGGTCCAGTGCTGGACGTCAGCTTCAACTGTGACGAGAGCTTACTGGCTTCTGCTGACTCCACTGGCATGGTCATCATTTGGAGGCGGGAGCAGAAGTGAAAAAAGGCCGCTCCCACTCGAACCGTCCAATCGCAAGCCATTAGAACTTTACTATTAAAAAGCTAAATAAACTGACAACTAGCAATGAGATAGGAAGGGATATCTAAATATTTAGGTTGGGATTCAATGCGGTCAGCTTTAGACCCACATTATTGCACCCATAATCACTAGTGGACAAACTACATAAACCAAAATGGCACCATAGATCTGTCATTAACCAAACAGTTTGCATGAGATAACAAGCTGCATTAATTCTGGTGCCTTGGAAAAATCCAAAACTTTCCTTCTTTTGAATTTTGTAAGAGGGCAGTTTTGATGTACAGACTTGTTGGTAATTTGTTAAAGAGACAAAGTAGCTCTTTATTCTAGTTGTAATCTCATCTTTGAATACGTATGGACCCAGAACCTCAAGCATCTGTCCAATTACAGAGACTTTAGTTTTGGGTTAACATGCTTGACATTTTTAAGTAATTTCTTATTGGGCTGACTCATGGGTTACATAGTGCTTTTTCTGCAACGTGTAATTGGATTGAATCCCAACTTAAGTGTTCAGTGTTAAGAAAGCACTGTTCCTTATTGATGGTCATGGGAGGCTTGCATGTGTTAGGTTAGTACATTAATAACACATTTTGGTATGGAGCGAACAATTCTAAAGTAGTAACGAAGCAGAATGACATATATAGCAGTCTTATTGACAGCCTTCCTCTGGAGTTGCCCATTTGCCTTCAAGCATTCCTATAGATGCGGTAAAGAGATCAATCAAACTGGAATAGAATGATGAGTTAATACCATAGCCCTCCCATTAGATTTTTTGAATGTACTCCAGTGACCCACCCCCACTCGGCATTTCATTGATCTCTTTACTACATGTTTTATATGTTCATTGTTCTACTAGGATTTGCATGGCATTGTATCAAGAACCTATTGTATAAGTCAGGACTGACATCAGAATAACTAGCCAATGTGTAAAAAAAAAAAAAAAAAAAAAAAAATTTGGGACCTCAAAGAAGAAAGTGTTTGTGTGTATGTTTGTATTTGCCTGTCTCATAGAAACCGTGGTTGAAAATATCTATAATATATTTATGATTGGCACATGGTGAATAAAGTCTCGACTGTGT
Source organism: Esox lucius (assembly GCF_011004845.1). Lineage (NCBI taxonomy): Eukaryota > Metazoa > Chordata > Actinopteri > Esociformes > Esocidae > Esox > Esox lucius. The sequence goes on along the minus strand of NC_047580.1, from coordinate 24,721,025 downwards.
CATACAGAGAGGTGTTTTGTTTTTGTTTACTTATGTTTGTTACAGTGTAGCGAATTAGATTTTTTTTACGGAAAATTGTTGGTCATTTGGCCTGTCATTCTAAAATCGGATCCAACCATTGGCTGGCAGGACTTCCTGTAATTTTGGCGGTGGAGTAAAAATGGCGGAACATTTAAAAGGTAAGGTACAAATTCTGGACAAAATGTTTTATTTTGCTTACTTTCTTTATGTAACAACCGCTTATGATATTAACTCGTTAATAGACACCATCATGGAGTTAACTTGCCAAAAATTGGTACGGCACAGAGTTAGCCTATTAATTGACGCTAAGCTAGCTTTCTAGCCATTTCGCAATCAATTGTCCTGTACCATGCTGGTTATATTATTGTACGTTGCATTGGCGAGCATTGCTGGAACTTAAATGTAAAAAAAAAAGGTTTTGGGGGAAATGGAAAAATTTGAAAATAACATACCAAGATGTTAAATGCGATATGTTAAGTGTGCATAATTTGTGCCATAATCAAATAGACTTGGGAAGTGAGGTTCCCGGAAATAAAATACCCATTGTTTTGAGCCATAGGGATATTTAATATCAAAGATTCCAATATGACGGTGCAACGTTGACGTTCGGTTCTTTGCCAAAATGGTGAAACAATTCGTATGTACATGTAGTGGCAATCGGTTATGAATGTTTCAACCTCTGTGTTTTACATTCAGTTACGTTATTCTAAGAGCCCAAAAACTACACTAACCACAAGCCTTAGCGGCACTATTATTTATCCTCAGAGCTAACCAAAGTGGTAGCAAGTTTTGTCTGGTGGTTTTGAGGATGGCCAGCTATAAGCAGCCAGTTGCCTACTAGCAAACGTTAAGTATGTAACTACATTGTCGTAGCTAGTGCTGAAGTAAACTGTATATTTAGCTTATTATATAAATCTGGACCTCCTCAATGCCTCCAGGTCTCACTCACTCTCCGTGTACCCTTTACTTTTTCCCCAATATATCAACATTTTGCAATAGTGATTTCCGAGCATTGAATGTGATCGTTCACATGATAGCTTTGTGGACTGATTGATCATCCATAACAAGTCCTTTTTTGACACATCTGTGGTAAAAAGGAATGTGCCATGTTTTACAATTTAATTGTTCACGTTATAGGTCACATATAAAGGTGGAAAAAGTTCTGACATGATTTATCTTTGTCTCATTCTTTTACATCACAAGAACCTGGCATTTTAACAGGGGTGTGTAGACTTTTTATATCCACTGTATGTTTCATGCAGTGGTGTTTTTGTAATGTGGTATAATGCGAGATTAGGTTAATACTGGGATCATTATTTCAGACAGCATCGAATATGTTGGTTTAAAGATCCCATATTTATACGACGATCCATAAGATTCCGTGAATAGGCAGATCACCCTCTGCGAATAATAATCTTTTTTTAAAGGATGCAGTCTGGGATTTTTGTGATTCTTTTTTTTAATTCCAACTCCAGTTTCAGGCTGGATGTGTAATATGTTATTTATATGTGCATAATATGTAAGTACAATCGGTGTCATACCTAGCATCTAGTTTTGACAACATGGCACACATGACACTATTTTCAGAGACCGGTTTTGCTTTGACATCATAACTGTAACAACTTATAGTCCTGTAGCGCATTTTGAGATTTGCTCATTTTGCATCTTCAAGTACACTGAATATAACAAGAAATATCACTTCATATAATACTGGCCTACAAGTTATCATTATCATTTCTTGTGAAACGGAGTTGGCAGAACCTAGGAAAGGAGTTGGACAGAGCCAAACAGGAGCTTGCAAGATGTTCTGGCAGGTTTCTGTTATTAAACGTTTACTCTGTGAGTTGTGCATGTGCAATAACTTAATTTGCTCTACTGTCCTTCTACACAACTCATTTGTAGTAGCTTTGTTAGTGGCTAAAGTCTAAGAAATGTAGACCATCTAACATATTTAAGCTATCTCTTTTAGCTATATTGGCTATTTATATTTGGAATGACACTTCAAATAGCCAGAGGGTGTTTATTTGGGTTGCGCCATGGCAAAACCCAGAAATTAGATGAAAAGAAATAAGATGCAATCGCATGGCATCAATTTGCAACAACAATTATGAATCACGACTCAGCAGGCAGGGCTAATTGGAATTTTAAAATAATGTCCTTAATAACATAAAAAAATAACTTTCACTTGTAATACCCGGAAAGGTTTTGTTGTCTGAACTGACATACTCATTCAAAATACTTTACCAGGGAGAATATTGTATGTACTTACAAGAAATTCATAAAAAATTGCTGTGGTTTAAGTTTGATCACAAGCACGCAGGTCCCAGTCCAGCAGGTCTCAGGTCAGCAGGTCCGTAGGTCCTAGGTCAGTAGGTCTCAGACCAGCAGCTCCCAGACCAGCAGGTCTCAGGTCCCAGGGCAGCAGGTCTCAGGCCAGCAGGTCCCAGGTCAGCAGGTCCCAGGTCAGCAGGTCTCAGGTCAGCAGGTCCCAGGCCAGCAGGTCTCAGATCAGCAGGTCCCAGGTCAACAGGTCTCAGGTCAGCAGGTCCCAGGCCAGCAGGTCTCAGGCCAGCAGGTCCCAGGCCAGCAGGTCTCAGGTCAGCAGGTCCCAGGTCAGCAGCTGCCAAATTTAAAAGTTGGTTTTGGCCATACGTAATAGAAGGATTTTGGAAATGTTTTAAACACAAGGCTACACTCAAGTCCTGACTTGAATGAGCTCTGCCATCTCCATATTTAAGCAATTAGACACAAGGGTTTATGGGATGTGCGTTATGTTCTACCACTACTATTTGATCTTTGGCATGCCAATGCCAACATGCCAATAGTATTGAGTGCCTGGATACCTGCTTTTGAGTAATAATAGTAATATTGGAAAACAGGTTGTTTATGGTCCAGGTGGTAACGCTCTCGGCTTTATGGTTATATGCGTCTCCCTGCCAGAGACCAGGGTTCACTACCCATCTCCAACCATCATCTGTGTCGCTCTTCACCTGCCTTCCTGTGATTCCCTCTGTCAACAAAAGCCTTGAAAGAGCTATACAATTATGTAGAGTTACTGTCTACTCTCTTGTTAAAAAATATATGAAAAAATAAATGTTGTTGATGGAAATGACTCTTTGTGTTTTTTTTTGTGTGTAGCTAACTTGCTTGTTACTCACTGCAGGGTGCCAAGTTGCATGTAAATTGTCAACGAGCCAGTTGCAGAAACTCTGTCATCATGAAAGGGTTGTGTGCTTGGATCTGGGGGTCAACAGGAGACAAATGCACAGCTTCGAAGTGGAATACCTGTGTGACTATCGAAGAATGTTTGTTCCTAAACAGAGGAGATTCAATTCCACCAAAGCATTAAAGGTTAGAACAAATTCTAGCTTAACTTTGGTAACTACTGATTTTATTGATAAACCTGCAATTGACTGATTGACATCCCGTTTGGCCACAATAACTATCAGTAAACTATCAGTAAAATACATTTTATTTAAAAAGAACTGATTTGAAACTAATATTTCACTACTAGTAAGATAACTACTCCAATTGTGGAAGTAATTTCTCTTGGACCTTGTGTAATCTCAGGAGATGTCTACCTTGTCATAGGGGCACCACAGTTCAGTTTGACTCCTTGTCAGCTGCTGTTTGTTTCCTAGGAGACCGAGTTCTACCTGGTTAAATGGAAGGGTTACCCAGATCACATGAACACCTGGGAGCCGAGGAAAAACCTGCGCTGTGTGGAGCTCCTACGTCATTTCTGGGACGATGTGTACCTGGAGCTGCAGAGACAGAAAAAGTATTTTGTCCCTGACCGGTTTGAACCGGGGCTGTCCTCTTACCTGGAGCAGAGAGCCAGGCAGAGGCAGAGCCTGCAGCAGTGGGAGGCCCAGATCAACAGTGTGGGGGGTGTAACCAAACGCATCCTGGTCCGCAACCGTGTAGATCTAGAGGGCCCTCCAAAGAACTTCACCTACATCAATGACTATAAGGTTTGCCGGGGCCTTTGCATCACTAGTACTTTGTATCAACGTTTCAACTGTGTTGATGTTAGCTACACTCACTTTTACCTCTGGGCTATTGGGTGCAGGGAATAGTTATGCCTCAGCAGCACAAGACATAAATTAAATCAAAGCTTTTCTCTCCTAGGTGGGTGAGGGGATTTCAGTGATGAATGTGGCAGTGGGTTGTAACTGCACCAACTGTTTGGAGATCCCGTCGGGGGGTTGCTGCCCAGGAGCGTCGGGTCATGGCTTTGCCTACAGTCAAGGTGGGCAGGTGAAGGTCAAGCCAGGGAAGCCCATCTATGAATGCAACAACAAGTGTGGCTGTGGGCCAGACTGCCCGAACAGAGTAGTACAGAGAGGGATCCAGCATACCCTCTGCATCTTCAGGACAGAAAATGGGCGGGGCTGGGGTGTACGCACCTCTGAAAGGATCAAAAAGCACTCCTTCATCATGGAGTATCTGGGAGAGGTAAGAAAGGCAACTGTGATTATTACAAGAGACAGCGTGTTTGGTCCTTAGTTTCTGCTATCACTGGTAGCTGTCATGTTTGACCAGCTAACGTCAACATACCAAAGGTAGTTTTATGATGTCACTTTTGACCTGCCAATGTCAACATACCACTGGTAGTTTTATGATGTCACTTTTGACCAACCAACATCAACGGTGATGTCATGTTTGACCAGCCAACATTAACACACCACTGGTAGTTTTATGATGTCACTTTTGACCAGCCAACATCAACATACCACTGGTAGTTTTATGATGTCACTTATGACCAGCCAACATCAACAGTGATGTCATGTTTGATCAGCTAACATTAACACACCACTGGTAGTTTTATGATGTCATGCAGCACTGTTTTTCTCCGCACTGTTATACTATGTACTATGTTCCATCCAGATCATCACTACCGAGGAGGCAGAGAGGCGTGGTCAGGTCTATGACAGACAGGGAGCTACCTACCTGTTTGACCTAGACTATGTGGAGGATGAGTACACGGTTGATGCTGCTCACTATGGAAACGTTTCCCATTTTGTCAACCACAGTGTGAGTAGGCCAAGGGAAACCTACTGGCTTGGGATCAGTTGTGTCATTTCAATTGAGTTTAGTACTGAATTGAATGAGAATTGACCCCAGCCCTGTTACTGATCCTTAACAAAGAATTTCACATTCCAGAACATTAGAATCATTCAACGTAGCTAATGTATGACCAAAGGGCTAACCTGACTGTTGAAATAAAACCTTGCCTGACCTCTGTCCCACAGTGCAAACCCAACTTGCAGGTGTACAATGTGTTCATAGACAACCTGGATGAGAGGTTACCACGTCTTGCCTTCTTTTCTAACCGTGGTATCAATGCTGGGGAGGAGCTCACCTTCGACTACAATATGCAGAGTATGTTCAATCTGATATACCATTTATCCATAGTTCATGAAAGTACTGTAAGAAAAGCCATCGAAATACAGTAGATAGTTTCTGAGAATGCACAAAGTGAGAGTATGACTTAATATGGCTGAAGTAGAGCATATGGACCGGTAAATAGATGATTTGGGACCACCCATTAAGGTCTTACATTGTGTAATACCTTGAAACGGATGGTTTTGTTATTTGACCTGTTCTTATTTGACTTTGTAGTCGATCCAATCGATATGGAGAGCACAAAGATGGACAACAATTTCAACATGACTGGATCACCAAAAAAGGCTGCCATGACTGGATCACCCAAAAAGCATATGCGTATGGAGTGCAAGTGTGGGACAGACAATTGTAGGGGATACTTATTTTAGAGGTGTGAAAAGTACTATGAACTTGACTTTTAAAATGGACACTATGGTGTCTGAATATTTTGCCCTGTTTCATCAAACACTGTTCATCAGTGTTGGGGCATTATGTATATTTTGTTTTTAACATGTTTGCAGTTTTTTAAAGATAGTTGTGGTTTTAATATAAAACACTCAAATCCAAATGTGAGCCATATTTTAATGACAAACACTATGCTCTCTGATGTCTCATTGAATGTTAATAGCTGTGTATACATGCAGAACTACTCTTGCTTTCATGTGACCATGTACTGTACAATTTGTCTCTGTTACTCTGTGTGAAAGATGCTTGCGATACTGTATGAAAATCCCAACAGTCTTCTATGGCTTCTTTGGAGCAGAAGTGTATGATAAAGTTTGGAGAGGACTTTGCCCTGACGGGATTGCTGTAGGCTGGTTAAAGGCCTCAAGTACTACGGCTGTAGGCTCACTCATTCATTGGTGGATGGAGCTAGTATCCCTTCATGGGAGTTGCAGTGGTTTAAAAGTGCCCATCAGTACAACCCCACTCTTGGTGAGCCGTCTTTGCACAAATAACTTTTTCTGTGTGAGAGAGTGCATACTTCCGGAATGGAAATGCAGCCATTGTTTCGATCATGCTATTTCATCCATCTCTAAAGGATGTCATTCAGTTGTGAAAACTACACTATATATTGACAATTACTAGGTCATCTTCGTTGCAGAATTTTCTTGTTGATAAATCATGCCTTTTCTTACAAATGTACAACTGCCAAAATAAAAATATTTTATTATACCAACTGAACATTGAGCTTAATTCATTTTATATTTCTGTAACAGACAATTGTAGGGGATATTTATGTAATTGCTAATTGCTATGACCACACTGATTAAAACTTAGTCTGAAGCCAGATCAAAATGAATCAAAAGTAGACTTTATTGTTAAGTGGAAATAAACAGCCACTTAAATTACTGTACAACAGAATATCTTAGAATGCCAGAATCCAAAAACTTACACTTGGTTTCACTTCTTAGTTTTTAATGTCCCCAATTTCTCTGGGAATCATGACAAAAACTGTTTATGGAATGTTTGCTATGCTGTTATGCAACATTTAGAAATTGGTCTCCTTGAACAGATTTCTGTCAGTTATATTTAAGTCAGAAGTTATTAGCGTTGAATTCCAAACATTACTCCTAGATAAATCAGGGATTTACATTTAAATTGTATGATTATCTGGAATATAGAAGGCACATACTAAGCCCAGGTAATATTGGTGTTCCCTGACGTTTAAAGAAACAAACAAGCTGATACGGATCCTGTTACAATGCTTCTCATCTGGACTCATTTATCTGCAACTGATGATAACTTATGACTTGCAAATGACTTTGAATATTTCTGACATCATTTTTAGCCATATAAATGAGAATGTACTGATAATGTTCATTACCAAGTATTACTACAAACCTGCTTCTCATACTACACACGTGTCTACAAACACACACACCGACACACACTCACAGTCTATACATCACATATGAAACCAGGGTCTTGATTATTTTGTAAAAATAGTAGCATCTGATAAACATTCTCTTTACCCAAAAAGGTCAGATAGGCATTTCTGTATGGTACATAGCAAAACACTTCAATCCCACCCACATCCCACAATGCAACAGAGCATCATGTGATGGTGAACACCAACAGCTCATGACGAGGCAGGTGCTGATGTTGTCTAGTCCTGCTGTAGGAAGGCAAGTGGGCCCTCAGCACTTTCCTCAAGTCCTCATTGAGCAGGAGGCAGAAGATTGGGTTGACCCCAGCCTGGGCGAAGCTCATCCACACTGTGATTGAGAGGTACCTATGCGGAATGGAGCAAGACTTGACAAACACCCTCCAGAAGCAGGCCATTATATACGGAGCCCAGAGCACCAGGAAGAGCAGAGTGATGATGTAAAACATCCGGCCCAGCCTCCTCTCCGCCCTCACCTCCTCCATTCCCATCATGCGCCGGTGCTGCTGGTTGTGCAAACTCTGCCTGATGCCCAGCAGGGTGGGAGGCATGGGGCCCCGGCCAAACCCGGCCATCCAGTTGGCAGCTGCCTGGCCCGTGGCCCCTGGGCCGTGGAAGGTCCAGTTCTGGCTAATGGCCGGCACTAGCTGGACAGGCTTCATCTTGCGGTGCTTGTATTCAAACAGCAGGAGTTTGGCGTAGAACCCATGGGTGGCCAGGACCACGACAGCCAGCATGAGCATGAAGCCCAGGGTGTCGTTGGTCTTAAGGTAGCGGTGCTCAAAAATGCACTGGTCCTCATCGTGGATGAACTTGTACGTCCCCACGTCAAAGACGGGCGGGGACGCCATGGCAACGGCCAGCGTCCAGACCATACAGATTATGGCGGCACAGGTCCAGACCGTCATGCGTTTGGTGTAGAAGCGGTGGTGGGCGGTGGCCAGGTAGCGGGTCACAGCCACACAGAACAACATGAAGGCAGCGTGAAAGCAGAAGAGCACGGCCAGGAAGGCCGCCACCTTGCAGCTGAAGGCGCTGTAGGTCCACGCTGAGCTGTTGTTGACAGACACAAGGACGAAGGGGAAGCAGGCTGCGGAGCGCACAACGTCAGCCAGGCACAGGTCCAGGAGGAAGAAATAGGGGGCCTTGTGGAGGGCCCGGTCTCGGAGGACCAGTAGGGACACCAGCAGGTTGCCTGCCAGGCTGACACAGATGATCAGACCCAGGAACACCAGCTTGATGTAGACGGACACCGTCACAGCTGACACTCCCTCACTGCTGTTGCTGCGGATGCTGCTGGCTCTCTGTGAGGCCAACACTGCCAGGAGGCTCCCTGGGCCATCAATGCCAAAGATGTGGGTCTGGTTAGGCATACCTTCAGCTCTGAGCTGTGTGATCCTAGGTGTGAGGTGCTGAGGTGATTCTGAGCAGACAAAGATGTCCTGGTGTTGGCCTCCCTCTGTCCCTACGCTTACTGGGAGCTCTGAGGATCCATTCTACATAACAGGGGCAGTTGTCCTCTTTCCATTACATTTAGCGTCTGTGAACAAGGGAACAGAAAAAATAATAGATGACGGGTTAATGACACTCCCTGAGAGCATAGCTAGTGCTTGTTTAATTCATATCTGATAGCAATCAGCAAAACAGGTAGACTTCCATTTAAGTTCTTCAACATGCCAGGATCAGATCAGCAGTTCTCCAACATGCCAGCTCCTTGTCTCTCTCAGTAATTACCTTTCCCGTTGCTATGATACAACAGCTCATATACTTTGTGCAAATGTGGGTGTTTGAGTTCATGCATAGGGGTGTATGGTGGATGCATGGGGGTGTATGGCGGATGCATGGGGGTGTATGGTGGATGCATGGGGGTGGATGTATGGGGGTGTATGGTGGATGCATGGGGGTGGATTTATGGGGGTGTATGGTGGATGCATGGGTGTGTATGGTGGATGTATGCAGGAGTATGGTGTATGCATGGGGGTGTATGGTGGATGCATCTGTGTGTATGCTGGATGCATGAGAGTGGATGCATGGGGGTGGATGGTGGATGCATGGGTGTGTATGGTGGATGTATGCTGGAGTATGTTGGATGCATCTGGGTGGATGGTGGATGAATGCAGGAGTAGGTTGGATGCATAGATGTGTATGGTGGATGTATGCGGGAGTATGTTGGATGCATGGGGGTGTATGGTGGGTGCATGGGGTGGATGGTGGATGCATGGGGGTGGATGGTGGATGCATCGGGGTGCATGGTGGATGTATGTGGGAGTAGGTTGGATGCATGGGGGTGTATAGTGGATGCATGGGGGTGGATGGTGGATGCATCGGGGTGCATGGTGGATGTATGCGGGAGTAGGTTGGATGCATGGGGGTCTATGGTGGATGTATGCGGGAGTATGTTGGATGCATGGGGTTGGATGGTGGATGTATGCGGGAGTATGTTGGATACATGGGGGTGTATAGTGGATGTATGCGGGAGTATGTTGGATACATGGGGGTGTATAGTGGACGGGCCGGAGCACAAGCAAGCAGGTGGACAATCGGCATTAGAATCCAACTTATCCACACTCAAAACTGACTTGACTCTTTGATAAAGCAAAAATGACTTATAATGTAAATCATCACTATAGCTGAACAAAGGAACATAGGAATTAGGAGGCAGAGAAATGAGGGTGACTTGATAGATAGATTTGACTTGATATTTACCTGTTCACTTCGTAGATTACAAAAGTTGCCAAATATTTGAATAAACAGGCCAGATCTCAGTGAACAATGTCGGCCCAATATTTAATAACAATATAGCATGGAAATGTGTGCAAAGAATCCAGGGCATTGCAAAGACATACTAATTTTGTGTACAGTAGAATACAATAATCAAAGATATTAGATCCTAACAGTAAAAATCACTTTAACAGTAAAGTCATATAACTAGACTGCCGGAATAAAATTGTTGTTTCCAGCGCGCAAACATTCAACACTACGGACAGCCCAAACTAAACAAAGGATTTCAGCACCACCCACACTGAACAGCGCCGCGACCTGGCAACTAATATAATGATAAGAACGCACCTGTTGTTGTGGCTAGGACTGCAGGGTGGCCGTAATACATGGAAGAGTATTGTAATAATGCTTGCTCCCGAAATAAGACTAGATTCATGCGCTCTTAATCATAGGCCTTGCTACAATGGCTAGCTTTGGTAAAAAATATAATGAGCAGAAATCCCTTAATTAATCACTGCAGCTTGACCTGCTTCAAGTAATATACTGTTAGCAACCAGAATGGCAAACATATATTTTCTTTATTAACCGAATTAACTTACCTTCGATTTCTGGCATATGTAAAGATATGGGAAACCTTATTCAGAGAAGCGGCGAGTACCCTGTGATATGAACACATTCTCCAGTCAATATTAAAGCCACTACCACACTCAATATAGGATATGTCTGTCCTCGTTCAGCGATGACACAACTGGGTTGGGCCACAGGTAGCCTAATGTTCACAGAGCCCATTAAACACAAGTTTCACGCAGACAGACCCAATGTGTCCAGTTTCCGTGCCAATCATTTCAAGTAATTTTCACAATCTTCGGATGTATTGTCGCATTAGGTCGAAGGAAGGCCTACATTGAGTCTAAACACATTTTGGAGAGGTAACAGCGCGTAGGCTAGTCTATACAGCCTGCAACACAATCTTCCTCTATAGTGGCATATTCAAACCTCAGATTTTCATAGCAATAAACGAAAGAGGAAATATCAAGTTTTCCTTGACCAACGTCTAGACGCACTTTGACGCATTTTCATCATCTTCAAAATAACATCGACGAATCTCTAATTTCATTTTTTCGAAAGAAATGGCGTTTATTAACAACGTCTGTAGCTAGTCTGTTTTTGTTGTCCGGTGAAGGTCCACATTTAGTCTGTCTGATAGAGCTACGCTGGTCGCGTCACCCTGGCTAGTCCCATTTGCCTGAATAATTCTAGCGGACTGCATTAGATTTGTCATAGGCATCGAAATGACAATAATCTATGTATCTATCGTATGACCAAGTCGACAATCCCAAGGTCCATCTTAAAATATCTGGGTGTTTAAATAAATTATTTTAAATTATTCCCAATTAAAAGCTAGCGTGGATGCTACTCGCGGAGTTAATCGATTAAATTCGTAGGGTGAGTGAGTGAGACAGAGAGTAAAAAAACATTACAAGAAATACATTTTGGTTGTGTCATAACATCACATATGTAATAGAAAGTGTAACGATGCCCAAAAATTATTATAAAACACCCATATAGACTAAGAGTTGCTTTATACGTAGGAAACCAGTTGTTTTCATTGGTTTTTGTATTATTATTCTCTTCTTTAGATTTATACATCGAAATGTATAGGCCTACGGTAAAAAGTTATGTAATTATTCAGGCCATACCTATAGACTATTTTGCTATTTGTCCTGAAAGAATGGTACTGATTAGTCCATTGATGGCGCTTTAGTAAGCATGTCATGTCTAACGTGTGCCCCGGCTGCCCTGTTAGATATATACATGAATGGAGATTTTTGTGCTGATCTCTCTAAACACATTTGCTTCAAGAACATATAAAGTCCGCCATGGAGGATTTTTTTTTACCTCTCGTAAACCGTGAAGGCAGAGAATTTAGATTTTACGTGTGGATCCACAATAAACTCAAACTATAGTTTGATGAAAGCTAAGCAATGACCTCCAAAATGATGGATAAAATTGCAGATTTACATAACTAATATATAGGTCAAATTACAAATGCTTAGAACTTTGTACTAAGAAGTAAGGCCTTGAACCTAATTAATTAGCTATATGTTGACAACACCAAAATGAGTGACTATATGTCACATTCTATAGTGTTTCTCAACCCTGCTCCTGGACGGCCCCCTGACCTGCATGTTTTAGATCTCTCCCTGCCCTAACAGAGGAGGGAGAGATCTAAAACATGCAGGGCAGGGGGCGGAGTGCTTTGGAGCAGAGTTGAGAAACACTGTTCTCTGATATTACAAAATATTGTGCAAATATACAGCCCTTAGACTCAACTCTGGACCTCGAAGCCAGATCCACTCCATCTTTTCATTGCAACTCATTAATCAGGGCCTGATTTAGACCTAGGACACCAGGTGGGTGCAATAAAGGATGAGGTAGAACAGAAAACCAGCAGGCTCTGGATCTCATTGGGTATGGTTGAAGTACCTCTGCAATAGGCAAATTAATTCTTACCATGCAGTGTTAGCATGTTTGACAATGCTAATGGAATGTAATTACTTGAGAATCATTTGTCCTAACTGACCTATAGTTTAATATGATTTTTCTTTTGCTACCATTGAAATATCTGTTTCATAAAATGTGGTGCCCTTGACATGCCATTAAAACAAAATGTTACAAGGTGTAGGTCGGCTTGGCTAAACAATTCTTTAGTCAAGTGTGTACAGTGCATAGTGATGTTCTACCCGTGTGTGTTGTAAAAGGCATCCAGTGACTGGTTATGCTCCTGTTTATTGGCTATTTGTGGATGGGGTGCGGACATGTAGGAAATGGATTCATCGCTGCACTGCAGCTATATTTATAATTCAAATTAAAGACAGAATAATTCATTGCTGCACAAACATACTATGTATATTAACAAGCATTATCCAAAAAAAGGATAGTCAGGCAGCATGTTGGTTTGTGTAGTTGACCACATTAGCTGTAGCCCTGGTGAATAGTCGGCCTTTAAACACTGATCTCAGCTTACAATGGCCGGCTTTGGCCTGGCATGACACCATGACTTCACTGCTATGTATGACCTTTTCAATAATATCACAAGCTCATGTTCCCTGAGGATATTTCGATTCAGGCTTGATACACTGCCCTGTAAAAATGAAAGATTCAAAACCCTCTGATTGTGTATTGGAACAATGAAAAGTGAAAACCCAAGCGGAGATATGATAGTTGGAAGGTTAGTAAACCTAAAAGATGCCTAAAGTGTTTTTAAAAATAAAGAAATAAAAAAGTACTTAATTTCAGTGCACATTTTTGTAGTATCTTTCATACAATAACAATGTTAAGAAATGTAAATATTGTAAAGGCTAAATATTTATTGAAAATAAGGGCCTAATGAGAATATTTTGTATGGGATTTTACCTTAATCTTTTCAATGCTTCATTTGGACAGATTATGAACAGGAGATTGAGAGCATAAAAGTGAGTCATGCAGAAGTTGGACACTAACCCCAGACATCTGGGGCAGTCTGATTAAGCATTTCAATTTTATTGTAATTTCACACGCCCAACTGCACAGCCTCACCATAAACAAATAATTGTATCGCCATCTAATCTGCAGCAAGTGACTACTGCAATAACACCAGCATGGAACATTTTAGGCACATTAGAGAGTGGAACCCATGCTACAAATAATAAAGGTTACTCTGGAGGCAAAGGTGCCCGGCCGTTTCTAAATATGTGCAACTAATAAACTGGCCACTGATTGTAATTCTCTACAAAAATCGCCTGAAATACCAGAACAGCGTTTTCAATGTTCCACTACGGTGCTCCCAGTCTTTGGGAAGGTGTTGCACAACATTGAAGTGGTGTTTCTACATCCCACCTAATGTACCTCAGGATTATGTTTCAATACTGTGGGTAAATATAAGGTTTTAGGTTGGGTTTTAGCTCAGTTTCCATCATATTTGGTCTAAAGCTGTTCATTTAAACAGCATGTGACCACCCTGTGGTCTTCAAGATTGCCATTCACTAGACTGACAAAACAACATATTAACACTAGTATTAGACTATGTAAAAACATATCTTTAATCTTTGTCACATACTCTTGTGTGGCTTTAAGCAGTTAATCATTTGTCTTGTGTTATTGAAGGACAGTAGCTTACCTTAAAAAAAAAAAGGACATATGTGCATTTACATGTCACTATTTAGAATCATAATAGTCAAACTTGGAAGACAGATATAGATTATAGATATAGACACATAAATGCAAACACATAGATCCATTCAAACATCCTTTTAAGTATTATCACAGTGATGAGTTGGTAAATTATCTTAGTGAGCAAACTGTGTCAATCTAGAAGTGTAAAGACAGATTGTGGAAATGTAGGCTTTAACCTGCATGAAGTACCATTTGAGCAGTAAGACTAGACTAAAAGGATGACCACAGCAAACCACTATTCTACAATGCAAGTACTGGCCTGTCTCAGAGCAGAAATGACAACAATTAGCACTTAGCTATCAAACATTACAGTGCCTACTAGCTACCATCCACACCCAAGGAACCTGTATTTACTTTACAGTCTACTGTATCACCAGTTTCAGTCTCCCAGCCCAATCTAGAACATATACATACTTCCTGATCACTTACCTTTGACAGTCATACTTCGAAACAAAACATTTTTTTCCTAAGCCTTTTGTAGTTCTCACCTTGCAACACATATTTTGAAGCTGCATCTTATTAACATGATTGGATAGTTTCAAGGTAAATGACAGATTTCTATGTTTTATACACAAAATCTTGAAAATGCTAAGGAAGAAATTAGACCTATGTATTGCATGTTTGTTTTTCGTCTCTCCTATTGTTTCACGAACTAAAACACTGTTTTGATTAACACTTGCAATGTAAACACTACAATTTCAGATGAACTGTTCACTGCTTTCACCAGACCTAGAAAAACATAAAAATCAAGACCACATCTATTCTATGAAAACATACAGACATATACATACACTTCCACAGTCACACATTTAAGAGATACACCAGGAATCAATGACACTTAATATTTGTCTATTAGGAATCATGAAAAGGCACTGAAAAAGAGGTCACTTCACACATTTTAGAAATAGAGTGACACAAAAAACAGACCCATTAAAACGATGGTGCTGGGCTCATGGATTCCCAGTATGAGGCCGATGACCACACTCAGACCCACCATCGATGGGATCAGAGTCCTGCCCAGGGTTGGCTCAGTCTGGGCTGCCAGTAACCTGGGGATCTGAGCCTCTGATGATCTGCTTGGTAGACCTTCAAGTGTTTCTGAGGAAAGCTGAAAAGACTCCTCGCTTTCATCTGCCAAAGAACGGCCCTTCTCATTTGAACTGCTGGTGCCTTCCTGGGTGGTGATCACGGATGATGCTGCTTTACACTGAACTCCAATGGGCGTCTGGCTCTCTAACATAGGAAAGATGTGCGCACTAGCAGCAGTGTCATCTTGCGCCTTAGAGTTGCCCGAGTCCTCTAAAATCACAAGTGCCAGTTTGTCCACCTCCCCTCGCTTAAAGAGCTGGTGAGACGCAGGGGGAGGCGCCTGAGAGAAATCATCGGTCAACTCAGAATTTTGGCTAGCCAGACTCTGGGTCACCCTGTTCTCCCCTGTGGGTCCACAGTCTGTCACGGCCACCATGGAAGAGGGACGGCTAGCTACCGCAACAGGAAACCTTTCACAACTTGCCTGGGGGCCCTCTAGCCTTGGCCCTACAGCCTCTGTCAATGAGACTCTATCTTCTCTGGTCACGGCATCGTCTGTTGATGGCAGCTGCTTTCCTTTAGACTCTTCAAGTAGAGAAGGGGAGGACCCAACACTACTAACCTCCACAACTCGGGAGAGCTTACAGTTGGTGGGATTTGATGGAGGTTCTAGGAGGCCTGAGGATCTGATGACTGGCTCCTGAATTCTAAAGGATTTCTCATTTTCCTCCTCAGTTGCTTTCTCTTCTTGCTGTCTTGGAACCTCCTCCTCTAACTCATACTCTCGATTTGGCAAATCCTTCTCCACCTTCTCCTCCCCCACCTCCTTCATCGATACATCTGGAAGCAAATTCTGATATGTAACATCTCCCAGTGACGACGGCTTGGGTTGGATGTCCATGTGAGGTGGGTCAGGATCATTGATATTCATGTGGGAGATTGTTGACACGCTCAGCAGTGTGGGGAGACTACCATCTTTGTGGTCCTCCTGGAAGGGCCCTCCCACCTTCTTTTCTGATACCTCAGTAATGGTGATCAGCCAGGGTGTTGGTTCTGAAGCCTCATCAGTGCTACTGTGGACTGGTGTTGAAGACAAATTTAGGGCTGTGGAGCATTGATCTTTGGGCTCCTCCTTGGGTAGGCTGTCTGATTCACCGTCCAGTTTAAGCATTTCACAGTTAGGTTTAGGCAATTTACAGTCTTGTATCGGCATTTCACTGACCAGTTCCACTGAAAGCTCTGGTTTAGTTGTCGCAGTGGTGGTTTGGGTTGCTACAGGTGTGGACCTCACTTCGTCGGTTGTGGAAGTGGAAGACACAATAGGTGATTGTTTACCCAGGGATACAGGGGCACAGGACAGTGATCCATCTCCTGATGGAAGGTCTAGGTTGGCTGGGAGAGGAGAACTGGGTACATCATCGGCGGTCTAGAGGAATAACAGAGAAAAACATAACTATCCCAGTCATGGGATGGCTGCGATTACTTGGTCCCAGACCCGTTTGTGCTCTACAGCTAACTCCTACTGTTATTTGGTAACATTATTTTATATGGCTATACACCACAAACAGATCCAGGACCAAACTAGTCAGGGACTAGTCACAAATATATTTGTATAATATATAAATATTATCCACAGACAGACAACAAGACACTGGTGCATTTCTAAAGTTGGGAATCCATGCTGATGTTATAAAACACTGTGGACGACATACTTATCATGAAAGATCAGATGTACAGTATGTTTATTACCCATGCATGTAGAGGAAACAATACACCAAAAAAACTCATACCAGCATACAGAATAATTCCCACAGACCTGGATTTCTCTCTCACACACACACGCGCGCGCACACACACACACACACACACACACACGCGCGCGCGCGCGCGCGCACACACGCACATCCATACCTTGTATATGGATGGTTTGTTAATTTCACTGACTATGGTATAGAAGCCTTAGAACTACTTTACTGATATGAATCTATACAGTTATACTGAAATATGCACAGTTATACTGAAATTCTGAATATAATCTGTAATGACGGAGTCATTTTAATATGTATAACTACAAACAAGAGAATTGTTTAGCACTCGTTCTCAATTAGGGGATTGAGAAATGGAAGGTTATTGCTGAATGACTTCTCTTCCAGACAAACATCCATGCAAAGTAGCTGAAGCAGCTCATGCCGTTAATTAATAGCGGTGTGCACATTACCTAGGTTGTGGCTGAAACTGAAGCTTCAATGAGCTGTAAAAATCCATTTTCATTGGAAAGAAAAGCATTAGTTTGAAATGAACTTACTGTATTTCACAGACTGTATCTCACAGGATTTATTTTAAGTTGTACTGAAAATCATGCATTGGTGTCAATGAGAGATTCATGGGAACATTTTAGGCAGTAGTTTTAGTTTGAAGTTAGGATTAGGCCCTAATTTATTTGAGTCATTACTGTTGAACCACTTTTTAACTTTAACATGTGAGACACACTCTAGGATTAAATAATGGGATAGCTAAACATGCATATACACCGATCAGCCACAACATTATGACCACCGGCCTAATATTGTGTAGGACCCCCTTTGCTGCCAAAACAGCCCTGACCCATCAAGGCATGGACTCCACTAGACCTCTGAAGGTGTGTTGTGGTATCTGGCACCAAGACATTAGTAGCAGATCATTTAAGTCCTCTAAGTTCCGAAGTGTTTGTCCAACACATCCCACAGATGCTCGATTGGATTGAGATCTGGGGAATTTGGAAGTCAACCATTTAAACTCATTGTTGTGTTCCTCAAACCATTCCTGAAACATTTTTGCTTTGTGGCAGGGCACATTATCCTGGTGAACGAGGCCAATGCCATCAGGGAATACCGTGGCCATGAAAGGGTGCACATGGTCTGCAACAATGCTTAGGTAGGTGGTACGTGTCAAAGAAACATCCACATGAATGGCAGGACTCATGGTTTACCAGAAGAACATTGCCCGTAGCACCACACTGCCTCCCCCGGCTTGCCTCCTTCCCATAACGCATCCTGGTGCCATGTGTTCTATAGGTAAACAACGCACATGCACCCGGCCATCCACGTAATATAAAAGGAAACATGATTCATCAGACCAGGCCACCTTCTTTCATTGCTCTGTGGTCCAGTTCTGATGCTCACGTGCCCATTGTAGGCGCTCTCAGCAGTGGACAGGGGTCTGCATGGGCACCCTGACTGGTCTGCTACGCAGCCCCATATGCAACAAACTGCGGTGCACTGTGTGTTCTGACATCTTTCAATTTGTACCAACATTAACTTTTTCAGCAGTTTGAGCTACAGTAGCTCATCTGTTGGATCAGACCACACAGGCCAGCCTTCACTCCCCAGGTGCATCAATGAACCGTGCTTGCTCATGACCCTGTCGCCAGTTCACCGGTTTTCCTTCCTTGGACGACTTTTGATAGGTACTGACCACTGCAGACAGGGAACACCCCACAAGGGCTGCAGTTTTGGAGATGCTCTGACACAGTCGTCTAGCCATCACAATTTGGCTCAGATCCTTATGTTTGCCCATTCTTTCCGCTTCTAACACATCAACTTTGAGGACAGAATGTTCACTTGCACTAATTCACTAATACATCCCACCCACTGACAGGTGCTATGATAAGATTATAAGTGTTATTCACTTCTCCAGTCAGTGGTCATAATGTTATGGCTGATTGGTGTAGATTATATGCATGACATCACAAAGCTAAATTAAGCCAGTCTGCTGATGAGAATTTGCCTTGTACGAACCATCCTAACCTTGCAAGCTTGGATTCTAAATGTGATTATCGCAACTGAGTTTCATAATGTAAACTTGGGAGGTCTGTTTGGTTCTCAGAATTTGAGCTTGTAAGATCAGAATGGTTCTTAGAATGCGAGCGTGTGAGATCAGGATGATTCTCAGAATGCGAGCCTGTGAGATCAGGATGGTTCTCAAAATGCGAGCCTGTGAGATCAGGATGGTTCTCAAAATGCGAGCGTGTGAGATCAGGATGATTCTCAGAATGTAAGCTTGTGTGATCAGGATGGTTTTCAGAATGCAAGCTTGTGAGATCAGGATGGTTTTCAGAATGCAAGCTTGTGAGATCAGGATGGTTGTTTTAA
Organism: Esox lucius; assembly: GCF_011004845.1. Lineage (NCBI taxonomy): Eukaryota > Metazoa > Chordata > Actinopteri > Esociformes > Esocidae > Esox > Esox lucius. Next base: position 24,701,633 of record NC_047580.1, on the reverse strand, counting down.
TGTGAGGTTGGGAAATAAGGATGGTAATCCAAAAGTAATCTTGTGGGATCAGGATGGTTCTCTGAATGTGAGCTTGTGGGATATGGATGGTAATTCGAATGTAAGCTTGTGAGATCAGGATGGTAATCTGAAAGTGATTCTATGAAATCAGGATTGCTCTTGGAATGAAAGCTTGTGATTTCAGGATGGTTCTTGGAATGTGATCTTTGAATGAGAGGGAAAGCAAATTAGCTACAGATTCTTACATCCATGGCTTTGCTAGCTATAATCTCAATGATGTTCATTAATAACCACATTCCATTCAATTGGCTGACATTTTAAAATAGATATTGCTTTGTCTACACAAGTAGAAGCAGATGGTACACCCACCTTTTACGACAATGACTATATTAACGCAATTGATCAAAATGCTGCAGACATCACTAAAACCTTTGGATGTAGTCTACCTTAATACAGTGCGCATTATCCCATGTGACAAATACTCATCACTATATTTTGTAGCAGAAGATTGGCTGAACCTCTGCGAAGTCCCACTGATCATTACTCCCTTCTTGTAAATAAAGCTCTGCAGTAAAAGCTTCAATCAAGCATCTCCATTCGTTTTAAGTATAAAAATAGATGGCACCACTAAACCTGCTTGCAAAATTGGTTAACTTACTGAAGTCGATTGAAAGTCTTAATAACATTATCACCCTCTAAAGACTTCCTACTTCATGTCCAACCAGATAATCATGGACGTATAGGCTAAGGAAGCTCTGGAGTCTCATTTATCAAAGATGTAGGCGAACAAAACCTACTATGAACCTCCAGCGCACTAAAGACGCAGAAGGATCGTCCACATTGGTTTAAGGGCTCCTCTAACCCTTAACAGCAGTGTGACCTTCCAGCTGAGGACGACACTTAAAGGCAATGTACCGTACACAAGTCCAAATGTATCTTGGGTAAGAAATGCTGATGAGTTATTCCACCCTCACCTCCAAGTCCAGCTCTTCTTGAGGGACGTCGGGGGAAACGAGAGTTGGCTTCGCCATCTCTGGTACCATCTCTGGTGCCATCTCTGGTGCCATCTCTGGTGCCATCTCAGTCACTGGTTCGTCTGAAAAAAGTAGGTTAAAACGTCAGTCACACTGAACCATTACACTGAACACTGACTGTGTTTCATGTCTCTCTTACAATTCATCCTTTTACAACGCTGTTATATCTCTGTGTATTTACTAAGATGGCGCTGTCATGCTTTACCTTCACCCTTCTCTGTGAACTGCTCAAAAGAGTCTGAGTCCTCAATTCTGAAAGCAAAGACATAATATGAATATGTTTAACAATAGCACTGCAATGAACACACGCACAGTCCTATTTTAAAGATAAGGGTTAAGGGTAGAGTTAGGTAACAGTAATGGATACGTCTCTCAAGGTAAAACCTCCAAATCACATACAAACATATTTAGGTAGAAGCCTGTGACAGGAGCTCATACTGCTTTAGAAAACCCATCACTCAGCATTACAGACCCTATTACATTCTAAAGGTGAGTGTAATGACTACACTTACTAATGACAATTAACTGTGCAAAAGGTTTTGGACGTTTTACTTGTCCTGGCGGCATATCGGCCTGAAGGAAGAATTTCATGTTATTGGTTGACTCAATGGAAAGGGTGGAACTTCCAACCGTAAAGTCACTCTATTTTAGTTTCATTGTAAGATTAAGGTAAGGGTTAAGAGTTTATGGTTAGGATTAAGGGAAAGATATTTTAATTTAATTTAGGGTAGGGACAAGCACTGACCTTGGTCAAATGTGCTTTTAGAGCATTGAGCCCATTTCAAATGCAAGTCCTGCCCACTCCATTAAAGTCAACCAATTACAAATAATTTCTACCTTCAGGGCAGATCAGCCTCAAGTAATGTTTGATTAAATGAAATTCCTGTGTGCTTGCAGAAGGTTCTGTTTGTTCTTGAGAGAGGCGTATGGTTCTCCACAAACTAGGAATCAACATATTTTGATATCGCAAATTTCTGGCCATCCTCACACATTGTAACAATTCAGACAATAGTCAAGTGAGCCAAGCAAGGCATTTAACTGGGTTAAAGTGAGTCATCACAGATTTACACTGGCAATCCGCCCCTTATAAACTAATGTTTTCAATGTACATTTGCCTGGCCTAGCATAGCACTCCCAGGACTAAGAGGTATAGGATTAGGGTAAAGATAAGAACAGGGGTTAAGGCAAGGGTAGGGACAAGCACTAACCCTGGCAAATTTCCTCTCAGGTCATTGAGCATCTTTGAAATGCAAACTGACTCCATTGAGTTAAACCAATTACATTATTTTCTACCTTCAGTGCAGATTTGCCTTCAGAAACATGTTTGAGTAAGCACAATTGCCAAATGCTGATCACAAGGTCCTACGGTCACATTTCACATATGAAGAGAGATTTGCTTACTGTGAGGTGAGTAACAGACTACAGGATGTATGTCAAGATAATATTCTACTTTAGCACAAGACATGAACCACATGAAATTCAGAAATACAACTGGGCCTACATTCATTTGAATCGATACAGATTTTTTTTCTGGAACTAACATTAACTAGTATTCTCTGAAGGGCTCATGACATGGAAGAGAACATGAACATTGCCAATCCCTCCCAGTGTCAGGATGCAGAGATATATCACATATAACAAGTGAAACAAAAACATTGCAGAGTCTGTGGAAAATAATTATTCATGTACCAAAACTGATGCTATGACCTCCTGACCTTAATGAAGCAAGCTATTTGGAAGAGTTTCTTTTCAACCAACATCCTGGCCAGTGGGTGTACACACTGCTGTCTGAAGTTATAGAAATAGCATACAGAAATTTCGACAGACTGTGGTACAGACAATGCTGTTTCCCTTCTTAACATCCCAGATACGATGGCAGCATTCACTTAAAGTGAATAGCAGAATAATGCTTAGTGCGGGCCAAATTGTAGAGGAAAATCTGAATCAATTTGATTTCTAATAGAAACTAGAAGACGAATTACCCTTTAAGAAGGAAAATAACTCAAACCAAAAGGCTAAGTTTAAACCGTAGCTGTTTATCAAGCGGACACTAACTGTTCCAGAGCAGCATACAGGTTTTAATTAAATAGGCTTGAAATCTACACCAAGACTTGAAAATGGCCGTCCATCAAGGAAAAGTGGAGAAGGACAACGGGGGTGGTAGAATAGTTTCTAAAGGCATTAAAGTATTTCTTAATGTCCCCTGCTCTTGCGCTCCTCCCTTTCCCTCTCAAGTTGTGTGATGACCACTTACATACTTGAGAGTGAGATCCAAAATAATGAGTAATCTGTTTCCTTCCTTTTCAATGGTAAACCGCCACAGCTGACAAATGCAGGGCTATGAGAGGCAGTGCAAAACTGCTGAAGTGTAGATACTGGAAAGATACACAGACACTTATTTAGAATGCCCTGGGGTATCTGTGATAGCCTGGAACGTGATGTGGAAAAAGCACACAGGAAAGGAAAAAATAACAAGTCATGTACTAAGGACATTTGGTGATGTTCCCATTAGATTCTATAAAGAGATTTTGACAAAACAATATCAATGGAACATTCAATGACCACAAGAGGACAATTCATGGTTGTCAATGGGACATTGCATGACGCTCCCAAGGGAACATTCTCTGGGGAACTGTTGTCCCTGTGAGTCACCAGGATGTCACTGAGGAAAGTCATCTTGTATGTATATGTACACTGAAAAGGTATTGGCACCCTCCATAAAATTTAGCAAAAGGAAATGCAAAAACATAACACAATGACTCATGTTTTGGGCTCAAACATAAGGAGGAGCTGTATACTTTCATTAAAACATGATCATTTTTCAAAAACAAAACATTTCAGTCATTTCTCTCTTCAGAAGTATTGTAACCCCTTTCATTGCCAACAGGCTGATGGTGTTCACGGCCTAAAGAGTTTTTGTCTCATCCTACCAAAACACGATTCCAGTTACACTTCCAATAAGAAGAAAGTTCTGGTGCGGCAATGTGTGTGTTGGGTATATAGTAAAGATCCTTTCTTGCAACCCCTTCAAAAGAGCTTGTTGAAATGGAGCTGACATCAATGAGTTTATTTTGAGACCCAACGATTCCACTAGATTTAGCTTTTCTGAAACTGCGATCCATGGATTACTCTTTTCCTCCCTTATCATCTTCCTCACCATGCATCCTCTTATTTGACAAATTTGCAACAGTTCCAGAATTCTGAATTTTTTTGATAATTGCCTGATTTTATGTCAATATTCTTTTGGGGTGCCAACACTTTCGAAACCTGTTTTGAAGAAGAAAAAAAGACATACTAGTTAATTTCCTGAAGGTTGCCAAAACCTACTGAGTTGAGCATGTATGTATATACTCTGTGTCAATTTCAATTAACAGGTGTGCCTTGTTAAAGGGTGTGACAAGGCAGTGTTGGTATACAGAAGAACATACTTAGTACTGCCACTCTTCTGCAGAGTTCAATAGAGTTAACAGCCTCAGAAACTGTCAATTAACAGCATTTTAGATTGCAGTCCAAATAAATGCTTCACAGAGTTCAAGTAACAGACACATCTCAACATCAATTGTTCAGAGGAGACGGCGTGAATCAGGCTTTAATAGGACAAGACAAACCAGAAATGAATATTAGACTGGTGGAAATCTGTCCTTTGGTCTTATGAGTCCAAATTTTAGATTTCTGATTCCAACTGCAATGTCAATAAGAGACGCAGAGCAGGTGAACGGATGATCTCTGCACATGTTGTTCCCACCATGAAGCATGGAGGAGGAAGTGTGATTGTGTGGGGGTGCTTTGCTCCTGACACTGTCTGTGATTTATTTAGAATTCAAGGCACACGGATCCAGCATGGCTACCGGAGCATTCCCATCTGGTTTACGCTTACTGGGACTGGACAATGACCTAAAACAACACATCCAGGCTTTGTAAATGCTGTTTGACCAAGGAGGAGAATGATGATGCTGCATCAGTTGACCTAGCCTCCACAATCACCCAACCTCAAACCAATTGAGATGGAGCGAGATGACAGTGATGAAAAAGCAGCCAACAAGTGCTCAGCATATGTGGGAAGGAGTTGATTGCTGGAAAAGCATTCCAGATGACTACATCATGAAGTTGGTAGACAGAATGGCAAGTGTGCAAAACAGTCATCAAGGCAAATGGTTGCTAGTTTAATCCATTGAGAGGCCGTTTTTGTTATGTTTTCTAACCTTAACCATTATTCATAACATATCATACACCATATGGTACATATTAGTAGCATTCAAAACATATGATGGTTATGAATGTCATATTTGTAACATACATTTTTAGAAGCGCAGTATATTGTAACCTTACTGTCCCAGATGTATGTACACTATGTTATCTTTACCGGGTTGGTTTGTTGTGCTCTCCTCCAACATGCATGTGCAGACAAATGCTTGCTCATTGTATTAGTAGTGTGGCAAGAAGCAGAACAGCTTGGTAAGATGTGCTTCTGTGGACGTCTTTATCTTCTACCATTCTGAACCTGCTGTGCAGTTGTTAGGGTGAGAAAAATGTGTGGGGGGTACAAGCAATAAGAGATGTGGCCTTAATCGCCTTACAATATTATCCTGTCAATGAAAGGAGAGCCGGCAGACAATCAGTTTGATCTAAGAGTGAAAAGAAGCCATAATCAGGTGAATAGTTGATCAGATAGGATAGCACCACAGATGACCTACTCCATTGAAACCCGATTGGGCCGTTTGCTGTGGTTTTCCATTGAAAGGTCAGGGGTAAGTTAATGTTGGAGAACTGCAGGGGTGAAAGTGACACCTGCCCAGTACCAGCTATTTCGATCCCCTTTATAGCTCAGCTCACACACCCCTGGATTGCTGGCATTCTGAAAGGGGTGTCTCTGCTGTCTCCAAAACTAACTGGATCACTTTTTGAATATAATGACATGTTTGCGTTCCTATATAACAATATTATTTATTTTTTGACAGACCTCCCACCGAGAAAGATCGTTTGCAGCATACTTAAAAGATACATTTACCTGTAACTACTTTCAGTTTTCAGGATACTTCTACGACATGGCATTTCAACAGGGCTGGCTTGTGTCACATTTTCTTCGTAGGAAACGAGCAGAGTTACCGCGTAATTCTTATGGAAGTTGTTAGCCCAGTAATCGCCATCTGGAGTCTCGTAACGGACAACAAACTCAATGCGAGCCCCATGGTGAAGATACGGTGGGCAAAAAGAGAGCTTGAATGAAAACGTATCAGTCTCACCGTCGCCCTGTACGTATTCTGCAGGACAATCGAAGTAGTTGCTCCAGTTGTCCATAGTTGATCGAACGCACACAATTTTCTTAAATGAAATATTGAGGACTCGAACGAAGACGATAAAAGCCAGGGGTTCGTCTTCAATGGGTGAAACACTCTCCACCTCTACTTTATTCAAGTGCACCGACTTCGTCAGCGCAGTGGCAGTCGGTGTGGTCCATTCCGGACTCACACGGTAGGTCGGTTCACTAATTTTTGGTCGGTATTTTGCCTCCTCTTCCTCCCACCTGGAATCGTTCTCATCATCCGAATCAAACTGGATAAATTCCTTCACATGGGCAAGGTCTCCACCAATTGTATCGGCAAACGACACTCTCCTGCTTGTAATTGCATCTTTGATTTTCAAATATTCTGCGGTCTCATCGTAGATAGACTGTCCGCGTTTCCTCGGTATAGGAGAGGACCTCGGGATAAGACGGACGTTTGTCTCCTCGCTCTCTTCGAATTCTTCATCCGAATTACACTGTCCTTCATCATAACATTCTGCTCGTCCTTTTGACCCCTCGTTTTTTACCGTGGTGAAAAGACCCTTCCGGGGTGGTATGGTTAGAAAAGACATTTTTTCAGCCATTCACCTTTCGAGTCGCTTGTCAGTAGCACTGCTCAGATGACACAATCCAATAAAATCCTGTGGTGTGTTTGCAGTGTTTTTCTAGCGTTACGAACCGAGCAATATTGACACTCATCCAGAGTTTCAAAACGTGTTGTACCGCATGACACCAATGGAGAACTGAGATGCAAGTGCGAGTCTCTATAATGTCAACTTTTGTGGCTCTTGGAGGATAGTCCTCGACTCCTCCTTGACTTTAGCTGGAACTGTCTGTAGGCCTTATTCCCAGTGGAATAACTGTGTAATTTTAGCAGCGCTTATTGCGTTCTCCAAATTTGACATTAAACTTGGTACAACCCGCAGCTGGCGACTCCCCTTTCTTGCAGTTGTTCAGACAACCTACTTGCGTATACGCATATACTAAAGCCTGCCCTTGTATTAATCACAATAGGCGATTAATACAAAATACATCTTATATTTAGCCTTTTTATTGTTTCTAATTTGCTATTTATTATATGCAATAAAAATTACACCATTTGGCTTTGTACATTGGTAGATTAATATTTTTTTATTACATTACCTGAAGCCCTTTTTCCCGATCGGACTACAGGATTTAAATGTATTTATTATTTAAGTATAATATTCTATCCTTCCTGTGAATGGACTCTTCCCATGATGTCATGTCATTTTTATTATGTAACGTCACATTGTGTCACACTGGGCCACTGCAAAAGTGATACTGGATTGACGTTAATTGTGTGGTGGTAGATCTGCAATTGCATCGTTATTCCTGCATTGCATATTATGAAAAGTAGCCCTACAGGCTAATAGGTTAAAATCTAGGGCTTGCAGGATAGACTGTATGGCATTGATATAAATAGTGAATCCTAAGCACAGACAAGGCATATTATAGTAAAAATGTATGCCTTGTACTTTTTTCGGTTATTTGTGTTATAATGATGATTCTCATTAACAAATTCCACAGACTGGCAGACTTCCTCCTTTGATCAGTGCTCCGTCTGACCCACTAGGTGGAAGCACATTTGATATCTTTTATGTATATTGCTGAAAATTTTAGGCTGTTTGAATGCTATGTGCGTTGAATAGAGATTGTATATATTATGAACGACACAATAGTTTATCAACATGGTAAATATTTAACATAACAGTCCATTACTTGGACTGGAATAAAAACATAGTCAAGGCAAGACATATTTGTGCTCTAATATAACACCTTAATTACTAAAATAGCAACAATCTGACAAAAAAGTTCTTAATTCCACTTCTTCAGTCAGGCTACTGGATAAAATGCGACTGTAAATAAGCAGCGGTGTGCGCCCCCTAGTACGCAGCGCTGCTGAAGTCAATGTTCTGTTGTAAAACTGACTCACGGAAGCATACCCCGGTTTTTATTGGTAGGTAGGTTTCGGCGCGGCGTATTGTAACCAATCAGCGAATTGTTTTCCTGTCTCGTAATGTAATAAACATCGCGGACCGAAAATAGTGAAGGGAAGGACAAATGTAAACAGCCGTATAAGTATTTGCACTCTTCAACTAAGATTTGAATGACTATAATACTTTATTATTTTGAACTCGAATTGTTGGACTGATATCCAGCTTTTAAAAGAATGGGGCCGAGTGTTGACACGAAGAACACATACAACGCAAGGTAAGCTAGCCAGCTAGCTAGCTCCCGCTAGGCCGCTGGTTAAATTTACGCGGAAAAGGAGGGCAAGTATAGTTAGCCCACTTGCTTGCTAACTGTTTATAGGAAATACTAATGACTATATAACTAGTCATATGTGTAAAGAACAAGTTATCCAGTTATATCAAAGTAAATAATTCCATTACTTCTATCTCTGATTTTGTGGGATAATATCGCGTTAGCCAGCTAAATCGCCCAAAATGAGCGAAAGAATTAGCTGCAGCAAAAAGTCTGCAGAAGACTCCGCACCGAAGAAACGATGCCTGTCCCCTGAGTTGCTCGGCGAGTCCCCGCTTCCTAACAAGTTAGCCAGATTGGACGAAAAAGTGTCCGATGAAATACCTTTGAATGCTAATGGAAACAAAAATGGAGATGTCAATAAAGTGCCAAATAAGAAAGATAACGATGGAAATGATGAGATTGGACTAGATGGGCAAAAGCTACCGGGGGAGGAAATTAGTGCAGCTGTCACTTTCAGTAACCAAACCGGCGCTGATGAAAGTACTCCGTTGGATGCACCAGTCACTAGCGATGGAAGGAAAGTAGATAACCATGGAAGTGCTGGGGCTGGAGATTGCCGACCCTCTACTTCACTGGACCAGTCTGATTCGGCCGCAATAGCAGCCGCCGAGGCACTCGCTAGTCTCACAAGAGCGGCTGCGGAAGACGAGGCCACACAAATGCCCTGTTCCTCCAAAACAATAGGACATAACGAGAGAATGGGACAAAAAGTTAAGCGTGGCTACCGCGAGTTCTCAAAGGAAAGATTAAAATCAGAAAGGGGTATTCATACGCAGGCAGTAGCTGCCGATAGCTCTACCTCACTGCGTGGAGTTGACAGGGCGGATGTTGACGACTTGCCCGATGTGGACGAGGAAGACGATTCAATACTTGGATCTTCTTCCACGCCAAGTTCCTCTTACCCGTCAGATAATGATGATGACGATGACGGAGAGTGCGCTATAGTGTCAGTGAAGATGGCCCCGGAGATCAGACAATCGGTTGCACTTCTAGCTCAGGTACAGATGAAGCTTGACGCTCTGGAGAAGAAAGGCGCAAGGCTCCACCAGCGGTTAGAGATGAAGATGAGCCACCAGCGGCGCCCACACCTGGACCAGCGCAGCTCTATTACACAGGCCATCCCTGGCTTCTGGGTTACTGCAGTATCCTTTGGAGTATTCATACACAAACGATCTCTTAATCAATTAAACACACATCCTAGGTGTCAAAAAAGTAAATACTGACTTGACATCTTTGAAGCACTGGGAGAGCCTGGACGTGTTGAGTGTGTTGGTATTTTTAATTCCCTTTTCTTTGACTCAAAGTTGTGAAGTTGTTGAACCACCCTCATCTCTCTGCTCACATCGATGAAACTGATGAAGATGCTCTCAGTTACATGACCAACCTAGAGGTAAGGAAAATAATTTCAGTAGATTATTAAATTAACATTCAGTCTTCTCCGTGATCTGTCTATTTATCAGATGCCTCTGAGTTACATCTTTTGTCTTCTCAGATTGAGTCCATTAAGAACAACAAGCTTAGCTACAGAATTGGCTTCCACTTCAGACGGAACCCATACTTCCAGAATAACATCTTAGTGAAGGAACTTCACCTGGGAATGGGAGGTGAAGGCTGGTTTAATTTTGCTGGTTTGCTCATTCCCTGACAGATGTGCTGAGGCACAGTGAATCCAGCCAATTGAAAATGTGTATTCATGTATAAAGGAAGCTTCCACAGCAGTGTCCTGACTATTAGGCTTCATGTCTTTTCCCAGGATCCCCGGTGTCTTTCTCCAACCCCATATTGTGGCACCGTGGTCAGAACCTGGCTGCTCACAGTGAGCCCAGGAGGTCGGGCCGTGGTGGCGTTTACCAAACCTTCTTCAACTGGTTCAGTGACCACAGCAGCCCCGGCAGAGACGATATAGCACAGGTACGGTAAACTGACTGAGGTCCTATAACTGTACACTGAAACGAATGGGTTGAAACAGCCAGATGTCATCCATGAGGTAATCCACATTTTACACATCCAGTGGTGTCCACACGACACACAGCTTGGCTTGTACACTTTATTTCATGGCCCTTGTGTAACACGATTACAGCACCAATCCAATACACTCTTCTCTCTGTGTGCTGGGTGAATGTACAGATTCTGAAGGACGACCTTTTCAGAAATCCTCTTCGATACTATCTGACCCCGCTCTGGGAACCCCGGGAGAATGGCAGGTGAGCTGCAACTCAAACATATACTGAATATACTGAGTCATTGTCCGAATCCTTAACTATCCCTTTAATCAAACATTTTAGTAACACTTAAGACAGCATGATGTTTTCGAGGATGTTATGAATGTTACTTGAAAAATGCATGCTGCTCCTACCTTCAGTACCGGTGGGCCCAAGGCAGCCGACAACAGCAACGGGGATGATTGTGTGGTGATATCCGACTCGGATGAGGAAGAGCCGGCTAAGCCTGGACAAGCTCTTGGAAGGGGGGAGGAGGAGGAGGATGAGGAGGAACAGCATCAGGGTCGAGATGCCGGTGAGGGAATATTGTAATAGAAATATGTAATAGCATGATTTCCTCCTTCACCACACTGTCCTTTGGTTTAGGTCTACCAGTATTTCTGGATGAATGACTGTAATGCCTAGTAAGTTGTCTGTATGAGTAATGCAGTTGAATCTGAATAGACAGTGAATATGTCCTCAGAATCAGATGAAAGCCCAGAGGAGGAGGATATTGAAGAGGAGGTGATAGACGGTAAGATATTGTCCACAAGCCGAAATGTTATTTGGAGTGTTGTTGGACGCAACACAACTGTTTCCAACAAACTGTTCATTTACACACATTTTATCAACAGGGGGAATTAAGATGAAGACTTTGACCCTTTGCAGAAGACCGTTATATGCCTACTCCAACTAGGCTTTTAACATACCAGTCAAAATTTGGACACACCTACTTATTCTAGGGTTTTTCTGTATTTGTATTATTTTCCACATTGTAGAATAATATGGAACACATCAAAACAAAATAACACATGAAATTAAGTAGTAACCAAGGAAGTGTTAAATACATATATATATTGTTCAAAGTAGCCACACTGCCTTGATGACAGCTTTCCACACTCATAGCATTCTCTCAACCAGCTTCATGAGGTAGTCACCTGGAATTAATTTCAAACAGTCTTGAAGGAGTTCTCACATGCTAAGCATTTGATGCTGCTTTTACTTCGCTCTGCAGTCCAACTCATCCCAAACCATCTTAATTGGATTGGGGTCTGGTGATTGTGGAGAAACGGTCATCTGATGCAGCACCATCACTCTCCTTCTTGGTAAAATACCCTTACACAGCCTGGAGGAGGGTGTTTTGGATCACTTTCCTGTTGAAAAGTGGAAAGTATACTTCTTGAGTTGACTATATCTTGACAAATGATAGCCAATACTTCTTGAGTTGACTATATCTTGACAAATGATAGCCAATACTTCTTGAGTTGACTATATCTTGACAAATGATAGCCAATACTTCTTGAGTTGACTATATCTTGACAAATGATAGCCAATACTTCTTGAGTCGACTATATCTAGATATAGTCCCCCTAAGTGGAAATCAAATGGGATGGCGTATCGGTACAGAATGATGTGGGAGACAGTGTCACCAGCAAAGCACCACCACACCTCCATGCTTCACCGCGGGAACCCCACATGCAACGATCATCTGTTCACCCACTTTGCGTCTCACAAAGTCACAGTGGTTGAAACCAAAAGTCTCAAATTTGGACTCATCAAACCGATAAGAGCCAGCTTTCCACCAGGCTAATGTCGATTCCTCATGTTTCTTGGCCCAAGTAAGTTGTTCCTTGTAGTTTTTCTTCAATAGGGTTTTCTTTGCTGCAATTGGACCATCAAGGCCTGAATCATTTAGAATCCTATGAACAGTTGATGTTGAGATGTCTGCAGTTAATTGCTGCTTTCTGAATCTGGTAACTAATGAACTCTGTAGCAAAGGTAACTTTGGGTCTTCCTTTCCTGAGGCCGTACTCATGAGAGGCGGTTTCGTCGGTGCTTGATGGTTTTTGCAAATGCGCTTGAAGAAGGTTTGAAAGTTCTTAAAATGTTCCATATTAACTGACCTCATGTCTTTAAGTAATGATGGATGATGTTTTTTCTTAGCTTATTTGAGCTGTTCTTGTCATAATATGGACAGTAGCGACATAATGGTCTTCTGTATACCAAGCTTACCTAATCCTAATACAGCTGTTTGGCTCAAACGCATTAAGAAGGAAAGACATTTTACAGACATTTTACAGACACACCTGTTAATTGAAATGTATTCCTTCATGAAGCTGGTTGAGAGAATGCGAAGTGTATAAATACCTGTCATCAATGCCACGGGTGGCTACTTTGCAGAATCTGCAAAAGGAAATGTATTTTAATCTGTTTAACACTTTTGGTTGCTATATGATTCTGAATGTGTTTTTCTTATTTTAGATGTCTTCACTATTATTATTATTATACAGTGTAAAAGAGAGTAAAAATAAAGAAATACTATTGAATGAGTAGATGTGTCCAAACCTCTGACAGGTATTGTAAGTGTTAAAAAAACCCATGTTAATCATACTTATATGAATGGGAACCCATTCTAAAAGTTCTGCTCATCTCCTTCAGATGACAGCGACCAGGAGGCCAGAGAGGATGACTCATCGTATGGAGAGAAGGATGAAGAGGCGGATGTGAAAGAGGTGGATGAAGCACTAGATCACAAGGTCACAGACCAAGATGAAAAGGATGATATTGAGGTAGACGAAGAAGAGGATGACGGCTAAGTTAGTTTGTTCTTCCCAATCTCTTGTTTCTAATTATGCACAGAAGTTAATAAGTTGTGGATGCTTGACTGCATTTTAAAATCAGGGTACATATGTCAACGCCAGGACACACTGTTTTGACTGTATATTTGACTTTTTGGATTTTTGGTAAATATTCTTTGTTACTTGTCTCCATTTCTAAGGAGCAATGTCTAACTTAATTCTGCATCTTTAAAGGGGTATTAATATTATTAGTTAGGGAATAGTTCAAGACAGATTAATTCAGTTAATTATTGAATTTACTCTGATAGGGCTATTCAATTCAACATTTGAATAATACTGATATAGAATATTCTATGAGGTTTGACACCCCCTGATTTAATTATTTAATGCTACCAAGTTTTGGGTGTATCTTTTTTTGCAAATGATGCAATTAAGCAATTCTTGAACTTTTCTTATTATAAATTTGATCTCTGACGAGGTAATATATTCCCAAAACATCTCGTATGCACTTGGTACTGAACCAAATCTTGTTCTCAGGGATGACCTTTTCGGCTGTTTTTATAGAAGGAAACTGATTGATTTTGGAGAATATATACTATATTATTATTTCTTCCAGCCCTGCCATTGTTTTTGTGTATCTGTGTAAAGTAAGTTGTCATATAGTTTGTGTTAGTCTAATAAGGTACTGTAGATATGTCACCAATATTTCCATGCCTTTTTTATCATAAACTTTGTTTGTAACTGTTACCCAGATTCATTCATATTCATACCTTTTCTAGTAATATTTGTAATTAAATTCCTTTAAGTATACTTTAACATATTAATTGAGTTATTGGTGTGGAATTCAAAATGTTGTAACATGTGTGTGTGTGTGAATCTTAAAAAAGTTAAGCCACATCACATTTACTTGGTTTTCTATATAATAAAAAGTGTATCAATTTAAAGTCAGAAAGATGCCATTTAATAGTTTTAATTAGTTGCTGTACAGGGGGAACATTTTCAGTTAGTGTTGCCTGAAAGGCATTGACCAGTGTGGTCTAACAGCGTAATGGACTGTTAGCCAAGGGCTGCTCTTAAACAACTGGTACAAAACCAGTGTTTTCATGTTCTTTATTCAGACAGGTTGATAGCATTTGCATGTACATATTTAAAAATAACCTTGGGTGCAGAGTTCAGGTTTGTTAAGTTTAACTCCGTTAACTGTCTGGAATTTGACATGTAGGATAGGCCTACATTAACAGAAAGTAATATTTTGTGTGTGGAATTTTATAGTATGCTGTAGTTTTAAGGGTGAAATTGTTTTTTACTAAGAAGATTATGTCCACATTTTGAATCAGTCTTAATTAAATAACATGTTGCTATATATTTTTTGTTTACTGTTATTTTTCTTTTATTGTCCGAGTTTTCGCAAGGTACTGTTACGTTAACAGTATTATGTCAATTCTACCTTTTTGGAGTAAGTATATTGTCAAACCAGTAGGTGGCAGTATATGAAGGTTAAATTATCTCAAACTTTTCAGCACATATGATGTACAGTTTATTTGGTGGTAGTTATTGAACAGTACCAATAACAAAGTAATTTAACTTAAGAAAAGGCCTTCGGTGTATCCAATGCAGCAATGTCTTGCTGGGTGATTCAGTTACAAAATGTATTTCTGATGCCATATTCTTATATGACCCTGCAAACCTGCAGTGTGTTATTGCATTTAGAAGGCTTCAAATGTTTAAAACTTCTTCCACTTTGAAATGTGTAATGGTTTTCTTGAACGGAACGATGATGCCCAACAAAAGAGTTCCATTAATTATACACATGATCAAGTTTCCTTAATAGGGATCTGTGCCGTGGATTTCCTTAATAGGGATCTGTACCGTGGATTTCCTTAATAGGGATCTGTACCGTGGATTTCGCATGAAACAACCTCATACAGACAATCAAGATCTGACTTTGACGTTATGATTGAGAGGAATAGCTTGGCCAATTTCTGTAGATTGTTAATAGATAATAACATAGATGTTAATGTGTATTCCAGTTCTGACATGACGCAGGTCAGTGTGTGATATCATTTAGACTTTCATATTCACATGTTAGGTCTTTGCTCTGCAAATAGCCCCAGGCGGGACATTTTTGGACAGGCCCGGACAAAGGAACAGCAGCAATGTTGCAATGGAACACTTAAACCCTTGATTCCACTTTTAATGCACAGCTATAAATATTCCACTAGCAAAAACCTGTCCTGCTGTTAGCTTCAGGACACAAAGGCATGCTGTCTAGGAGGGGCCCTTACTATTAATAAAAGCAATGGGGGGAAAAAACACTGTGTACATATGCCGTCAATTGATCACACAGTACTTCAAACACAATATCAATATTATCTTGTTTCAACTCTGACTACTTTTATTCAGCCCACTGGATTACTGTAGCACCTCATGGGCTTTTGTTCAAAACCAAAAATGCTTTTATGTGTATGAATTAGTTATGGAGGTGGTTTCCAGTATATTGATCATGCCAAGCAAACAGATTGCAGAGCAAATAAGGTAATCCAGATACAGAGCTGAGGCATTGTTTTGTGGTTGGAGCATCGTGTGTTAAGGCTTTGTATTATAAAGGGTGGCACAAGACAATACTACGTTACAGTCCCACAGGGGTCAAGTCAGTGTGACTTCACAAATCTACTTCTTACGTGGCCAACATCTACCTTCCCTGGTTTCATCAGGAGAGTTACTGAACTCAGCCAATTGTCCAAAGAAGACCCTAAAAGGATGAGAGTAAAGGGTTGCCAATGGTACTATGCCTATTTGCATCTTAATACAAGATGGCCCATAAAAAAAGGCATCTTATGCATGTATACTGCATGCAGTTTTTGTTTTCTACACCTGTCCTGGTATGTGCTGTGCTTAACTTGTGAGATGAACTAAGTGAGATAAAATACGGGTAGTTCAATTGAGCAAAAGCCATGGCGGTGGAAGGGAGAACAAATAGCAAGAAGGAGCGTGGGAGATACTGAGAGGGGGGAGATAGATGATTGGAGTGATTAGCTTCAGCCAGGCCTCCCAGGCCTTGACAGATAAGCCCAGCAGATGGAGGGCTGTTATCCGAGAGATCGCACAGAGCATGGTGACTGCCTAGTCACAGAGAGAGGCATGACCTCACTGGATGGATGGGTGTGAGCAACCCCCGACACACACACACACACACGTTTGCATGTACACTCACGTGCTTGCATGTAAATCAGTGACGCACTCACGCACGCCCACCCACATTAATTCATGCATGCAGACGTGTACACACACACAGCTTAACACCTCCCTGCGGTACATGCTGGGCACTCCAACGGGCACTATCTTTGTCCCCTTCCACTGCCTTCACTGATTGCTGGTAGAAGACAATGAGTTTAGGCACCGGGTGAACCGACGGAAAGAACAATGCAGGCCCTACTGTCTCACCATGACAATGAAACAGATGATAGGGGAGAGAGACTCACAGGAAGCGGGGGAGAGAGACGTTTCCAGGAATAATTTGGTGGATTTTTGATTTTGATTGAAGTAGATGAAAGAGCTGATTGAATTCAATTCGTATGCTGATACGCACTCAGTATTCATTGCGGCCAGTGTGAACAGCATTTGAGAACGAGAACGCTGAGAGTTTCTCAGAGCAAGAAGCGAGTGCCATTCACACCTCAATAGCTCGACTTACTTCCCCAACTGGGTCTCTCCGCTCTCCAAGCAGATGAAGAATACGGTAAACGTGCAGGTGGTTATGGAACCGCCAGTAAAGTTGAAGAGGAAGTTGACGACAACAGTGCATGTTGAAAACTAACTGTCTCCCTTGAACGCATTCTGCTCCAAAATCCGCTATAGAGTATTCATCTTTAATGAGCATTAGGAGCTTTAATACGCTCATCAATTCTACTCTCACCAGAGTGGTAACAGATTAATCTCCCAGGACAGATGCAGCATACCTTTATTCATCCCCAAAGCGTTATCCACTCCCTTCACACTTTTATTTGAGGCAAGGATTCTTAAACAGCTGTCTATTCACCCAGCCGCATTTTACAGTCAGGGAGAGTGCCAGCCTTGTCTTCTGTGCAGATGGTGACTGGGTGGCTGGTTAAGGCCTGGTGAACACGTGGCATACTGCCGGTTGTACACATGCAGACAGACAGCTGCAGAGGAAAGCTGCCGCCTTCCTCCACTGTAAAAATCTGCAAAAACCCTGCTTCCAGTTCCAATACTATACAAGTACAGACTGGAATTTATGAGCGCCACGTATGCACTCTTCATGTCAAAGATGTTTTGATTGCTGTTCTCTTTTGATATTCATTTGAGCACAAAGCTTTTCATGTCATTTACAGCACCTGTTCCCCTATCTTTTGTTACCATTTTATTTTGCAGTTGAAGGGTCTTTTATCTGTTAAAACAATATACGTCTATTTTTGGGGGTTTTTCAAGTCCTGTAAGTGTGAATACTCTAGCCAGTCCTAAATGATAAAACCTGGATAAAATATTGTCTGTCAGAAAATAAATCAAGTCTATTTCCAGACGATCTGTCAGAGCAATAATAGTTTTTTTTTCCCCCTCTTAGGGCCTTGGTTTTGTCCTTGGACTTTTTGTTTTGATTGATGTGTCTCGCCCTCCTTTAAAGCTCAGAGGTGCTGCTTGAGGCTCTGTGGGCTGTCTGTTGTTCAAGGTTTTCAATCCCACAGTAATCGCATGGCACATTACCTGGGGGTCAGAGGGAGAGATCCAGAAACATACACAGACTACTAATATCACTTCACATATGGGCCTCCATGGTCATTGTACGTGTTATGTTTGCAGGTGTAGTACTTTTCTTTTTCCTGTTAAAGGAGACTGTCTACAAATGGAGGCTGTCCAATGCACTTGAGATGGGGTGTAGTTGTATAGCAAGTGTCTTGTGATCGAGTGATATACAAATGAATATACCACCTGCTCTTGAATTTTACGGTTTCTTTGACTCATAAGAAAGTCTCTTTGCAAATGACAGCAATACCAGTATCATTCAGGTATGGTTCCTGTGCACAAAACCAGATGTTAACAGAAGACTGGGAGGGCTGTGCTGGTACATCGTACAGCTACTCTCGCTCAGAGGATTTAGCTTATAGTGGATGAGCACAGGGCCGACATGTTCATTGAAAAGTCCAATGTAAGTAATATTTAAGTGGTTCGCTATAAAGCACGTTAACGAAGCCCTATAAATGAATGATGTTAGTGAAGCCCTGTAAATCAGTGACATTAGTGAAGTCCTGTGAGTAAATAAAGTTATTGAAGCCCTGTAATTCAACGATGTTAGTGAAGCCCTGTAAATTAGTGATGTCAGAGGTTCCCTGCAAATCAGTGACATAACTGAAGCCTTATAATTCAGTGACGTTAATGAAGCCCAGTAGATCAGTGACATTAGTAAAGCCCTGTGATTCAATGAACTTAGTGAAGCCCTGTAATTCAGTGATGTTAGTGAAGCCCTGTAAAGCAGTGGTGTTAGTAGTGTCCTGTAAATCAGAAACATTTATGGTGTCCTGTAAAGCAGTGACGTTAGTGGTGTCCTGTAAATCTGAAACATTTGTGGTGTCCTGTAAAGTAGTGACGTTAGGGGTGTCCTGTAAAGCAGTGACATTAGCAGTGTCCTGTAACGCAGTGACGTTAGTGGTGTCGTGTAAAGCAGTGATGTTAGTAGTGTTTTGTAAATCTGAAACATTTTTGGTGTCCTGTAATAACACAGTGACGTTAGTGGTGCCCTGTAAAGCAGTGACGTTAGTGGTGTCCTGTAAAGCATTGACGTTAGTGGTGTCGTGTAAAGCAGTGATGTTAGTAGTGTTTTGTAAATCTGAAACATTTGTGGTGTCCTGTAATAACGCAGTGACGTTAGTGGTGTCCTGTAAAGCAGTGACGTTAGTGGTGTCCTGTAAAGGATTGACGTTAGTGGTGTCGTGTAAAGCAGTGACGTTAGTGGTGTCCTGTAAAGCAGTGACGTCAGTGGTGTCCTGTAAAGCAGTGACGTTAGTGGTGTCCTGTAAAGCAGTGACGTTAGTGGTGTCCTGTAAAGCAGTGACGTTAGTGGTGTCCTGTAAAGCAGTGACGTTAGTGGTGTCCTGTAAAGCAGTGACGTTAGTGGTGTCCTGTAAAGCAGTGACGTTAGTGGTGTCCTGTAAAGCAGTGACGTTAGTGGTGTCCTGTAAAGCAGTGACGTTAGTGGTGTCCTGTAAAGCAGGCGTAACCGGTCAGTTTGGTGCTGCCCACCACTGTTGACTACAGAGTGAGTTGTACGGAAACGTGAGCTCAGCGCTGATTCATGACTCATTTCCTTAGCTGGAAAGAGAAGGATGCCTCCCACAGAGAAAGGTCAAAAAATAACACAAAGACCCCACTGCTCACATCCAACATGGATGTAATCTGGACACGCCACTGTAGAGAACATTTGGCCCAAGTCCAATCATTAAGGTCTCCATCTCCTGCTTCCCCGATGAGCCCGGGCCAGCCAAAACTGATGGGGAGGATGGTAAATAAATGCATGGCACCCCAGCTGATGGGAGGGTAAATGTTCTTTGAATGAAACACAGCTCTGTTCAGTACTGACAGAGAACCTGGCTGAGAAGTTATTCAGGAGTCTTTTTGGCACAGGATCTGTCCATTTAAAATCAAGTGTCAACTCCTTCCATCAGAGACACAATGATGTGCAAACCTGCAATGCAGGGAGGCCACTATCTGAAACGGTTCAATCCAGCCCTTAGGCTATTTATTTGAATGCTTTCCTGTTCCCTTTCATCTTCTGTATGCCTGATGTGTCAGTTAGGGCTTTCCACAAAATCAATGGTGGATAGAAGAGAATGGTCTTTAGTCATTTCAGACTTAGAGCTGGTTTGAAAGAATGAATGTGTTCTTTAAAATGCCCCCTCCTGGTTACTTTGTGACCGTTGTCGTGAGCCCAGGAGCTGGTCCATCAAGAATCTGAGGAATCTTTAGGACTCTTCTGGCTTTAATGTGGAGCTGAACAGCTCTTTCAGAACACAGTAGGGAGCTGTGACATCAGAATGAGTATGTAAAGCTACTGTATATGCACAACTAAGGTATAGAACACCATAACATACAGTGGATCTCAAAAGAATGAACGGATGTTTTCACATTTTATTTTGTTACAACATTAAATCAAATTAATTTGCAATTTTGCCACTAAGTGAAAAATGTCATCAGCAAATTGTTTTAAATTAAATGATTGCTAAGTATTCACCTCCTTCACGCAAGCCAAATACAACACATAATTCTGAAACCCCATCCTTACTGTGAACCATGGTGGTGGCAGCATCATCCTATGGGGATGTTTCTCTGTATCAGGGCCAGGAAAGCTTGTGAAGATAGAGGACACATTTAATGCAGAAAGTACAAAGGAATTCTGGAAGAAAACTTAAGTCTGCCAGAGACCTGGGATTTGGGAGAAGATTCTTCCAGCAGGACAATGACCACAAACATACAGCCAAAGCCACACTGGAGTATGTTAAAAACAAAAAGATCAATGTCAAAGCCCGGACCTCAATCCAATTGAGAATATGTGGAAAGAGTTGTTCACGAAAGCTCTTATTCAAACTTGACTGAGCTTTAGCAAAGAATTGGCAAAGATTGCTGTGTCCAGATGTGCTAAGCTGAAAGAGACTTACCCAAATAAAGTAATGGCAGAACTTTATGCGAAAGGTTCGTCAACCAAATATTGACTAAAGGGGTTCAATCAATTATTTTCTGTTTTGTATATTTAATTAATTTCGAAGAATTTGTAGACTTTCACGTGGCAAAAACTACAGATTTTAATTTGGAACACACTAAATACAATGTGTGTTACCTTTGAAATACCTTTGAAAGCCACTATAGTTGAACAGATGAGGATATCTGAAGAAAAAATAATAATTGAAATAAATGGAAATAATAGCCTGAAATTGCATTTTAATTTTTTATATATCAAAGTTCATAACATTATAGCATTTTAAATGTATTTTTCTCATTTAGAATTCTAGTTTATTACCCTGTTTACTTAAGTCTAAAAATCTCTGAGGTCAGACTTTCCCTCTACCAGCACCAAGTGGGTTAAAAAGGTGGGACGACATGAGCTTTACCCTAGTACTATAATGGTGACAGGAGTAGGGGGGTGGGAGCAGCAGGAGGGAGTGAAGGGGGAGGAGAAGGGGACAGCCCTCCAAACACCTGAAGTCACAGACCCAAAGCACCCTCAAGAGGAGAGGACATACTCACCTATTCACCCAGTTTTTAGGAGGTTGGGGATATGGGAATACGACTTGTGCTCGACGTGATCATTCTATAATTCTTGATCGGATTTCACTTTTTTCTGGTGTTGTCTGGATATTATTCGTGTGACGCTGGAAACTGGACGCTGGAAACTCTTGCACTAGACTTATAACTGAGTAAACGTTTAAGCATTTAATACCTTTTTAAACGGATTTTCGATTAGGAGTTGAGTTTATACCTCTCATTGTGGACGGAGACGCCAAAGGAATGTAGCGACAATATTTTATAATCTTTCTGTTCTGTTATAGGACATAATACCAGCGGGCTGAAAAAGCAAACAAAAGGTAAGCTACGTTAACAAGTTTTATCTAGACAGTCATCACAAGTAATTGTTTATTTGTTTAGTCAGTGTGCTGAGAGAACAACGTAATTACCAAGAGAGAGGTTAACCTACATCTGGTGAGGGGGTCAACGCACTGTGTTTTGATGTGTGAGTTCACAGGTAAACGCGATGTTATCTAAAGCCAGTGATCGTCATGGTCAAGAAAATAATTATTGCACAGTCAACTGTTCATTAGTTTTCTCGTTAGACATGTACAACATTAAGATATTAACAAAATAACACGTTTTAAAATAGTCTGTTCTCGGGACACATTCAACCTTAAATAAAATGTCTTGGCAGAAAATGGAACATAACAAAAATAATGTTAGGTTTATAATGTTAGAATAAGTGCTTATAAACCACAGCCTGATATTTATGGCTGGGCACAAATTCCAGTAGTCAGTGGGAAAATAGTTGATGAATTTACAGTCTATAAAGTTCTATTTATGCATTTCTATGAAGTGCTTTAAATAACTTTCTGTATAATTAACTCCCTTTTGTAAAAAAAAAAAAGGTTATTTGTAGCAGATGTAGGAATACTCTGTGGTGTACTTTATAAGAAAAATAAGAGCATTTCAGGGCGTATATCTGATAACTACACCTTTGGGGAGACAATTTAATGGACGTTATGGACAGCTTTTAGTATTCATAATTTATAAAAGATCCTCTTCAGCAAAGTGCAGATACTACATAATGAATGCTTACGTAAAAGTAACACTTACCTACCAACACCCCAACCGTCAGATGTCCAACTGTTTCCTCTGCCATGTCGTTTTTTGAATCATGCATGAGGCTACAGTTCTGGTACTATAGGCCCAAAAACGACTTTGTAGCACGAACAGGACTACGTATTCTATACAGTATGTCTCCTAGGCCCTAGCTCAGACACACACAAGCTCACATCACACAATGACAAAGAGCGCTGTCTCTCTTTATTCCTCCTCTTTCCTTTCTCTCTGTTTTTCATACTGTCTTTTATACACATACACTAGACCAGTGTCCGAGAAAAGTTCAGTGACTGTTTCAGAAGAAATTGGCTCTTTGTAATGATGTAACGTAGACCTGTCTTCTTTCCAGCCTATTTCTGCTATGGCCGAGAAAGCAACTCAGACCTTACTCCTCCTGTTGGGTGTGTGTATTTGCACCTCAGGACTCCAACAGTCTGCTCCCAGGGTACGTCTGTCCTTCAAAGGTGAGCTACCGGACCAGAACACACCCAGACACACAGGCACTGCTCATCTGTCCACTGGGAGGGCTTCCAGGCCCACTTGGTTCCGTTATTACCTTTTAGGCCCATAGGATTTCAGTCAACTCCAGATTTCAGAAGGTCTTGTGAAAAACAGCCAGACATGTGCAGCCAGGCAGACACCTAATGTGGGTGGCCAAGTCTACACACCCCTAGAACCTTCTTGAAATTGAGCTGCCCTAAAATGAAATCATGAAAGGTATTTGATTAAAACAATTTCCAACAGATTTACGCAAACCTACTTCATATTTCCAAAGATGAGGACAGCTGTAGAACATTTTCCTATTTACTAAATTAAAACAAAAACATCTTTGTTGTCTATGTCTTCACACACCAGACTAAATTCTTGATGCAATTGGCTTTGGCAGCCATTACAACTGTGAATCCTTTTGAGTAATGTTCTTACATTTTTGGGGGCAAAATGACTCAAGCTCAGATAATTTAGGTAGGAATAATTAATGATGGACAGCAATATTTAGATCTTGTCTGAAATTTTAAAGCAAACTTCAAGTCAGGACGGTGACTGGACCAGTCAGGAAGACTCTTCCTGGAAAGATATTTTGATTTGCTTTTGGCATAAAATACATGTAATTGTCTCGCACTCTGTGTGGTGTTGGATTGGATTTGATCAAAACCTGTAGTTAAGTCAGAAAGTGAATGTTAATGTGAGGTGATGCAGTAATGCTTAACTGCCTTGTTTTAAGCAAAATGGATGATTTGGAGGGCTTATTTAACTCAGGCTTCCTTCTTTTTACTTTGTCATACAGGCCAGTAATTAGTCCCTTTGAATTTTTAAGAATTTTGCTGACAGCACAGTTCTGGGTATACTAATCTCCGGCAGGTACTAAGTAGATGAATAAAATCGAAATAAATGCAAACGGAATAAAGCCAACGAAAGACATTTAGGAAAACCTTCCTCAGTCTTATGAAAACCTTACATAAGTTGCTTCTGCAATGACTCTCGGGTGTGAAGATGTGTACAATCATCACGTCTGCATAACTCATTTGAAAAAGGGGCCATAACTTTTCTTTCTCCTTAAATTGTGCTGTAGTCTGTGTTGACATGTAGGAAGAAAATCTGCCATTTTCACTTTTAGCTGACGTTTAAAGGCACCAAAACTCACCAGCGATTGGTACACACAGTTTGTTTCCTCTTTTATATGTAAAAAGCTTATATCCGGCTTACATGTAAGTAGTTCATGAATGAAAACAAAAGGTGGATGTTGCCCTTCATAACAATTGAGCCAACGCCCAGGCTCTCATGTAGATTTTTTTTATAGTGTTAATTATATATTCATGGTAATTATTCAAGAAAGCATTTAAGTTGCTGGAAAATCCATCATTTGATCTGTGACACGGAGCTAGGTGAAGACAAGCTCAAGCCTTGTGTTGGTCATTTCTGTTCCCACGTTGCCTCCTCCAAGAGCCGTCATTAGCTGTAATTGTATAGTATTGGATTCCAAATACTTGAAGCCTTTGATCAAAATAATGCTGAAAGACTACAGTACTAACCCCTGTGCTGTCGTCACTCCTTGCACACACACAAACACACACACAGACACACACACATACACATGCACATACACACACACACACACGCACAGACATACACACAGATCGGTGACTGTAATTCCTTTGGAATATTTTACCTGTAATTAAGTATTAACTGCATAATTCAGGTGTGGGAAATGTCACATAGATTTCAAGTTTTATTCCTGTTCAGGTATACCACAATACGTTTTATTCCTGTTCAGCTATACCACAACAAGTTTTATTAATGTTCAGGTATACCACAACAAGTTTTATTAATGTTCAGGTATACCACAATACGTTTTATTCATGTTCAGGGATACCACAACAAGTTTTATTCCTGTTCAGCTATACCACAACAAGTTTTATTAATGTTCAGGTATACCACAATACATTTTATTCATGTTCAGGGATACCACAACAAGTTTTATTAATGTTCAGGTATACCACAACAAGTTTTATTCCTGTTCAGCTATACCACAACTGGTTCTATTAATGTTCAGGTATACCACAACTGGTTCTATTAATGTTCAGGTATACCACAACAAGTTTTATTAATGTTCAGGTATACCACAACAGTATGCAGCAAGCAGCTGAGAGGTTAGAACGGCCAGGAACAAAATCTTGCTATTATGAATCCCTGGACTGACAAGAATTTTAAAAATCTGTTATTGTCCCTGTAACCATGGTACTTAACCTTAATTTATACTGTAATTTCTTTAAATCTGGATAATAGCATCTGCTAGATGACTAAAATATAGATGATAGATGTTAGTAGCAATTTCAGTCTCCTACCAACAGAATGGCAAATCTGTCCTAAGACAATGGACTGTTGGTCACATTGATCACTTTTTTGTGTAGTATTTTATTATGCTATAGCTGACCATGCAGATTTTCTTGTGTTAGCTGTACATTAATGTACAAGAAAGACAAAAAGGTATTTACATTCATTATTGTATCTATTATAACACAGTTAAAGGTGTCTAAGGCATGACTGGCCTCTCAGTGGAGTTTGCTGGTAAAAACCTACACCAATGAAGACTAATTTGGTGTCAAGTGCCAAGGATCAGTTTTGCTTTTTATATAAGCAACACGGGGCACCTGATCCTAGATCAGCTCTCTCACTCTGAGACACTTTGTGAATGTAGGCCCAGATTAACAATGCATTTGTGTTTGCATTCAAGTATAAGATTAGTTGGTTGCAGTGTTCATCACAAGCATTGAGCCCCAACACTAATTGTGTAAATTGTGACTAATAATAGGGGTATGTCTGTTACTGGTGTTGAAACAACATGATTATACCAGATCCAGATGCATGCTGGAGGTATCATCACTCACATAGTGCTGTTGATTTCACATTGAATGCAACCAATATCATTTAATTGTGTAAAGATCTCCCTGATACAGTAGTCAGTCAAATAGGACCTCATCCACTTCCACTAATATCCCGGAAATATGCAGAAAAGTGGGATTTGTACCCCTGCTATTTCTTTTCTTGTTTTTTTGCCATTCCAAAGATTGATTGTTCATTGTTTGCGACAGGGGCTCTTTGTTCCGTTAGGCGTCTGTGGAGGAGGGTGTTTTTGGGGGGGGGGGGGGGGCAGAGGGGTGCGTGTGATTCTCTCTCATGGGTGTGATTTAGAGACTGGGGCAGAGTGAGTGGGACAACAGGACCGCTAGAGACTCACTGGATCCAGGTGATTCTACATGATCAATACCCTTCATGTTTCCTGCCTGAATGGGAACTGTGTCAGAACTGGGACTAAGAAAAAGTTATTCCTGTGACCTACAGTTGTCAGAAATAGGTTATTGAGATATAGATTAAAGGTTGCCTTCTGAATGGATTAAAGCCGATACTTTGAAAATGATGTGATTTGAACATTTATCTCAGGTCTTTCATGACTAGACCTGGTTTACTTGAATCAAATGAATTTTGATGAAACATACATAAGTGTTTGTTGTAGTGCCAATTTAAATTTTTTATGACTGAAAAGATGGAAGCAGCCAAGCACGGTGTTGAGGCCTGGGGCGTGGTGCTAGTTTCAGCCTGTGTTTTGAGTCAATTTTGCCTTAGTGGGTAGATCGCCAGAGGTTTTCCAGAGAGGTTTCTTATCCTGTGTTTACCTCAGAGGAGAAGAACCGGACCTTGCCCCAAGTCTAAGACCCAATCCCGTGTCAGCTAGGTTCAGATCCGAATGCGCAGCTTATTTTAGCAGCACATTGACTGCTTCCTGTTAACAGTATTTAGACAAACAGTCCCCCCAAAGGAAGAAGACCGAGGACTTTGATGTAAACACATATGTCCTTATTCTGGCCAGTCTGAAACAGCCCACGTGTACTTTATCCTGGTGTTTGTTCACATACCTTCATGCCAAAGGGAATCTCTGATATGTGCCACATGGTCAAACTCAGTGATTTTGTAGAGATTACACATCTGTGTTTTGAAAGCAACATCATTGCAAGTTTAAAAGCTATTCTACATCGACCCATTTTAGTTAACCTCTATTTATGCAGGATGTGCCATTAAGACCTAGATACTTATTTTACAAGGGAGACTCAGCCAAGAGGGCAGCAACCGTAAAAACAGTCATTATGAGGACCTGATGGAGAGACATGACGTCTGTAGTCTGACTGAACGGGTGTAAAAGTCACTCTGAACATATACTGGTTTAAGGGATTTACTCAGAGTTCATCTGACCGTGTGTCTTTAGAGACAGTGTGTCCTCAGTGGCACGCTACATTCATTTCAATGTCACCAACTCAATCAGTGGCTTGGAACGCATGAAATATTGAATTCTTAAAAGCCTCTTAAAAACATTCAAGTTAAATTTAGTCATTCACATATTTTCTCTTAAAAATAAAGCCCCTGTAGTCCTGAAGGGAAATTCATGACTAGAGGGACAGATTTGAGGCAACACGCAGAAAGACCTCATACCACCACCTATTGGATGTTAACATTTTACCATTCTCATGCGCTTGTACGGTGTGTACTGTGTGTGTGTTCATGCATGTCTGGTTTTCTCCAGAATTGTTGGACACCAGAGCGGCCCGGCCCTTCTCCTTCTCGTTCAACACCAGTGACTACCGCATCCTGCTGATGGACCAGGACCAGGGCAGGCTGTACCTGGGCAGCAGGGAGTACCTGGTGGCCCTGGACATGCACAACGTCAACAAGGAGCCGCTCATTGTAATAACACACATAACCGCATGTCGCTTCTAATGGATAAACCTGGAAGGGTTTTTGACCTGTGCATGCCAAGCTTTGTAACAGTTTAATGTGAGAGTTTAATGTGCTAGTTATGTGGGGTAGAGGTATGTGGTAGTTTATTGTGATTGTTAATGTGATCATTCAATGTGGTAATTGAAGGTGGTAGTTTGTGATAGTTTAGTGTGGTTGTTGTGTATGGTGATTTAATGTGGTTGTTTTAATGTGGTCGTTGAAGGTGGTAGTTTAACAATGTCAGTTTAATATGGTAATTGTGTGTGGTAGTTTAATGTGGTCATTTAATGTGGTAATTGAAGGTGGTAGTTTGTGATAGTTTAGTGTGGTTGTTGTGTATGGTGATTTAATGTGGTTGTTTTAATGTGGTCGTTGAAGGTGGTAGTTTAACAATGTCAGTTTAATATGGTAATTGTGTGTGGTAGTTTAATGTGGTCATTTAATGTGGTAATTGAAGGTGGTAGTTTGTGATAGTTTAGTGTGGTTGTTGTGTTTGGTGATTTAATGTGGTTGTTTTAATGTGGTCGTTGAAGGTGGTAGTTTAATGTGGGAGTTTAATGTGGTTGTTGTCGCCCGTTGTTTAATCTGGTAGTTTAGTAGTGTGGTTGTTGTGTGTGGTAGTTTAATAAGGCAGTAAAGAGATCCAATGTTACATTTTGTGTGTTATCATTTTCATCTTTGGGGTCTTTCCCTGACAGATCCATTGGCCAGCCTCTGACAAGAGAAAAGGGGAGTGTCGGATGACAGGAAAAGGAGGACAGGTGAGGATAACTTGTCTTTGGGGAAGACCCCTGGCCCCTCCCATGACAGGATCAACTAACATTGGCCCACTTTCATGGGTCTAGTTAAGAGAAATGAACAGATAGCTGTGTTTTTTTTTCTTCACTGAACTACATTTGACGACATTCCCGTATGTGTACACCAGGGGGAGTGTGCAAAAGTGTTTTCACTGAACTACATTTGACGACATTCCCGTATGTGTACACCAGGGGGAGTGTGCAAAAGTGTTTTCACTGAACTACATTTGACGACATTCCCGTATGTGTACACCAGGGGGAGTGTGCAAAAGTGTTTTCACTGAACTACATTTGACGACATTCCCGTATGTGTACACCAGGGGGAGTGTGCAAAAGTGTTTTCACTGAACTACATTTGACGACATTCCTGTATGTGTACACCAGGGGGAGTGCGCAAAAGTGTTTTCACTGAACTACATTTGATGACATTCCCGTGTGTGTACACCAGGGGGAGTGTGCAAACTTTGTGCGTATGATAGAGCCATGGAACCGTACCCACCTGTACACCTGTGGGACTGGAGCCTACCAGCCGATCTGCACCTTCATCAACAGAGGCTGGAAGGCAGAGGTGAGATGTTTCATCGCCCCAAAAGCTTTTGCCTGTCCTGTATCTTTCTGCCCAGCAGATCTGATGTCTTAAATGGGTGGAACTGTTCTAGGCTTAGACTTGGGCTCTTTTTCACTATACAACTTATCTACAATGCTCACCTGGTCTCTGTTTTTCTAGGACTATGTTTTCAGGCTGGTTCCTGGATTCATGGAATCAGGGAAGGGAAAATGTTCCTACGACCCTTCCCAGGAGAACATTGCTGCTCTAATCAGTAAGATTTACCTCACTTACTGGACGGCCTAAAAACAAATGTTCCTAATTCTCTGTTTCCTGACCTCTCTTCTGTCTCCTCCTCCTCTTTTCCCCGCAGATGGGAATTTGTATGCAGGAGTCCATGTAGACTTTATGGGCACAGACGCAGCCCTCTTCAGGACAATGGGGGGCAGAACCCCAGTCAGGACGGAGCAGTATGACTCCAGGTGGCTCAATGGTCAGTTGCGGTACCTAAGAACGACGCCACCAAGGCAGGGTTGATTCTGAAAGTAGCCCCATTATTATTTAATGCTTATTGACCCAGATGTGGATATGGAAAGAAACGTCTGCTAATTCATTTTGATAACAATTGTATATATTTCTCTCTCTCTCTCTGTCTTCTTCTGTCCCAGAGCCTGTGTTCATTCAGATCCAGCAGATCCCAGACAGTGCAGAGAGGAATGATGACAAGCTCTACTTCTTCTTCCGTGAGAAGAGTCTGGATGCGGGGGGAGGGGCGAGCCCCAGTGTCCTGGCCAGAGTGGGACGAGTGTGCCTGGTGAGAGTTCACACACCCTTACATACGGTTAAATATAGTCTGAATGACAGTCAAGGACGGGGATATGTGTTACATCGTGATACGCTCCCTCTGCAACTTCCTTCCCTTGCGTCACATCCTGTCCTTCTCGTCCGTCTTCCCAGAATGACGAGGGCGGTCAGAAGTCCCTGGTGAACAGATGGACCACCTTCCTGAAAGCCCGCCTAGTCTGCTCTGTGATCGGAGAGGACGGGGTGGAGACCTTATTCGATGAACTGAGTGAGATAGATTGTCACAAAACATTATATATTCAATGAGGCTGCGTCTCTCATCTGCAAGAAAAGTGATTTGTCTTTGTTCTGCCGTCCTTCCAGGGGATGTTTTCATCCAGCCCAAACAAGACGAACGCGACCCTGTGGTCTATGCTTTATTCACAACAGCTGGGTGAGGTCGCTTGTCTCACGCCGTCTTCTACGCTCAACCTTTTCAATGAATCCCTTCTCTCGATGGGCCTTCCTTCTCTTGCTGCTTGGTGGTTTTGCTCTTTCATCTCGCAACCGTAGCGTTACCTCTCTCCGCCTTACCACTGTCCTCGTTCTCTCTCCCCTGCTCCTCCTCTTCCAGCTCTGTGTTCAAGGGCTCAGCGGTCTGTGTGTACTACATGGCTGACATTCGCAATGTCTTCAATGGACCCTTCTCCCACAAACATGGCCACAACTACCAGTGGACAGCATACACTGGCAAGATTCCCTACCCTCGGCCTGGCACAGTAGGTTGAGGCCTCTTATTCACTACAACCAGACACACAATACACACACACACGCATTGAGTGGCTGCATCCTCTCGACAAACACGCAATTCATTACTTTCTCTCTTAGTCTCTTATTTACTCTCTGTCTCACTCTCTCTGTCTCTCACCTGTCTTTCTCTCTCTCTTTCTCTCTCTCTCTCTCTCTCTCTCTCTCTCTCTGTTACTGTAACTGCAGTGTCCAGGAGGAACATTCACCCCGGGCATTCGCACCTCAAAGGACTTTTCAGACGAGGCTGTGAACTTCATGCGAGCGCACCCCCTTATGTACCACTCTGTGTACCCTGTCCATCGCCGCCCCCTGGTGGTGAGGACCGGAGTGGACTACCGCTTCACAGCCCTGGTGGTGGACCAGGTGGATGCGGTTGATGCCCGCTACGAGGTGCTCTTCTTGGGCACAGGTGACTGGCTCTCCATCCCATGGAATCTGGCTGGCTGAAGGACTTTAGTGCATTTTATGATTTCACATGTTGTCTTTTGTCCCAGTTTGACCGCTCTGTTGTTCCAGATCGTGGCACCGTGCAAAAGGTGATTGTTTTACCAAAAGACAAGGACACCATGGAGGAGCTCACACTGGAGGAAGTGGAGGTTTTCAGGGTATTCAGATATTTATATCCATAAATTGTTGGCTGATACTTTTATCCACACATTATTTTAGTAAATGAAATGGTCATTCAATGTTCATCGTTTGTTGACCCTCATGTACCACAGACACGTGCTGCTGTCAAAACAATGAAGATATCGTCCAAAAGGGTAAGCTGAATTTTCTGATTTTCAATCAGCAGGAAAAATACTTTTTGGTACTGACCTTGCTTTCATTCTGTCACCACAGCAACAGCTGTATGTGTCGTCAGAGGCGGGGCTAACCCAGGTGTCTCTGCATCGCTGTGGGGTTTACGGTAGAGCCTGCTCTGACTGCTGTCTGGCACGGGACCCTTACTGCGCCTGGGATGGGGAGAACTGCTCCGCGTTCACCCCTGCCACAAAAAGGTCTGCACACACCACCCACAAAATGCTGCATAATGCCTCAGAACTATTATTCACTGTGAGTGTGTGAACGACTGAGTTCAATTCTGTACACTTGGGAGGTGTTTGACGCACTCTGCTTCCTCTCATGACCAGGAGGAGCAGACGGCAGGACGTTAAACATGGGGACCCACTTCGACAGTGCAGAGGCTTCAACGCCAAAGGTTAAGGCATTACACTTTTTTGTATTTTACGACTATTGAGAATTACATTATTCAAGCCATCATTCAAATGTGGGCGAAGAACTCCAGCTCTATAACCCCCATCCTCCCCTCTCCCCTCTTTCAGTGGAGAAGCGTCTGAGGGAGACAGTCCAGTTCGGGGTAGAGGGGAGCAGTACGTTCCTGGAGTGTCAGCCTCGCTCCCCCCAGGCCACAGTCAAGTGGCTCTATCAGAGGGAAGGGAGGAGGAAAGTGGTAAGGAGGAAAATACGGGTTTCTAGTTCTGGCCTTAAAGAAAGGGGATATCCTTGTTTGATTTACTGAACACAAATCTGTGAAGTGGTTCCTGTGGATTTTCAAGGTCAGCCAGTGTTATTCCTGGCATAAACATTCATGATTCTGGATGTTGCATATCAACATGTAACAATGGTAGAACCTTCGTAGAGCAACAGACCCTTTTGAAACACCATGCTCTATTTCCGTGCTTCGTACGGCAAGACACCAATGCGCTTTGGAGTCAAATATCCCAATTCACAGAAAAGTTAATTAAATCCTGCTTTGAAAAATGCCCAGTTGTGGCCTCCGTTTGTTCAGTGTTCTAAGCCCCAGCCTAAGGGACACATGTTCTGGTGTGGTGTGTGTTTGGGTCCGACCTACTGCTCTCTCAGCAAGAACTCTCCTCTATCTTTCACTGCTTTCCTGTCCAATAAAGCATAAAATGCCTAAAATATAACCAAAACATAGTAAGCGCAATATAGAGCAATGTAACCAGATGATGCCACTGTGGCACTAGCTCATCTCAGCTCTCCTGAAATTAGAGAGTTGCCTGAATAGAGAAACAGTCCAACAAACACTTCAAACTATTTAAGAACTTAGACAAATTGCACATGTTTGTCTTTATTCCCCTTTAATGTCCCTTTATCACTGTGTGTTTCATCACAAATGCTTGGTCCGTGTGGCAGACTATGTCCCGTGGAATGCTGCTTTACTCTATTAAGGAGTAAGATTTACGATTATGCCTGGTTTGCCTCAGCTTGGGTAACACTCACCCAGACCTGTCCACAACACCTTGTTAAAATAATTATTAGCGGGGCAGTGGTCAGGAATTATGGAGCTGTCCCTGCTCACAGGAAATGGGGTTCCAGACTTTGAGTGTGGCCCATGTGCGGAAGCCTTCGTTTACCCATAAACCAGAAATGGGGAGGGACTCCCAAGGGCTTGGCCATTATCTCTAGTGGTTGTGTTGGTGGGCGATTGTCTAGTCGACAGTGGCCCCGTTCTCTGACCCTCTAAGCACCTTAATGTAGAGTGTTTGACTACAAAATCCTCTCTCAGGGAACCAGGGTCAAACATATAACCTGTCCCCTTATTTCCTTAACACTGTCTCTCCCCCTAATCTTCAGCTTAACCGGGACAGAGAGTATCTGAAGACGCCCCACGGAATCCTTCTGAAATCTCTCGCCCAATCGGACGGCGGTCTATACCACTGCCTGGCCACGGAGAACAACTTCAAACACACCGTGGCCCGTGTTGCTCTGCGAATCCTGGACCGAGACATTGTGTTGGCCCTCACTGCCCCTGACGATGAATCCCTGACCTCCAACAGCCCTCCCAACGGGTGGGGTGGACAACATGACGCCCGGCTCCAGAGGAACCCCCTAACCCCTCCTCTCACAGACACCCCGTCCCAGCCAGAGATCAGGCTGATCCACCAGTACTGTCAGTCTTACTGGGAGCAGCTGGGGCTCAAGCAGCAGACGCCCAAACACACCTCCAGGAGGCACACAGAAAGCCAGGAGCAGGAGGAGCATCAGCCCAAACGTACCAGCAGGAGACACACAGACAGCCAGGAGACCCAAGGCGGATAGTGGACTGGACCTCTACAACACAAGCCAGTCAGAACACTCCATATGGTAGACTATAGATCCATGTTTGTACAGTGAATGACATGATACCAACCCTGACACAATCCAGTATCTGAGTATAGAAATGTAATATATTGATGTGTATATATCATATGATCATAATAGATTCATGGTTTATTAATGTATAGTAATTATAATTTCAATGAGAAATACGTTAGTCCAGAAGCCCTTAATGGTGGAGAAGGACCGGGTACTCCATTCCCTATTCATTCCCAGTGGCATAACTACATTATCCCACAAACGTGGACAAGTGTACACAGGACTGGTGTGCAACCCTGTGCAGAACCCTGTCTGCCAATATCTAGGGGGACCCGCATGCAGAGCCCTATCTGTCTGACTTCCATTTGGCCCCCCAGGGACCTCAACCCCATTCCCACCCATTTGCTCTTCATTCCCACCCAGCGTATCTGTCTTCTCTACCATGGGGCTTGATACATTCAGCTTTGCACGCTTTATTCAGTTTGGATGGCGTTACATTTTGTTTTCCACAAAGTGTTAATTGTATGGTGTGATGTTCATGTATGTATTTGGCAACTAATACCATGTGTTATATTGTAATTGTGGTGACTCTCATGTTCTCTTTCGAACACCTTTTGGACCTATTTTTGAGGAGGGTTAGTGATACAGTATTCTTTTAATTACGCACTTTGATGGAGATGTATTGAGACATAAATGAGGGATCTTTGCACAAAATATACAATATCAACATGTAGAGTAATAAGCTACAAAATCATTAGGGTGCATAGTCTTTGTATTATATTTGTTTTTATACTACATTCCAGCAAATGTCAAATTGTAACTTTTAATGGGAATGGGTAGCAACAGTACTGTATGAATAAGTCCTGACCATCTCTGGACACGATATTGACCAGCAACATACTGTCACATGTTGTACATAGCACAGTCCTACACTGGAAATGTTCAAATGACAAATATAAACGTCATCCCATTAAGCCTTTCCCAGTCAGGTTGTTTCTTTCAAATTTGGGTCTTTCACGCAAACCTTGTTTGTAGCAATCGGCAGGTATACATTTTCAATGTGCAACATGTCACCTTCCAGTGACCAACACAAATCTGGAGTCCGTGGTAAATAATACAGTACAGAATGCACTTATCAGTCATCCCATTCATCGTCATCTTCATCTTCATCCCCTCCGTCTTCTTCTCCTTCATCTAAACAAGAAAGTAATGTTTGTAGTTTGAGATTCTACCCACAATGTATTTGGTTTAAATTCAAAAATGTTTTGATGGAGTATAATAAATGAATGAATGAGAGATAAGGATATTTACCTGAGGAGTGGATGACTTTACTCCGCTTATCCATTGCCATTCTCAGAGCTCCTACTATGCCCCCTGGTTCTGACTGGGCAGGCGGAGGTGGCTCCGGACTGTCTGTGACCTGGGACGCAAAGGTCAAAGGATCATTGATCATGTAAACTACCCGATCATGTATATACACCTATTGTTACTCCTATTTTTCCTTCTCATTTTCCACAATTCCCTGAGAGCATTTAGGGCTACCTGTCTATACAGAAAAACAAAAAATGTATTACCTTGCTGGCTCAGAGATTATTAAGCATGGCCAGATTCTCAAACTTCTGGGGTGCTCTGTCACCACACTTAACTTTCAGGGATCTATTCAGAGCTTTAAAACATTGCCCGTTTAACAGTGATATCTAAATTATAAATACAGATCAGTATAGACACTAAAGGGTAGGAAAATACATTTTGAGACCATGGAGTAAACTTGAAACGGAAACTGAGTTGGTTTAATGGGAATTGGTGATGTCATCATCCCATTTGCTTATGAAACAACAGAGGATCAATGGAAAACAAAGGAAAGCCCCCACCACCACTTGTGCTTTGTCATGAATTCCCTGTTCCCTTTACTGGGATGTGGCTTCCCTTAAGTAAAGGAAGGTGTTAACTGAGGTGAAAAGGAGACCAGTTTCTGTTGAAAGCCATTTCTGATTGAGCTGACATGTGCGTTGTTTGCTGTAAATGATGTCTATGCTATCTATCAATCAGTCAATAAAATGTATTTATAAAGCCCTTTTTACAACAGCAGTTGTCACAAACTGCTTTTACAGAAATACCTGGCCTTAAACCCCAAGGAGCAAGGGGAGGGGTGACCAGTCCTCTTCTGGCTGTGCTGGGTGATATATTAAGAGTCCAATTGGAATAATAAATAAATGCATGTGGGCTAAATCCAGAGTCTATTTAAATTTAGATTAGGTCAGAAGTATGACCAGATGGACAAGGACAGGTACAGCAACTGGCCCTCCAAACCAGGTGTGGATCAGGACCTCATGTCCGCCTAAAGTTTAAAACAGGAGGAGACTGGGAAAATTCAGAAAATGCATTCCTCATATCAGCAACGATTTATAGTGGAGAAGGAGAACTTAGTGGGGAAGGAGAACTGACCCAATCCTCCAGCACAATAGCATAGCAGCATAAGACCTTGCTAACACAGGAACATTGCATGTAGATTTTAATCGTGCATTAATGTCAGAGTTGTGTGACCTGAGGTGGTCCAGAGGTCTGGGCCTCTACCTCTGGTGCACATATACTGCTGAAACATTTGAGTCTGGCCCACTGCTCTTTCAACCAAAAAAAATTCTTTCAACAACCAAAAATCTTTCAATAACAATGATATTTTTTTGTTGTCTAAAAATATAGAAATTCTAAAGATATATTAAATAAGGATGGTATTGATCATTCAGTAGTGATGGAGACAATTCCATTTAAAGTACAATCAATTTCGAAAGTCTACTGAAATTCCCTTTTTCTCACAACACTGGCAAAGAGAATGCATGAATGAACAATAAAGTTAAGTTTACATTCTTAAGTTTCCTTCCCAGGCGGATCTGGTCAAGCAGAGCTCCTCTTCCGCCTCCTTCAGCACCTTCTGTAGGTCCAGGAGCAGGTGGCGGAGGGCCTTTACACGGGGGTGAAGGTGGGAAAGCTCCGCAGCTTGGGGCTGATGGCGGCGGGGGAGGAGGAGGAGGTGGCGGAGCTGGGCCTCCTCTGCTGGGTGTGGATGGAACAGGGGGAGGAGGAGCAGGCATGGAGCGCTGGTGGCCAGGGCCAGGGGGAGGAGGAGGCGGAGGAGAGGCATGTGACATGGATGGTGGAGGTGGTGGTGGTCCACACCGGCCACCAGTGGGGGGTGGGGGTGGCAGGGCTCCACGTGAAGGAGAGGACTGGGAGGGAGGCGGACCTCGTCCTGACTGTCCTGGGAGAGGGGGTAGGGGGCCAGAGCGACCCCCCCGTGAAGGAGGTGGGGCAGGAGGGAAGGAACAACTGCTGGGTACAGGGGGGAGAGGACCCGACCGACCTGGGGGAAAGCCTGATTCTATAGGCCATGGGATAAAAAAAAAGTCACGGATTAGAAAAACACATTAACAGTTATAATTAATTTCCAGTTACAACACACGTGCAGTTATAAATCATTTACAGTTATAACACGTTTACAGTATCACGTTTACAGTAACACGCATCTGTGTAGGTTGAAAGGCATGGTGATGCTTGATGACGCACCACTGTTCATGGCCATCTTGACAGCCTCCATGCCACCTGAATCCTCGATGACCTGTTGGATTAGTTGGGAGGTCGACTCATCGTTCAGGTCAGCCTCACTGATCCCAGCGCAGGACAGCAGCTTCTTTAGGTCTGGGTCCAGGTTGTTGGGATCCCAACCCACGTGACTCACATGTCTGAGGAGGAGAGGGAATGAAAGACAGACATGAAGGAGTTGGAGTGGAATATACACATGAAGGAGAGGGAGTGGAATATATACTTGAAGGAGAGGGAGTGGAATATATACATGAAAGAGAGGGAGTGGAATATATACTTGAAGGAGAGGGAGTGGAATATACACATGAAGGAGAAGTAGTGGAATATACACATGAAGGAGAGGGAGTGGAATATACACATGAAGGAGAGGGAGTGGAATATATACATGAAGGAGAGGGAGTGGAATATATACATGAAGGAGAGGAAGTAGAATATATACATGAAGGAGAGGGAGTGGAATATACACATGAAGGAGAAGTAGTGGAATATACACATGAAGGAGAGGGAGTGGAATATATACATGAAGGAGAGGGAGTGGAATATATACATGAAGGAGAGGGAGTGGAATATATACATGAAGGAAAGGGAGTGGAATATATACATGAAGGAAAGGGAGTGGAATATACACATGAAGGAGAGGGAGAAACACAGACCATAAAAAGTACCAGAGAAAGTGTGAAATAAACCAACAAGGTCTACCTGACTAGATGCTATTTAATGAAGTCTAATGGCAGGTTGAACCCACTCACTTGAACCCACTGGGAGCTCCAATATCTGCTTTGGAGATTTTACTGCTCTTCTTCTTGTCCTTTTTCTTGTCCTTCTTCCCCTTGCTGACAAAGGCAGGGGCAGGCACGGGTGCGACGGAACGGTAGCGTGAGGCTTGAATGTCTGGGTTCATGATGTCTATGGTGGCCATGGAGGGCGAAGGTGGACTGCCGGGTCCTGGATTACAGTAGAGGTTAAGATGTCATGGGGTATGCCTCTCAATGCTAAGTACACCAGGACAGAGGGGTAGATGGCTTTGATGGCAACTACAGAACTGTCTCCTTATTTGTAATCAGACATTCAGTTGTCGACAACAGCCTGAGTGGGCTCAGAAGATTATCACAACAACACAAAAAAAACAGGCAAAAACTGTTTTCATGTCAACAACATCATTTCTATGGACTCTACCCACCATGCCGGGGTTTGAACATGTCTCTTCTGTTCAATCTCTATATGCTACATCTGGGCCAAATTCTACAGAACTACATGAACTACCACAGCTATGCAGATGATACTCAAATATATATGGCTCTCAAACCGTATGTCAACAGGTCAATAGACTCACTGTGTCACTGTATAGAGCACATAAATACCTGGATGAACAGAAATTCTCTGCAATTAAACCAAGATAAAACAAAGATGATTGTGTTTGGCAACAAAAATGAGAGAACTAGTATTAGTAAAGAGCTGGATTCTCAGGCCCTAAAAACCAGGGACCAAGTATTATAATAATAATACATTATATTTATATAGCTCTTTTCAAAGACCCAAAGCTTTACAATACATACATTTACAATACATACATAACAAACAACTACAGAAAGAGCAATGAGACAAACGGTAGCTAACAAAATGGGGGGAGGTTCAAACAACCAAGGGCAGGGGCTAGGGATGGGCTTGAGGATGGGCTTGAGGAGACTTGAGGTGGTGGATGAAGATGGCAACAGATTTAGAGAAGAATTGTGGAAGTGCATTCCAAAGTCTTGGAGCAGCCATTGAAAAAGCATGTAATCTTGGTGTTCTGATAGACTCAGATCTCATGTTCAACATTCATATCAAAGCAGTCTCCAAAGCAGCATTCTATCATCATAAAAATACAGCCAGAATCAAGGACTTGGTGTCCCAAAAAAACCAAGAGAAGCTCATCCATGCTTTTATCTCTCCTGTAGGGTTGATTACTGTAATGGCCTCTTAACTGGACTCCCCAAAAAGACTGTAAAACAACTGCAGCTCATTAAGAATGCTGCTGCTAGAATGTTAACCAGAACCAAGAGAATAGAGCACATCACTCCAGTTCTTATATCTTTGCACTGGCTTCCAGTCAGTTACAGAATATAATTTTAAAGTGCCGTTTTTAGTCTATGAACCACTGAATGGTGTAGGCCCCAAATACATTTTTGATATGTTTGAAGAATATGAACTGAGCAGGGCTCTTAGATGTCAGTTAGTAGAGCCCAGAGTTCAAACTAAACATGGCGAAGCTGCGTTTAGCGGTTATGCTGCACACAACTGGAATAAACTACCAGATGATCTTAGATGTGGCCTAAACCTACACATTTTTAAATCCAGGTTAAAAAAACTCTTCTCTATGATTGAGCACTTAAACTTAACCACACTGTTAGCCTTACAGCTTTTATAGCTTCCTCCTGGAATCTGCTATGGAATCTAATTTATTCTATGTTTTATTTTTATGATATTTTATTGTTTTTATTCTACTTTTTATTTTTATTTTAATTGCTTCTATGTATGAATTGTGTTGTATAAATATACTTGCTTGCTTGCTCCCACGCTATCAACACAGTTGTTACAAAAAAATACATTGTAGTACCCAAATGGTTTATTTCTCTATCGGAAGTTGTCACCTCCACTCACCAAGTTTGTTTTCTATGACTTTGAAAATATAATAGTTTCATTTAATTAAACCTGAGTATACTTAAGTAACATACAGTCATGCGTACAACCCCAGGTCAATTCCCACTATATTCATTGATAAAGATATAAAAAATTACACACAAAATGGATTTCCTAGAAAAAGTGAATATACTCCTAGCTTTATTTACTAGTGTGGCACACTTTTTGGTGTGGCTGAAAGAACTTCAAATAAATCTCTTACATCAGCTGGGAGTTTTTTTTTGTCCACTCTTTTTTACAGTTTTGCTTTCACTGTAACATGTGTGAGGGGTTTCTTGCATACACAGCCCCCTTCAAGTCCCCCCACAGTATTTTGATAGGATGGAGATTTGGGCCTTGACTCAGCTATTACATAGCTCTCTATTTCTTCCTTTTTAACCATTCTGTTGTAACTTTGCTTGTGGATTTTGAATTACTTTCTACTTAAGAATCATCTAGTAACAAAGCAGCCCCAAACCATAATTCTACTGCCACCATGCTTTACAGAAGGTGTATGAGTTTCTTCTGTTTCCAATTCTAATGAATGACAGGACCCTCCCAAGTTAGTTTTTTGATCTGCCAAAAAAAGGTATACTCACTTTTACCAGGAAGTGGAGGTAGTCCCCCCCTGTCTGCAAGTGAAATAAACAGAATTTGAAAATTCTGTTACTTATATAAGACATTCAGGGGGAATTTTGCAGATGGTTATTAAACCTTGTCAAGGACCAAAAAGGACGCTTAATGCAGATCTCTTATTATTTTTAGTTCAGGATTAGGTTTAATCTGTGCCCTTGAAAACGGCTTACCATTGGAAGGCAGGGGGCGCTGTTTCTTCTCTGACACTATGAGAGACAAGATAGGAGGGAACAGGAAGGAAGACAGTTAGGAGAATATCTCTCTTTTGTACTACAACCTTACCTTTGAAAAAGCACCTTATTTGTTATGTTTTCCAGTATCAGATTATAGTTTGTAATGTAAATTAAGGATATGTATTTGGATTTGTATTACTTATTTCTTCTCTTAAATCTAACACAGACTTTGCTAATAGCTTCTTCGTTGCGTAAGGTGTACTTGACACTGAGTTGCAGGGTTTTCCCTCCAAGCTATTTTGAAGATGTAGTTTCTAGCAGTTGGTGTTACCAGTGGGACTGTTGAGTCAAAAAAGGGTCCCCAAAAGGTGTACACTATGTCATGTATTTGCCGATTTGTGCCATATGTCTTCAAAACCATTTTTCCATTTAAATGGAGAATTCAATGACTAACTTGGTATGATAGGGAATGTACTTCTAGATTATACACATAAAATGAATATTTTACACATCCAGTCCATAGTGGGAGGTTTAAAAAATATTTTCTCAATCACAAATGTGTCATAAAATAATGCACTGATAAAATAATGCACTACTTATAAGTAACTCTGGATAACAACATCTTATACATGATTAAAACCTACATGTAAAAAAGTGCCATGGATCACACAGTTCCATAATACACAGCATCAATCCTACAGATACCACCAACAACAACACTTAACACGGTGTCCTGTCTTGGATTGAAACACACAAAGGGTAATAACCTTGCTGATTCCTCTGGTTTCTCTGGGCGATCTTCTCATCCACCACACTGAGGAAGTATTCAGCCTCTTGGTCGTTTGCGAAGTTCAGCCCAACCTGGCAGTCCTGGTTTGGATTGGAAGAAAACATTCGGATAGGCTCAAGAAAGAAATGTACAGTCAAGTACATCACTCATGTTTTAATTCCCAGTCAATCCACCATGATGAGTGTTTTCAGGGCTTAATGTAGGAGAAGATATGTGCTTACATCTGCAGCAAATGTATGGAAGAACGGCCGAGGGCAGTGGTAGAACATTTGGTTATAGAGCTCCTGTTCCCAGATCATCTGTCCTTTCTGAGAGAAAGCAACTTTTAATATAACTGAAAGACCGA
This sequence comes from Esox lucius, assembly GCF_011004845.1. Lineage (NCBI taxonomy): Eukaryota > Metazoa > Chordata > Actinopteri > Esociformes > Esocidae > Esox > Esox lucius. The sequence continues at coordinate 24,659,385 of NC_047580.1, read as the reverse complement.
CACTTCTTCATATCTTCGGGGTCCTCAGCTCATGATAAACCTTGCAACTGCGATCAACAAAATTCCATATCTACACCGAGTTATTGTACATCACTTTGGAATACCTGCGGGTGGAATGACAATTTTCTAGGACAAACAGTTTAAAGTAAGTTCCTGCTACCTTGAGATCAAAGATGCGGATGAAGTAGGAGCGACGTGGATTATCCTTGACAAAGCAGGCCACTCCAGTGTGCTGCAGACTCCAGCACGTCGGACTATGTGGCAGAGCCATGTAAAGTTGTGCCACTGTAGTTGCCAGGGACTGCACACATTCACACATACACACATACACACACACACACACACACACACACAACATACATTTATATGTAGGCTCCTACTGGTTAAATGTATATTATTTTTCTTACTCTATCTGTGTGTTTTAGATTTAGAACACACATCACAATAATCAGAAGGGATTCCAATAATCAAGTCGTCTCTACCTGTCCAACAGGATTTGTCTGACATCTATAATTTAAGTGAAGTACTTTATCGTGGTTTGAAACGTTGCACATCAAAGAACAGTCTCATTAATGTCCTGACATTATTCTGTGGTAGGCCTAGTGTTAGCAGTCAGCTACTGTGCCGCTGAAGGCCGACGACAAAAAAAAACAGGAAGTTGTTGTGTCAAAAGAAAGCATTCAGTAAATTCATGTTTGACTGACTTCAACAGCTGCCTCAAATTCTATCACCAGAGGAAGTGGTTTACACCAGCATTTCCTGTCACTCCGGTTTGCTTTATTGTAATTGGCTAAGTCTCTTGGTGTACAAGAGAATTGTTAAGTTATTTGATTGTATTTCTAATAGCCATTACTTTTGAAGCTACCAAACATGCAGATTACATTAAATGCAATGGCCATGTCACTAAATAAAAAAGAGCCCCAAACAGACGGGATCAGACAGTCAAATATATAAAACCGAAACAATAATGAGATAGGAAATCTGACCACCAAAAAATGTATAATACATTTGGCAGAATAACCTGTTTTTTTAGGGTGGATATTTCACATTGAGATGTCTTACCACCCCCCCCCCCCACCCCCCCCCCCCCCCAGCAGCCACCCTTAACAATCCCAAGACATTTTCCAATATACCAAACACAGTGTACATCCAGAATGAATCCTCAATGCCAAATGTCCCCTAGTGCCCTACAAGCACACCTAACATCCAAACACCAACCGACCGGTGTCCTTGCCGACATATCTATCACCCCCCACCTCCCTGATTTCAAGGAAGGACTTACAGCACACCTCCTTCCCAGCAGATCCTCCAACCTCTCATTTTCCTGTAGGCTCAGCAGAGAGCTGGGACAGTTCTCCTGAACTCCTCTAGACTTTGATCCCCGACTCATAGTTCCCTCTCAGAATGTACACATAAGTCCGAAATGGAGTCAAGCGCGAACGTGCGTGTCTTCTTCCTCAAACACGTTCTGTTAAAATGACAAGTGGAGATGGTGTAGGCGGTTTCTCTTCTGCCTTCTACAATGTGCTATTTGCACACTAAGAGTCAGGGCAGGAAACGGACAACCACAGTTCTTTCCCCGTTCTCTCACTCATAATGCTGATCACTGTTGAGTGGTGTTGCTTCTATTGCAGTGTCTGACTATGAAGTCAGGATTATCAGTGTTCCATTACAAAGGAAAACACTTCTATAAACAGACTCATTTTTATTGCGGTAGTTATTTGGAAAGAAAACAAACCAGATTTCAAAAAAGGATTTCATTTTATTGGACAAAAGAAAAGAAAAAGACCAAATAAATAACAAACATAGCATTCTCTTCAGAACTGTGTCCATATTTCAGCTGACCATGACTTACATAGTGATGTATTCATGGAAACCATTTCCTTTTTTAGGGGAACATAAGCATTTCAAGATGTTTAATTAAATAATGTTCATTTTGAATTTTAATACCAGTACTTCAAGTATTTTGAGCCTGAAGAAATATTTATTTGAGTCCTAGCAGAAAGAGAATCTGACTTAGAAGCAGAATTACTAGCAAAAACGTGAAAAGTTCAGTGGATTTGGTTGTAACTTTTAAATATTTATTCTAGCATTTATATATGCAGCATCAAAATATCTGTCCAAACACTGATGTCATCATTACTCAGAATGGTGCTGTGCAGACATTAAGCAATGGTGGTTTAAGATTAAGAAACTAACAGCAAACAATTTCACTGAACATAAATCTGTGTTACCCTGCATCCATGGTAGATACAAATTTGTTTAATTTAACTTCCTGAAACTCTACTGTTCCCTTTTAAGAAAACCAAACAGAAGCGAAAAACACAGGCTTTTTTCTTCTTTTTTTCCTATCCAATTTGATCATATCCAATTGTAACTATGATTTATGTCTCATTGTAACAACTTCCAATAGTTTTGGGGGAGCTGAAGATTGCAGCAAGCCTGCTTCCTATGCATCTGTGCCAAGTGATTCAACTTTTTTCCTTACTGTTTGTCCAACCAATGAGTTGCGCGCATCAACTCAATTGCAAGTGGCCATTTCAGTTAGCTTTGCAGGCACCCAAGCAGCCGGAGGGAGCCGCAGGGGTGCGATGTGACCAGGAAATATCAGCTGAAGATTACTGTACACACAATGGCAATGCTGCACAATCTACATCGCTCATAGAGTTTCCAAGCCCTCAAACCTCTGTGGTGGTCTGTTTGGGACTACAAAACAGTGGCTTTGAATGCAATGCCACCTGGGAGAAATGTATCTTTCTTTTGGAAAATTGCAGGGAGGTCCCTCCCAGATTCAGTTTGTTTACATACATAACAGAATACATAACAGAATAAGTGGAATGAATTTACCCCAGGCCCCTCCCAAATGAGCACTGCCCCTAATCAGAGTTCTAACAGACAGCTTCATAATCGTCAAGTCAAAAGATTTGAAAAGCAGGATGCATCATACTGCTTCTACTCTGAATGACTAGCTGAGGTCAGACCTGTCCTCTCCTTATTCATGTGAAATTCAAGATGCCTGGAGTATTTTTGTGGTGTACAACATGACAGATAAAAACAACAGAAAACATTTCAAATATAAATTTCAAGTTCCTGGACATAAATAAATATGTTTCACATAAGAGCATTTCAATTTAATCAGTCATGAAAAATTGGTATATTAACTCTTCTGGGATTATCACAGCTGTTTCTCTGTATTGCTAACATGAACTTGGAACCATGAAAAAAAGCCACTGGTATAATTATCCCTGTGAATACCCTGGAATACAAATATCACTGTTTATGCGGGCATAGGACCCAATCTGTACACTTTCTTTAAAATACTGTACACATTCTTATAAATATTGTACACTTTCTGGATTTGTTTGGACAGAAAACAATGCAGTTATCGATATATGATTGGGTTTAGAAAATGACACATGTTACAATCTTATTTAAACTGTAACTTCGCAGGAAGATTTACAACATCTGTCACTCGCCAAAATATCCTATCCATTTGATTTCCATGCATGTAAAAATATCTAATTGAAGAGTCAAGGGAGGTAGTTGAGGAGTGTTCTGATGACTTGGCATTGTTGGCGCCACTCACTGGTATACAATACATATAACATAAACACTATCTCCAACCTCAGAGGACAACACCTTGGTTTCTCAACTCTCTCCAACAATTTAGCTATAGCTGAAAAGCAGAAGACAAAACCAGAATGTTTTGTCACCTGAAAACAGCGGTGGCTCCATTTAAGAATGCTGCTCACTGTTATTCCTCACCCTGTAGAGAACACCACATGGAACAGAATGCCATCTTGTGGGGGAAGTTCAATGATACATTATTTTCCATGTCCAGCCGACGTCCACTTATTTGGCTATGGCTAAGTAATGGCCAGGTCAGGGGAAATGTCATGTTTGGGAGAGCTTTGGTCTATTTTAATCTGTTGCTAGTGCCCGCCTCCACTCCGAGACACTCCAGACACCCAGTCATTGATGAGAAAGGATATACTCATCACAATGAAGACGAAACCTAAAGCAGCAAAGCAGGCAGCCTGCAGAAAGAGGCAGAGACGTGGAAGAATTAACCCGAATGACAGCAAACTCTCTGACATCGATTAATAGGCTTGACTGTAATAACTGAAGAATATTTACTGCCACATCGCTAATCAAGATGAGATAAAGGATTCGGGTTTTACCAAAATCTTTGGTCTGGATTTTAAAGGCTCTGTCTCTTCCGGAACAATCCTGATGTAGAAGATTCCAGGGAGGATAAAGATAAGGCTGGGTGCAGAGGTTGATCCTGTGTGTGGGGCGAAGAAGGAGACGTTGAGGGAAGGAGCGGAGAAGAGGTGGAGGGAGAGGTTGAATATCACACTTAGAAACATAAGGATTCAAGATAATAAAAGTAGCATTCATTTAAAGCTGCCACTTTGGATTGCCGCACATCGTGTTTTCACAGTCACGTTACATGTCTCACCAATGACACCAAAGATGTACTGGATAGTGGGAACAAAGATGACCAGTAGGTTGACAACGACGAGGAGACACATGGCGATGGTGACGTGGCGAGCCCAGTGGAAGGGCTTCTCAGGGAACAGCAGCTGCAGCAGGGCCCTGCGGATCTACGGAGGACAGGGAGATGGGTCCCAGGTCACACCCTTAACTATTCATAGTGCACTACTTTTGATCCCTATGGGCCCTAGTGAACAGAAAACTGGGTGGCTCGGCTCTCTGTAATTTAACCGGATATTGTTGGAATCTTGGGTTATTTCGGTAATTGACAATTCATCTATGGAAGTCTGGTGACGGAAGAAATGTTTAGGCCCATTCATGATTACAGACTGACCATTTGTGATAACCTTGACTTCTCAAAAAGGGAAGTAAATGTTATTTCATGAAATTCCCTCTGTTTCTAGAGCTTACTTTCATATTAATGCTGTGGTAACTTCAGTGAAGAGCTATAAAGCACTGGAATCACCGTAACAGTACTAGGCCCCACAAGCCAATGTGAGAGTATATTAAAAGAAAACAACCAATACCCTAGTGTCAGGTTTTGGATGTGTCTTCAGTATGATTTTGTTTGTATGCGTTGTCTGGATTTGTTTATTCGTTGGATTTTGTTTGCTCTGTAACGGTTGATTATTTTTCTGTGGTTTCAGATATTCTAGGTTTGGTTTTCTATGCTTATTTTGGTTGAATTTGTGTCATTCGATCCACCTGTTCCTAGTTTAGCACACCTAGGTATTCAGTGGCCAGTCTCAGTTCCTCGTGAGGTATTGTTGATCATGTATGAGCCTGTCACTCTTGTCATTTTCACCTACCAGTAATTCGACCTTAGCTTAAACCTTGACCTACCTGCCTGTTCGACAATTTCGTACCTTTGCCTTCTCTTTTGATAACCAGTTCTTGACGAAGTCTGCCTCGACTACGATTTACCTGTCTTGCCCTTCGGATCACCAGAACGAATAAATCTACCAACAGCGCTCCGCGTTCGGACCCACTCCCATCTCCCTGCCTCATCATAACACCTGGTCCCAAACATCATGCCTACCTCAACCTGCTCATAATTATCGCACAATCCAAGGCTGAACCACGGTTCTGAATCTCACCGGGAAGAGGACAACGGGGACAGTAAGAGTAACGGCCACCAGCACAGCCAGACGCACACACAGGATCAGGGTGTCCAGGGGATCCACTTGGATGTAAGTGTGAAGGAGCTCTGACTCAACGTTCCCTGAAACATAGGGAAGTACAGACTGGTGGTGATACATCCGGTCTGGAGTCTAGACACACAGAAGTATACCATAGAACGATGGCAGCCATACGGATAAGGTCATAGGCCGACTGTGCCAAATACAGACTTCCCCATTTGGTGACAACATAGTAACAGTACGATTGGAGAGTCTGTACATAATGACTATGTTAATATGTTAATACTGTCATTGCTTCAGTAGCAGCATTTTACCGAAGAATGTGAGGTAACCAAAGATGGCGGTAAGCCCATACATAACGAACATGGCCAGAATAGAGATATTGGCAACCGTCTGCATGCGTTTCTTGTTGGCACTAAGGTGAAAAATGGAAACACAGATATTTTAGTACAAACATTTGACAGTACACCCTGTAAAGAAAATGTTCTAGAGGATTCTTCAAATTAAAACTTTGGGGGAACCCCTATTCAATATTTAGCATCCCTGTAGACTTTGAATAAGAGTTCCCATGAATAACTCAGATTGGGCTTCCCCCATGATTTCAATTTGAAAATCCCTTAAGGGTCATTCAGTAACAGTTTCCTTTTGTAAACAGAGTCTAGAATGAATTGTGAAAACACATTACATATTTTTTTCTGAATTGTGACATACTTCTTTAGCTCAGTGTAGATGGGAAGCACTTCAGGGTGGCAGACAAAAGCAAAAGCCAGAATAGGGATGGTATATGCCGTCTGAAAGCAAAAAACACCATGATGACAGAAGTAAAGAAAAATCTCAAAAGATTCCAATATCTGATATATTTGCATTTTATTTGGGAAGTCCTGATGTCCATTTGTAGATGCTCTACAGACGGTCCTACTACATACAAACTTTCTGGCACTTTCTGGCACAACAACTCATTGCAAAGTTTACAGTTAGGATTAGATTTAGAATAAGGGTCAGGGTTAAGGTAAGAGTTAGTAGATAGATGAAATCTACAGGTAGACTATCAAGACTCTCCAAAATAAAGTTGTTCTTTTCTCCCACTCTCTAACCTGAGTGTTGATAGTGATGAGCTTTGGCTCACAGAAGTCTTTTTCAAAGGAGCTGTTGGCCAAAAATGAGTGATTAGAAAGACTCTCATTCAGGCCATAGGATGAGTGGTTAAAGCTAGTTATCTCCTTCTCCAGTGGACACAGGATTTCGAACTTCTTATAAATCACCTAGTGGGAGAGACAGACAGACTGTTTAGTCAAACACTGATGCACTGATTAGCCTGGGTCCAGATCTGTACCATTTCACTGGGAGTTGCCCAGATAGCACAAAGAGATCTGTGTTGTTTAATGTAGCTGGTTGGGAGATTGTTAGTTGGCCGGTTGAGGACTCACCGAGATGAGGAAAAACAACATGCAGGAGAGAGAGAAGCCACTCGTGTAACCAAGGTAACCTGTGAGGAGATAGCAGGAGAACACATTGAATTAACATTGTATTGACACAAATCACGTAATTCTGGGCATGTCTCATAGTCATTAGAAGTTGACATGTAACAAAATGAGATGAGAGGAATGAGGAATGGAGAATAACGGAAACATACCAAGGTGCCGCATGAGTGAGAGTGGCAGGATGATGAAGAAGCTTACAATGATGATGAGATACTTCCCATTCAAATACCACTGTCTGAGAAAACACAAACATTTTACACTATTACTCAGCCCATTTCTATAGTCTCCAGTTTGGAAGCCTACATTATGACAGAACACTAATATATGCCTTCTAGAGACACTCACCCAGGATTTTCAGTCAGACCCAGAAAGGCTTGAATTACCAGTGGCAGCTCAGACTTCACAATGAAGAGGTAACTGGACATGGCTAGGAAGATTTCAAGGGAACAAAGCTTAGATCAATAACAGCAACACATTCAGTGTCACTTGTAATTGCACTTAAGTGAGTACATACAGTATAATGATAACTTGTCAGTGATAAACATTTCAAATTGGAAAATATATATATTTATAGATACATTTCACTCCAAAATATGATTACCCTATTTTGTTTTATGACAACATCCACTCTATAATAAAATAACACTGAAATATTTACAATATTATCTTTTTTGTAATGAAATAAACTCCTTGATGGTACCACAGACACAATTAAAGAAAACACTCAGTCTAAAGTGGTCCTGTCCCATATATTTAGGATATTATGTACCACAGATGATGAGATCCCGAAACTCTTAGCAATTTTAAGTTGAGAAACGTTATTCATAAATTGTTACACTATTTGCCCGCATGGTCTTTTAAAGAGTGATGAACCCCTCCCCAGCACCTCATCTGACAGGCCCATATTAGTTATGTTGTTGGTTTTTTTAGTTTTAGTTTTTTTAGCATTACACAACATTACACAACACAAGCTTTTGTTGCCTCTGTCCCAACTCTTTTTGAATGTTATTGTTTTCAAGAACAATAACATTTCTCAGTTCAATATTCAATATGTTGTCTTTGTACTATATTGTAAGAAATATAGGGTTGAAATGATTTGCATGTCATTGCATTCGGTTTTTATTTACATTTTATGCCGAGTCCCAACTTTTTTGGGAATCCAGGCTGTAGATAATTTGAAGTATATTTAAAAAAAATACAAATCTGCTTGGGTGTATCATACCTCCCACATTGTGTATGGTGATGATAGAACCGGCCAACACTTTCCCAGCTTGTCCAAAGGCACGCTGCCCAAGCTGCTCATAGGCACGGATGCCTGAAAACACACACGTGAATGCATGCACACACACACGTTAACATAGCCCCATGCTTGAACTAATAAACAGTACTGAAGTTCTTTAGATATACAGAATATGTAGGAAATGGTAGACATGGTTTTGGTTTAACAATAGATAGGTATCTTGATTAAATGCCACCATCTTACCAACAAATCCTGCACTTCTCAAGAGGAGGTGAATGGAATAGGCGGACAAAATGGCGATGAATAGCAACAGGACACTGAAAGCACACGCAGACACACACCAGTCAGAACACTGATTTAGTAACAGTGTAAACCTAGGCATTCAGTATAACTAGCTTAATCCACATATCAGTACAGCATTTGGCACAGACCCACCAATAGCTCAGGAGCCTAGTGGTACCAAACATCACATCGTAATGGCTAGAGTTAAGGCTAATGACTCAGGTCCTGTTGACCCAAATTCTCTTGCTGCTGTACTGACAACACGAATTACCATCGCAACCGTGATTTGTTTGTGACACCGCTTACCGGCCTGCCAGTCCAGCGTCCACCTTCCCACTGGGCACACACTGACTGAGGCCGACACGCCTCGGATCTGACCACTCCAAGTTATTTATAAACACAAATCTGATTTGGGAGAGCGGCGTGTGTGGGACCACTAATCTACCCCCACTGATGGGGCAGCCCACGCACACAGACACAGGAAGGGACGGAGAACACACAGCACAGACCACGTCCTTCCCCTCCCTCTGCAACCGTGGTAGGTCACTCACACCCACAATAGCCCTCAACTTCTCAAACAAGCTAAGTGTTTCCCTTTAAGACGCCTGTTGGCAAAGATCTGCATGGAGTTAGGTGTCTGGAATGTGTCATAACGTTAACGTCACCACTACACTATGAACACAGCTTGTCATTCTATAACCCTATTGGGTATTTAGCCTGGACTCAGACACAAACACACGCACACACACACACTGATCCTGCTAAACAAGAAAGCCTAGTGCGACTTGTGTTGTGTAGGCATGGTTACACACAGGAAGAGGATGATGCCAGTGTTGGACATGGCATACGCTAGTCCCAGAATCCCACTTCCCATGATGGCATTGCTGAGATTGAAGATGGACATCCCAAATGAAGTCTTCCCCTCAAACTAAGGGAGGGAAATGAAAAGAAATAATCAATTTCATACCACAGTGTAATTACCTCAGGGACAACTAATCCCTCATGCGCACATTTATGACCTTTAACCTAGGATGGAGCACTCACGTCAGTGAACTGAGGTGCCTTTATTCCTGGGCTTTTCCCTGGAAGGAACTCATCCCGCTCTGCCATGAACTCCACTCCATCAAATCTAGATAACAAAATGAATGAATGTATAAGGAAAGCTGCGGTACCACTGTTGTGCAACGCGTGATTGAGAGTAAGAACGCCACAGGTGCAGTAACTGACTGCCCACACTCAAAGCATTTCTAATGGCATTGCTGAGTTATTGCTATAGGTGAAGACAGGCGCAGTCTGCTCATATACCTGTCCTGCTCATATACCTGTGTCTTGGCAAATGACTCACCCATCTTCAAAATTGTGCTTGTCCAGGCCAAGGTCTTTGCTATGTTGCCCATTCATCTTTTGTAGCTCCATACTTCTGCCTACATCCATGGCTGTGTGGGAATGAAGGTACAGTGTTATGGACTAAGAAAGACAGAAATACACCCTATGGAAAAAATAGAACACATTTATCTGTAATAATAATCTGTAATAACTGGGTACTAGAGACATTGCACTCTGATGATCAAACAGGGAGACATCACTAGCCAAGATCTATGAAACTGGGGTGAACACTGCGTGTACACTAAATAAGAACAAACTCAAATAATAAATATATAGCAGAAGGATAACTTATCTGGCAGTCTACATTTGGATTTGAATATAAACAAGACGCTGTTGAATGTTCCAAACAGAAAGTCTGTTGTGGAAAGGAAAGCGGAGGTATAATGTGGAAAGCATGGAACTGATGTAATGAGATGAATATAACAGCTAGCCTCAGGATAAACCTAATGAAATCTATTAATTCATGATGACACAGGATTTGGCCAGAACTGTTGCATCTGTTTATAATCAACAATTGAAATTCTGCTGAAATTGGATGAAGTCAATGGATTACACATGATCATGGAAATGAAAGGCCACTGGGTTTCAATCCACAATGAGGTCCAAAAGGATTTACAAGATAATTACTTTGTGATGTATATATTTAAATTAATTAGATATACAGTATTGCTACTCCATAAAATACTGAGGACAATGTAATTCATGTTCATAGAAGAAAAACAATGTTTCACAGTTGGTCTACAATCACCTTTTCTAAAAAAAAAAAAAATTATATCCAGTGTAATGTGAATCATTCCATATATCACCTATGATTTTGAACGTACATAACAAAAAACCAAAAATCATGAACATCTCCAGACAATCAGACACTTCTGACTATTCTTTATATAATCCACCATAAGAACTTAAATATTTCATAAGTGGCACTAGATGGAGATATTTCCCTATTCTGTTTCAAGGTAGGGACAATATACTGTCAATTAAATGAATACACTGGCATGGTTGATTATTTATTCCAAGCATTACAGGTTTCTATTTCATCCAATGTGTTAAAGAAAATACATAACCTGTTTTCTAACTTTATTTGGAATGCAAAAATGGAAGTGTTAAACAATAGAAAACAAGACATTATTGTCCTTGCAGGAGAATTAAAGCCATACAATTAAAAACATATTATTTAAAATATTTCTAAGGGTTTAAAGGAAAAGATATACATCCATTATATTTTATATTATATACATACATATACATACATACATAAATATACACATATGTATAAAAATATATAAAAATTATATATAGCAATGATTCTCAACTCTGTTCAAATATGGGAAAGATTACATGAATGTATGAAGTGGAACAAATCCATATTGCCAGGCATCCTAATTTATAATAACCTGTATTGTGATAGTTCTCTCCTGTCCTTTAATAAACTACAAGTCGATCAGGTAGTGGACTGAGTCACTACCTGATAAAAAAGGATGTTCTGAAGAACAAAATTGGTGAAAACTGTCGGCCACATTCATGTTCATATCAAAACATGTTGTTGTAATTTCTTGCTTATTGTTATGTATTATCCTTTAATGTAGATTTTCCATGTAAATCAAATTAAATGTGTGAGAATGTGTGTTGTTGGAGAGGGAAATATGGATGGTTGCGAAAGGAATATACTGTGATATAAAACCCCCAAGTATGTTTTATTGTTTAAGCATAAAACGTTCTCATTTATGTGCATACAATATAGTTCAGAATTGAATCATTTATTGTTTATTCTGTATATTCAAAAGACTAGATAAAAAGCTAAATATTATTTCTAATTATTTATTTTAGATCAATCTAAAACGACCTTGTTTTATTTTCCATGATAAAGCATTGTGCTTTGTGTGGCATTTTAAAATACTTTTCCCAAAAATTAAGGTCAAACCTGCAAAGGCTCGAGTCAAACTGTTAACCTATGACTACAAAACACATTTTGCTGACTAACCAAGGCAGTAACAAACACATGAATGAGGTAAATAGAAAAACATCTGAAGCATTGTGTGAAATATACAGCTACTTAAAGTCTAAGTGCCAGAAAAGGCTTCAAATAACCAACGATGTCAAATATCATAATATCGTGCTTATCTGCTCTGGGCAACAGGTAGTCGTTCTTATGTTCACAGTCTCTCAGCCACTGCAATGGGTCCAGCAGTGGCATCTTAAATAGGACCCTATTGTGCACTAAATTTGACCAGAGCCCATATAGAGCTCATTACTTACTGTGGGACAACTGCAGTTATCCATCAGAAGAGCAAAAATACTGCTAGTTAGTGTTACCCACAGGGAAAACCAAAATGGTGGTTGAAACTAGAAAAGTCAGGTGTTTCATTACCCTGGAATGACAATGACTAACCCATAACAACAAACAAGGCCCTGGCCTGGTGTCTCCTATTGTCTAGTGTCTAATAGGTGGATATTTATAACGAATTTATTGTCCGCAATTTTCTCTCTGGCTTCTGGTAATTTATTTTAAAGAATCTGCAGTTTCAAGGTTTTTTGCGCTTTATTGGAGTGAGCAGGGGGCTAGACTCAAACACATGCTGTAGAATTGTGAAGCCAAGGCTGTGGATTCGACCAGTGTAAAGGTAAAATATCACACATGTTACACCAGCATTTGTGTTGTGCCATTGTCACTGGGTTTGCCTGTTATTAATGAACTATACAAACATTACCGTTTAAAGAATCAAGTGAGTTTATTATGGGTTATATACTGTGTCATTTTGTGAATGGGAACAACTAGACAGACAACTGCTTGACTACCAGTTGGTGTTCTACCAGTTCTGTTTTAGAGGAGTTTTCATCATATGTGCCTTCTGATAGATCACCCAATGATTACAAATTCACACAAATGTAGAATCAACTAACAGAACCTCATAAGCTATTTCTCTGAAAAGCAGTCACTTACATGTGACAATGAAGAGTTTTAGGCTGGCCAGTCCACTTAATTTTGAATAATTTTTTTTACTTGTATTATATAGAGACATATTATCCACAACACTGTAATTTACGTTGGCCATACTATCCCTCCCTGACAGCAGTGAAAAGTTTAAGGCTGATTCCATTAGCTTACTACACCTTTAATGGTACATTTTGATACAGGATTGACCTTAGTGTTCTATTAAAAAGGCACCGCCTTTCTGTTTCTGTTGAGTGGCTATGGTTCCAGTGGACCCGCACTTAAAACTGAGGACCTCAAGCATTTTTCATAAGGGATTTACCAATCAATGGCTGTGAACTTTGACACCTTGACAAAGCAGGAGTCTTAAATGATAAAGAGGTTGTTGATAGTTCTCTCCACAAGTCACACTCTAGATGGATACTGGCGGCCCATTGTTGTGTCTCTATGGAAAAGCAAAAATACTACTTTTTCCTTAAAGCTGAGTAGAACAGAGAGTAAAACACTGCTATGATTGAGATTCCTACCACATGGTCTTGTCTGATGCAACATTGCCACACCATAGTACTGACACCCCATTTCCTGGATTCAAAAGTTCCTACTACATTACACCACAACAACTCACTCAGCTACTTACCAATACTGTGGAGAAGAAAGTCTGCTTCCTTTCACCCTGTATATCAGTTAAAAGTCCACCACGTTCCACGCTGTACTTTCTTTCCCAATGTAAGCTCCTTGGGCTGGGGAAGAGAGACAGAGAGAGAGAGCTTAGGATACGCTTGAGGGAGAAAGGGTGGGAGGAGAATAAGAGGAAGGAGGGAGAGAAGGAGGGAGAGAGTGAGGGAGAGAGCGAGGGGAAGGAAGGGAAAGAGTCCTGTTAACTAATATCCCTTTTAAGTATTTGTTTAGCAAGAGGTGTAAGTGACAGCTTTGTTTTGAATGGAATCTATATGTGGCAACAGGCATACAAAGAAGAGATCATTCAAGTACAGTAAAAATACAAATGGGGAGCTATCTTCCCTTTTCCCCAAATAATACTATCAAAATGAATGGGGGAACTAGTTAACAAGGCCATCAGAGGTGTTCTGAAAGCATGGGTGGTACTGGGTAGATGGAGACAGATATGGAGTTGCATCCTGCTAGATCAAGGCCACATCACTGTAATTAGCTTAGGAGATAAGTGCTTTTTTAAGGTTACGTGCTGTTGCTTTAAGACTGTAAACAATTCACACGCTAACACCTCCTTTTGTGCCAGAACAGATGGTCACCATATAGCATGCATAAAAAAACAGAGTGGCACTGAAAAAATTGAGAAAATCATTCACGCGGTTTGTCTTGGGAGAATTCCTCATCTCCATCTGCCTAACGTTCATTCGTAGTAATACAGAGCGTGTAGTCACAGGCGTAACTAGAAGAAGAAAAAAATATCCCCACCAATATACCACACCAGCTTGTACCCACCCCACTACATTCCAGTAACTGAAACGTAAACGACTTTCTTGGTAAAAAACGGGAGCACCAAGCAGATACTATATCAACACATTCAAGTCATGGAGAGCGGTTTGCGCACAACGTGCTCAACCCGTGAAATCCATATCAGGACCGGCCACATGCATCCGATTGGTTACTGAGAATAGAATTAACAATAATATCACACCTAAGATTAACAATCGCCACGAAAACACCGCAGCTGATAACATTGACTCAAGCATAGGAATACACGTCAAACACTTGAAACAGCAGCTAACAGATTTCAGACGATTTCAGCACTAGCGGACACAGGAAGAACTTGCGACTGAAGAGGCCCAGAAGTGTTGCTAGGATCACAATACATTCTGGGCTTTGTAAAAAAAAGGTATATACACCATTTGAGATCAGGGTCTATTCATGAAAGATCCAGGGCTATAGCCCCGGACCCCTATGCCTTACGACGCCCATGAAGAGGCCTATAGCAAAAACACCAGCAAAAACGTTATTTTGAATTATTAGACTACATGCCAAATTGAAGCTCGGGACACGACGCAATGCAAAGAAATGCCAACCCCCACTGCTGGTTCTATAGTCTAAATATTTATTTTAAATTGAGATCCTCTATTCAATTTATTTTACTATACAACAGACTTCATATTTCATGTTTTTGAAAAATCTGCCTCAATAGGCAATCACTCACAATAATATGCACAGTTTAACTTGGAGTAGCATAGCCATGGCCGTGGTAGTTTCATCTTCCTCAGCTACCTCTCTGGTATTATTATTGGGGTTGGTTGGAGTTGGTTACGAAGAGAAAGAGCAGCTTGACTCACTTAAACGGCTTGGCTGCAGGTGCGATGGCAAGCCAGCCTCCTCGTCCTCAGCTAGCCCGCGAATGCTAACGCTAGTAGTGGTTGTGCTTTGAGAAAAAAAAGTTAGATGCCTACCCTCTGTTCTTTTTAAGTGTTTATTTTTTAGCACAACTTTTATGCATTAATTTAAATATATTAATAGCTATATAGGTCTTTTACTTCATTTGTTTGTTCTAGCCGGATCTAGCTAATTACACTGCTCAAAAAAACTAAGCATACAAGATTGTGAATCAATGTCATTTCCACGTCCATATGTGCCATCGCAAGAAGGTTTGCTGTGTCTCCCAGTACAGTCTCAAGACCATGGAGGAGATACCAGGAGATGGGCAGTTACAAGAAGCGAGCTGGACAGAGCCGTAGAAGTGCATCAACCCAGCAGCAGGACGGGTATCTGCTCCTTTATGTGAGGAGGAACAGGAGGAGCACGGCCAGAGCTCTACAAAATTACCTCCAGCGGGCTACTGGTGTGCATGTTCCTGACCAAACTGTCAGAAACGAACAGGCATGAGGGACCAACGTCCTCTAGTGGGACCTGTGCTCACAACCCAGCACTGTGCAGCTCGATTGGCATTTGCCTGAGAACATCACAAATTGCAGTTGGCTCGTTCTCTTCACAGATGAGAGCAGGTTCACACTGAGCACATGTGACAGACGCGAAAGAGTCTGGAGACGCCATAGTGATTGTTGTGCTGCCTGCAACACATCCAGCATGACCGGTTTGGCGGTGGGTCATTGATGGTCTGGTGAGGCATATCCTTGGAGGGTTGCACAGACCTCCTCGGGCTAGCCAACGGTACCCTGACTGCTGTTAGGTACCGGGATGAAATCCTCAGAGCCATCGTCAGAACTTACGCAGTGGGCCCTGGGTTCCTCCTGGTGCAGGACAATGTCCGACCTCATGTGGCCAGAGTATGTAGGCAGTTCCTGGATGACGAAGGCATTGATGCCATTGATTGGCCCTCACGTTCCCCAGACCTGAATCAAATTGAGAACATCTGGGACGTTATGTATTGGTGCATCCGCCGCCGCCAAGTAGTGCCACAGACTGTCCTGGAGCTCACTGATGCCCTGATCCAGGTTTGGGGGGAGATCCCCCAGGACACCATCTGCCGTCTCATCAGGAGCATGCCCAGATGTTGTTGGGAGTGCATACATGCATGTGGGGGCCATACACACTACCGAGTCATATTATGAGTTGCCGTGATGAAATTCACGCAAGTTGGAACAGCCTGTGATTTCAATTGTTTACTTTGATTTTCAGTGTGTGTTTGAATCCAGCCCTGAATCAGTTGGTGATTTTGGTTTCCATTGACTGTTGTTATATCATTTTGTGCTGAACGAATTTCACAATGTACAGTAAAGTTTTTGATCTTTAATATATTTCCTTCATCGATATCCTGATGTGTTTTAAGTGTTCCCTTACATTTTTTGAGCAGTGTAATTGAATGTTCAAACAGGAAGAAACGCCCAGTACTGTGATAGAGCTTGCCAGTAAAAATTACAAAATGCTGGACAGCTACTGGAGGGCCTGGTCGGGGTACTACTTTAGGGGCCAAGCAAGGGCCCCCGATCTACACGTTCCCTGGTGCAGCTGCATCACTTGTGCACTCTATTGCTACGTCACTGTGTGTAGTGAAACATCAAATGTAGGCTGGTAGTTGTTAAAGGGGAACTGGACTGTGTCTATTCTGCCTAATCTCTGGTTTGTTCATAAAGTTCTACGTGAGTGTCATGCACGTCCCCAAGCCACAACCTGCTTTTTCTGTATCTACAATGAACCACATATTCCAGGAAACAAAGAAGGTCACAGCTACACAACACCTGATGGAAGTTTCCCCATGTTATTTGTCATATTAACAGGATACACAATGTATGGACCTTTTAAAGCAAGTGCTTACATGTCAGTCCCCTCATGACAATTAAAGACAAATAGAAATAACAGTGTTAAAGTAAACTTTTAAACTTTTCATGACCAAAACAACCAACCAAATAACATATGGCTCAAGTTAATGGTCCTTCAAAGTAAAATTTATGTAAAAACATCCCAATTGTATTTGTATTACCAGTTGATATTTTAATGTCACAAACAATGGCTTGAATTAATATGAACACCTAACAGTATATATTTCAATAACTCTTAAGGTTCTTAGTGTTGCTACATTCATTGGAGGAACTTCAATGTCATGGACCACATGGCATTCAAGCCGCATGGTGTCAAATAGCAAACAGCAGGATGTATTTGTACTCACTTCACTGGTCACCCAGGTGGTAAAGAGCAGACAGGCCAGAGGTCACCGGGGAAGGATGCCCGAGTTTTAGTGGCAAGTACAGGCGCTGAACACAGTGTCCCTATATAACATACCGGTAAGCTAGAAAACCGCCAGAGGGAAGTAAGAAAGAGTAAGGGGAAAATGCGCGCTTGTAAGTGTAAGCCCCTCCCAAGGGCGGGCTATAACGTTATTTTCCTCAACATAATGGAGAGATCTTCACTGACAAGGAAAGAGTGCAAAGGCAACTGTTCTCAAACTCTATGACCTTACACTGAAAAAGATGAATCTGGGAGGGTGTAAATGTGCCACAAATAAATCTGTTAATTTAACAATTCAAATGTAAATGTTTATGTTTACTTGATTATATCATTATATCTAGTTATGAACGTAATCAGCATTTGTTCCAAATACACAATATTTGGAATTACTTTGGTGCCTCTTCTTTAACAAGAGGCACCTAAGTAATCTCAACATCTTTTGTTAGGCACATCTTCCTCCAATATATCTTTGCGCTGTGCATTATGGTCACCTCGTGGATACAATAGAGGGTGAAATGTTTACTTTCTAAATCAGAAGTTTTTTTTCAGTTTTGTCTTAGATGGTAGGAGTAAAATAAAAATGGACACATTTGTTGGTGCCATTTTGAGGGAATGGAATTATTGGCACTAAACCTGCCACAAGAGGCTCAGCGAAGGTTCGATTGAATGCATTTGCTATGGCTTCAAGCTAGTGTTCCAGCTTAGCCAACGTTCTTTAGCGGTTTTACAGGTGTGGGTGAATTTTAAAGCTTTCTATTGTCCAGCCTAATGTTATATTTGACATTGTGTTACGGTGACATGAACGTCTCCACAATTTAAATGTTGATTGCAAGCTAATTTGAGACTTCAACACATGACATTTGCCTAGTTTATAATGAGAAAAATGCCAGGCCTCGTTTGAGGGATTCCTGCCACACACAATAAGGTCTGTCTGCTGTGGTAGTGATGGGTCGTTCGTGAACTATTCATTCTTTTTGAACGAATCTTTTTGGTGAATTGGGATTCATGATTCATCTCAGTAGGATCTTTAAGTCTCGTTCATTGAAAAGAATGATGAACAAAATGAATGGTGATCCATGGCTCTTTCGGATCTTTGAATTTCGTTCACTGGAAGGAATGATGAACAAAATGAACACTGGAAGGAATGATGAACGAAATGAACACTGGAAGGAACGATGAACGAAATGAAGAAGTCAGACTCAAATGGACGAAATTAGTTAAAAGATTTGTTATTTTTACTGAATGATTAGAAAAGATCCAGATCAGTAAAGTGAGTTGAACTTCCCATCACTAGTCTGTGGCCCAGAGCAGGGAAGCTCCGCCCAGGGCAGCCCCACCCAGGGAAGCCCCGCCCACATTGAACATCCTCCCTCTCTTCCAATTTCGTTCCTCTGTGGCCCGCCCCAAGGAAGCTGCGCCCAGGGATGCTCCGTCAATATAAAACATGTCCCATCTTCCAATTGTACCTCAGCGCTTATCTTTCTTTTGGACTACTTCCTTGTTTTATGGGTCGCAGGAACAGCCCAAATGACCAAGTCAAAGAATTGTATTTATATTCATGTCCAATTTACATTGCCAGCTTAGATTGTATATCAGCAGCAGATATTGCATATCCAATGGGTTATATTGGCCTATATCAGTAATTTCCCCAAATGTTTATACTAGTGTACACTACTGAACTATTTGCTTTTCCTTTTCATGGTTATGGAGGTCTATAAATCAATGGTAATTTGAGGTACAGTGGAAGAAAGAACATGCAAGACATAACATTTCTTTGACTTTATTATGAAGTTATAAACTTGTAAACTGTGGCTGATTGGCCATAATTCCC
Organism: Esox lucius; assembly: GCF_011004845.1. NCBI lineage: Eukaryota > Metazoa > Chordata > Actinopteri > Esociformes > Esocidae > Esox > Esox lucius. The sequence goes on along the minus strand of NC_047580.1, from coordinate 24,639,944 downwards.
AGAACAAAAGGCACATGAAGGTTTGTCTTGTCATTTGCGTTCGTCATTTATTTACGAGGCTGCATCACATATGCTAGGCCACTTCAGTTACTAAGATTTAATCTCACACTTCCCTTGACAGTGCACATTTTAGATTGTACCTTCCCCAACTCATAAAACACTACCGAAGTCAAGAGAAACATTTACAAACTCAAAGTATCTCCCTGGAGCCATTATAGTCTAAATTCTTGGGGAAGTTGGACCAACACACACCCAGCTTGACCCTATACAGGAGAAAGGGAGGCACTTTTGGGGAGAAACTCAATAACACCGTAGAAGTGCTCAATGTGGCATGTACTTATAGTGTAGCAGTTCTTTTTTTGCAGTAGTTTTAAGTAGTTGATCCATAACATTTTATATTTTTGCAGAGTTATGCTTTGAAATCCAAAGAGAAGCTGTGATGAGAGGCCTCATTCTGTACCTCAGTGAGAGCACAGAGGAGCTCATCAAAGACTACTGGTTAAAGAAAACACACCCCTGTTCATTCTCTGATTCCTGTCTCTTGTCTGATTTGCTAAATGGTGTGAAACTTAACAGCAATGAGCAGGAATTTCTACACCTGCCTACCCCTTTGTCTTCACAACCTTACCTCCTCTGCAGCAGTCTAAGCAGAGATGCCCAGACTTCCCTCTCCCCAGACACTTCCTCTAGCTCTTCCGGGGGGACACCGAGGCGTTCCCAGGCCAGCCGGGAGACAAAGTCCCTCCAGCGTGTCCTCGGTCTTCCCCGGGGTCTCCTCCCGGTGGGACGGGCCCAGAACACCTTCCCGGGAAGGCGTTCAGGAGGCATCCGGAACAGATGCCCAAGCCACCTCAGCTGACCCCTCTCGATGTGGAGGAGCAGCGGCTCTACTCTGAGCTCCTCCCGGGTGACCGAGCTTCTCACCCTATCTCTAAGGGATCGCCCGGCCACCCTGCGGAGAAAGCTCATTTCGGCCGCCTGTATCCGGGATCTTGTCCTTTCGGTCATGACCCAAAGCTCATGACCATAGGTGAGAGTAGGAACGTAGATTGACCGGTAAATCGAGAGCTTCGCCTTGCGGCTCAGCTCTTTCTTCACCACGACAGACCGATACATCGACCGCATTACTGCAGAAAAAAAAAAATCCGGTGGGTGGAACATATCACAGCTAATTAGGTTAATTGGCAACAGGTCAGTAACATGATTTGGTATAAAAAGAACATCCCTGAGAGGATGAGTCTTTCAGAAGGGTAGATGGGAGGGGTTCACCACTCCGAAAGACTGTGCAGGCAAATAGTGCAACAAGAATAACATATCTCAATGTAAAATTGCAAAGAGTTTGGGGATGTCATCATCTACAGTACATAATATCATTCAAAGATTCAGAGAATTTGGAGAAATCTCTGTATTCAATAGACAAGGCCGAAAAACAATATTGGATGGCTGTGATCTTCGGGCCCTCCGGCAGCACTGCATTAAAAACAGACACAGTTCTCTAGTGGAAATCACTGCATGGGCACATGAATACTCCTGAAAACCATTGTCTGTAATCACATTATGTCACTGCTTCCACAAATGTTAGTGTATACTCAAATCATGCAAAGAAGAAGCCATATATAAACAAGATCCAGAAATGCCACCTCCTTCTCTGGGCCCAAGCTCATTTAAGATGGACTGAGACAAAAACTGTCCTGTGGTCTAAAATGTCAACATTTCTGGGAATCATGGACGCCGCATCCTCTGGGCTAAAGAGGAGAGGGACCATCCGGCTTGTTATCAGTGTACAGTTCACATTTTTGCAATTATTTGATTATGTATTTTAATGTGACAACATTGAAGAAATGACACTTTGCTACAATGTAAAGTAGTGAGTGTACAGATCCTATAACAGTGTAAATTTGCTGTCCCCTCAAAATAACACAGCCATTATTGTCTAAACCGCTGGCAACAAAAGTGAGTACAGCCCTAAGTGAAGGAAGTTGATATGTACAATAAGGCAATTAAGTATTAAACTAAACTGCTCGTCCTTCCTACACTATGCAAAGTCTCTATTAACTATTTTGCCCAACTTGACTGAGATGCTCAAGAAGGTGGTATCAAAACACAAGTTACCTACCTATTATCTTGACCCTACTGATGAGGAGATACTATTGTCAACTTCTTCCTGCTCACAGGCATGTTTCCAGCTGCAATTAAAACAGCCTTAGTAAAACCACTACTTAAGAAAAGCAAACTAAATCCCGAAGCCTTAAGCAACTATAGACCAATTTCTAACCTGCCTAACCTGCTAAATTTCTTAAATCCTTGAGAAACTTGTTTTTATTAACTTAAATTAGTATCTAAGCAAAAATTCCCTTCATGAAACATTTCTGTCTGGCTTCCGTGCCCAGCACAGGACAGAGACAGCACTTTTTTTTTTACCTTTTGTTGCTCTGGGTAAACATACCTCAAAGAAAAACCTCATGTGGGGTCCCTCAAGGATTGATTTTAGGATCAGTACTGTTAAATGTGTATGCGTTGCCTCTTGGATATGCAACTGTATATCTTTGTATCCCCTGAAGATTTTAACCATATTTTCAGCTTAATTAAATGTATCCCAAACAAATACATGGATAGCAAACATATTTCAACTAAACAGGAATTAAACTGAGGTTTTAGTTATTGGCGCTAAGGCCAAAAGGGAAAAACTTGCTAGATCTAGACATGTCAAGACAAAAAATCTAGGTGTGATTTTAAAGTCCAATCTTAAGTTTGAGGCTCACATAAATAATATTACAAAATTAGCCTTTTATCATTTAAGAAATACCTTAAAGGTGAGTCCGTCTCTCTTTCTAGGCCAACACTAAGACTAATGCCTGCTTTTATCAGATTTGACTATTGCTATTCCCCCAAAAAACATTCTAAATTGGAAATAATTCAGCATATAGCTGTTTGAGTACAAAGACCAAAAGGAGAGAACATAAACCACCTAATTTATAGTCCCTGCGTTGGTGACCTGTTAGTTTAAGTATAGATTTTAACATTGTTTTATAGATGTTTAAAGCACTTTATGGCCTTGCACTCAAATACATGTTTGAAATGTTTTTTCTTTATTTTATATTTTTATATGGTTGGTCCCTCAGTTCTTGTTGCTCTGGCCTTTTAGTTGCCCCAAAAGTCAGAATCAAAACATTTGATTAAGTCTCCTTTTGCCACTGTGTTCCTGACTTTTGGAAGAGCCTGTCTGAAATTGTAAAAAAAGATCTTAAGAGACACATTGTTTGCCATGCTATTCAATTATGGTAATTTGTTTTATTTACATTGAGTTACATTTTTTATATTCAATTTGCTTTATAGTGAAATCAAACTTTTTCATTTATTTTATTTATCAAGCACTTTGAAATGCATTTTATGTAAGACTTCAGATTTATAAACTTTGATTGATTTGTTGTATTACAACACTTCATTTTCAATTAAAATAGACTTAAACTCTGTACTGCTAATTATTTTCAAACAAATTACCAGTGTAAGTTAAAGATATTGATCTGAAGGTAGTTATCAGGAAGGTGTTGTAAATGGGACAGGGTAAACAAAGAATTTTGTGGTTAAAATTTGTGTAAGACCTTCCTCCTTTCACATGCAATGTTTAAGTAGGCACAGGAAGGATATTAATCTTTAGTATACTCAATTATATATTTGAGCTCTATGCAAATTACATTGTGTCCCAGTTCTAAATAACTGGGGGACTTCTATTGGCTAAGGCAGTGAATCACAAACCCAAGATAAGTTTGAGAACCACTGAGCCAAAACAATCATACTTGAGTACTGCTGCCATCTTGTGACCATTAAGAAGACAGCCCAACGGCACAAGGACTACTAGAGGAAATGTATATTTACTGACAACAAACACTGTCTGTTAATGTTTTATTATAGACGAAGAGCTACAGAGAGTAAATACCAACAGTAAGCTTAGGTCAGCTTCAGAAAGTGATCATGTAAAAATACGTTGGAGAAATACGTGGCATGCTGACAATTTATAAACTGTGTTTCTTTATTTCACCGATATGAATAACACTTAGTAAACAAATGGCAGAAATGTCAGTGTGTTGCCACAGCATAGTTAACGCTTTCCTTGATCCACCCAAGAAAAGAAGTTACAGCGAGCTTCAGGATTGGACGCATGGCCCTGAGGGCGATTACACACAAAGAACTGTTTGCCCAGGTTCGGTCCCGCCTTCTTGACTGTGCGTAGGACGCAGGGTTCCCCATGTGCCTTACAGGGGGGTGGTGGGGGTGGGCCACGAAGGACCGTCTTCCAGAACCCCCCCAGTGACACCCCCTTCCTGGGACATGCGAGGTCTAAAGTCGGTTCTGAAGCCCGGGCCTCGGAACTCCCCTGGTTTAGACTACTCACACTGTCTTTGTTGCTGTCAGGAGCCAGGACTTTGTTTCCCATGCAGACTCCCTGGGAATCTTCTGTATCCGAGCTTTTAACTGACGGGACAGCTTGTCCTGCCCTGATGGCATGTGATGGGTTGACTTTATTCCCTTCCTGTACCCTCTCACACTGAATGACAGGCGCTTCCACGGGTGTACATCTGGGTTTGAAAAAGGCTAGGAGGCTGCCCTGGGGCTTTAGGGCAGTCTTTACTGTCTTAATCTTTTTGCTCTTTGGGACATTTGGCTCTACCGCTGACGTCCGCTTCTTTCCAGAGCTGGTGCAAGTCCCCAGTGGATTCAGGTTCTCCCTGGTCTCTCCAGCCTCCTGAGATGCTGGAAGAGTATCTCTAATAGCCTCTGAGGACGGTTGGTCTTGGTCCACCTTAACCAGGAAATGTGATAATTTCTGCTGCCTGCCAGCAAACTCAGGCAGGTGGCGGGAACAGAGGGGGGGTGGCTTTGAGCTGGAGAGGACCGGGCATCTCAGTTGTCCCCAGACAGGGCAATGATCCGAGCCCTCCACCTCTGGCATGATGTCTGCCGCCACAAACTGTTTCTTGAAGAACAGGTGGTCGGCAAAGATGTAGTCAATGCGTGTACCATAGTTCGTCTGCCTGGCTCCAGTCATTGTGTTCCAACAGGTAAAGGCTTTGGAGCGTGTTGGGTGGAAATGACGGAAAGCGTCCACAAACTTGCCACTCTGGATGGAATTTGTTGATGAAGTCAGAGAGTCTTCGTCATCATCATGGTCTTGCATACTCTCCTTTTCTTTACTGCCATCAACTAGGAAGCTATCTAGCCATTTCCTTCCAGGGTGCTCTTCGAAATCATCCTATTAAATATACGCAGAAATGGCAAAAATGTAAACAGATGGCAAAAGTGTCAAAAGTGAATATAATTTTGTCTGTGGACCAAAAAGTGTTCTAAACACTTACTATGTCAGCTGGGTCACAGTGGTCCATAGGCCGATGGGATGTATTCACATCCCCCAAGATTATTACATGGCTGAGTGAGAGCCAAAAAAAAGGGGAAATTATGAATAAAAACATTTAGCTTTCCAGTTTCATGCTTAACAAATCGTTCCTACACCGCATACTCACCTCCCAGTTTCCAAAATGGCTTCAGCCCGACCTTGAAGCAGCTTATAGAACCGCATTTTGAACTGCTTTCGTTCAGGCTTTTCTGGGTCTGCTCGTGGGCAGTACACATTGATAACCGTAACGGTTTCAGGTCGTTCTTCACATCTGCAAAAAGCCAAGTCAGGGCACAAACAGAAATTAACACTATGATCACAGGAAAACCCATGTTTGATTTTCAGTCCCACAATAAGTTAACACAGTGACCCATTTAATGACAACATCCTCTGAAAATATAGAGAACATCACAGGACAATTAATGTTCAATGATAAGTACATTTTGGTTTCCCTTACAAGACTTTGTGCTGTGTGAGAACAGCCCTGCCCTCATTGTCTAGGAGCTTTAGCTCCTCAATGGAAAACTCTCTCTGGTCACCATAGCATCCAACATTCCCCTCATGGTTGGTGGTCAGCAGGCCGGTCAGGCCCTCCTCCGCAGCAAATGGGGTGGCACTGTCTTTACAGTAAGTCCCCACTCCTATTTAAACAGATTAAACAGAGCAAACCATGGCATTTAAACAGAGGAACCCACGGGTCACTCACTGTGTTTCAAAATAGATTATGTGGATATTTTGTTCTGTTGAAAAAGACTGAATCAGTGCTTGCATGATCCTGAAGGACATGATCCCCACCTGAGTAGCCGCTACGTCCACGACTGAAGCTGAAATAAGAGTTATAACCTTCAACAATTGCAGTCCTCTCATCCAGTAGGTCTCCTGTAAAACGCAGAAAGACAGATACAGTATATATTACACTGTCAGCATTAAATCAGGAAAATACGGAATGTCTAGAAATACTATTACAGCAGCATACATATGACATTATACATCTACCGTATTCACTTCTGTTACACGATCAAAGTAGGTTATGTGCCAGTCTGTATACTATCATGCCCGATAAGTGCTGTCCTTGCTTCACAAGGACAGTAACAATGGACTTACGGTAGTACAGACCATGTGTGATCAGAAGTTGACGGAAAGATGATCTCCCGCGTGAAAATGCTTACTTGTTACTTTGGTTTCTTGCACACATATTATGTCTGCATCCAGCGAATCAAAAACCTTTTTAATTCCACCTTTAAAAGTCCTGATGCCATTAATGTTCCAAGTTACAATCTTCATGCTTTTACGTCTTTGCTTCACGAAATGTGTTCACCAAACAGCAGAGCCTGACAAAAAAGTCATAACACAGTGATGCGGAGTAGACTGAATAATACGGAAGTAAACTGGAAGTACACGAAGGGATCGGCATGGACCAAAAAAAAAAGAGAAGCAAGACTTTTCTGTATTTTTTTTTTTTTTTTGAAAGAACAACTATTTGCAACGAACACATCTTGCTAGCGAACTCTTCGAAAAATGTATTTTGTGTCTGTCTGCATTAAACGTAAAATACCGTTCAGTAGTAATTCCAAGCATCGTTACACTTGACTTTGCTAGGGGGCAGTCTGTCACTGTTCGGTTCGTTCGGCGCCCTCAGTGCCTTTCAATTGCTCACATTGGTCGGAAAAACCTGGGCGGGTATTTAGATAGCTTGCTTGCTAACTCATGCAGGAACGTCTCGGCGTCGAGTGGGAAACGTCAAATTGTCTGAGCGGTGCCGGTTAGCGTGATATCGGTATACGATTATGATATAACGTTATTGGCCACAAACCTGCATCAATATTGGAGGTAAGGGAGCAAAGATATCTAATGTATTAACAACGTTGTGCGCTTTATTTATTAGCTTTCGATTGGATGCCAATTGTACAATAATGTATTACTGCTGTAATGGTTAGCAGGCTGACCATACAGTCATTCGACCTATTCGGTCTGACAGTTCTGTCAGCTAACGTTTATGTTAGCTTGCTCGTTTAACAACCTATATATAATGTAACAATTCGGTTAATAACACACCAGGACACTAACTCATGCAGGAAATGTCGGTGTGTTGGAGCGTTCTTTTCAGTTAACGTAGCTCGCTAGCTAGTTATTGTTAGCCGATGATTTTCGGCCAACTGGTTTGCTAGCTAGCTATGGCTAAACGTATCCATCCAGCGGAAGCTACATTTCATTAGTCATTACAATACTGCAGTACCGTTAGTTGAGTATTGTTAACGACAGCTGGCTGAGGCTGGTTAACTCTACCTAATCTAGTTATGTGTACATTTAAAATTATTGAATGCAGTACTAGCCTGCTATTCATTTCGCTAGTATGTGGTATTCATTTTGAATTAATTGACACAATAGTTATTTGACACGCTTGAGTTTCGCCTGGCGGGTAGCTAAATACAATCGTTTATTTTATTGAATCATTATTTTTGAAGGAGAAATCACGCTGAGACCAAGTTGACTTTTACAGTTCAGACCTGAAAACACAAAGATGAAGAGAAGGATATAGGAACGCATACATTGAAGATGCTGTCAGTAATTCCTGACCACTAGTGGTCAATGTGGCGCTGTCGAGCAGAAAAGGGGCCCAACATGTTTTGTATTTTGTGATTACTGTATGTCCCTGTTTGGGCCCAATGACTCCAGAGGTTTCGATATTGATGCTGAACTTTTCATATAAAGCACATTACCATAATCTGTCACTGACATGAAAGTGATTGCCCCATTTAATTTCTATTATAAAATAAACCAAAACTTTAGTAATGTGGGTTAAAAAAAGAGATTTTAATCTATTCAAATTCCAAGGTACTAGGATTACTGGATCTGCTGAAGCTAGCCTCGGAACACTAAGGCTTTAGATAGCTAGCCCTATTGGCTTTCCCAGGAGATAATAATGCTGTAAAAATTACCCACAGTAACATGCAAGACTTAAAGATTGTGTGCTACATCTTCAAGTGAAACCTTGTAAATTAGCACATAAACAAATGGTTGCTAATACAGGCCAGTCATTGCTTTTTTTTTCTTGGTCAAAACCCTGGCAACCAGCCTAAGGAAAATGAATGAGAAGCCAGTTAAGCTCATCTAACCACCAATCTGTCCTGTGACCATCTGAGTGGCTCTATTATGCCAGGTTTGTTATTATGTGTTGTTAACAATCAGCAACTCTTGCGAGACAGATTTAATGATATTGTTTAATCTCAGGCTAGTTCAGCTTCAACTAACATTGTCTACTATTTGTGGGTATGATGGTTTAACCCAGGGCTGTTTCCCTCTGTCCTCCCCCACAGTGAGCAGTAATGAAGCAGGAGGACTGAAGGAGGAAGTGGGGGTCCCAGTGGATTATTGGAAGACAGTTGGCAGGCGGAGGACAGGATGATGGAGGCGGAAGGAGATGAGGAGTTTGAGATGGGGGGTAGAGACCTGAGGGCGGAGGTGGTGAGACTGAATTTGGAGCTCCAGGAGGCCAACGAGGAGAAACTGCAGGCCGCCCGGTATGGCCTGGTAGTACTTGAGGAGAGCGCTGAGCTCAAGAAGAAACACACTCAACTGGAGGAGGAGCATGAGATTCTCAGACAGGAGCTGCAGCAGCTCAGAGGGGTCAGTGGAGATCTGAGGATTAATATTCAACATTAATTATAATTAATGGCAATAAACCAATATATATATTTCCATCCATACTGTTACCTGGGCGCGGTAGAGGTGTTTTCTGTGTTTGAGACAAGATCTTTTTTTCTGTCTCATGGCTTTGTCCAATCAGGCTTCATTGCATGTGCCCGTCACACACTGGTCTGTTTTGATCAGCCTGGGATTAGCAAGACCATGTTAAGACAGGAACTAGCTGTTTACCACAAATGTAGAAACACTGTTGTATTGCTAGGAATCTTTAGTATAGTGTCACATAGCAAATGACGCCATTATAATAATTTCCATTGCCTAATGCAAAGGCAACGTGAAGATACCCACGTGTTGGTCTGTTACTGACTTGGCTCAGTGACCGTCCCCGAAGACTCCAGAGCGTGTAGGGTTCAAATAAATCATTCAGTTTGTGTGATCACGAGGGCAGGTTTTTCATCTGCCCCTAAAATATCCTGATAGTAATACGTTAAGATTTACTTAACGTATTACTGGGGATTTGTATCTGAGGGATGAGAGTATCAGCAGATCCCTTGTAGAAAATGAAACTGGAATTGATTCCAACACTGATCTAAGCAGCTGTCTGATGCCATTCAGTAGTGAACCGGGCTGGGGGAGAAATATCAGTATGCAAATCATTATAACTCAAATGAAGGTTAGGTGGCATTTGCGTAAGTAGTAAAACTAAACTGAATATTGTATTTTGCCAAACAATTACATTCTGGATATTATTTGTTGCTTAATTATCTCACTGCTTAAATGGGCCTACCGTTTTGTTGATGCATCACTAGAGTTTAGTCACCTGAGGCTTTGCATGTTGTGGGTGAATATCACATTATGTAACTGAAAGTGACACATTTTCTATTCTAAATTAAATTTTAGTCAGAGTTGGTGCTCCTATTAAGAGGGACTTAAAGCAGGGGGTGCATTTGTGTTTTATATCAATTAAATCAATGATGTATTTTATAAAGCCCTTTTTACATCAGCTGTTGTCGCAAAATACTTTTTACCGATACCCAGCCTAAAACGTAGCAAGCAATAAGAGTTGGTGTACATTGGAAATAAACTCTCTAGTATGGTACAAAATTAGGAAGAAACCTAGAGAGGAACCAGACAGAGGGGGACCAGTCCAATTTTGTCTGTGCCAGGTGAAGATTAAAAGAGTTCATAAGCTTTTGGGCCACATGTTTTTGGGAGACCACAAGACAAGCCAGTCAATAAATGCCAGTGGGCTTTGACCAGAGTCCTTAAACAGAGTTCCTCAATCAGCTGATACCAGGTGGAAAGGGTGTGGGCAGTGACCTGATCTGCCACACAACCCGGAGGACATCGGATAGGGACAGCTAGGAGTCATGTGGGCCGGGTAGTCCTGAGGGTTGGTCCAAGGGCTCGTGTCCTCCTAAGGTCAAACACCACAGGTTAGTCACATCTAGCAAATTACATTTGTATTATAGACTGAGCAGCATTTGGGGAACTCTTAAATTCTTGCACTTGGCATATTAATAGTTTGGGGTTGATGGTTTGGTTTTTAACATGAGTACAAAAGTCATATGTTCTACTGATTTACTAGTGTATTCCCTTTTTATAACAACCCAATCACTATGGTCATTTTGAATCATCAGACCAGTCTGGGTATTAACACAAACCTTATGGCTCTATGAGAATGTCTGCCAGGAATGGGGATGGAGGATGAAGCATGCTGCACTTGACTGTAATCCTTCCTGGCTAGTAGTGGAAGTGTTGTCCTGGTCCATGGCTACTCTACCGACTAAAAGACTGAACATTTTAAATTAGTAAAAGTATTTAAGCCATGCAACATTGTGACCAATGACCTTCACATTTTCACATGCCTTCCTCCGGGAAAGCCTACTTTGCTATGGACACTCCCTTTTATAGTCACAATGGACCAATCCCACGGAAGGAAGCGATGTCATTGTGCATTTGAAGCGATGTGGGAATTCCCTGCATTCGACTGGTAAAATGCCACTAAAACAGCCCTCCAACCGCCAGTTATAAGTGGGGAAACCTATCGTCCTAAGAACCCATTTATCCCAGATAGTGACCCCTGGTCAACCAACTGTATTATCTCTAGTGTTCATAACACATTTAAAGCGGTGCTTGCTATGGTTGTTTGAAGTCTTTGTGCCATTGATATGACCTCTCTGGTGACCTTCTGCCAGGCCTGTTCTAAAGACAATATTTAAGTCCTGCTTATTTACGGACTTCTTGTCTTCAACATGTGAAAGGCTTGCTCAGTTTGGCGTCAATGTCCTGCTTAATGAAGTCTGGTTACTTTAGGGCTTTTGGTATCTTCGCAGGCACAATGGTTCTGTACGCTTCATTCTTCATCAGTGTTGTAAGTGGTCACCTCATTAAAGATACGTGAGCCAGTAAGGTAAAATCCATGGTGGATTTAAACTTGTACCTGTACTTCTAAACTAGATCTGTGTAGTTTAAGAACTGCTTCTGTTTTGTATTCAATGTTAGTGTTGTATGTAAAGTGTGCTGCTATTTTGGCCAGGTCCGCATTGATAAATTTATTTCGGTCTCCGGTGAAACTAATCTTGGTTAAATAAAAGTTCCAGTTGCAGCCATAGAAAATGATGATTAGATTCAGTGGTGTATTCTGGGTATGATTGTGGATAGTTGGCGTTCATCTTTCCATCACTAGTGCAGTTTCATCTTCATTCCATTTGGCCTTACTTTGTTACAGAGAGATACAGGTTATTTTAGGTACTTTGTGGCAAACTCTAACCTGGCCTTTCAGTTTGAGGCTTACTAGTAGTTTGTACTGGAGAAGACTCATGAGACCATCAGCTCTTTAGTAAAATGAGCCTGACGGGGTAATTCAGGGCCACCCTTAGCAAAGTAACATTTGGTTGATGCAGTAACTGAAAAGGTTGGGAACCTTGGGTCTATATAGCTAGTCTATCTTTGTCCTAAGATCTAGGTTGTTCATGACCCATAAAATGAAGCCTTCATTTAATGTTTATAGCAATACACTAATTCAATAGAGAATTGGATCAGAAAAATAATACTCCAGAGCTCAATATCGCTGTATTGTTTAAAAGCTACAGACAATTTACCATAGCTTTACAGGTTTAGAGTGAAAATGTAATCACAGCCATGATCAAAAAGTGGTTAATGCCCAACCCGAATTCTGAAGCATTCTGAACTCCCCCCGTTAGACCTAGGTTTTGGGATTGCCTTGTTTTTCACTGCAGATGAACACCCTATATGGTCAGTCTCAAAGTGCTATGTCACTTGGCACTGCCGGCTGGCTGGCCTTTCATGGAGCACCCGCTGGTAGGCCATGTGCCGTACAGACAGCCGTAGAGTAAAGGACTAACTGGTCTGATACCCTGGTAAAGACAGCTTGACTGTTGGTGTAGAAATTATTTCATCGGAGCCCCTAGGTGTGGCTTTTTGTTATTGTTGGTCAGTCCGCTCTGGCAAACTCAAAGACTCCTAACTTGACGTGTGTGTGTGTGTGTGTGTGTGTGTTAGGCTCTGTCAGATTCTGTGACCCACCAGAAGCGTGTAGCGGCAGATGGGGAGACCCGTGAAGAGTGTCTGCTACAGGAGACTGCCAGCAAGGAGGCTGCCATGGCAACCAGCATGGCTGAGCTGCAGGCGGAGTTACGACTGGCCCGCCTCGCACTAGCCAACGCCCACGCTGAGATCGATCGACTGGCCCACCTCTCTTCCCAGCTGAAGAAGGTATCTTTTCCCGAGACACTGAATCAGTTTACACACACATTCCTAGATGTGAAATGATACCACTTTTATTAATTTTTTTTTGTCCGTCTCAAATGTAGGTGTACCTAGTATTTGATAAATACCCTTCATACTCTAATTCCTGTGTGTTTGGAGAACGTTAATGTGTAATTATAGGCGCTCCACTCTGCCCTCTCAGGAGTACGAGGGTCTGGAGGTGGAGAAGGGTCACATGAGGGATGAGATGAAGGAATACAAGGTGCGGGAGTTACGGCAGCTCCAGGACAACAGTGAACTGGAGGAGGAGAACACCTGTCTCCAGAAACAGGTGTCTGTACTCAAGGAGAACCAGGTCAGAGTGCCCCACTTCACTGACAGTAACTGTGGTGTCACAGCAGAGCTGGGTTTAGCCTGGAGACAGTTTTCAGACAAATGGAGGCAATGGTTCGACTCGTTCAATAAGAACTTTTAATTTGTTTTCCATTGCGTAATGGTTTGGGGCATTTTGCAGAGACGTTTAGGTGATTTAGCAGATGCTCTCATCCAGAGAAACTTAAACTGTAGTGTAGACACGCCCACAAATATTTCAGACTTTCTTTTTTTTTGTGGACCAGAATGCTCTTCCTTACATGGTCTTGTGCAGTGTCAGGCCAACTGGGAATGTGGTCATTTGGGAATCATTCTGTTGTTGGCAGGTTTCTATTGTTCCTGTCAATCGGAGTCGTCTTCTGGGTTAAGTATCTGAAGGTGTGTGATGAGGAATCTTTCCCAGTGGGTCATGAAGGGCCTGCCTTGTCTCGTGTGTTTGGCTGACAGGGCCTTGTGACCGTGTTTTGTCCATGTCCATCTGCCTGACACAAACAGTCATTGTTGAGGAGTCGTCTCAGATGATGGGAGACAATAACATCTCTCAAGTGGGAAGTCTCCGTGAACAATAGTCAGATTTTATTCTCATCCTGGTCACAGAGCTCTACTGTAAATGGGACACACTCATACTCATACTCATTTTGTCTGCTTACTCATCAGTTGGCCAAGTAGATTAATTATGAATGTAAAACGTTCCTGTTTGTTATCCAAGCTAGGTTTTTAGGTTGAAGTAATTGTTATGCAGTAGCTCTGAGGTGTTAAATAGTGATGGGGATGTCTGTTCTATTTCCCGCCTCTGTATATATTATTGATATTGTGCTTGCTGATGACTGACTCACCTTTTATTCCATTCACACTATCCCATATACAATTTTCCCCTCACTGTATACTGTGCTGACCACCTAACAACATAACTTTAATAACATCTTGCATGCTTTCTCCTTGGAAAAATTATAATGTTGCCAATTCTCAACTATGGATTCCTAGTGTACAGGCTTCCTGCTCTCTTTCTCTTCAATAAATACATGTAATTTGCCACACTGCCTTACAGCAGCCTTCACTATGTTCAATAGTCATCACTGTGACCTTTACACTCTCATTACTTGGCATCTTATAAACACTTTTGGCCGGACACATACTTTAAGTCTGTGGCTTTCAAACCTCTCTAGGGGACCCTTACTTGTTTCATGTATTTGTATTCAGAGATGGCACATCTGAATCAATGAATCACCTGGCACTTTCCAGAACAAGAAAAACTGGTTTCAGTATTCTGCACCCAACCGTAGCCTAGCTAATGTGACTCTTGTCTTGGCACTTTCCTTAGTACTTCCTTAGAAAAATACTTAACATTTTATAACTAGGCAATTTTGTAACTACAAATAGCTATGCAGGTTGAATGCTGATTGATTAATTGCTGAATGATTCCCTTGGTAATGTGGGTAAATTTAATTTGACTTATCAATGTTAATCCAGTGCTCCACAGCCCAACAGGGAACTTATTAGTGTTCTTACTGTGTTGACAATATCTTCTCATTGTAGCATTTTGTTTTCCAACTGTTTTGGGGTTGTCTAAAGACCTCACAACTTGCCTATTTTACCTCTTGAACATTTTATTTCTTCATTTTTTGTGATCATCATTCACACCCGTATCCTATTAATATTACATGGCTGATTGTTTATTTTGACAAATCCATTAACCAGGAAAATGGTTTTAATTTCAAGCAGCAATGTAAACCCAGGTCATCAGTAGCTAATTCCTTTTAATGTTTCAGAGGATAATGTGATTTGACTTATGTTCTGTGATTTGCTATATGTCTTAAATGTATGATGCAGCTCTGTAGGAAAACAACGGCGAAGAGGAGGACCAACATTTGGTTCTCAGCTGAGTTCTAACGGTGAAATGAGTCAAATAATGTAGTTCACTTGTCATATCTGGTCTAGTGTCAGCCAACTGACTTATACTGGCCCTCAATAATTGGCCTGGTACATTCAACACAATACTCCCTAGCGTGTATTTATCAGTGTGCCACTAGTATATTCCTACTTACACCCCTCTTGTCCTCACCTGCAGGTGGAGTTTGAGGCAGTGAAGTTGGAGCTCACTCAGAAGGAGGAGCAGGACGAGGTTCTCCGGGCTCAGCTTGAGGAAGCTGCCCGGCTGAGGGAGATCGCTGAGCGTCAGCTGGAGGAAGCGCTGGAGGCCCTGAAGGAGGAGCGGGAGCAGAAGAACAGCCTGAGGAGGGAGCTCTCCGCCTTGTCCATAAACCCCTTTGACTCGGTGGGCAACCTGGAGCTGCACCTGGAGCAGCTGGATGACAGCGTGGACAGCGGAGGGGGCCGGAGGAGCTCCGAGGACCAGGAGCATGACCAGGACAGTGGTTACAACAACGGTCCGGGGTCTGGTTGTGCTCCTAGTAACCCCAAGGTCAACGGACGCGTCCAGCGCTTCTCCACCCCCAGGAACAGTGACGTGTTCCTGAGGCCTGCTCCTGGCCTGGTGTCTGACCTGCTCAGTGAGCTGCACCTCTCAGAAGCTCAGAAGCTGAAACAGCAGCTGATGCAGGTAGGCAACCTGGATCCACAGAGTTTCTGATGACTTACTATGTACACAGCCAACCTGGTATACACAATGTATATGTAGCGTTATGGAAGCTACACAGTGACTGTGAGGATAAAGGACACACTTTCAGCTTTAGGTTGTTTTCATCCATGTTGGCAGAACACTTTCGAAAGTACAGCACTTTTTTTTGTACATGGCTTATTCTAGGGAGGCACGTGTTTATAAATTGAGCTCTAGTAAAGAAAAATCTAGAAGCTTGTAAATAGAAACTGCATCTGAGGCTGTTGGTATCAGACTTCAGGCTGCCACTCGGTCTGTCCACTGGAAAAAGAGGGTATGTGTGCCTTGATAATGCTAAAAGTCTCCCGAAGGTACCATCTCATAGATCTCAAATAGACTGGTTAATTTCATTATTTAGAGCTGAATCTGCACGGCACCTGCGTTACCTACCTAATGGCTAACATCAGGACAGAATTGTCTGCTGGGCCCCTGATTGGTGCAAATGTAAAGTCACTGCTGCATCATTGTGAGACTAGGGTTCAAAGCCTGCTTGCATTTAGTGGTGTAGTTGGCCAGCACTGTCCTGGTTCGGGGATTTGGCGGTGCGGTAGGCAAGCACTGTCCTGGTTCGGGGATTTGGCGGTGCGGTAGGGAAGCACTGTCCTGGTTCGGGGATTTGGCGGTGCGGTTGGCCAGCACCGTCCTGGTTTGGGCCGTATGTGTTGCCTGCCTTGTGGTGGCTTGGTAACAAATGCTTCAGTTATTATAACAAAAAGGAATTATGGGAATTATTGCTTTCACTTTTGTGGTTTTAAATCTGTCTACCAGGCTGTCCTCCACAATGTCGTTCAAACTGCAGATTTCAATTGCACAAGCAATGGTTCCAATAGGCTATGGTACTGCAATATACCATTCTTATTTTTCACGGTTTTTGTAACTGGTAGGTATAATAAGAACACATTCTCCAATACAGCAATGATGTGGAAGGAATTGGGGGTAACTGTCTGGCTCAGAGACAGAACATGTTTCCCCCCCGTCACCTTCGCTCTAGCAATCTGTCGTTTACTGGACCAATGCTCCTGACCACTAGGCCACCCTGCTGCCCCAATTTCCTCTGTTAGCCATGCTCTAGGAGTCCGGAAGAAAAATGTTCTAAGGCTTATTTTTGACAGAGATTAAACCGTGATGTCCGCATATGTGCGTGGACTCAGGACCACGGCTTTGTCCAAGTCAAGGGATATTAACAGTTTTCTCGACACTGTTTATATCAAGGACTGTTCCCTGCTCCTTTCTCTCGCTGAGTACGTTGCTGGTAGCCTACCTACTATGACAGCTTGACTGCTTGAATAATGGATGTGGCTGCTACTCATGTGCTGTGAACTACGGCTGCAACTGCTAGTGAAGATGTCCACTTTAATGTAGCAAGTGGCACCAAGATGTTGTCCCACATATAGAACAGCATGGTTATTAAGAGTTTCGGCTTCAATGTTGGTGCCTACAAACAAACCTAACATGGAAGCAAATATCCATCAGGAGTTAAGTGTCTAACTAGCTATGGCAACAGCACATGCATAGCAAACACCACTGAATTAAATGTGTATACCTTAATGTTGTAACACTTACTGGTGATTTTGAAGGTGTTATTTCCAAAGGACTGAATTGAGATTGTCAACGCTGTTTACGCCCATGTTTTATGAATCTTAAATCACAATTTGAATTACAATATTTGGGGAAAAAATAACAATTTGATATTTAATCCAACTCGTGTAGCCCTACAATGAAGCAAATCTATTGCTTTTATTAGTAAAAGCTACCAAATGCTTTATTTAAATTTTTTTGTAGGGGTTGGCATCATTGCACCCTTACTAACATGGCATGAGCCAAGGCAGAATGTGTAGAATGGCAGGACCTCATCTTTGTCTTTAAAACTATACCCTTCAACGCCATGGCGTCATGGAAACCATCGTCCTACTTGAGATGTTAGGGCTTCAGTCTGGTTGATGTTGCGTGACTGAGCCACCCATGTCTAACAGGCTGCCTTGGTGGCTATTTCCTGCTCTGTACCACATCCTGCTACAGATTTTGGATCCATCAGTGTAATGCAAGTCTCTACTGACATAATGTCATGTCAAATGGAAGTACAAATGCCTAAAATTGGCACCTTCTTAAACTTTCCCACTGCTCAGTTCTGTACTTAATGTTACTTTCTTGGTGTGTCACTTCCAATTTGTAAAAGCGCTGGTTGATTTCCACTGCAGCAGCTGCTGGTACTCCCTTTTTGAGTGCAGGTGTTGTTTCTTATTTTGGTGGATGTGCGCAGACCTTTCTGTGGTAATATATTCAATGAGATGTCTTTTTTTTTTTTTCTCTATTTTTTTTTTTTTTTTTACTTGAACAGAATAAAATGTTAGGTGCTGGTATTTTGCCCAAGTCAAGTTCTGTATAATTTATGGTGTGCTAGCTAAGTGTTAGTATTTCCCTTCCCCGGACCAGCAGATGTTCAGAGTCTTTGAGTGGGTTGTGCCCTGTACTGCTCCACCACATGAATAATTGAGCGAGATTAAGAGGCCTGCTTGGGTGAAATGTATGTTTACTCTCTACGAGAAGATCAACCTGCCGGAATATCTCATAGACCTCCTTGTGTGTTTCAGTGCAGTCAACCAAAAGTTCACCACAAGACTGCAGTCAAAATGGGACCCATTGGTCGATCAGACTAACTATGGAAAATGACTGTTTGCTTTTGCTATATAAACTGATTAGCACAATGAAGCAAATGCTTGTTTTAATCATTAAGTTTGGACAAAGTGTCACTGAATAGCCATAGCAGATGTCATTCGTTCCACTATATAAATATTAATTCATTACATCTCTTAATGTGGTCTCTCCTCCATGTGTCCTTTCTCTAGGCTGAGAGGGATAAGACCGGTCTGGCCAACACAGTCCAGGACCTCCAGAGGCAGTTGGAGCTGTCCCAGCAGGCCTTCAGTGAGCAGGAGGACAAGGTGGGCTCCCTGACCCAGCAGCTGGAGGCCGTGCAGCTGCAGAAACACACGTTGCCCCCGGGGAAGTCCGCCGGGGACCGGGGAGACGGCAGCAGGGTCTCGGAAAACGGGCCTGCCGACTACGACTACGAGCTGGACGTGAAGAGCACCGAGGTGCTGGAGGCTCGGATGAAGGCGGCCGGCGACGAGCTGTTGAAGCTGCGTGAGGAGCTGTCCCAAGCGGAGAAACGCTACAACGCCCTGGAGCACCGCTGTCGGCAGGAGAAGGAGCGGTGGAGGGGCGAGGCCCATGAGCTGGCCGAGAAGATCCGCCAGTGTATCAAGTCCAGCCGGCAAGACCAGGAGCGCATCAGCGAGCTGGAGAAGGAGATCGGCGCGACGAGGAAAGTGGCCACTGACTCGGAGGGGCATCTGAGTGTGGCGCAGGAGGAGCTCCTGGCCTTCTCTGAGGAGCTGGCCAACCTCTACCACCATATCTGTGTGTGTAACAACCTCACGCCCAAACGCGTCACTCTGGATTACTACCGCGACGGGGCCCGAGGTCAGTCCGGGGGGAGTGGAGGGAAGTCCAACCACCTGCACCCCCACCCCCACCACGGCCGGAACAAGCGGCGCTCCAACGAGCTGTTGGCCAAAGCGGTGCACGGTGCAGACGGTGACAGTAGGCCTGGTACTCCCCGGGACTCCCGTGACAACTCTCCCTCGCCACGCTGCTCCTCCCCCGTCCCGGCTTGCCCCGGCTCCCCCACCCTGGACTTCAGGGACCCCTCCAACGTCCGGAACCTGGTGGCTGTCATCCGCTGCCAGATCAAACACCTCCAGGTACCAGTGTCTCATCCAGACTGTCTTCCAGTCACGTCCGTATTTAATGGCCAGTTCAGGGTTGTTGTGGCCTGAGCTGGATTCTCCCTTGGCTGAATGTATTATTCAGCTTGTTTCAAAGCTTTAAAACACTGTCTGATTATTATTATTTCTTTAATCTTTATCTGGCCAGTCAGTGGCAAATGTTATATTTCCACTAATGGTCTGGAGTATGTAATTGGTAATCAATGAAGCATAGTTCTAAGTTTGTTTTTGAAATACTTTGAATTCCTTGAGGCATATATTTTTCCACTGAGGCCTTTTCTGGTGCTTGGTGTTGTTGGTCATGTGGATACCTCTAAATTTGCCAAGTAGTCTAGTAATTATCCAGCCATATTTCAAGCATGCTTGTTTGTTATGGGTGTTTTGAGGTGTGTTTCCTTCCTTCTGTTTTGTTGGAGAACATTCAGATGTTCATGTTCGTGTCATGGGTAGTGTGGTCAACATGCTGGTTTCCCTCAGGTGGCGGTGGACCTGTGTCGTCAGCGCGGCACGCTGCCCTACTCCGGAGGGATCAGCTGTGGTGGGGAGATGGACAGCGAGGCCCTCATGGAGGAGGTCCTGAAGCTCAAGTCTCTCCTCAGCACCAAGAGGGAACAGATCGCCACGCTCAGGACGGTTCTTAAAGCCAACAAACAGGTAACCTGGATCAGGGAACCCGCGCGCCCGTCTTAATCACACTCCGACACGGCAATTACTCACTAACGAGATGTACAGACGTGACTTCGTCATTGGGCATCGATGAGGCGGGGTTCTAATTTGGTCTTTAAAATGCGTTTAACTCCTGGAGGGATCTGGATTTCCGCTGAGTCTGTCTGAGACTGTCTGCGCCTTACCTGTCCATGCCCTGTAATCCTCGGACCAAGGTCGATGCAGAACCCGACTCCTGGACACACTATACAACAGGACTTTCCATCCGCTATTTCAAAAAATAATCAGTCCGCAGAGGTTTTCTGTTTACTTGGCATGTCAATAATGCCTTGGGTGTGTGTACTCCAGAATCTGGGCCCGCTCTCTGTCAATAAAGATTTCTTCTGGCTGCTACAAGCACCAGTCTGCCTGGAGGGGGTTTCTTTCTTGCGATCAATTTTCCATGGAAACGGGCTGTTCCCCAAGAAGGGGGGGAGGGGCAGTCTAGACATCATTGGCCAGTCGGCGACTCAGCACTGAGTTGTAGTTGTAGTGGGATGACGTCTTCCTCAGATCTTCTAGAACAGCGTGCCTTTCTTCTACTCCGCCTCCAGCTGTGGCTGACCTGCTTCTGTCAAGTCCTTCACTGTCTCTGTTATGCTCTCTGTCAGAAGTTACCCCCAGTATAAATTCTACTTTTATGCTGTGCAAGACAATCTGATAATTATGATTTTTATCCTTATATTGTTCTGGTTAGCCTGTATTTGATTTGACATTCTTAATTAAGTCACAGCGGTCTCATCATTCTGTTGTCAGACCACTGATTTATTAAAAATGTACTTAACTAATAATGTACAGAACGGTTAACTCCTGGCCATTTGCTTTGACAGGGAAGTGACAATTCTGGATCCATGCTCTAATTATGCTATCTATTTTTAGCCATTTCTTGATCATAGTCCCCCGCCCCCCGATGCTGTCAGGTGAGAACTGTTCTGTGTTCTATAATAGATGTATTTTTCCCCAGCTGTAATAATGGGCTGTAACATTTCTTCCCCAGACGGCAGAGTTGGCTCTGTCCAACCTGAAGACCAAATACGAGACCGAAAAGAGCATGGTGTCTGAGACCATGGTGAAGCTCCGGAACGAGCTGAAGGCCTTGAAGGAGGATGCTGCCACCTTCTCCTCCCTCCGGGTCATGTTCGCCAGCAGGTACACCGTGACACGTTGCACGGCACGCCTGGATGTTGTGTCTGCTAATTAGATTACCGGCCCTTTTCTCCTCTGCGCTCTGCTGCAATCCCGCTCGCATGCAGATTAGCGCTGCCTTGTTTGGTGACTGGCCCTGGAAAGAAACTCCTCATCAACGGCCCCGTCCCCAAGGAGTCCGTAGGGATGGCGGCTAGCTGCCAGGAAGTGACCTCGCACCGGTTTAACCTGTGCAGAGCTTAGGGCTTGGAGAGGCCTCACGTGTGCTGCTCCACATTTGTTGGCAGGCGGATGTGTTGTTTTTGTTTGGCGTGTGTCCTCAGCTGGACAGGATTTGTGATCGTGTCTGTTGACCTGGTTGCCCAGTTGTGTTTTTAATGTATCTGTGCATTGGTGTATCTTTTTCTTCCTTTTTTTTTTACTGATTGTTCAGTACAGCAAGCACAGGAAGGGCTTTCAGTGAGAGGACTGTTAGTTGGGAGCGAGGCATGTAAATATGTTAAGCTTTTGGTTTCTTGGCTGCAGGCAGTGAGTGAGCTGACATTTGATTGGGTCTAGTAATGCAGGGTCTGGCTGACGCCTACAGCCTGCTGCTAAGTCCACAGGCTCCAACAGAATGAGCCTTGAGCACTGGCCCTGCTGACATTTCACTTGGGGAACATTTGTAATGGTGCCACCATGTGGACATTGAGAGTAACTGCCACAGTATAACACTGATTCAACAGTAAAAAATACAAATGAAAGCATTGTAGTTTGCCACACAAAGGCAAACCTGAGCATCCAGAAAATTCAATTTCTGAATTAAATCACGTTACCATTGCAGGGATGCAAAGAATGTCCCAAATTTATTGTCTTACAGTTGAGCGGTAGATGTAGGTTTTTATTTATTTTTGTCTTTTGTATAACATGCCTGTCGTGTGTCTGTGTGTCGTGTTGCTCTAACATGCACGTGTGTGTCTCAGGTGTGACCAGTATGTCACCCAGCTGGAAGAGATGCAGAGGCAGCTGGCAGCGGCCGAGGACGAGAAGAAGACCCTGAACTCCCTGCTCCGCATGGCCATCCAGCAGAAGCTGGCCCTGACCCAGCGCCTGGAGGACCTGGAAACTCCTCAGTTGCCCCTAAGTCTGAGCAACAGCCCCCGCCGCACCAGGGCTAAGGAGCTGGGCACCAAGACGGGTCGAGCCCCCCGGAGCCCCCGGCGAGGTAGCCCCGTGCGTGGCAGGAACAGCCCCCGATCTAGCCCGGTGCTCACCAACAGCGTGCCCGCCACTGCCACCCACCACCTCCGAGCCCTCACCCGCAGCCTCCACACCAGCCCTGTAAGAACCCTGTCTTCCCGCAGCACCACTGTCTCCCATCCCGACCCGCTTACCCCCATTCCTACCACCTCCTCCTCCTCCCCTGGCGCTCCCCGACCACGCAGACAAGGTCCGCTCCCCAGGGATGCCACTTTCATTAGAAGTCGTAGTGTCACTGATGTGAGTCCGTCGGAGTGCTCTGAGCGGAATGACTCGGTGTCTGACTGCCGTAGGGGGTCTTCCAGCTCTCTGGATGGGGCAGTCTACGGCTGTGCTCTTGTAAATGGCGCAAGGCGGGCCTCGGGCCCTAATCGTGAAGACACCTTTTTCACCAATCGCACTTTATGTTCCCCGTCCTCTGCCTCCAGAGGAAAGCCTTCCTATTCAAGATCCTTAGAGGATCTGCACTCTTCCATGTCTTGGTGGTTCCCTCCTGGCAACATGTTAGATCTACAGGGCACAGTTAAACCAGCGTTAAAGCCAACCTTGGGGTTTTCTGTTTGTAGAAAACAACAAAACATTCATGAATCAAGTTCTTCAGCTACTGTGTCCAGAATCTCTTCCCTTTCAAATTCATCTGCAGCCATGAGGGGCTTCACAGCTGCTCCATTCTCCCTCCCCAGCCCATCCCGCAAAGCCAGTGGGAGGAGCAGGCAAGCCCCGGGCTCCGGATCGCATAGTAGTTTAAGTAGGTCTGGTTATAGGGTCATCAGTGATGCTTCGAACCTACAACCAGCCAGGGCTCGTAGCTCACAGTCCAGAGGATCACCATCACGCAATCAATGACATTTTGGAGTGTCATAAGATTCCATTAGTCACAAACGATTACCACACCCAGCCGTTGTATTGTTTGTTTCTACTAATAGCACCACATAGTACTGAAATGTGTTGTCTATGCCTGCCTGTTTACCTTTTGTCTTAACCCATTTGCTGTGCCGTGTCCGGGACATCCTTTTCCAGTTGGTGTTGGTCCTTTTGCTTTGTTACTAAATGTCCTTTCATGTCTTTGTCTCCCCCTGTTCTCTGCAGCGTTGAAACCAGTCCACTGTGATCACTCCAACCCCTGCCCCTTTGTCCGTCTGGGCTGTGTTCTCCATGTGACGTCCTGAAACCAACGCCTTCCCTTCCCCCTGAAGTCGTCATTCCTCCCAAGACATCCTCTTGATCCCAGACCTCCTGACTTGGCTACTCGTCAGACCCAGTGGACTAGCTGCCCTTTATATACCTCTTGACAGCTACCCTGTCTGGACCCAAGATGCCTATCTGCATGTAACCAGGAAAGGAGCGTTAAAGAAGTGAACAAGCGCTGATTTAATTTGTATTACCTATATAAAGTACAAGACTGTTTTCCTGACCAGTATTATTTTGCCTTTTGAGCGTTCAAATTGATGAACTTCAATTTGTTTGACTGAAACCCCAGTCCTGCTGTGTTCTGCTGTTATGTATATTTATGCAAGAGTATATATTCCACTGACACTGCTGAACATCTGACACTAGTGAACCTTTTTGTTGTTTTTAGTCTGACAGTATGACAAAACGGCTTCTCCTAGCGTCAGACTGCACCCCCTCTTAGACAACTGCTGCTTAGCCCAAAATGGCATCCTATTTCCTCTGTAGTGCACTACTTTCCAACGTGGCTTTGAGGGCTTTGGTCCAATATAGTGCATTAGTTAGGGAATGTGCTGCCATTTTGGCTGTGCACCATGTCAACTCAAGGTTTCATGGGCATATTAACACACAACAGCCTTACTAACATTGAAATACTAGAAGCACACTGAAGAGCTCTCTCTCGTTCGTTCGTTGAGGTTTGCTCATTCCTTTAGTTTTAGCTCTGTTTCCTACCGGCGGTCACTGTTAAATCATTTTTGCTTTACCTTGTGACGCACTGACTGTTGGGCTTTGGCCTACCAACCACACCCTTCAGTCCGATCAATATCACTGACGGAAATGACACAGCCATAGTCTCACCAGCTCAGGTTAATATCACAGTTCAATTGAAAAAGATTGGCCAGCATGCTTAATTCCAAGCCATGCAGTTCACCTGGACTGAAGCGCATGCTAACTGCTATTCTCCAGGGTCTGTGTGGGGTGATGGTTCCATATGAATTGAATTACTACAACTGGCACAATATTAACTCTCATCCTGTGGGTCTATTTTCTTCACCTGGTCTCCTGACAGCAGAGTTGCAGTTGTCTTCTACTACAGGATTTCTACAGGACTACACTGCCAGCCTGCTACAATCCAAGATTCATGGCAGGTCAGGATCCACAATTGTGGGGTTGAATGAAAACAGGCCCATATGGTCCAGTTAGGTTTCTGCGCTTAGTGAAGGCATACACATCATGCCATTTGGTGGTTCCAAGTTGAAAATAGTGCCTTGGTTTTTCACCTCTGGTCAGTTTATTTTAGATTGAATCATCTTTTTGAAGATATACAATATGTTGAGGTATGTGTAGTGGGTATTTTTTAAAAGATGATTGTGGAGCTTTGTTTTTTCAGGAAACTAATAACAGTTATTTGGTACTTGTTGAGGTTGTACGTTTTTCTGCCCTTTCGATTTCCCCCTCAATTGCTCTCATGTGTTTGTACAGATTTGTGTATGTAAATGTAACTGATCGTCGTACAACATTGTGTGGACAAAATGAAGCTGTATATTGAGTTTTGTGGAATAGGACCATTGTGGTCCTCATCAATTTTTGTCTATGTAAAGTAAGTTAATTTTATTGACCTGTGAACCTTGTGATCAGAATAAAGTAACACCACTGTCTGTGTGTTTGAACATAATGCTGTTTTCTTTGCATCTATGAATTTAATGTCTGGTAAACTTAAATTTTGCTATCTCCTTTGCAATTTGACATTTTCTAGGAGGGATCAAAACGTCCACATAGATCGGTTTCGCTTACCATGAAATGTTTTGCTACACAAATTCTACCAATGCAAATATTTTTTGCTTTCATCAAAATCAGTTTACATCCAATCAGAGTAGTCACGTTTGGCATGGAGCCTATAGCAATGTATCCTTTCAGCTTTTAAAAAAATATATAAATTGTGAGTCAGGCAGAAATGCTTTTCGTTTGTTGAATGGAAAGCATACGAAAAAAATTTAAACGGTGAGGCGGGTGCGACGCGACTCTTTATACAGTGTTACACTTTTCAATCCGCGTTAGTCATTGGATTACCCAGGTTGGCCGTAGGTTTTTGAGATGTATAGCTTTGTCTAAATACATCGGCAACAGGATCTGCATGTCAGAAGAGTCTGATTGTAGCTTTATATATAGTAGTAGTTTGAGCTATTCACAAACCTTACTTTTTTGCGTAGCTGACTGACTAACGTGCATTGAAATTGGTAAGCGCTGGCTAGTTGAATTTAGTGCTATGACCAACCACACAACAGGTACGTTTCGCTTGTATTAACTACGAATGTTACTATGTATATCATGCACTGGATTAAAGCAAGGAGGCTGATGATCTGCTGAAATTGGCAGTCAACGTTTAGTATTGCATGTGGATTCACTGCTGTTGGTAACGTATGTTGCCACGTGTAATTGTTTATGTATGACATCGAAGTGTATTAACGCGGATACAGTGAACTCCCGCCACATCAGCTTAGATTTCTGAGTAGGTAATTAACATAAAAATAAGAATTGTTGTGGTTCATGTTTTGCTGCATGGTGACACATGCTGTTAACATTGCAAATATTTAATGTCGAGTTTAAAGGCACTTAAATATTATCAAACGTAAACCTATTGTATTGCTACTGTGAATCCGTCCGATTCACCAATCATTTTGTGATTGGTTCAGTGAACACCGGCCCTTCCCCCTGCACTAGGGGGCGTGGAGTTAAAAGTCAGACCTGTCAAATATGCACTTTGTCTGTAAGCAGCTGGTTGGTCAAGTTCCATAACTGCCATTGTAAACTACGGGTGTATTTTTACGCATTGTTTCCGCAGTTATTAGAATGGCCTTCAAAAAAGTGGGTACTACACTTGGCCGTGCATGGCAAAACGATTGCAGGACACCACCTCTTTCAAGATCTTCAAAAATGAATAACTTTTCAACAAGCAGGGAATTGAAAAGTCGAGAGAAAAAAAGTAAAGATCAAAGCTGTGAATCAAATTGCAGGTTGGCTGCGATGCCTTTACCTGCCGCTTCCTCCTCTACACCTGCCTCTCAAAGACATCAGGTTGGGGACAAAAAACGTCCCGAGGAGCCGCTGACTGTGTCCGGGCAATTGTACTCATCCGCACCAAAAGCAGATAACAGGACATACCTATGGGCACGTTATAATGAAATGAAACGACTTGTGCACGGTAAGTGGTAGAAATATAAACCTTTTCTCATATATCCCTAATGTCGGGTTAACTTTCAGGGATTGCCATCTTTTAACGGAATTAAGTTGTGTTATGGTGACACGTGATCTCACTCATCGCTCAGTATATAACCATCGCCATTTTGGTGCTGATGGAGGGAAGTGAATCTTTGTGAATCTTGCTTGTCGACCATGCGTGGGGTTTGTAAACATGCATCCTCTTCTAGCTGGTCTTTTAACTGATTATTCTTCCCATGTCTGAAAGTGGGTAAAACACTACATCTGATAAGAATCCTGTCATTACTGTTCTGAGAATTAAAGTTAATCAAATTGTTAGAAATCAACAAACTACCATCGGGGATAAAGCTATATCAAGAACATCAGCCCAATTCCAATCCCTGCAGTGCAGGCCAGGGTCCCTCGTACTTCAGTCGACATCCATATTCTGTTTTATCAGGACCCGCTTAAGATTAGTAACTTTTGGTCAATTTTGTTTGATATCTCCAATAGCCTAAAACGTCATTATAAAAACAAGTATGGGCTGTATTGTGTAGTTCTACAGGCTTGAAATTTAGGTTTTTAGTCGGATGTAGTAGTCACTCAAATTGAACACCAGCTGCTGTCACTCCTGCCGATAGTCCACATATCTGTCCTGTACAGCTTAAATTAAACATGGCCCTGTGGTCATTTTCCAGGAATTTTCTGACAGATGGAAATGGCTGGTAACACTTTTTTATTCTAATCCTCTGTTTTTGCTGTGTTATGATTGCTTGATCAAGGGGAACTGGGACAAATAGATCCACAAAAAATATATGTTGATTTCCTTTTTTTGTCCAGTAATGAAGTTTATTTAAAAAATCAGGAATTTGTTTTTGAGTGTGTCCTTGTTTTACTATCTTGGTGAAGACATTTGGTCGGTCCGCACTCTGACAAGAAGCTTCATTGAAATTTGGCTTAAGTTTACGATTATATTTATTCATAAAGAGTAGGTTATTGAGGTTAAGATAAGGGTTAAGGGTATTCTTTTACGGTACTACACTGATGGTCCTCATTTTGATAGTAAAACCAACATGTGTGTGTGTGTGTGTGTGTGTGTGTGGAGAGGTGGCTGGGGGTGGGGTGAATTTGCCCTGTCAAATCATCAGTATTTCAGATTTCTTACCCACTTAATTTCCTGTAATCCTGTTGTTGCTTGCCTCACTAATCTCAGTGCCTCGCTTCAGGTACAGCAGTCCTGCTGTGTAACTGGCATCACCTCAAAAAGATTAATACTAATGATTAAAGTCCCTAAATCATGGAACGCTGTAGTTATGTAATGCCTGGAGCTGAAATACGCAGGCCCAGTGTCAGTCTATTCTGGCTCCCTCTGCTGTCTGTCTTAGACCTCATCCCACCAGGTGTGTGTAACCTGCTCAACTCATCCACTATCTACTCCAACAACGAGGTCAGCCTGGCCGAGGTGGATATCTATGGGTTTGACTATGACTACACCCTGGCACTCTACTCCAATGCCCTCAACACTATGATCTACAACACTGCCAGAGATTTCCTCATTGAGAACTTCAAGGTGTGTGTGTGTGTGTGTGTGTGTGTGTGTCTGACCAATGCAACAATACACACACAAAAGAGGAACAATTGTGGCTTGTTGGGCAGTTTCCTACCCCAGACCGTAATGCATATTCAGTGCTCCGGATAATTCCATGAACAGTTTGTGTACCCTTGTGATTTCACCATATTTTGGTCCTGTCTGTCAGTACCCTGAAGGCATCCGCAAATATGACTACATTCCCAACTTTGCCGCACGGGGTCTTCACTATGATATTCAGAAGGTACATTTCTGAGAGCAGTTACACCCCTGTATGTGTCATTCTTCCCTTTAAACCATTACATCACAAAATGCAGTGGGTTTAAAGTGCTGTATGGTTTGTCCTCCCCTAGGGCCTTTTGATGAAAATAGATGCTTTCCATTACATTCAGCTGGGGACTGTGTATCGGTGAGTTGATTTTCTAACACTGCGATGTATGAGCCTGTCAGTGTGCTAAACCAGTTTTTACCCTGTAGGGGACTGAACCCGGTTCCAGATGAGGAGGTCCTGAGGCTATATGGGGGCACCCACCATGTCCCCTTGCACCAGGTCAGCGGCTTCTATGGAAAGGTCAGTCGCTATGTCATTGAAGAGTACATTATCTAACGAGTGGGAGTGACTGTATCAGCATACTTTGTTTTTGTCTTCCACCAGTTGAGCACATGTCTTTCCTGCAAGGCCCTGTCTTTCCTGCAAGCCTTGAATTTTGTTTTTAATTGTTTAATAGTTTTTACCATGATACTCTTGTAGCATCTATCATTTTACTTAGAGTAAAGTGCTGTCCTGCTGCAGGATGCTACTCATGTAGCCTTTCTGTAGTTTGTTATTATTGGACATATCTGGATCCATCTCTAACGTGGACCAGTCTGAATGGTGTCGGGGATGTTAATTAGGTTCAATCGGGACAGCCAGGGTCTTTGATGTTTTCAACTTCACATTCTTGTGTGTCTGTTGAATCCCTCCATGTGGACGGCACACAGCATGCCTGCCCTGCCTCCTAATCTTCCATCACAAATTCAAACACACACCCGTTACCCATAATTCTCTGGGTCTGGCCCTGGCTCCCTGTCTTCATAAATTAGGGATTAGCTTTGTGTCCAGACCTCGCTCGCTGGGGGCTCTGGTTTCATTTTTTACCTCACTACGAGGAACGTTTGAAATATGTCGCCTCATTATCGCTTGTCCTTGGAGGTGATATAATGTTGATGAATGAGTATTTAATTGCTATCTTTCACTAATCACTGCTAATGTTTTATAGTGCCTGTAATATCCTCATCAGCAGTAAGCCGCTCCCTTACTTTCAATAGGGACCCAAAGTAAAGCAGTTTATGGACATCTTCTCCATCCCAGAGATGACCCTCCTGGCTCTGGCCAATGATTTCTTCATTTCCAATGACATTGAGTATGACCCGGAGCACCTTTACAAAGATGTCTCGGTGAGTGTCTCAGCACATTTCTTCTTTCTCATACAGTTTTCACCTTGTCTAATGTTCTCTCCCTCCCTCTTGCTGGTTTTCCCAACCGTCTGCCTGGTTATTTGACCATTCAGACACAGTGGGGATTTTCAGCAGCAGGTTCAAATGTCTGTCCACCAAAGGAGAGGTTGCCAGGACTCGGATCTCATACCACATGGGGTGAAAGGCTTTCAATTGCAGTTCGTCCTTTTCTGATTAACTGCCAGAATAAACAGGAGAGATCTAGCCCTTTCTTTATCCTCCTCTGTCCTCTTTGTAACCAAGCTCCTCTCATTCGATTGAACAGAGGGTGTTATGGAGAACCTGAGTATATGCACTATAAAAATATTGACGTTTTCATTTTCTATGGTTATTTAATGAAGCTGTATATACATTGAATGGGCGAGTGTGTCCGAACCTGACTGGTACTGTGTATTTCTGCTTACGTTTTGTGCCCCATTGAAACATGGTTTTCATCCTCAGGAAGCCATTGGAATGGTCCACATCAAAGGCTACATGTACAAATGGGTCATGCAAGATCTAGGTGAGCAGTGTTGGATTCAGTATGAGGTCCAGTCAGGTGTTCCTTTCGGGAAGCCTGCAGAATTTAGAAGTTTGTCATGCCTGCTGTTCTTGATGTTATTACATGTCCCCCCATGTCCATAGAGAAATACATTATTGGAGGGGAAGAGACGTATGCTGTCCTACATCGCCTGGTCAGCCATGGGAAGAAACTCTTCCTCATCACGAACAGCCCCTTCAGCTTTGTGTGAGTGTCCAGAGGATGACGACTCCCAGTCTTCTTGGTCTGAATGACAAACGTATTGGTTGACAAATTCAGAATGTTGTCATTCTTTAAATGCCAGTCAGATTTTTCACTACTACCCAACTGGGTCGGCCGACGACGAGCAAACGCTGTATAATCATCCAGTCAGATCAGCATTAACGGAATAGGAAAAGTAAGCATGGCGGCGGCGTTCCTAGCCGGCACATTAGATTTCGTTAAGTGGACGGAGACATCTGGGTTTCTTGTCCTGCAAGACGGGCTCATTCTCTCTCCTCATAGGGATAAAGGCATGAGGTACATGGTGGGGAAGGACTGGAGGGACTTCTTTGACGTGGTCATTGTTCAGGCGGACAAACCGCACTTTTTCAACGATTGTGTTAAGTGAGTATTATGTTTTTGCTAACTGTCAGTGACCGTGTCAAGTGGCTGTGTTATTCTTGGACTTCCGGTGAACGCTCTCTAATGTTCCCCTGTCGTAGACCGTTTAGACGCTTAGATGGAAACGGTGACCTTCAGTGGGATAAGATAAACAGTTTGGAAAAAGGACAGATCTACAAACAAGTAAGTTGACCTTTAACAGTGAAATGTCTGTGACCTACTCTCTCCCAACAGAGACTGAGGCCAGTAGTTTGTCTGTCCCCTGTGTTTCAGGGGAACCTCTATGACTTCCTGAGGCTGACAGGCTGGAGAGGTTCCAGGGTTCTCTACTTCGGGGACCATCTGTACAGTGACTTGGCTGTGAGTGATCGCAGTAACAAATGTAGTTGATGCGTGTTGAACAGGAATCCAATTGAATAACCGTTGTTAAATGCACCGCATGTTCATGTTTACTGCTGAGAAGAGAGACCAAATACAGAGGCTAACATTTAGTTGTGTTCATTCGGTACACCTTGCTGAAACTTCACCTGGTGTACTCCCTTTCCTAGGACCTGATGCTGCGTCACGGGTGGCGAACAGGAGCCATAGTGCCTGAACTGGACCTGGAGACCAGGGTGGTGAACACGGAGCAGTATGCCCAGAGCCTTACCTGGCTCCAGGCCCTCACTGGCCTGCTGGAACGGATGCAGGTACTGTAACACTCTACCAATGGAAGATAATCGAAGCAGCCTGATGAGGAAACACTCATATGGACATATGGGCTCAGGTTGAAAATAATGATATATAGAGGGAATATGCTCTTAGAAAATTTGAAACAAATATGCCCATTTGGTTTGTCCCTGTAGCAGAACCATTTTTGGACTTTTACAACCACTGACCAAAAATCCCGGAATGCATCTTTTACATTTATTTCTTGACTATTTTATCTGTTTTTGTGAAGTGTGTTTTTTATGGTCTAATACGTATTGGTCTCTTCTTGTATTGAAGATGCATCGAGATTCACAGTCCATGGAGGTTTTGCAGGAGTGGCTAAAGGAGAGGGAAGAGCTCCGGTGGGTCTGTTTGTGTTAGTGGTATAAATTGTTCTTGGAAAGGTCGTCCATATCTTATCCTCTAATCTCCTTCTATATGTGCTTGTCTTTCCTCCACGTCCCATCTACCTCTTTTTTCAGACTTCGAACAAAGAACCTGTTCAATCCCCAGTTTGGCAGCATCTTCCGCACCTGTCACAACCCCACCTACTTCTCCCGTCGCCTCTGTCGCTTCTCTGACGTTTACATGGCGTCCATCAGCTGTCTGCTGAACTATGACCTCTCCTACACCTTCTACCCCCGTCGCACTCCACTGCAGCACGAGGCACCCCTGTGGATGGACCAGCTTTGCACCGGCTGCATGAAGACTCCCTTTCTGGAGGAGATGGCCCACATCCGTTGAGCCCAACCATGGGTTCTCCTTTCAACGTTCTCAGCACCGGGTTATCAACATCGGTGTAAACAGAACTGACCACTAGAGGGCACTGTAGATCAGTATTATACAGAGAGTAACCTTAGGTCATTGCTCCACTGTAAGTAAAAACTGAGTAGTCAGGTCCTGTGTTGGAGTTCCTCTGGCATGTGATCTAAGTTAACTAGTCCTGAAGGGTTATCCCCCCCCCCCCCTTTAGAAGCCTTTAACCTAAGCACCCTTCATTGTACATGTCAGAGCTATTTATTGACTGTTTTAAACAGCTGGTTGCATTTAATGCCCTTGAAGACTGATGCTGCATGTATACATGGACACTGTCTGTTAATGAAGACATAGCTAGTGATATATGTTGTTTACTGTCTATGTTACAAATACTGTAGTTGCTTTTAGGTGTCAAACTAATTTTAGGAGCAGTGTGTGTCTGTGGGTTTTCAGTTCTACCTTGATTGATTCATTAAGGTCACTAGTCAGGACCTCCTTTCACCTGGTTGTTTAGGTCTAAGTTGGACACTGATTAAATGGAAAAACTCAATCCAGCAGACGCTAAGCCTTCTTTGGAATGAGTTTTGACGCAACTGTTTTTATATGTTTGGTGCCTGTAAGCATTCAGTAGAATATTACCAAATGTTAATATATTGTCATTAATGTAACTTGTTTTATTTGTGATTATGGATTGTTGAATGTTAAAGTTTTATGTAATGAAATTGTCAATTTAAAGAACAGACTATGCAAATTATAAACCAAGAAATAGGTATGAATCTTTGAGCTAGGCATCTATTCTAATCTCTTTGCTCTTCTGCCAAGTCTACCACTACGACTGCTATCATAGATCTAGCCTACTTTACTGTCATGAAAGCACTTCAGAATATTATACTTCTTGCCAGATAATGCATTTTAAAATTTCATTTCACGGCTGAGCAAGCAGGACATGGAAAAAACCCAACGGGTCCACAGCCAAAGGTTTGACTCTCATTAGCTCCTAGTATGATAAGCTGAAGGCCTCTACTCTTGCAACTTTTTCTTTAAAATAACCTCATTGGCTGTTGGCTGCGCGTCGCTAGGCAGCACCTCATCACCAGCCTGAGTAGGGTACCAGACAGTTCACTTCAGCTGCCGCAGCAGAACGAAACATCGAGCGCGCACGTAAACTCCTGTCAAACAAAGGTAAGCGTCAAAGTAAAACATTTTCATAGTTAAATTCATTTTTAATTGGAATTGAACTGTTTTTATTAGGCTTCATGCTCGTTTTGTAAGTGTTTTTTTGTAGTTTAACGGACATGGAGGGGCCACATGTTTGCGTTGAAACGTTTATTTGGGATGTATTGTACATGTTTGACGTTAGTGAAGAACGCATAAAGTCTGTTTTTGTTAGAGTAGGTTCCACTTTCAGGATTTTTATAATACCCCGACGTTAGTTTTATAAGATATTTCAATTAGTTTTACAATATCTGACGTCCAAATTGGCTGAGTCAAATTGATGTACAGTTTAACCTATGACAAGGACTTCTCTTACGTACAAAACTGCGTGGTAGCAAATCGGGAACATTGCGGACAGTTGGTTTACAGTTATTAGCGTTGTTCTGGTAATAATTGAGAAAGCTGCTGAATGTTTAGACATTTAATCGTGAATGCTTTAGTGAAATGCAAAGCGATAACAACTTGATGATAACATAGGTCATTGGGGTGTGGTTCAGGACGTTGTCCCATGCTTTCTATTCAGCCGGAACAGAACTCCTTAATAGCAGAAGCATCAACTTCCCCGATTTAATTCCCTACTTCTGTAGTTCCATGCAGCCTGTGTATCTGTCATAATATCATCAAAACGTGTCCTATGTGGGTTAAATCGTTTTGAGTTTAGCGGCATGCTATGCATATGAATGCCCCTGTAATGTGGCCTATTGCATTAGTAATCCCCTCTGTTAAGTATATTATACACAGATTGATATTCCCCCACGTCTGGGTGGTTAAATAAGTGAGTTGACCTGGTCCGTAGAGCTGACAAAGACTGTACATGAAGGAACAAATCTGTTCTATTGGCATTCATTGCTCTCAGCTCCTATATATAACGGCAGAAAGAATCCGAGAGAAACTGCAGGCTATAGGATTCCTTACTCATTGACTCATTATGATGATGACCATGCTACCATCTCCTCCCTGTCAAGAGATTTCCGAAAGGGCGTAATAGGGTCTAACTGTGAACCATTTTGGCCTGAAGAAACTATTTTTAATAACCGTTTTTTGTAAGGCAACGGGTTATTAAAGACCTGTAACATCGGATTTGTTAAATTCTTCTTATTCTATTGATGGCAAATAAGGCATTTTTGGAAGGAAAGAAGGGTTCAACATAAAGTTATCCCAGTGTTCTTTATTTTAAGGTGATTTTTTGAATGATTGCTTTAAAAATATGCTTTTCGTTGATTTATTTATAAATGTTAAACTTCATATAGATAAATAACAACAAAAGCAATTTTTGTTAACTAATCCAGTTTCTTGGTGGTTGCTAGTAGGATTTGTTGTAGCCTTTACTGAAATGGTAGTATCAGTTTTGATGATTGAGGTAGTCTCTGTATTTAATCTTCCTCACCCTAATCATTCAGAATACAGATTATGGGTGATTAACAATTCCACTTGTTGCATATTCTTACTCTGTATGGATTCCAACAGGAATTACCCATCACATAGGAATGTGTCTTGCAGGCTTAATGTGAACTTTAAACCAGGAGTGTCATTAAATCACAGTGTTAAGGTATAACTAGGTCCTGAATTAAATGCCTAATAATACATGTTATGTATTGTCATAAATATGTCATAAATAATTCAGTTTTAATTGTTTATATGGCTGGTGGTTCCATGAAGAGCCTTTAAGATTATAAATATAATTAGGTTACGAAAAGTCAAAAATGTACGTATGCACTTGTTGACATAAGTCATGTTGGATAAGTGTCTCAAATTATTAAAAAATAATGTAAATGTTCTTGGTAAAACCTTTAATATAGGATTCTAAGCAGAACCCTTTGTAAAATATATGTGGAATAGTATATACAGTGTTCATGGGTTTCTTTAAAGAACTACAATTCAAAATGTCATATTTCTTGGTAGAATCCTTTGCAATGGATTCTGTCAAGCAACAAAAATTATTCTGATACCGGGACAAACCAAATGAGCATATTTGTTTCACATTTTTCGGAGAGTGCATTGTCTCTATAGTGCACTACTTTTAACCTGAGCCCATATGTCTCTAGGGTAAAGTTCAATGCTTTGTTTGGTGGAAGTTGCCAATTGGGAAGTATTCTGAGTGTTTCCTCTTCAGGCTGCTTCAGGGCTGAGCAGTCATTGTGTTCCCAGGTTGGGACTGCCAGTAATGCTTCCTCTCAGACCACTGTCAGTTGGTTTGCAGTTGGCGTTGACATTCTGAAAACAGATTTCCCTCAATATCTCTCCGTTTACAGTTGCATTTTTGATTCTCTCTCTTGGCAAGGATATTTAATTGAAATCCAAATGAAAAAGTTTGTGTATGTAACTCATATTCTATATGTACTATTGATATTAGATATGTGTAAAATAGGTAGTATGATGTTCTAAACCAGTTTAGACCTTGAAAAATGATATAGAAAATGTCACTAATATTAATAAATGAATATTTATACATACAACAACTATACATTGTAAGAGCTCATTTGAAGAACTTTATTTGGGGTCAGTGTTCCATTTTATTATCATTGTCTTTTGTGGCTGCAGAGTTCTTTCTCTAAAGTACATTATTTTGTACTGAAGAAATAGTGGGCCAAAGCTGAGATCAGCTCTTAGAGGGTGTTTAAAAATAAACCCAATGTTTGTTTTTGTACATCTTTTACAGCCAAACTCCAAACTTCTGCTATGCATATTTACATACTCTGATTCCCCTGAAGTGGTGCTTCAATTCACCTCTTTATTGATGTTAGTAAGGGTGTTGTGAAATGCAGCATAAAAACAATAAATATATGCTTGCTGACTGTTTGCTTAAATGCAGTCTAATTTTAGAGGATTTGAAAAAGGTTATTTACACTACATTTTAGAGGGGTGTCAGAAATTTCAACATGGGATTTGTCTCACAGGTGTAATAATTTTACAACAGAAAAACACACTTTCCCTAGTTTTATTTGTGTTCTTTTATCTTTCCAATGTTGATGCATGAATAAGGACATTTGGCCTCTGTGTCACCTCATTTTTGTTCCCCAGTGAAACAGGAAATAATGGATTTCTGCTGGCACGTTCATAAACATGCTGATCAACTAAAAACAGTAAAATCTAAATGGAAAAATTGCTTCAGTTCCATTTTGTTCATAAGAATTTATAGGTGTTCCAGTAATTAACCACATGTGGTTTTGCTAGAAAAAAATATTTCTTGATTTTATTTCTCAGAATAAATTTACCTAAAGGTTGGATATTTCTAATTTCTTTCAGTGTGACATTAAGCTAAATCAACAAAATGTGTATTTAAATTATTATTTTTTTTTACTCATCTTTTCTAGGGATGCCAATAATCCGCACCGTTACTCAGCTCCTCCAGGAAGGATGGATGCCATCCTGGAGGAGCTGGACTACCTGTGCAACCTGAATGGGCTGCAGGTGCCACCTCATGCTACCAGTAGTGACACTAGCAAAACGCAAAACTAGTCTTGTTCATTTGCACCATGTTAATTTCCACCAAAACATGTGACATTGATTCACAATTTCATATGCTTCCAAACTGGACAGAATGATATCCCTTAAGTTTATTGGTGTTATACTGTGATGATTAAGTGTTCCCTCAATTCTTTTGAGCAGTGTACATGAAGACAATTGCCAGCATATAAATACATAAAGACAACCTACTGAATAATATTAGGTTCCTATTAGCTAATTAAAAAATTAAACAACAAAAAAATTATGATTATCTCCATCATATAACACAACTTTTCTTAACCATTTAAAGCAAAAAGGGACTTGTGACTTGACTTGATCTGAGCTGTGGAACTTGGGACTTGAGACTTGCCCATTACATGGGACTTGACTTGAGACTTGAAGGTTAAGAGACTTGCAATAATGTGACTTTATCACGTCTGGTGATTTCAACCTTTTCCACCTCTGATTCCTGTCCGGTAGGCTGTTGCCCAATTGGAATGTTCCAGAGTTAGTGTTTTGGAATATAAGCCATGCACACTTGGTTATCATTATGTTTTGAGGTGACTAGTACATTTTATATTGTCTCTGTAGTTTTTGTGACTTGAGGAGCTAATTGTGCACATTGTCTCTGTAGTTTTTATCACCCGAGGAGCTAATAGTGTACATTGTCAATTTAGTCAGACTTTTATCACTGTCCCTCAGTCAGATGATTTCCCAATTGACAATGTTTCCTTCCTTTAAATGTCCAATCAAAACATTTAAAAGCAGACTTGATTTGTTAGCCTATTTCTTCACATTCCCATTTTGTTTTTGTAAATGCATTGTACATACGTTTATTCATTAGGATATTTTATCTGGCTTCTCAAAGGAATAACGGGAAAGTTTGAATCTTTTTAGTATTTTTTAAGTAGCCTTTGGGCTCAGCTGCAGAGCCGTGTCCTCGGAAATCCGCTGTGTACAGTAGCCTAAGGCCTGCTGATAATTGGCTCTAGTGTGTCTGTCTGTTGTCTTTCTCTGTGTGTCTCCAGGGACCCTTTGATTGTCAGGGGGGGATGTTGGGAACTCAGCTCCGCTGCATAGATACAATAGGTAGGCTGCTGAAAGGGCATCATGGGACGTGAATGTGACGTATGTAGTTCTCAACTACTTCCACTGATGGTTGCTCCTGTCCATTGTTGAAGTGGCTAACCAGATTCGTGGCTCACGTTTCTCTATGATGGATGGCACTTAACCTCCTGTAAAAAGAAGAATAATAGCCTTCTACTAATGCTATATAGTCATTTGTTATTACCAAGCCAAGAAGGTATAGAGTATAACTGCACTCTACAGAACAGCTGTAAAACAATAGCCTACCGTTTTCATAAAACAACATACGATATGAAACAATATATCCATCCCCAATATTGCCGTCCTAAGCAGCAGTTAGTATTCAGCAGACGCACGTTCGGTGTAACAGGGGAGCTACACAGGACCTCAGCGGTGCTCATTACCCTCCCTCCACTGCCTGCCGAGAGAAAAGCCTCAGAACTTCTTCCTGTCAATTTCCACTAAAGCTCCGCCAGATCTCATATCATGGATTATTTATGAGCTAGTAGTTTATGTAAGGCCATGGGCCTGGCTGGCTGCTCGGGAGACGATGCTCTGTGCTTCAGTCATTATCATGCTGTTTGTGTTCTGCACTAGAAGAAATCGGTCTGTTTGTGTAGCCTACATCTTCTCTGTCTCTCAATCTCTCTCTCTCATTCTCTCTCTCTCTCTCTCATTCTCTCTTTTTTATTCTCTTTTCTACCCCCCTTCCCTATATCTCTGTTTACGTTCTACAGGATGATGTGCTGTGTTATGATAATTAACAGCATCTCAATTATAGCGCTGTCAGTTTTTTAATGATTACAGACTTGTAATTAGCGTGGCCACTGTTGTTCCAGGGGGCTCAGAAGTTAAATGAATGTTTGTACATCGCAGCACTAAACCACTGAAGTTAATAAGACTTTTTTTTTTTCTATTTGTGTTGTTAATTTACATACATGCATACTGACTACATGCATACTGACTATTTTAACAATGAAATGGTAATTATCTGTCTGTACAGTGGTTTTTGTAGATGTTGCTAGCTAGGAAGCCAGCTACTGTTGCACCAACGCTATTTAGGGCTAGATTTCGGTAATGGGATTTTGGTTTTTGGAAGGCTTTGTGAAATGGATGCCTCCGTTTCCTCTGTCATGAATTATTCATCTGAACACTGCATGTGGGCTGCTGTTTCAACAGCCACTGAATATCTGCTCTAAGGCACAAATGGCACCACATTCCCTACATAGTGTGCAGGACTTTGGTCAAAAGGAGTGCATCATGGGGAGAATAATGTTTTGGGATTCCAATGTTATTTCAGCCGGACTGGAGCTAGCAGCTAGCAGCTTAGTGGAGCTGGTTATAGTACTTTTGCTTTGATGGCTTTTGAATGAGTCACCCTCCTCTTCTCTGCTTTAGTACTCCTGCTATTTTTACAGATAGTTTGAATCACTGCCTTGGCTCCGTGGGTGGTTATTTTGACAGGTGTACTTGTGGTGATAGGTTCTGTACTCATCTTGTGAGTGCTTTATTTAATTTTTGACTGGTTTCATACGTGGGACGTTTCTGTGTTGAACTGGGATTTTCGCCAGTTCAACACGTGTCCCAGCATCCTCAGTGTTTGTCCTTATCTGACAAGGCCGTCGGAAGGTTCGCCTTGTTTGTCGTGATTCTTGTTCTGGAGGCAGATTTGCCCTGAAGGCTGAGCTACATCTCAACTCAGTAGTCACCAAATGTAAGATCATATTTTAGGTTAAAGTTCAGGGCTTGTGTTTAGGGTAGAGAAAAGCATGTAGCTATAGTCGAATGTCTTCTCAGAGCATGTAGCCCATTTGAAATAGGGAAGCAAGAGGATCTGTCTTTGGAAGTCTGAAGTACCACAGCTTGACCTGTGTGTTTAGCATATGACAGTTTAAAGTGAGTGTTGACACTACTATATGTTTTTCTCCTGCCAGGAGTAATCAAAGCCTGCTGAAGAGGTTGGGAGGTGAGTAAGGTTAACTGTATTTTTGTGATCGGCTCCTCTCTGTGGTCATGGAAACGGCATGGATGTCATAGGGTGACAGATAGTGGGAAGGATCATTATGGGGTTCAGTAGGACTACCCACACGGTTTTGGGCACATTTATTACGCCTACTTAAAATGATCCTTCTACACGCCTCAGTAGCAGCAATGTATGTGCAGAGTAACATTGTGAACACATGACTCTGAACCATATCACCATGTCTGTCTCTGTGTCTCTGTCCATGTCTGTCTGTCGGTCTGTCTGCTTCTAGCTTAGGGAAAGATGGACTTCTCTCTCCCTACTACTGAGAGGGACAGATTTCCCTCAATAGAGACCTAGATATAATTTTAAGTCAAGTCAATTGATGAACATTGAGAAACTCACATCTGTATCTGCAATATACAGCAATGTGAAATCACAACAGCCAGATTTGTGACCTGTTGCCATGAGAACCAGACCAACCGGGGTATACAAGCAACACTGTGAACATAACCAGTATTTATTTTCCATTGTCATTCATACTCGGAACAATTTGCATATTTCTACCATGCTTTACATAACTTATAATATTTAACTA
This sequence comes from Esox lucius, assembly GCF_011004845.1. Taxonomy (NCBI): domain Eukaryota; kingdom Metazoa; phylum Chordata; class Actinopteri; order Esociformes; family Esocidae; genus Esox; species Esox lucius. The sequence goes on along the minus strand of NC_047580.1, from coordinate 24,598,977 downwards.
AATTGATTTAGTTAGGATACAGTTCTTATATTCCACTTGTTGTGGGAGTGTAAAGAAATTAATGCAATTATCTAATCAACCAATCACATGGCAGTTGCTTCAAGGCATTTAGGGGGGTGGTCCTGGTCAAGACAATCTCCTGAACTCCAAACTGAATGTCAGAATGGGAAAGAAAGGTGATTTAAGCAATTTTGAGCATGGCATGGTTGTTGGTGCCAGACGGGCCAGTCTGAGAAGTTCACAATCTGCTCAGTTACTGGGATTTTCACGCACAACCATTTCTAGGGTTTACAAAGAATGGTGTGAAAAGGGAAAAACATCCAGTATGCGGCAGTCCTGTGGGCGAAAATGCCTTGTTGATGCTAGAGGTCAGAGGAGAATGGGCCGACTGATTCAAGCTGATAAAAGAGCAACTTTGACTGAAATAACCACTCGTTACAACCGAGGTATGCAGCAAAGCATTTGTGAAGCTACAACACGCACAACCTTGAGGCGGATGGGCTACAACAGCAGAAGACCCCACTGGGTACCACTCATCTCCACTACAAATAGGAAAAAGAGGCTACAATTTGCACAAGCTCACCAAAATTGGACAGTTGAAGACTGGAAAAATGTTGCCTGGTCTGATGAGTCTCGATTTCTGTTGAGACATTCAGATGGTAGAGTCAGAATTTGGCATAAACAGAATGAGAACATGGATCCATCATGCCTTGTTGCCACTGTGCAGGCTGGTGGTGTAATTGTGTGGGGGATGTTTTCTTGGCACACTTTAGGCCCCTTAGTGCCAATTGGGCATTGTTTAAATGCCATGGCCTACCTGAGCATTGTTTCTGACCATGTCCATCCCTTTATAACCACCATGTACCCATCCTCTGATGGCTACTTCCAGCAGGATAATGCACCATGTCACAAAGCTCGAATCATTTCAAATTGGTTTCTTGAACATGACAATGAGTTCACTGTACTGAAATGGCCCCCACAGTCACCAGATCTCAACCCAATAGAGCATCTTTGGGATGTGGTGGAACGGGAGCTTCGTGCCCTGGATGTGCATCCCACAAATCTCCATTAACTGCAAGATGCTATCCTATCAATATGGGCCAACATTTCTAAAGAATGCTTTCAGCACCTTGTTGAATCAATGCCACGTAGAATTAAGGCAGTTCTGAAGGCGAAAGGGGGTCAAACACAGTACTAGTATGGTGTTCCTAATAATCCTTTAGGTGAGTGTATATGTTTTTATTTTCAATTGGTTTGGCAACGTAAACAAATGTTTCCCATGCTAGAAAAGCCTTTAAATTGAGAGTGACACAAAGAGATGCCGATAGACAGCTAGACAGAGAGCTACAGAGAGAGAAACCATGAAAAAGAGAGGGAGAAGTAGAGAGACCTATTCAATATATAGAGGGGGATTTCATTTGTATATTTTCTGCAATCTAGTATTTGCACTTCTGGTTAGATGCTAACTGCATTTCATTTTGTGTGTGTGTGTTAAAGAGAGTGTTGATTCCTGTGGTGTGATTATACAGTTATCTTCAGTGATTCCTGTGGTGTATACAGTTATCTTCAATGATTCCTGTGGTGTATATGGTTCTCTTCAGTGATTCCTGTGCTGTATATGGTTCTCTTCAGTGATTCCTGTGGTGTATACAGTTATCTTTAGTGATTCCTGTGGTGTATACAGTTATCTTTAGTGATTCCTGTGGTGTATATGGTTCTCTTCAGTGATTCCTGTGGTGTATATGGATCTCTTCAGTGATTCCTGTGGTGTATACAGTTATCTTTAGTGATTCCTGTGGTGTATATGGTTCTCTTCAGTGATTCCTGTGGTGTATATGGATCTCTTCAGTGATTCCTGTGGTGTATACAATTATCTTCAGTGATTCCTGTGGTGTATATGGTTCTCTTCAGTGATTCTTGTGGTGTATACGGTTCTCTTTTGTGTCCTTCTTTCCCTATTGCCAGCTCCTTCCGGGGTCTTTCAGATAAGAAAGTAATTAATTTAGCCCTGCCCCTTGCTCATTCAGACTTTGTGATGGGCTAGTGAAAAACACTACACACTTACCAGCTAGAGTTGTGCTATTGGTGATAATAAGGGGTCAAATGTTGGGTGATTTTAGCTGATTTTAGTCTTGTGAATGGCTAAGAGCAGTACTGTAAACTAGACTAGTGAATGGCCAGGAGCAGTATTGGACACTAGACTAGTGAATTGCTGGGAGTAGTACTGGACACTAGACTAGTGAATGGCCAGGAGCAGTACTGCACGCTAGACTAGTGAATGGCCAGGAGCAGTACTGCACGCTAGACTAGTGAATGGCCAGGAGCAGTACTGCACGCTAGACTAGTGAATGGCCAGGAGCAGTACTGCACGCTAGACTAGTGAATGGCCAGGAGCAGTACAGCACACTAGACTAGTGAATGGCCAGGAGCAATACTGCACACTAGACTAGTGAATGGACAGGAGCAGTACTGTGCACTAAACTAGTGAATGGCCAGGATCCGTACAGCATGCTAGAGTAGTGAATGGCCAGGAGCAGTACAGCACACTAGACTAGTGAATGGCTGGGAGCAGAACTGCGGACCAGCGACCCCACTATTGATCCACTGCTATACTATATACAGGACATATCTTTAGCTCGTACAACAAATGCTGTCCATGGTTATGATGAACACTGAATACCAAAAATCAATGAACTTATAAGAAATCTGGACATGCATAAGTAAATCTATACAATAGCAACCAATATTAAAACTCTAGTCTATGATTAATATGTGTGGAGTGAATTAATACTTATAGCTGTGTGAAAAGATGAAAGATTGCCTGGACTCCAGAAAGAGTGGCTGCTTCCTCCGCAGAATAACATACTGACTCCTAACAGGATTGAATTGCTCCTCTGTAGCTGATAGACTGCATGTTGTGATTTCCAACCCCTGTAGGGATATGTGCCCGGTGTCCTCTGTGTGTCTTCTGGCCCACTGAGTTGCAAATTACACGTCCAGTCAATAGTTGAGAATTACACTAGGACATTTCTCCCCTGCTGAAAACTACAGGGAGGCATGCGTGAACCCCACCTCAGTGACCTTTAGGCATGAATTGACTGTCGTCTGCTCATAAATCTTGTGTTGCAGCAATGAAACGTTTGTTTTGACCTTTCTGAGTAGGCTATGGTCATATGGGGGTCGTAGTCCTTTTGAAACACTGACCATAATCCATCATGACATTTTGTCCTATAACGCTGAGACGCATGCGGTCTGGTACTCAGGTCGTACAACCCTGTTGTAAAAAAGTTGGGACCCTGCGCAAAATGTAAATGCTATGATGTGCAAGTCATTTAAACCCTGTATTCTATAGGAAATAGTACAAAGGCAACATAGCAAATGTTGAAACTGAGGTATTTTATTGTTTCTTGAAAGATATATATGCCCACTATGAATTTGATGCCAGCAACACATTTCAAAAAAGTTGGCAACAAAAGCCTGGGAAAGTTGTGTAAAAACCTAAACCTTGTGGAATATCACACAACTAATCAGGTCAATTGGCAACAGTTCGGTAATATGATTGGATAATAAAACATTCACCACTCGGAAAGACTGCGTGGCAATTAGTGCAACAATTTAACTCAATGTAAAATGGCAAAGAGTTTGGGGATCTCGCCATCTACAGTACCTACACTGCGTCCACAAATTCAAGTTAAAACTCTGCCATGCAGAGAAGAAACCATATACAAACAAGATCTAAAACCGCCGCTGCCTTCTCTGGGCCCGAGCTAAGATGGATTGAGGCGAAGTGGAAAACTGTCCTGTGATCTGACCAATCAAAATGTTAAATTATTCTTGGGAATCATGGACGCTGAGTACTCTGGTGTTAAGAGGAGAGGGACTGTCTAGCTTCTTATCAGCGCACAGTTCAAAAGCCAGCATGCATGATGGTATGGGAGTGTATTAGTACACATTGCATGAGTGACTTGCACATTTGTGAAGGCGCCATTAATGCTGAACAATATACTTTATATGACAAAGGGGACTCCGAACTGTTGAGCAGCTGAAATCCTAAATCAAGCAAGAATGGGACAACATTCACTTTCAAAACTACAGCAGGTGGTCTCCTCAGTTCCCAAACTCTTACTGAGTATTGATTAAAGACGAAGTGATGCAACAGAGTGGTAAAAATGCTCCTGTCCCAACCTTTTTGAAACGTGAATTCAAAATGGGCATGTGTTTTTCCAAAAAACAAGATATTTTCTCAGTTTCAACATTTTATATGTTGTCTTTGTACTATTCTCAATTAAACATATAGATAAATGATTTGCACATCACTGTATTCTGTTTTTATTTGCATTTTACGCAGCGTCCCAACTTTTTTGGAAACAGGGTTGTATATTGGCTGCATAGCTGAGCAATAGCAGCCTGGAAATGGCCGTTCTCTGAACCATGTTTTGTTACAGTACATGTACCAAGATGATGAAAACCCATAAGTAAAATGTATAAGATACAGTTCCACCAACGTCTTTCTTTCATGGTTATATTCATGAGTACAAGCTCCGGCAGCCTCTCTCTCCATTCTCCTGCTCTCCCTACGGAAGGATCGGTTCTCTTTCTGTCTCTCACTCGGATTCCCCTTTTTCTCTCACCCTGTCTGCTCTCTCTACTCTTCCCTGACCCCTTCTCTTGCTCTTTCTCCCGTTCTTCTCTCTCTTCCCTTTCTTTCACTCTTACACGGAGGCTGATGGATTCAGACCGTCTCAGGGAGTCAGCTCCTACTGTACACACTAAAATGGGCCTGGGGGTCTTGACGGTTCACTGCCATGCACATCAGGATGCCCCCACGCCCCACTGCTTTATGAGCATCTCTCTGGCCGACACATTTAGAAGCTCCCTGGATTTACATAGTGACAGGGCAGAGTGCTCTGCCGAGGAGTGGCCCATTAGGACTGAGGCTTAGGACGGATCACAGTGGGACTTCATTAAATCAGGGCTTTGCTTTTCCATTACCCACAAATCTATATTTCTTTATGTATTTTATGAACGGGTTTAGATGCAGTACTTGTTTTTGGTTGTCCACATGATTTTTGGTCGCTCCGAACTATATCAGTAACATTAAATAAAATGTTCCCAAAATAGAGATTTGGTTTGAAAATAAAAGCTATTTTCTCCTTAATGAATGTAGTGAGGGCAATGTGGAAGTGCAACAATGCACACAGGGCCTTACAGGCCATGAATCACCTTGCCCCAGAGACATCACAGTCAGCTCTTTGCAGTTTCCAGGCCACATTCAACCATGTCAGTCCACCGACGGCCTTTCTTGCACAGGAGCCGCCCACATTATGATGAAAAACAACATGGGAACCATTCGTTACGCTCTGTGGACTCCGTTTCGGGTTGACTGTGGAGTGGTCTGTTACAGCTCCTTGAGGGCTGATGGAGTGCATCAATCCCTCCACGGCCCAGCAGAGGACACTCCTGCCCTGCCCTGCCCTGTTTTGTCCTCCTTAGACATCCTCTCCAGACTGTTAGATGCACATACTGATGTAGTTACACTTGATGAAATCTTAGGTTAATGATGAATAATACATCTGATTCTCCTCTTCATGTGCAGACTATAAATGTATTCATACAGGCCATTTCAAATTAAGTAGTGAGGTAATTTAAACGCATTTCTGATCTATAGTCATAAAATTCTTTAGTACCTGTCATTTATTTGTTGCTTTTTCTCTGTTGTGGGAATTCAAGTGGAGCAGTCTGTCTTCCCCAGGCTGGTTCTCTATCGATTGCGTTGGAGAGAGAGAAAGAGAGGGAGAAAGCGAAAGCGGTTGTGGCCACTGAAAGCCATTCTTCTCAAGGCTGTCTAGGCCACAGAGCTGAAAGATATCATAGCACTGAAGATCCATTAGAACTTAAATATATATTTTCTTTGTCTGGGAACAGTGATCGATCAATGCCTGAGAGCAATGTGATACTATTGCCTTTACTTCACTAAAGATATACAGTTGCCCTCCAGAATTGTTGCCCCCTTTGGTAAGGACGGCCAATAAATGAAAGAAAATAATGCCGTAAAAACACCATTCTTGTTTATCAGCGTACACTCAAAATATGAGAGAAAATGTTATGGTAAAACTATGAAAATAAAATAATTCTCAAGAATTAAATATTTTTCTTGATTATTTGCAAATTGATATTTGGTATGGAGGTGGTGTCTAACTGGAAACGTGGTCACCCTAAGATTAAACCAATTGTCTGCAGTCACTAACAGTGATCCATGGAGTATTGTTTTATCTCTCGAATCATGCTCCTCACCAGAGGCGTCGCTAGGATCACAAACATTCGGGGCTTAGCCCACCCCTCCGCCCCACCAGGGACAGAGAGTACAGGGTTTTGAATGTACATGCGGAACTATAGATTAATAGATCACGGGCTATTCATTTATTCTTATTTTTTTTGTCTGTTTGAGATCTGAGGCTATTCATAAGAGATTCGGGGCTATAGCCCCGGACACCCAACTCTAACGAAGCCACTGCTCCTCACTGTGGGGGCAAAATACACCTATCTCATCCATGCAGGTTTATCACAGCTCCTGTTGATTTGAACTTCTTAATGATTATCCTAATAGTGGAGTTGGTTGTTGGCAGGCATGTAACAATATATATATATATATTTTTATAGAAATCTTATCATTTACTAAGGTTAACATCTTTTTGTTTCATTACATATGTGTTCTCTGACCTTTCCCATGTTAACAGATAATCTAGGAGGTTGGGCATGTGTGTCACCTCATATTTATACCCCAGTGAAAGGGGTATATTAGGTAGCCACTAAAATCAACTACTCAAGGCGTTGAGGATTATTATGTACGTTTATTCAGGTGTACTAGCTCTGGAATACGTTTTAATAAAACTCAAAAACTCAAAAACTTATAGATCTCTTCATGACATTCAAATATTATCCACTCCCATTCCATTTCTATCTGTCCCCTGGGAGTCTCTCTAGAGAGAATGAGAGACAAATAGAAGAGACAGAACTAAGGAGGGTTAGAGAGAGAAAGCAAGACACAAGAGGGCAGTTATGTTCAGTATCCATTAAACATTCAAACCTTGCTGCTGTGTTGCCTGAGACACAAAGCGAGAGAGAGAGAGAGAGGGAGGGAGAGATGACACAGAGGAATTGAGAGTTCCACTGGCTAGACAGGAGCCTGAACAACAACAGTCCTTTTCATCTGCTGTGTCAGCCTTATTACCCTTCTAATGAGACCCTCTGGATGCCCACAGTCTGTGGAGGCACTGGTGTGTGTGTGTGTGTACTGGGCCATGTGTGGAGCTTCTTGCGCTCTATGGGATGCCATGCAGCCATCCACAGCCTAGTGAGCTCTATTCCGCCCATGTCAAACATTCAACAACACACTGAGCTCATTTCAAATGGCTGCATTCACAGTATCTCACAAGTGAGTAAACCTCTCACATTTTTGTATATATTTAAGTATATCTTTTAATGTGACAACACTGAAGAAATGACACTTTGCTACAATGTAACGTAGTGAGTGTACAGTTTGTATAACTTGTATAACTGTAAATTTGCTGTCCCCTCAAAATAACTCAAAACACAGCCATTACTGTCTAAACCGCTGGCAACAAAAGTGAGTACAAAATGTCCAAATTGGGCCCATTTAGCCATTTTTCCTCCCCGGTGTCATGTGACTCATTAGTCTTACAAGGTCTCAGGTGTGAATGGGGAGCAGGTGTGTTCAATTTTGTGTCATCGCTCTCACTCTCCCTCATACTGGTCACTGGAAGTTCAACATGGCACTCCATGGCAAAGAACTCTCCGAGGATCTGAATAAAAGTCTGCATGGCTGTCGTCCCAGAAGGAAGCCTCTTCTAAAGATGTTGCACAAGAAAGCCTGCAAACAGTTTGCTGAAGACAAGCAGACTAAGGACATGGATTACTGGAACCATGTTCAGTGGTCTGATGAGACCAAGATAAATGTATTTGGTTCAGATGTTGTCAAGCATGTGTGGCGGCAACCAGGTGAGTCATGCCTACAGTCAAGCATGGTGGTGGGAGTGTCATGGTCTGGGGCTGCATTAGTGCTGCCGGCACTGGGGAGCTACAGTTCATTGAGGGAACCATAAATGCCAACATCTACTGTGACATACTGAAGCAGAGCATTATCCCCTCAGGGCAGTATTCCTACATGATAACGACCCAAAACACACCTCCAAGACGACCACTTCCTTGCTAAAGAAGCTGAGGGTTAAGGTGATGGAATGGCCAAGCATGTCTCCAGACCTAAACCCTATTGAGCGTCTGTGGGGCATCCTCAAACGGAAAGTGGAGGAGCGCAAGGTCGCTAACATCCACCAGCTCTGTGATGTCGTCATGGAGGTGTGGAAGAGGACTCCAGTGGCAACCTGTGAAGCTCTGGTGAACTCCATGCCCAAGAGGGTTAAGGCAGTGCTGGAAAATGATGGTGGCCACACAAAATATTGACACTTTGGGCCCAATTTGGACATTTTCACTTAAGTGTGTACTCACTTATGTTGCCAGCTGTTTAGACATTAATGGCTGTGTGTTTTGTTATTTTGAGGGGACAGCAAATTTACACTGTTATACAAGCTGTACACTTACCACTTTACATTGTAGCAAAGTGTCATTTCTTCAGTGTTGTCACGTGAACAGATTTAATCAAATATTTTTAAAAAATGTGAGGGGTGTACTCACTTTTCTGAGATACTGTACATCTGTCTGCTATGCAAGGACTGCTTTGAAAATACCTACAATACATGTAAAGGAATATTGAGGAGTTCAGGCAAAACAAATGTGAAAGTTGGAGCCTTGACTGTGGCCAAAAAGCGATGCGAATTGGCCAACATGACCTGGGGAGCAGTGAGACATTGTCTTCAGAGACTATCACACCATAGCAACCTCAGGTCGTCTTGGATGCCTGCAAAGCAAACCGAGGTCATCAGATAAGTAAGTGTGCCTTAACGTGTGTGGGCTCACATTACTTCCTGGTTGGGAAAACAGTGTGGGGAAAAAAGCAGAACAGCTTGGCACGGATCCATTTACATTATAGTATTATTCTTCTAAATTACCAAACTGAGTGTATAGTTGATATTCTCTCAGTGGCCAGCTGCCTCGGTTCCCCCATTTGCTGCTGTGTCTGATCCCTCTTTCTTTTGAAAACCCTGAATTAGATTTTGTAAGCTGAATCTGTTTGTGGCTCACCTGTTCGCGTGCACAAATCTTGCCCTAGTCCTTTAACCTCTCTTTGATGAGAGTATCCCTGGATTAGACTAACACAGCAAGTCAGTGTGTGGTGACGCGTCCTTCGCTGCATCACCTCTTGGCCCTCTCTATCTTCCCCTAAACCAGTCGTGCCCGCGCCCAATTAGGCCTGGTTTAGGGTGAATATAGAGAGGGCCCAGAGGAGCAGCTCTTGGGAGAGCAGAAGAACAGGGAAGGGAGAGCAGTGCCACAGCGAGCTGCCATTAATGCTGCACTACCCCAGAGTGGGAGGGAGTCAAATAGGAGCTTAGGGGTGTAGAGTACCCCGGAGTCACCAATCCCACGAAGCAGCCCCTGGTGAGGGCAATCAATATGACCCTGCCTTATCCCGCCTCCGGACGTTAGCCTTTTGATTCAGACTTTTTCCCTCCAGGGCCCTGAACACTTGTCCTGTGTCCCTTCCCTGTGCCTCTCTGTTACACCAGGACCATTATTATTTTTCTGGGTGGGGGGCAGGGTGGTTCTACAGATGCAATGAATCAACCATATTTAGCATTACAGGGCTCCACAATAACGATGGCCTGATGGCCCCGGGCTAGTAGAAAGTCAAGTCGGGACTAATTAAATTAGCAAGTCGAGATTGAAAAAAATAATAATTGCATTATAAACTTGACATTTTCCATTCATTTCATAATCTGGCACATGCTCAAATACATATATTATTTTTTTATGTTGAGCCCTGCAATACATTGTGTGTGGCTCATCCACCCTGACAGCCCAACAGGTCATAGGTGGCCACTTTTAATTTTGAAATACAAGTGATGATAAGGGCCAGCTTATTTCCTGGCACTTTTCAGCACAATTACCCTTTGAATATGTACTCCCTTCCAACATGTAACCCCCCAGCCCCATCCCTCTCCAAATAACCAAGGATATATGTACTCCTTGTGCTATCAGATTGCAGCTGGAAAATATTTAGAAGGTAGGCCATAGGCAGTACGTTCATCCGGATACAGTGTCAACATTTTGGTATAATGAACCTTTTAAGAGTAACGCTAAGACTTCCAGATCTTACTCTAATACTTCAGGTTGGAGTCCAGAGAGGAAGTCTTAAAGAGACAGTGCCCCCTGTATTAAGTACTTTAAAGAGACCCCTCTGTTGGGTGGAAATAGTTATGAAATTAATCTGGTGGTTATCTTCAAGGGTAGATATGTATACACTATTTTACTCTCCTTTAAACCCAAAGGGCCGGTTTCACAAACAGATTAAGGGGGGGGAAATCAAGGTCGATAGAAAACTTCATTGAGCTTGATTTTTTTCTCTTGACTAGGCTTATTCTGTGTCTGTGAAACTGGCCTGAAGATTATTAAGAACTACACCAGAAGCTAAGAGGTTAGGTCAGTGGGGGATATCAATGTTGGTTGTCATTAACTCAAAATCATGGATTCTGTATCCATTTAGTCAATTCAGGACAGCATCTCAAACGTATTGAGGTGAGGTTTTTCGTCTGTGATTTTTACTCATTAATTGTTTTGTAATTTTTACATTGACATTTTAGTCACTTGGCAGACCCTCTTATCCAGAGTGACTAACCGCAAGATCCGACAGGTACCCATAAACAGTTATGTCTGTTACAATGAGAAACGGGAGAATTATATTTTAAGTCTATATGTGAGTTTCTAGGTCATGCCATGTAACTATCATCTTACTTAGCATTGGGTAGTTGTTACATTGGTCTTGTGATTGCTTTTCAAAATGTTATAATTTTTGTTTTCGTGCTAACGTAGACATATTAGCCTGCATTGGGCCCACATCGTGCTAACGTAGACATATTAGCCTGCATTGGGCCCACATCGTGCTAACGTAGACATATTAGCCTGCCTTTGGCCCACATCTTGCTAACGTAGACATATTAGCCTGCATTGGGCCCACATCGTGCTAACATAGACATGTTAGCCTGCATTGGGCCCACATTGTGCTAACGTAGTCATATTAGCCTGCATTGGGCCCACATTGTGCTAACGTAGTCATATTAGCCTGCATTGGGCCCACATTGTGCTAACGTAGTCATATTAACTGGATTAGGATGTAGACTGAACACACAGCAACTCATTATGGAATCGTTTTGACCGGGAGACACTAAGACTGATTTCTCCCTTAAGGTATCTGTTCACTCTATCATGCACACACACACACGCACACAAAAGTTTACATGGATAGAGAAAATTTGACTGTTCATAACACTGACATTTTGTCATTTTGCAGAGGCTTTGTCCGGAGCACCCTACAGGTAGTAGGGTAATAGTAAGTACACTGAACTTTGTTATGTAGCTATCATCAAAGTCAGTGCTAGAAGGAATAGTTAAAACAAATTATTTGGGTGTGATGATATTGTGGTCCAGGGTGTGGGTTTGTTTGCCAACAGTGTTGTTGATGTTTGGCCTGATTCTAACACAATAAACCTGTCCAGAGGGAAAATGAAACATTTAAAATGCATAGAAATTCTGAATGTGGGTCGTGGACCTGATTTAAAGGCACTGTTCACAAAAAGGCTGTTGTCTCAGCACCCATTGTTCAACTTCCCAGACGTACAGTGAGTTAGTACTCAAGCAAATGTCCTGGTGAAACCAGAGTCTGGTCGGCTTCAGCCCACCCTGGCTCTTGCCCTCCAGCACCCCCGATCTACTCAACACCTCATGCCCAAGCTTGGCGAGGCATTATTGAATGTGTGTGTTTCAGTCTACAAACTAACAGATTGTCTGAAGGAGACAATTGCCTGCTTAATTTACAAAAGTGGATTTGACAAGATAACTTTTTTTCATGTGACTTTTTAACAAGGTAGGCCTATCCATCGATCAATGTGTTGAGAATAAGTAAAAATTGGATTATTCCTGTATTAACTTTAAGGTGTCTTGCTGCTCACCTATTTGGCCTCTTAGTATTCAAGTTCGGCTATCTTTTTTTTTAATGAGCAACCTGTGTTTCTTTTCCATTTGTGTTGTGTTGTTTTTCTAGGTGATATCACTGTAGTAGATCAACAGCCCAGCTAGTCTGAAGGAGGTTATTATCACTGAGGCATCTGTGCTTCTTTGTCCTTGTGAGGGTGTTTCTGCCATCCTACCCTGATTTAGACAAAAGAGCAGCCAGCCAGAGGGACTCTGGGACTTCAGCCCTGTTCCTGCTGGTGCAATGTGATGAAAACACTGTTACAGTCACATGCAGACTCATACACATGTACACAGATACATACACGTGTGCACACTGCTTAGATTAATGGAAACACCTGGAAAGTAGTTTTAAGGTGTGCTGAAGGGCTAATCAACAGAGGATTTTTCAGCAGTGTCTGGTCTATGCTCCCAACAGAGAGAAGGTCCAACCAGCAGATGGACCTGTAGGTCATTATTGTAGAGGCACACAGCAGTTACAGTCAATCCATGACAGTGTTTACTGTGCAGTTCAGCACTAAGGTACAGGAATTGTTGGGCAAATAATATACAGTGGTGAAACTGTATTTAACTGATTGCTTGTTAATCTGGTACAGTGATTAATCAGTGCCATTCCATCCAATTGCTAAAAGAGCTCTGCAGATGAGGTGGACCCTGAAGGGAGAATGATGAGCTAGATATGTATAGTTTTGTCTCTGGTTCATTATGGAATTTGCTCCAGTCGTATTAATTCACTTAGAATGAATTATTGTCTAAAACTTTACTGTTTCTTGGAGATAATGTTGCCAGCTCAATTGTTAATATCTCCTCATTATGATACCAGTGATACTGCTTTTACAGTAACAGACACTGACGTAGGTTGAGTTGTCTAGAAGAGGTGACCTTGAGCAAGGCTCTTATTCCTGTAAGTCTGTGTGGTGTAATGTGTCTGCCGAATTAATAAAGATGATGGTTAGGGGGAGTTACTGTATGTCTTAGTGAGTAAGCAGGCTCTACGATAAACAGTGGGAAAGGAAAGAATGGCACTTTCCTGTCTTTGACTCATTTTTAGTAACTGGGAGTTCTATTTTTGCTATGATGGAATAGTTGATTTCCTAGAGCTGGTGGTGTGTATCTGTGATTACAATGTTTGAGAAGGGTAATGATCTGTTTGGCCGGATCAGTACAGCCACTGTCACTAGGTTGTTTGACCAGCTGTCTCAGAGATAGTGGGAAAGAGGGAGGTCTAGAGAGACAGTAAGAGAGATTGAGAGAAAGAGGGAGGTCTAGAGAGACAGTACGAGAGATTGAGAGAAATAGGGAAGTCTGGAGAGACAGTAAGAGAGATTGAGAGAAAGAGGGAGGTCTGGAGAGAGACAGTTGGAGAGATAGATAGAGAGGTATAGTGATAAGCAGTTGGAAAAATGTAGAGAGAGAGATAGCATAAGAGAGATCGACAGTGTGTGAGAGAGAGAGACAGTGGGAGAGAGAGAGACAGTGGGAGAGAGAGAGACAGTGGGAGAGAGAGAGACAGTATAAGAGAGAGAGACAATGGGAGAGAAAGAGACAGTGGGAGAGAGAGAGACAGTATAAGAGAGAGAGACAATGGGAGAGAGAGAGACAATGGGAGAGAGGGAGAGAGGGAGGTATATAGAGAAAGGGAGAAGGATAGAAAGAGACAGTGTGACAGAGAAAAACAGAGCATTGAAAAACAAGTTCTGAACAGATTGTGAAGATAAAGACCTGCATCACATTTCACACCACGTTGAACATGCTGTTGTCTGTCATTTATGACCTGACCTCCAAGCCAATTCCTGCCCGTCCCCATCTGCATTATACAAATACTACTCTCATTAATTGCACCCCGCAGAAAATGATTGAGTGGTTCGCCATTGTGACAGTGAATCTATTCAAGATGAGGAGATAAACATACGGTGCCTGTCCTCATGTCCCCTCCGCTCTGACTGACTGTGGAAAATGTCTGCGAAGAGGACTCCTGGTTCTCTGGTGGACTGGTACGAACACTAGCCCCCTCCCCCTTCCCCTCCCCCGGTTTGTTAAGGAAGCATGAGAGGGAGGGCGGGCGGGAGGAAGGGAGGGGCACGCTCCCTCTCGTACACAGAGTCAGCATGAGGGAGTGAGTGACAGAAGTCCAGGCTCCATTCAGGGCTGAGTTAAACAAGTCACTGTTGATCCCAGTCCATTAGCCAGCATGCCGCAGAGGAAGAGGAGTTTTACTTTTGGAGCCTATGGAGGGTAAGAGGGAATAGTGTTCTCATTTACAGAGCGGTTTTACCTTGCTCTGCTTGGTGTGTGTGTGTTCATGTATGTCTGTGTGTGATGTAGGATATGTGTGTGTGTGGTTGTGTATGTCTGTGTGTCTGATCTGTGTGTCTGTGTGTGATTTGTGTTTGTTTGTGTGTGTGTGTGTGTGTGTAGTTGTCGGTCTGCCTTCCTGCTTGTCATCAAGGGGTTTGGTTGATGTGGTAAATTATCAGACTTTCGACAAAGCTTGCTAATTCCCTGCTTCCCTGTAAATTACAGTGCTGTTGACCCTGACCGTGCATTATTTAACATCAGATACAACAGACAGGCTCAACACCAGCTACACAGATTTCCTGAGTGACAGGAGGCTTGGCAGGGAGCTGGTTATTGTGGAGGGGGAGAACAGTGTTTCAGTGAAAGCTGCACAGACAGGAACAGCTATTCAAAAAAAGACAGTGTAAAGAGTGTCATCAAGGGAGGGAGGCCCAGAGCAGAGCCAGGGTGTGATTGAATCTGCTCACACACACACACACATACATACCCAGAACAGAGCCAGGGTGTGATTGAATCTGCTCACACACATGCACACACACCCTCACACACACACTCTCTGACAGGTTGTTCAGTGGAAACGAAATCAGGGGTGTTTATTCAATTTATCAAGTGATAGATTGCAACAAGTTATCTCAACAAGTTCTCTCACAGTCTGTGCTGTCTTTGCTTGTTTGTGTTTTAATCTCAAGGAACATCTGCACGCTTTGTCTTTGTTTTGTACTTTACAATCTCTTAGGTTTTCCAGTAACAGTGAAGTGTAGATTATGGACTCCCTTAAGCCCAAGGCCCCGAAAAAATTATCAAAAACCAAAACATATGCTTGTTTGAACAAAGTGTCTTACATGTCTTGGCGAATAAACGAAGCCCTGCTTTAGGCTATTGAAGAATTGTTATTGAGTAATCATATCAATGTATAGAATCGATGAATGGTGGCAGCGAACATTACCCGGTCTGACAAGCCAAGCTGGTGCTACATAAGAAACACATAAATAGTTAAAACAAAACTAGGTAATTGAAAAGATACTCAGAGTGTAGTATAGTTTATTGTATTTATTATTTTGCTCCAGGGCTTTCTTAGTCGATAAAGCTCTCAGGTAGCATCTCTTCTCTCTCTGGCTGTAATGGACACCCTACGTACAGATACTACGCTGGAATTCACTCCACGGTCAACAGGTGCTCTGTGGTATGTCTGCGTAGCCAGTCTCCAGGACAATTGGTGTGTCCTTTTGCATCTATGTTTGTCCAATGTCGTATCATTCACAGTGGGAAACCGAAGGGGGAAAGTATTCAACTTGGAGATTGGAATGAATGAGAAGGATTTTAATAACACATCTTTTTGCGATGACTGGAGAACAAGGTTGGATATTTCTCGTTTGTATTGGTTTGCACTTTCCTATGAAATGTTGGCATATTGATAAGTCTGATATCCTGCGTCACTAGGGGACACTGTCTGTACGCTGGTTGCTGCGTCCTACTGGCGTTCACTGTGAGGAATTAAATGGGAACAGAAATCGCATGATTATTCAAATGGCCAAAATCCTCCATGAACAACATGTCCTGACCTGGTCTAAACATGACCTCGTCTTGTCTAATCATGTCTCAGAAAGACCACCAATCACAATCTAAATGAGGTTCAGGTGTGCTGCAGGTCATGATAGAGGAGGATGCACTGCTCTGTCTGTTTCAATGGAATGGAATCAGTTGTTAATTCTGAATTTTGGTTTTCAGATGGAAAGTCATGTGACTTTTGTTCCCCTTTTAACTAGGCTGTTATCTCTATATTGAACTTGACGTGACTGCTTTGTCTCGTTACTCCACTCCAAACCAAGGTTCTTAACATCAGTTGTCACATATTCCCGTGGAGATATTTAGTTTCAACCTCATGCAGCTAATTTATTTCTGGAGGTGAATTTCATTAATACTGATAACAGTATGCTATCCTCTTAGGATTTACCAGTCTTTCACTGTCCACCTCCTAAAACGGACCAGTCTGTTCACAATCCAACAGATTAACATTTTCCATTTTAGTCATTGTAGAGACACTTTTCTGGGGCAAGGTAGTGAGTGCGAACATTTTCATACTTTTTTGTTCTTGTCCAATGATTCCCCACTCTAGAGTTTTGCACCCAAGACGCAGTGTACATTTCAGAAAGTACAGTATATTCAGAGGAGATGCGCTGCTCAGTCGTACTCAGTTCCTTTTTTGGGGGTTCTTTAGGACTGCTGTCTTCATGCAGAGGATTTTGTGTTGACTAGACACATGCTGTGTGTTAGTTTCCCCTAAGCGAGCCAGCACAATACACGGTGAGACACAGGCTCAGTCTCTTTCCTAAATAGGAGACGTTGGCCGTCCCCTCCGTGTGCTCCCCTCTGCCCACAGGCCCTACACCTCATCCACTCCTAACAACTCATGAAATAAACAGCAAGGTGTTTCTTTGTCCCAGCTCTGAACTCGCTCCCATCTCCCGTCATGGCCCAAGACCCGAGCAACACTGATGGAGAGGCTGAATGTAGATACACTCGCTGTAGGTCTCTCCTTTTGTGTACCATTCATTTGCAAAGGCAGATCATTGCATATAGACACTGTTCAAGAAGAAACAAGTAGAAAAGGTCTATGTTTGTGAACGTGCAGCATGCCAGCAGCAAATAGTAAATTCTAAGCAAAGCTGATTTGATTAGAGCAGCTTCCTCCAGGGCTAGTCCCAGTCAGTTGAATACAAGATGTCTTATTATTGTTGTGCAGAAGCAGTGCTCACTCACACCCTGACTCTTTCTAACTCGGAGGCTGCATACAACAATTCATATTTTTTCTTAACATACTGTAGTCTCTAACACAAAACGAATTGGAGTGGGGCACCATGTTTTTTGTCATTATGGTCAGGTTTGCATGACAAAAGGTCCAGCAATGATTACACGGCAAGACAAAGCCTCTTGAGTTTTAGAGACATTTTCAAGTGGATCTCTAAGGGCAGGGGTAAAACAAACGGGGTATCTAGGTCACACAGGAGGGCTGGAAAGGCTTGCAATTCAATCACTGTGAACAGTCTTCATATTCACACTGACATTCACATTTATATTCACAGTGGAATGTTGCAATGCTTTGGGAACAGAGGAAGACAGGATGAACCATGATTTACAGAGAGCCCTGTAAGCTGACATAGATAATAATTGAATACTAGCTGAATTGCAAAAATTAACTTAAAGAAATACAGGGCACTTAGACACATTAAAGGACGTTTTAATGTTAGTTGGATAAATATAAAAATGAGCTTGTTGGTATTTTGGCTGCTGTGCCATTTTGCAGGATAATTACTTGCAGAAAACGTCAGCCACAGGACGTGTTGTTTCAGTTGCGTGCACCAGTGTAATAACACTGTGGATGGATCTCAACGACGCTTGGTAAGCCGGCTCGGATAGAACTTGAAGATGTAATGATTTTGCGTACTGTGTGGCCCCGTGTGGCAATGAAAGGCCCCTTTGTCAAGAATGAACCTGGGACCCCGGGACAGCTGATCAAAGCTGAAAGATGATTGGCTTGCAGAAATATGGAAACAAACAAGTGTGTAGACCGTCAGGCTTCTGTGTGTTTTTGTCTGTTTTTAGAGGAGATTGACGTTTCTTTAGACCAATCGTCAGGATGGCCTGTCAGCATGACTTTTCTCTGGTACCAGTTTGTGTTCACATCCCACGCTCACTGTATTCCACTGTACTGGGGCATCAATGTGCACATTCAGCCACTTCACTCTCATTTACTCCATCAATGGGTCCTTTCAGATGTAGGCGTTATACAGTACAGCATGCTGGCCCTGGAACAGTTGGTGTTGGCCTATATTTCTTTGTCCAACATTGAATGGGAGGATAGTATGGAAGCCATTTGTCCAGATTATTTTTGCAATTCTTTTAGAAATGTCAAAAATCTCAGTTAGTTAAACATATAGCTTTTTTTGAGAAATTCAACCACCTTTAGAATATGATTTAGAGTCATTCAACCACTTCTAGAATAGGTTTCAGAGACATTCAGCCACTTATAGAATAGGTTTTAGAGACATTCATCCACTTCTAGAATAGGTTTCAGAGACATTCAGCCACTTATAGAATAGGTTTTAGAGACATTCATCCACTTCTAGAATAGGTTTCAGAGACATTCATCCACTTCTAGAATAAGTGTAAGAGACATTCAGCCACTTATAGAATAGGGTTTAGTGACTTTTAACCACTTCTAAGTTAGGGTTTAGAGAATTATACATTGAAATCCAGTGGATACATTAAGAGCTACACGTCATTGCAGAATACATTTTAGCCTCACGCCATTCAAGGTTTTTGGCCAGGTTTTCTCTGTCTGTAAGACTAGCATCTTGTGATCTTTTATTCACTGTTTCCATGGTTACCAGTAGCTTACATACTATGATGCCTAGGAAACTGAGGAGAGTCATGAAGAAATGTGTTTCTTTCTTGGATGTCGTTTTGTTTCAGCTTCATATTTCACCATGTTATCAAACAACCTGCAGATAAGCAATGAAGCCCTCGTTACACCGGCAGCTGTCACAGTGCTGTTTAAATACACAGCCATACAAACTAAAGAGCAAGCAATCCACAAACAAAAGCAC
Source organism: Esox lucius (assembly GCF_011004845.1). Taxonomy (NCBI): domain Eukaryota; kingdom Metazoa; phylum Chordata; class Actinopteri; order Esociformes; family Esocidae; genus Esox; species Esox lucius. The sequence goes on along the minus strand of NC_047580.1, from coordinate 24,579,907 downwards.
TTGGCTATACACACTCTGGAACCAAGGAAGAACCCTGTGGTCGATTGTGAATTACCTGACGGTGCTAGCACCACTCATCTACTTCTTCTCACTCATCAACATAGACCTAATCTTGTCTAAAGGAGTGACAACAGTGTGGTTTGGAGGTATGGTTATACAAGATTAACCTAAACCTAACTGGAGCCACAGTGCTCTTTTGCTTGGGGGCCAAACTGAAGAAAATGTTTTAATTTGTCTCTGGCCAGGCAAAAAATGTTGGGCTGAGAATTTGGAAATATTCTAATCCTATTACAATGCATGAATACAACCCTGTTATGCTGCCTGCCTTGCCCTAAACACTCCATTGTACCGACAAACAGAAGGGGCAGTTGTCCTGCTGATAAAAGAGACATTTTGTTTAGAAAACGAAGTATTGTCATACCATTCCACTCTGTGCTGATAGGTATATCACTATACATATCACCATTCCACTCTGTGCTGATAGGTATATCACTATACATATCACCATTCCACTCTGTGCTGATTGCAGAATTTGATAGAGTTAGATAATGTTCAGGTTTCATTGTCGTGAGAACATCTTTACACTTGGAGTTAATATCATCAGCCTGTATTGTCGACTTAATGACTACGGTTTCACAATGCGTCTGACATTATACTGTTTAAGGATGTTGTGTGTTGATTATAATAACAATGTCTTACTGCAAACAAATGTTTAGTTAATCTTCCTCCATTGCTTCTCATTGATTTAGCACTCAGGTAACCCTCAGCCTTTTTAATCAAACCAGGGCAATTATTCTGTCAACTCATATATAAAGGTCACAGGTTAAGTGCCACTTACAATATGAAAGACAAACAGACATTTTTCACCTAAATAGTGTGTACATAAACACACCCCTTACTCACGCCGCGCACTGCAATGACAAGAATGAGGAGGAGCAGCTTTTTAGAGGGCTACATTGATCTGTGTATGTCCTGCTCCCTTTCATGTCTAGATCCAGGTTTAGCTTGTGATTAACTTCTTAAGTATGTAGAATTACAGCGGGTGTTTAGTATGTTTCCAAACGTTGTCAAACAGACATGCAAATTAGCAGCTAGGCCACATTTGACGTTGTGTACTGCAGTTTAGTGTAGATCACAGTTCACTCTCAGTCCACAGTCGTGTTATGAAGTGAAACAAAGATTTTTTTCTCTGCAAATCAGTCAGTCTCAATGTGGGTGTATCACATTTTTATGATCAGCCAACCCACGTTCTTGTCGAGAACAGAACAGGACAGAACATATTCCAAGCAGGTATTTTGATGGGAGCCATTGACCAATAATACACATCCTGGCATGATTTCATTTACCGGCCAACCTAATAATGGGTGGGCCATGTAATGTGAAGATTTAAACCTGTGGTTTTTGTGACGCTACAGAAGCCAGAACCACCCTTTTCACAATAGGAATCGGATTAAATGAATGCAGACGATTCCCAATCAGGTTAATATAATCTACAGGCATACAGCACTCTACTCTCAGAATAAAAAGGACAGTAATATGTGGAGATACAATGAACAGTGATGTTACCCCTCTGGATCACTGTTCATTTCCCATAAGTCAGGTCATGTTTTCTGAGAAAGAGGATGTTGTCCTGGGGGTATTCTTAGTTCTGTAAAGGAACCACATGGGGCTTTCCTTAAATTGTCAGTATTTCTTGATATATGAGGCTGTAAAAATAGTACTTTATTCAATTCCATTATATTATTTAAATGAGCCAAATGTACTACTGTATTCTGTTCCATTAGATTATTTACATGAGCCAAATCTACTAAAGTACTTTGAAGATTAATATGCAGTACAACCCTGTTTCCAAAAAAGTTGAGGCGCTGCTTAAAATGTAAATAAAAACGGAATGCAATGTTTTGCAAATCATTTAAACCCTATATTCAATAGGAAATAGTACAGACAGCATATCAAATGTTGAAACTGAGGCATTTTATGGTTTCTTGAAAAATATATGTCAGCTTTAAATTTAATGTCAGCAGCATTCAAAAAAGTTGTGACAGAGGCAACAAAAGACTGGAAAAGTTGTGTAATGCTAAAAACCTAAACATGGTCGAAAATCACACAACTAAATAGGTCATTTGGCAACAGGTCAGTAACATGGTCGGGTATTAAAAGATCATTCCAGGGAGGATGGGTCTGGCAGAAGTGAGGATGGGAGGGGTTCACCACTCTGAAAGACTGCACAGGTAAATAGTGCAACAATTTAGGAATAACATTTCTCAAAGTGAAATTGCAAGAAATTTGGGGATCTCATCATCTTACATAACATAATTAAAAGATTCAGGGGAGATGGAAATATCTCTATACACAAGGGACAAGGCTGCAAACCAATATTGGATGGCCGTGATCTTTGGGCCCTCAGGCGGTACTGCATTGAAAACAGACACAATTCTGTAGTGGAAATCACTGCATGGGCTCTGGAACACTTCCCAAAACCATTGTCTGTGAACACAGTACGTTGCTGCATCCACAAGTGCAAGTTAAAACTCCACCATGCCAAAAAAAAAACTATAGAAACAAGATCCAGAACTGCCGCCGTCTTCCCTGGGCCTGAGCTTAGATGGACTGAGGTGAAGTGGAAAACTGTCCTGAGGTCTGACAAATCAAAATGTGTAATTATTTTTGGGAATCATGAATGCAACGACCTCCGGACTAAAGAGGAGAGGGACCATCCATTGCTAATTCTTAAATCACATTTGTAAATGCTGTCCCTTGGTCAAAATCGATTAATTATAAATGTTCAGCTTTTAAATAATAATACTGCAAAACATCTGTATGCATTGTAAAAACAGTAAAAAAAAATTATAAAAAATAAAAACTGTATTTTGCAATTTTATTAAGTTTTTATAGGCATGCAACAAATATTCAATTACATTTTCTAATTGCAGTGAAATGGATCTTTACTAATAGTGCATAAAAACACATTGCAAAACAAATAAAGGACAAATAAATACATTGTCTTGAATCAGAAACTTATTTTAGACTAATTTTAGATGATACTTGATGAATAAAGGGCAAAATCTCCAGAGATTGTTGTATTGACATATAAAATAGGCATTGGATGGCAATTTTGAACACTCAATACAGCCATAATAGAACGCATAGACATAGATATGACTTCAAAGTTTTAAACATGAAATAAATAGGAAATAGATTTAGCACCAGCATATTTTGGAAATATTTTGAAATGTATTTATGTTTTTAGTCATCTCACTTATCATTTGAGGGTTTTGAACTGATTTGGCAGAAAAGACAAAGCACAAAGCTAGGAAAGTTACTCCAATTATTTGGAACTACACACACAAACCCCAACTCCCACTACTTCATATAATACCTTTAGGCATCTTGCCTGTTAGTTTGTATTTTCAAAAGGTCCTGGCTGGCAACGTTCTGTAAGAAAGCTAGAGCATGATCTAATTTAAAATACATCAAAACAAACCTCTAACATAATGTTTTTCACTGTCCTGTGAGTCCCCAACTCATCCCATTTGAGTGAGCTAAATGTGGCTGAAAGAGTTAGATTAGACTTCTCAAACCATTTCACCATTTCTTCTTTTTTACTTTTATGGAATTCTTTGGCTACCACTAAATCAACATACAAATATTTTTTGTTCTATGTCTTCAATGACAAACCTTTCATGAATCTTTAATGGATGTTTATATCGTGTATATTGACACATTTATGCATTGACACATTTACGGTTTATTGATATATATATATACTGAGACTGTAGAGAAAGACAAAGGGGATCTGCTGAAAGAGCAGTGAGCCAGGCTTAAACCAATGTGACAGCAGTGCATCTGCACTGGATGCAGTGGCAGATAAAGCTGGACCACCCACGGCCACTTAAGATAGTATCTTGAATACTATATCTTGAATAAAATAGGTTTTAACACCAAGGATATGGAGACGGAGGTATGACCTGGGTTGTGTCATTTCCACAGGGTATCGACCGCTGGGATTTTTAAGCATTTTAAAAGGACTGTGAAAAGCTAGTTTTCTGTTTTGAACTAATGACGCAGTTATGTTTTACGGCAAGGTTTCTCAAACTGAGGGTCAAGCCTCCATGTTGGATCTCAGTGAGTAATCTGTGATATCCAATCTAGTGGTTGAAATAAACAGTGGTATTACTTTTAAACCTTTTAATGGTTTTATCTGCAAAATATTGTTACGACATTCCTGAAAGATATGTACTCCTGGAGCCCATATATATTCTAATTCAAGCATGATGTGCTTTTCTACGCAAACAATCATACACAATAATTGCCTGATGATCTGTTTTTATGTTTTCATTAATTCCTCCAAGTTTTTTGATGGATTTCAAACTGTACTCCACCCAACTGAAATCCAAGGATAGTGTCATAGAATGACAATGATACAGTCCATTTTTCGTTTTGCTTACCTTTTTGTCAAAATCCAAATATTCTGACTAAATGGTAAATACCGTAGTCCGATCTTGTGAGATCAGCCTACTCAGTGAAGTCACCAATCAAATGTTTTCTCACATTTCCATTTAAGTCATTTTGAAGTGTATGTGATCATGAAGCCTCCCATCATGTCAGCAGCGGGGATACAGGGATGTGGGATCCACTGCACTTGAGTGCGTACAGCTGCCAAAAGTTGTTTATATATAGATGATAAACATCCCACTCTCTGGTTCCCAAGAACCATTACCCTCAGCCTTTTTCCCCGGTCATTTCTTACTCATGCTGACAGCGGGGCCAGGAGAGTAATAGTGAAGGAGTCCAAGAGGCCAGTAGGCCAACAACATTTCTGGATGTCAGAATTTTTTGTGTACCTAGTTACACAGCACCATCTAGTGGTATGAATTAAGAATAGCAGGCTGGCAGTTGGCGGTGGATCACTTGAGCCTAAGTACGGACCTCTGGTCTGATCAACTGACATAAAGTCCAAAAGACAGATAGCCTACCGATGGTGATCCCACCTAGCTGGGTTGGTAGAACGTGATGCTTGCGACACCAGGGTTGTGTGGATGAGTCCAATGGGGGCCTTGTAGGACAGTGTTGCTCCAGATGAAATAATCAGCCAAATTGCTAAAATGTAACAATGCATTCTATAGGTATGTCAAGAAACGCAGGGCAGGCTACAATCCATACCAGCGACACTTGAGTCAGTCAGAGCCGCTGCTACTCCCTTAGCCATTTTCTGTATTATGATGTTTACCGAGCTGAAAGGGCCGTCTTTACTCAAGTGGTGTGCACCATCTATTTCCCCAGCTTGTTTTCCACAGACTACAGTGTTGACTCCGGTCAAACTCAAAGCGAGGTTATGTGCAGCCAAGCAGACTGCTGTTCTCCCTGTGAGATGTATGTACAGCACTGTTTTTCACTGGTAGAAAACAAACAAACATAAGCTATTCATGCAGTTGTCAGTGCTCCTGTCTCCTGGTATTACATTGCTTCATTTAAATAGGTTGACTTGACTGGGTTGTGAGACGTGCTGTTTAACAGGCCAACTCTACAAATGTATTTCTTTTCTCACCTGAGCCGTATCATTGTTCAGAAAGCTGTGCATGAAACTGGCTTTTTAACAAGCACAACATCTTAAACACACATCGATTGTCTTTGTAGTATGATTTGTCCAAATCCCAAAATGACACAGAACAACCGCAGGGAATCCCAAGAACTGTATTAAACATGATTCAAATAAATGGATAAAAGAGGCAGGAGCAGCCAGATTAACTCTCACCTCTGTTTGTTTTCAGAGTGGACAAGACCTTCTCCAAGGCCAGAAGCATATGGTGAGTTCCTTTCCTTTTGATTTGGTCACGTCTTATCAGACTCAAAACGTAGTCCGTAAGTTGTGATAAGCATCATGTGACAAATGAATGAAACAGAGAAGGCTGCTGAATGACCGGTGAGGCTCATGCCTTTCTGTATGAAATTCTTTGAGGGACACTGGTCAGACACTAAAATGAACTTGAACAGTTTTAACCAACACTGAGAAAACCAGCTAGATGAAACCGAGACAAAGAGGGAAAGCAGTCCCAACCGGATCTTCTGTCTGCCTTCATTCCCTTCCCAAGTCTCCCTGACGCAGTGACAGTAGACAGGCCAGGCCTAACAGATCCACAGTGTTGTCAGGACATGGTGCTGACGCCCAGGTTAGTTGAGGCTCTGTTCTGCTGCTGAGTGTCCCGTGTAGTCTGGCATCCGCACTGCACACACACACACATACTAACACACACACACACACGCACACACATACTAACACACACACACACACACATACACATACTAACACACACACACACACGCACACACATACTAACACACACACACACACACATACACACACACATGCCCACACACACATACTAACACACACACACGCACACACATACTAACACACACACACGCACACACACACATACACACACACATCCCCACACACACATACTAACACACACACACACACACACATACTAACACACACACACATGCACACACACACACACACACACACACACACACACACACACACACACACACACATACACACACATGCGCACACACACACACATACTAACACACAAGCACACGCACCTTCTAACACACACGCACACACACGCACATAGTAACACATGGATGGACTGGAGCAGATAGAACACCTCTCCCCCCTGCTGTCCTGAAGGTGGAGGGTTGGCACTGGTTGTCCTGGATATCATCTCCACCTTTCTCTCTGTTTGAGCACCACAGGATAGAGCCTGTCTGCCTGGTCCCTGTGAGATTACACGCTCAGGAGCATCTATTCTGTCTGGTTGTGACAGGCCTGCATTACTCGACACTACCTGGCACACAGGGGATGAAGACAGGAGTGAGGGGAGAAAGAGCAGCACTTCCAGACCCTATCCAGCGTGTAATGCAGACAGTGTCAGAGAATTCAGGAATAGAATAAATAGGTTTTATTGTGTTGTCTACTGCAGTCTTGTGTTGTGTTGGACTGAAGGATTCCTTGGTGGAACGGATCCACCATTTCAACAAAAAAAACGTTACTACCTGGGATAAAATCAGCTGGAAAGCAGAGTTGAACATATTTTAACATATTTAAAAACTGATTGTAACACAAAAAGAAAATGTAACAGCACAAACCAGCACAAACGGAGCAAACGATTGTGCCTATTTTGAGTATATTTGGAGCTTGTTGGGGGGCTGAGTGATATCATCACCTATTATTAAATATCTAATATATAAGACAACACAGCAACACAAAAAAACGGCACAAAGGGAGAACAAACAAGACTATTTTGGGTGAATTGGAGCATGTTGGGAGGCTGTGTGACCTTAGAATAACCTAGAAAACATTCTTTAGTATCTAAAAAATGATAGCAGTAATTATAGAAATTTCTCTACTACTCTCTATATATGGAAAATAAATATCCAAGACCCCAACATGCCCTGTTTACCTTTCAGAAGTGGACAGACTAAGAACTCTATATAGTTCTGGTGAGTTTACCTTTCATCTGTGCAATTGAAAGTAATTAGTCCACAGTTCTTTTAGAAAGTATACATGGCTATGCATTTCCTATGCAAAATCATGTATTGAGAATGTTGAGAATTTTTTAAATTTTTATCCCACTTGGCATCGGACTAGCTTGAAGATGCCAGATTTGAATTCAGAATGTCTAGACCTTTGATTGTCCCATTAGTAAATTATATCAGCTGTAGACTTTTATTTGATGAAGATGCTCTTAAAACAGTATACTGCTCTTCAGTACTTCTCTGTAATAGAGCCTGTACTATTTCTGAGGTAGACAGCTTTATGTTATTCAGCAGATAACTGGGATAAATGTCTGTTTTCTCTATTTTCCTACTCAGTCTCCTCTGTGACCAGAAGGAGATGGAGGAGACATCAAAGTCAATGCAGTTGTCTTCTGATATGGAAACAAAATGGACAAAGTGAGTTTAGTCAAAATAAGCTTGGTCCATTTTCATAATATACAGAATATCTACAATGTGGAAGATAAGGTTATCTAGAGTGATTGCAAAAAGCCTAAAGGGAGTGAGAATATAAATAAACCAGTCAGTCAGTTAGATAAGTGTCAGTCTGTGATTAATCTATCTTCTGTACATACTTTTATCTCCTTTATCATTCCTGCTGCTTCAGCCAGATTTGAATAATCCTCAGAATATTAATGTGAACAACTCAACATTTTATCATGGCAATTCACACTTTGGCTTGTTGTAAACCAAGGTCTTGAAAGAGCACTTGTGTCACAAAAACCCCTGGACTCCTTAAATCTGTGGGCATCTCTCTAAAAGGGACAGCAGAAATTAGTTAGAATCCCATGTTGGTTAGTAAGCTGGCCGGTGAAAAATGGAAGATGGAGTGGTGTACAGAGGAGAGACTGAGACATCTTCCCCCTCCCTTCCAGACCACACTCCTCTACTCTGTCCCTGGAGCTAGAGGATTAGGGTGCCAGGCAACCTGGCTCTGAGTCACTTCCTCTTCACAGAGACCTTCATGGGTCCAACTCCTCATCTCCACTGTAATAACCTCAATTAAACCAACTGCTCATCTCCACTGTGGCTCCCTCCATTAAACTAACTCCTCATCTCCACTGTGACTCCCTCCATTAAACTAACTCCTCATCTCCACTGTGACTCCCTCCATTAAACTAACTCCTCATCTCCACTGTGGCTCCCTCCATTAAACTAACTCCTCATCTCCCCTGTGACTCCCTCCATTAAACTAACTCCTCATCTCCACTGTGGCTCCCTCCATTAAACTAACTCCTCATCTCCCCTGTGACTCCCTCCATTAAACTAACTCCTCATCTCCGCTGTGACTCCCTCCATTAAACTAACTCCTCATCTCCACTGTGACTCCCTCCATTAAACTAACTCCTCATCTCCGCTGTGACTCCCTCCAATAGATTACTGCCGGTGTCCCAGCCTGGGACCTCCAGGTTTTAGCTCACCCCAGACAAACAGCACTCACACAGGTGCAGATATAGTCAGTATCAATTCTGGCTGCAGGGCCCATGGTTTACTAAACCAGCCTCTCAAGGTAGGATACTGATTTCTGATATTAGTTTTACACTTTTTCCTTGTGCTGGTCAAACAATCAGTTTAATGTATGTCTAAATAAAATAAGCTGGTAATTGGCTCAGACATTTGTCACAATATTAGAGCCCAGGCACCGTGGTTTAGAGAAGAGGGATGGGTGTGTGTTGGTGAATGTCGTGACTTTGCCAGTGGTGCTCTGCCCTGTAGTGGCCCACTGTATCCAACCTCCAGCCAAAGATTCAGCGAATTATAGTCTCAAAGATTTAAATTCAGGAAATGGTTTTGTTTTGTTCTGCGTCATACCACACTGCCACACTACCACACTACCACACTACCACACTACGTACATCCCTCTGTTTTGGTCAGCTAAGGTCAGAGTCATGCACACTCCTCTGTTTGAGTCTCTTAGATACAGAGTTAATGCACACTGTGTAACCCAGGCTTACGTCGCTTTGCGCGTGCACACTCCTCTGTGCACATTGCTTGCTGAGTTGCCTGGCTGGCACGGAGAGGGGGGGACTGTGAGATAGAACACTGTCATAGCCAATCAGCTGAGACTGTCTGTGTCTCCCTCAGTCTATGTCTGTCCTGTCTGTCTAAATATAGATAGCAAGAGAGTGACAAGCTAGCCGCCAGATAGACTAGTCCAAATACAGCCTCATCAAAGTCCAACACAGCACCAGGACAGGTTTCATCACCACCACCACCAGAAGTGCTTATGAAAAGTAGCGCGCTAGAGGATGAAAGTGGCAGGCTGCCATTCTGCACCAGTAAATCCTGACAGAAGACTTTGGTCTTGTCTTATTTTTTATAGTATGAATTTGTCACGGTACAATAAGTACTGTAGTGTGATTCGGTGCAGTTCAGTCTTCTTTCATTATTGTCTTGTAGGTTGACATGTTTATCACGTAAAAACTCCCTGTTTGACATCAGCGTTTCTATGATAAGTGTGAATGGTTGGACTGAACAATTTTTCTGATAAAGACTATAATGGGAGGCAGGGGCCAGACACTAATCGGAGGTCAAATCGGTCCTGTATATTTAGCATTTTGATTCCTGTTTACAGGGTTTTTTAGCTTCTTCGTGGGATTAGGGATGTAATCTGTTTTCCTGCGCCATGCTCCGGAGGTTTATCTTTCCAGGTTGTTATGGTTATCAGATTGAAAGACAGCACTGTGATAGTGAGGAAGAGCCTCAACATGTTCCTAGTGGAACACCACAGATAGACACTAGTGACTGTTTTTGTTTCCTACCATTGTTCAAAAAGCACTTCTGCATCATGGTGATTTCCCTGAGGAGCTGTTTTACAGGGATTTTTCTGGGCAGGCAGGAAGGCAGCTGCAGTGAAAACATTCCTAGGTGCAGATTGGGGATTGGGAAGGGAAAGCTGTTGGAAGAGAGCATATGGCTCATTCAGAATCAACTGCTCTTGGTAATGTATGCTAATGATACAAGCAGCTGCCAATGAAGGCAGAAGTAAATAAGGTTCTTGTGGGCTGCTGCTGGTGTCGATCAAACATTGTTATCACTCAAAGCCTTGGTCACCTAATGGGACACTTTACTTAGCCTGCTTAGTCATTCTGCGTGTTGAAAGAGCTAATATTTTAAAAACGATTTGAGCGGCTATAATGATGTCCTCTAATGATGTGTCATAACCTACAAATGTCCCTTTGGGTACATATTTGAAAGTACAAGAGACATGTTTCAAGCATTCCCAGACTTATTTGTTTGTCACGGCAGCCACACACTTCAACTCTTAAAAAGGATTAAGGTGTAACTAAGAGGACATTTTCTTTTTCATTTAATTTGGCCCCATGTGGCTTTTTGTTTGAGGAATCCAGAGTATTTCAGTCAGAAGAATCAGCCCTTTTGACTTCTGTCCCCTTTTAAACTCTGCTGTCTGTAAGGCTGTAGGTAGCACTCTGTAAGGCTGTAAAAAGCACTAGGTTGCCAGATGGGAATGTTGAGAATGATGAATTTTTTTGTTGAATGCACAATTCCTCCTATCTGGCCAGAGTTGAGCTGCGTGTCACATGGCTCTGAGTGGATGGACTAGAATGTGCTAACGTCTGCGTTGCTTGTGACACATGATGCCTAAGTCTGTGCTGGAAAACAACGTAGAGGGACAAATCACAGTACATCCATGCAGCGAAGTAGAGAAGGAATAAGGATTTTACAAAGATGACCACTACAGATGCAAAAGCCACATGGGGCCAAATTAAATGTAAAAGAAAATGTCCTCTTAGTTTGCATACACGAGACAGTGATGCATCACCTCAGCATTGGCTCATTGCAACGAATGAATTGCTTTTCTCCAGAGGGACAATCCCACTCCCATCCCTCTGAAGTTGTACCCATTTGGGCCAGCTTCACCACACAGTCTGGGGGGCCAGGTGGGAGGGGGGAGGGGTGGAGATGGAGATTTCATGGCCCCCTGGGGGGGTCAAGCAGGTCAATCTAAGTCCAGTCGGGTTTTATTTATGTGGTAATTCCAGACACATATGCGGCTTCTCTCTGTGGCTATAAGGAGAATGGACAGCCAGCGTGGGGCAGAGCAGCAGGTGACGCTGTAATGAGACCTATTTGGAACCGATTAGGGCAGAAAGGCCGACTGGAAACACCTGAGCTGTTCAATGTCATGACGCTAACATGTCAGAGGAGCAGGGAGAGGAGCGGGGAGAGGAGCGGGGAGAGGAGCGGGGAGGACGTCAGGGAGATCAAAGACCAGGAATGCAGAACACTCTTTTTAATAATAACCTGCTTTGCGTTTTACATCTCCCATATTAGGAGTACTTGTAGTTCCAAATATTGTTTAGACAATAAAACACAGTAGATTAAGTTAAAATATGACAAGGAAACGATAAGCCAATAATTCAAATTACATTGTGATACAATGAAGGAAATGCAGGTCGTCTCCTATTCATACAAAATAAACAATTTCATTCAATTATCTTCAAATATCAGTGAGTTTTATTTTGGGGGTTTTGTTTGATTATAATACATGCTGAACCAGAGAGGGTCGGAGTTAATCAGCTGTGATACTGTCCATTTGTTGGTCCAATCCCTCCCATACAATGTTGTCTTGCTTGGTTAACATTGGAGCGTGTTGTCTTGCTTGTTTAACGTTGGAGCGTGTTGTCTTGCTTGTTTAACGTTGGAGCGTGTTGTCTTGCTTGTTTAACGTTGGAGCGTGTTGTCTTGCTTGTTTAACGTTGGAGTGTGTTGTCTTGCTTGTTTAACGTTGGAGCATTTATTCTTGCTTGATTAACTTTGGAGCGTGTTGTCTTGCGTGGGCTGGGATAGATTATCCCTCCCTCATTGTCCTGTAATACACAACATTCTTACAGTAAGTTCCATTTGTCCTTTCCTCTGCTGACGGCTACACAACAGGGTCATCTGGGCATTTCGATCCCATGGATTGAAATGAAGGATAAAGGAAGAAAATAGGGAGGGATAGAGAGAGGGAGGAAGGAATGGAGAAGGTAATGAGGGAGGTGGACAAGGGTTGGAGGGTTCACACAGCAAGAAAACCCCCTAATAAAGACATCACAGAAAGAGCATTACCAATACTGTAATAGTTCATCTATGAACGTTCATGGAACACGTTATCATACTGACATGTTTGGTTGAAGGAGCTAGTAAAGACAAGAACAGCTGAGAGAGACTTAACATTGAGCAGCCGACCATCAGCTCTATAAACGTTGAGGTGTGTTTGTTTTTTTACCATGCTAGTGGTGGGCTAAGCCCAGGCCCGGGGAGACCTGCCCAAGGGTCAACTGATAGTCACACGCAGCCAGCCACCCAGAGAGAGATCCCACACATTACACCCAGCTCTGCTCTCTTCTCCCTTCCTTCAACACACTGTCAGCACTGCCTGACTCTCTGTGACACGGCAGCTAATGAGGGCTAGGCAGAAGGACGTGAAGTGGTCTCCTCCTTCCCCTCCCGCTCACATATTGGCCGGCAATAAAATGTGGCACTTTCTCGTAAACAGTCTGTCTGGATTCCTCCGTGTCTCTCCCCACACTGAAGTGGGGTTCAGGATGTTGCTGTTGGTGATGAGCCAGCTGTGCACATATTCCAGAGCCTGACTCAAACTGGCCGTGAGGAGCCAGTCACTGCAGTGCTAATCTGCCTTAAGCTCTGCTGGGCTGGCTGCTGCTGAAGGGAGGACGCCGAGGGCCACCACCAGTGGAGCCTAGGGGACAGAGTCAGCTGGGTCAGCTGGAATGGACAGAGGGAGGAGGGGGAGGAGGGGGCCGGAGGAGGAGGAAGGGAAGGAGGGGGAGGAGGGGGCCGGAGGAGGAGAAAGGGGAGGAGGGGGCCGGAGGAGGAGAAAGGGGAGGAGGGTGCCGGAGGGGGAGGAAGGGCAGGAGGGGGAGGAGGGGATGTGTCTAGGGGTTTTCCCAGGGTACAGGCCTGTGATCAGCAGGCTTATGGATGAGTGGAATAGATAGATAGTAGACAGAGACATGGGAGAATAGACATGGAGGGACAAAGAGATGGAGGGTCATCGATGGGAAGGGGGAGTATGGGGGAGAGGGAGATGGGGGAGAAAGAGAGGTGGGGGAGACAGAGAGGTAGGGGAGACAAAGATTACTTTATCAGTACAATACCTGGCTATTTAATCAATATAGTTCAAATCTGACAGATACATAGATTTTTTGTAATAACCAGTGGTAATAACCAGTGGTACTAATGTACATATGTTGCTGTCACAACTTTGCCTGAACACCTCATACAGTCTTCAGCAGTCTTAAGAATGTATGCATTTTACAGTTCGTGCCAGGTTATATATATATAAACCCAAAGCCTGGCAAAAAGAAATTTCTACAGTCACCTTGTGAAGATCAATCAGAGAGGGTAAAGGCCTTGAAGGAAGCAGAGAACATTTTGTTCGGTGAGGTTAGAGGTCATCAGTCAATTCACCTCTAATGGAAATGACAGACAGAGACAAAACAGGAGCTCTGGAAACTCCGATTGAATATGATGGGTGGGTTCTTGTTTATGCTGTGTGGATAATAAGGCTATTTTTCACTTACGTTGTTGCACTGGGGAGTATGTGATGATTACTCTTTGTGATGATTGATACAATACAGTTATATGGACAGTGCTAAGATCTCTTGTCGTCTGTCCTTGTATTATAACGCCACTAGTAAGAGGAAATGTATCCTGTGACGGTTCTTCAAGGCAGGTCCAGTTGGTCCTTGTTGTGGAAGGATGGAAGGGTAGAAAAGATAAATGCACGAACTGGGAGACAGAAAATACACAAGTATTTCTCTGTCCCTGAGAGGACAAACAAACATACGCATGGTCAGGGACATTTGGTTTATTAAGTGATGAATAGGGCAGGAAGACTCAAGAGGCACTGTCAATGAACTTGCTCCAGTAATAAACAAAATAGATGCTTTTGATTTTTATTACACAAGTGCAATCACTACTTATCTTTTAAGGACTCCTCTAATTGGAGTCCTTAAAAGCTCCTCTGCTTGTAACCTGTCACTGCAGCACTGTAACCTGTCACTGCAGCACTGTAACCTCTCACTGCAGCAGTGAATGGGTCCTCTACTATTTTCTCTCTTGGAGGTGGAATGATAGAGACTTTATGAACTCACACTCATTTGAAGTACATTGTGTAGGTGTGTGTGCTTGTGTGGATTTCTGCATGCTTTGGGGGAAGGGCCTATTTTCTCATGTGTAACTGATTTGGTTGCTAGAGCAACCGGTCCTAGCTAGGAAGGCATGTTGTTTAATTAAGGCGAGGTGTAATGAATGCGGAGAACAAGAGAACAAACCTCCATCAAACAGCGCATCCTCTCAGAGAAGAGCGGCAGGCTTCCTTCTTTCTCCCCGTTTGTTTCTCGGAGTCCCAGCATGGGCGGGGGATGGGCGCCCTGTCACAGAGGGAGGGAGCGTTGAGAGGGAGAGCGAATGAAAAAGAGATTTAGTGAGAGAGTGCATGAGAGGGAGGAGAGCGCGTAAGCCTTGCTGTGCCTTTGGTGTGACAGGCTTGAGAGGCTCAGATTGTCCAGCAGGTGTCCAGCAGTCAGAAGGAGAGAGTTGAGACTGAGTGATCAGAGAGGCCAGTCTTTCGTCTTTGGCTTCTTGACTGATCTCTGAGGCACTTATCCAGCAGCAACACCTCGCACAGCCACCTCAGAGTGAGTAACTTACTGAGCTCTTACCCCCTGTTACATGGGGTTTGGCTAATATAGCACCTGCTGTTCCTAGTGTACACCCACTTATGTCATTCTACCGGGTAATAACGTCTGACTTTATTATGCAGTCTGTGGAGTGTTGTGCTTGGGTTGGTGGGTGTGGTGAGGCTGTGGTGGGTTAGTGCCGCCTGTTAACTGATATGCATGAGGCAGAGAGCAGGCACGCAGAAAGCAGCCTGGCAGGACGCAGGCATCCAGAAAGCAGCCTGGGAGGACGCAGGCAGGCAGAAAGCAGGCAGGTGTTCAGGGGCATATGTGATGTGTCGTGTACAACATGATGTTGTTCTGGTTATTAAGAGAGGGGACACTGATGTGTTTGTTATTGATGTGCGCTGGCAGTGTGTGCATGGAGCACGATGTGCTGGGTTTCCTCCTCTACTGTTCATGTCACAGGGAAAGAATTCCTCATCTACCTATATCTCTCTTATACACACGTAAGCGTACACACACACATACACACACACACACACACACATATACACACACACAGGGCTTGATTAAATAAATGTAAATACCACCAACACCTCTTTCTCTTTTGAGAGTTATATCCGCCTGCTTTGTGTGTCTGTGTGTGTTGTTTTCCTACCTTAGGTTAGGTTTAGGGTTAGGAGTAACAATTTGGTTTAGGGTTAGGAGTTACAGTTTGGATTAACATTTAAGGTTAGGAATAACAGTTTTGGTTAGGTTTAGGGTTAGGAATAACAGTTTGGGTTAGGTGTAGGGTTAGGAGTAACAGTTTGGCTTAGGTTACAGTTTGGAGTTACAGTTTGGATTGATGTTTAGGGTTAGGAATAGCAGTTTGGTTTAGGTGTAGGGTTAGGAGTAACAGTTTGAGTTAGGTGTAAGTTTAGGAGTAACCATTTGGGTTAGGTGTAGGGTTAGGAGTAACAGTTTGGGTTAGGTGTAGGGTTAGGAGTAACAGTTTGGGTTAGGTTTAGGGTTAGGAGTAAAAGTTTGGGTTAGGTGTAGGGTTAGGAGTAACAGTTTGGGTTAGGTTTAGGGTTAGGAGTAACAGTTTGGGTTAGGTTTACGGTTAGGAGTAACATTTTGGGTTAGGTTTAGGGTTAGGAGTAACAATTTTGGTGAAGTCTAGTGTTAGGAGGAACAGTTTGGGTTAGGTGTAGGGTCAGGAGTAACAGTTTGGGTTAGGTTTAGGTTTAGGAGTAACAGTTTGGGTTTGGTTTAGGGTTAGGAGTAACAGTTTGGGTTCGGTTTAGGCACGCAAGTAATTAACTTATTAAGGTTTCTTTTAATTAGTTTTAGTCATTACATTGTTATCCATGCAGAGTCAAGAAAACATGGTGTGTGTATCTGTTTGTGTGTGTTGGAGAACGATCGTACATGCATGTTTTGTGTACAGTACGTGCATGGTCTATCCTCGGTGTGTGTGTGAGTGTGTGTGTCAGGTCTAATTAGCTGCTGGACGGGTGATTTCCTGTACTGATCTCTAATGGGACCCACTCCGTCTATCCTCCTTCAGTTGCATGGACACTGGTTTCCACTTCATCTCCTCAAGAGACTCAGTGCTTCATCAGGAGGGTCTCTCTCAAGAGGATGAAGAGAGCTGCTCTCAGTCAGTCAGTCAGTCAGCTAGTCCAGTGGTTTCCAACCATCGGTACTAGGCCCCCCAGGGGTACTTGGCCGATCCAAAGGGGCTACTTCAGAAGACTCATGAGACTGGAGCTTGGTCAAAAGCACACAAGGGGGCACTTCAGTGCATGGCCAAACCATCCAGTTTGTCAGTCGGTCAGTTGTGTTCAGTCAGTTAGTCAGTCAATTCAGTTCAGTTGGTTAATCAGTCAGTCAGACACAGCACATAAGATGGACTTCACAAACAGATAGGACTCTACAAACAGGTGGATATCTCCCAAACATGGGCTGTGCTTTATGACTCATACATATTTTATTCTGTTCCACACTGAGATGGTTCACAGTGGTTGGGAAACAGCTTAATTCAGCCTCACTGACCAACTACCCTGAAGCTCTATACAGTAAGCTGGCCAGTGTGACCTACAGTAGGGTTGATGTTATTATTGGAACATTTCTAGCATGAAATTTGTGTTGAAGTTGTGTTGAAGTTGTGTTAAAGAAACCAATGATATGTGTTACTAAGCTGGATAGGAGAGGGATAATGTGTGACTTTTATTCAGTCGAGAGTAAAATATTTCCCGTACACCCATGGTTATTAGATTTCCCAGCTGTTTTTGCATGTATATTGTTTAATTGATATGTCTTATTAATAACACAAGTATGTTATAAACTAATCGGATAATCAAATAAGTAATCAGTTTATTCAAATGATTTCGCACGTTACTAAAATTGTAAGTTGTTTAAATGTTCAAATGGAGTTGATGAAGTATTCTGGTTATGGGAGAATAAATATTTCAGCTGTTGGCTTTTGTAGCTGTGTCAGTATTTTAATAAAAGATCCAATAGAAATGGTATGGTTGAAGAAAAAACATCCCTGGATCTCCAGAAATTCTGTTTGTGAAATTACTGTAAAAACTTCGAATTAGATGTAAAACACTGTATTAGGTTTAATTGATCACTGAAGTTGTGTTTTTAACACTAAGTTCCACTCCTGTGAACTCCTATATATTAACCAGACCAGTGTTAAATTTAACACGGGCAGTGGTCATTTATTATGAATGAATGATATGAAACTTGCGAATATGTACTAGTGAATTTACTGAATCTGTGGTGGTAAAGGCTGATTAACGGCCCTTGTTCACACTTCGATATTACCAATTTAATTCATCATTCATTCACTTTATACAAGAGGGTACATTTTGTTAATATTTTGCTGGTCTGAGTCGGAAGTGCCTAGTGACTGTCTTCACAGGAACTGCAGTGATTCTGTGCTGGCTCCCTTGGAGAGCACTGCAACAGTGCCTCGTGAGAAGTGATTCACTGTCTTTCTGTCATGCAGAAAGGAAGAAACAAAGAAATAAAAAGGAGAGGGGTAGAGAGAGAGAGAGTGAGAGGTATGCTATATATATTTTCAATGTTGCTGTTGCTCTCCTGGTTCTGTAATTGAAGGTGTCTGACAGTAACATCTATCGCTCCCTAAGGTTTGACACCATCAGCATTGTAAAAGGTGTTCTTTGGGCACATTGGGCTCAAGTCTATTTTAGTCCCTCCTGTAAATCCATAACGCTTCCTATTTCATGTTGAACACCGTAAAACATTAGTACGAGAAAGCAAGCCGATACGGAGCCTACCGTACCCATGTGACATTAACAAATGCATGAATTAAATGATACTCCTAAATGGATGCTTCACTCAACGCTTAGTGTTTTTTGAGAGATAGCCGTTGTAAATGTGTTTCTGGGTACAAAACCGACAGTTCGTCGAAGGCAGGAAGTCTTCTCGGTTGGAAGCAGTGAGATTCAGTGTGTTGGGATCGCACTTCACAGTGGTGGTTGGTTGGTGGGGTCTTATTATCGATTCACGGTGCCGTTGTAAGGATTGCTCGTTCGTTATTAGGTTCCAGTGTTGGCCTATGGGACTGAGCCTGATGAATTCACTCTGGGACATCAGTTAGTTAACACGTATGTAATGGATTAGTGTTGACTTTGCGACTGATGCACACTGTGTTAGAGTGGTTTGTTTTGACGTTTTGAGTGAGTCGCAAACAAACAGTGCCACCCAAATCTGCTGGGATGTTTAACAGTAGCACCCAAATCTGCTGGGATGTTTAACAGTAGCACCCAAATCTGCTGGGATGTTTAACAGTAGCACCCAAATCTGCTGGGATGTTTTATACCTGACATAAGCTTTTCCAGGGTAGATGTGTCTGTAGCAGATATTCCTTAATACTGGCTTTAACTCAAGGTTAATGAAAGCTGCATTTTGTCACCCCTGATAAACAAACAGGTGTAATAGACCCTATGAAGATAATGTGTTCACTCAGGAGAATGGAAAGCAAGCAACCCAATCTTGAGAATAATCACATTCAGATCAGATAGGCTGTCTGCTGCTGTTTGATTGATGGGGCCAGGGAGAAGAGATCTGAGCACCCAGCTCTCTCACACCATTTGATCACAACATCTGAAATAAAAGATCAGAGGCTCTCTCATGACAGTTTCTAATATTTCTGGGTTGATTTTCAGTCTTGACCGCAGTCGATCTCTAACAGCACAGTGTGTCACTTCAGGCCCGATTACACAGTGATCAGCACTTTCTTGTCCTCTCTATCTATCTTTTTGTGTGTTAAGGTGCCTTTGGTTTACATCATATTTTATTATGTTTTTACAATGAATTGAAAGTCACCCTTTGGCTGAACCTTTTTAACATTTTGTAATATTTATTCCATTGACATAATCTGTTAATCTGTTAATCTAATAATACACACCTGAAAAAAACGATTGAGGAAAAAAGTGCACCGATTAGAGAAAGGTTACATTTCTCACTGTCTTCAACCTCAGTCTGCTGTTTATACTGTGCTTGTGGCTCCACGCTGCAGTTTTTCCTGAACGGCTGTGTATTTTATTGTCTTTGCAGTTGCTTACTGCTATGTCTGGAACCCTGAGCAGGGTCCTACGTAAACTTGTTCTCTCACTGGCCCTATCTGAAATCTAGAGGCCCGGACAGAATTTTAACTGGCCCGAAATGAATTAAAAAAAACACAATGCAATTGTAAGATAAATTTAAGCTTGAAGAGTGACAGAGATGACAAGCAAATAAGGTACTATGAATTTAAAAGGGCAAATTGGGCAAACGTTAGGTCTTACTGGCCCTGGGCCATTAGGCTCTAGTTAATGTTGAACCCTGCCCTGTGTGTGACCTCAGAGTGGATCTGTCTGACATTTGCGTTTCTCTGTATTTGTAGGAAACAGGATGGGGGTGCACCCCGGATCCCTACCACACTAGATCCGCCCCTGCTTCGGCCCCCGCTGTCCCCACCCCTGTACACCAATCCATCGTTTCTCAAGGTAGGAGGGGGGGGGGGGTGGAGGGTGGAAGAGGGGGGATGGGGGGGGGGGGGGATTTGGGTTTGTGTGCTGTTAATACCCGCAATGTGACTAACTTATTCGACATATTCCTGCTTCCTCACCCTGTCTGGCCGTCTGACATGCTGTCTGACTGTACACGCCTTGCCTGTCTGCTCTTACTCTGTCTGTTCTGTCTGTAGTCACCCTGTCTGTCCTTGTTCTCTTCTCTACTCTGCAGTCATATGTAAAAGTAAGTACACCTTATGGAAAGTTGCCTTTACTTATTTGGACACATGGATGTTTGAGCTAAACTGATGAATCTAACACAGTTTAACAAATCACACAAAGTATTTTTAACTTTGAAACCATTTAAGCAGTTCAAATCAACAGAAATGCATTTCCATTATTGGAAAAATGTGTAAACCCCTAGCTTCAATAGCTGGTGTTGCCCTTTTTTGCTGGAATCCCTTTTTATGGCCAATTCTTATAACTAGCTATCAGTCTCTTACATTGACAAGGAGGAAGTGTTGCCCACTCTTCTTTACAGGACTGCTTCAACATTGTCATGTTTGAGGGGTTTCTTACCAGCATGGCCTGCTGAAAACCCCTCCACAGCATTTTGATAGGATTGAGATTTAGAGCCATTCCATAACCCTACATTTCTTTTTTGGGACTTTCTGCTGTACCTTGGCCTGTGTGTTCTGGATCATTGTCCTACTGCAAGATGTGCGGTTCAGCTTCAACTTTTTGACAGATGGCTTCACATTTTCCTCAAGAAGTCTCGTACAATATGGAATTTATGGTTGATTCAATGATGACAAGTTGGCCAAGCCCTAAGGCAGCAAAGCAGCCCCAAGCCATAATACTACCACCTCCACGATTTACTGTTGGTACTGTATGAGGTCCTTCTGTTCAAAGGCAGTGTTTAGTTTGTGTCCAAACAACTCCACCTTTGACTGATCTCTCCCAAACACATGCTTCCTTACCTTCGTGTTTTGTGGCAAATGTCAGTTGTGTCTTGATAATAATTTTTGAGATCAGAAGGCTTCTTCCTTCCTGACCTCCCGTGAAGGCCAATTCTATGCAGTCTCTTTCTGACAGTTGACTCATGCACTTTGACATTGATTGTGGCACAGAGGCCTGCAGCTCCCTTGATGTAACCCTGGGGTTCTATGAGCATCTTTCGCTCTGCTCTTGGGCTGAATTTGTTGGGATGACATGTCCTATGTAGTTTGCCAGTGGTCAGGGATTTTCTCCATTTGTAGATGATCCATCAGACTGTGGAATGTCCTTTGAATTGCATGGAAATGGGTTTGTGACCTTCCCAAACCCTACAATAGTCTTTCTTCTGAGGGCCTCAGATAGGTCTTTTGGTCTTGGCATGATGTGTTACCACACATCCATATGTTCAAGACCAAATCTGACCAAGTTTCTAATCTTTATGGGAGGATGGACCCTCCCAAGACACTGTCTGATGATTTTAGTGCACCTAAATGTAATTGTAACCATTTTATTTGCTGGTTAACATAGGTGTAGTAACATTGTCTGTTTATTTTTATTTCATGAAGGGTTTCAAAATAAATTTTTTGTGTGATTTTTTTTAATTGGTTACCTTTGTCAATGAAAGTGGCTGGAATTTACCTTAAATATTGATGTTTCAAAATATTCAAAATATAGCAACTATCTAAATCTGTACTTAGTTTTCACCTTGCTATTATTCCTCCATGCTGCGTATGGCTTACAGTGTGTAGGTGTGGGGTATGTAGTATGTCTCACAATACTCATCTGCAGCACACATTTGCAAAGGATCACATTAAAATGTATATTTACCCTTTGGCAGATCTTAGCCAAACTAAAAGTCTAACTTATCTGTTTTCTATATTTTGGGGGGTATATGGACTGAGGGGATCTGAGCTTAAAAGATTACGAGGATATTATCTTGATCATTTTTGTGAGATTCCAGAGGGTCCCTTTCACCTCAAATGGAAGCACTTACACTTAAAGGTTAAACTGAGATTCTTGGGATGTTTCACGCATGTTTGACCTGTACAAGTGTGTGGTGGACAGGATGAACAGTTAACTGATTGGGTGAACAGCAGACAGGATGAACAGTTCACTGACTGGGTGAACAGCAGACAGGATGAACAGTTCACTGACTGGGTGAACAGCAGACAGGATGAACAGTTCACTGAACGAAGCGCTAAGTAGATGAACAGTTAACTGAATGAACAGCTGACTGGGTGAACAATTGACAGGGTGAACGGCTGACTGACTGGCTGAACGGCTGACAGACTGGCTGAAGAGCTGACTGACTGGCTGAACAGCTGACTGACTGGCTGAACAGCTGACTGAATTGACGGCTTACTAGATGAAGCTCAGTGGGACGGATCTAACAAGGATCGCATCAATAGAGAGTGTTTTGAGTTTGGATTGGTGAACATGTAATCAGAGGTGAATTCTAATTAATTTCCCTTGATAATCCTCCCACACCCATACACATCTCAAACACAGTTGAGTGAAGTTTGATACATTTGTTAATGAGTAGAACCAACATTGGACTGTGAATAGTGAACCAAACCTCACAGGAATCAGAGGGAGACTTTGAGGTGAAGAGTGGTGACAGGAGTTGAACCGAGTTTTCCGGTGAGGAGCCTCTTATGTGCCTGGAGACGAGAGTTAAATGACTGGATGATCAAGTGACTGGACTGTTTGGGTTAACTGATTTTTTAAGAGTGGATGAATAGATAATGTAAGAAACAGGAAGTGCAGAGGGAGTTGAAGAGGGCTTAACACTGCAAGACTCAATGAGCAGATTATATCACTTTAATCAGGAGCCTTGTGGTGAAATCAGGCCAATCCCTAATTAACCCCACCCTGGAACGATTGGATGAGGCTTGCCACCATGATGTTGAATCCATTTCAGTCATCAGTTGATTCAATGTGAGGAGATGGTGTGTTGAGTATACTGTTAACCATAAATTTCAGCGTGAGAGGTACCATGGGGCCACATCTTTCTGCATAGGATAGGATGTGTTTACAAACACAAATTCATCACATTTATTCCACAACCACTAAAACCTCCATCTGTGGTAGTTTGAAAGTCTTCTCAACTGCCTGTGTGTCCAGTTAAGATGGTGTCAAGGAGCATTGCTATTCATACTATTAATGGACATTCTGAATAAGGCTGTATGCATGTTTTTTCAACCTGTTCAAGCTGATATTACTGTAACAGACATCTCATTTCATCTAGATAAGCTGGGATTCTTAATGGTTTTTGATGTCTCTTTTACTGTATGTAAAAGAACAGTCAATATACACTTCCAAGCTGTTGGTCTTTATCAAGAAGAGTGGAGCGTAATTACTCAGTTTAACTCTAAACAGGATGATTGGGCAAACGATGTAGGTAGTAGGTTAGCAACGGTCATCATAAAGATAAAAGGTCCAAAATGCATTTGGTATTATAGGTATGAATCATGTAACATCTTCGTAATGGAGTAGGATTCCCTTCTTAGAGACAGGAAGTGGAATTTAGACATGTCAGTGGGACTTTAGGTAATCAATGACTGTTTTTAAATGTTTAAAGGGGCACTGTGTAGAGTCCTGCCTCTAAACAATAACCCGATTTGTCGCCTTGTCCTCCTGTCTTACGGGACAAGATCCAGAATAGTATAACGTAGTCCGGGATGGTTTAGTTTGGAGGATAGGTTATAAGGGGATTGCAGGTCATGCACTGAAAGACAGACCAGCGAGAAAGTTTGAATGGGCCGTATCTCAAACACTTGGATACATTTTCTTTAATATTAACTTCAAACATTACCTGCGGATGATACTTGGCATTTTTGCTTGTGTTTATATTGCCCCTTTAATAAATCACTCATTTGGATATACATTTCCATTACGTGTTTTGTAATTTTTCAGCTACTCTTCCTAGCTGCAACATGAAGCTGGTTCTACTAAAGGAGTGCCATGTCAGATGAGAGCTTGGACTGGGCTGGGTTGGGACTGTCGTTCAGTGGGGGTTGACAGGGACCAAAAGAGACCAGATGTGGCAGAACAAAGAGCTCAGGCAGGGATGTGTGATTTGAACGTAGCCTGAAGGTTGGGATGGGTAATGTCTGTAGCTGCTCTATGGGCAAACACCAGGGCCTTGTAGTGGATCTGATTGGGGCCAGTAGAGTTTATGGAGAAGTTCAGTTCAAAGTTCAAAGGTTTATTTGTCAAATGCACCGAACAACACAGCATCATCCTGCACAATGAAATTATTTTGACATGGGACCCAACAACAACATAGTGAGAGTTAAGAAAACAATATATTAGCAAAAGATATAGCCAGAAAAAAAAAGAAAAAAATAATTAAGCAACAATGTACATAACACTGTACACTAGCAGCAGTTAAAAAAAAAGAGTACTGTAAACTAAAAGCAATCTGGGTAGTATTGTTGAACATTTAGATATGGCAAGTATGGCAGTAATATACATAACAGTGTAAATTAGCAGTAATTTGTTAAATTATTTAATATTATAGGTACAATATTGAATATTATATTGAATATTATATTTAATATTATATTTAATATTATATTTAATATTATAGATATTATAGATAAATTATTGAATATTATAGAGTGTAATAAGCTTATGATTAGTGGCATGGCAGACTACAACTACGTAGTGAGAATATAAGAAGAAGAAATTATACACAGCAAAAAGATAGCAAGAAGATAAAGCAATAATTTACATAACACTGTACATAGCAGCAGCTTAAAAAGAGTACAGTAAATTAGCAGCAATATTGGTAGTAGTGTTGAATGTTGTAGATAGGGCAAGTTTGGCCATAAGTATACCGTTGATATTCCGGTAGCGTCTACCGGACGGCAGCTGTGTGAACAGACCCTAGCCAGGGTGGCCGTGATCTTTGATGAAGTTGCGTACTTCCTCAGGCATCATATATGGTAGATGCCTTGCACGGAGGAAAGATGGCAGCCGATGATCCGCAGACTTCACCACCCTCTGGAGTGACTTGTGGTCTGCAGCAGAGCAGCTGCCGTACCAGGCAGTAATGCTGCCGGAGAAGATGGATAGAAGTTGGTGAGAGTTTTTACAGACATGCCGAATTTCTTGAGTCTCCTCAGAAAGTCTAGTTGTTTTTGGGCGGCTTTGACTGCTTTGACTGCTGAGTTCGCCTGTCTGGCAAGCAGGGTTACGTGGGAAAGTATAAGTACACTGTCTAACTTGTAGAGGTTTTATGGCACAAGCAGGGATCCAACCAACAGTGACTTGTAGTAATCCAGAGAGGAGATATATTGAACCTGTAAATATTTCTGTGAAGTATGGTCGTATGTGTTTCAGAGAGTTTATTGAGCATAAACCTGCTTGAGTGGGTCACCAGTTTTTTGCCCAGGGAGATGTTTGTCCAGGGTCACACTGAGGTTCATTCCACTTTGGGGCGTTGTCAACTTTGATGGTGAGTTGACAAGTTTCAGTTGATGTGGAGGGTAGATATCTAAGCTGGGATGTTTTCCAGGAATACCAAAATATGTGTTGCAACCTGGATGTCAGAAGGAAAGAGAAAGTTATTTGAGTTTCATCCACATAGAAATTATAGGAGAGACCATCTGATGATATGGTCCTGGCAGGTCCGATGCCATCTAAGGAATTAGAGGCCCAGCCATGAGAGGACGGAGAGGAGAATCTGATCAGGCAATGCCTGGTAACCGTTGAATAGATCTGAGAAAAACAGCACACTCAAGTAAAAAAGAAATGCCATATTGGCCTGTAGTTTTGATTTGTAGAGGGACGTCAAGTTGTTTTGCTTTCCTGAGGAAGGGATATGGGTCATTTAATCAATCATTCAATCAAATTTATTTAAACAGCCCTTTTTACATCAGCAGTTGTCACAAAGTGCTTTTACAAAACACCCAGCCTTAAACCCCTAGGAACAAACAAGAGTAGTGTTGAATTTCAGTGGCTAGGAAAAAGCTCACTAAGAAGGCATACATTTAGGAAGAAACCTAGAGAGGAACCAGGCTTTAGAAGTGAGAAGGGGTGCAGTCCTCGGTTAAGGATCGGTTGATGAAAGAAGTAATGAAGGGGTGAAGGCCGCCAGAATGGAAGAGGGGATGGATACACCAGGGATGGTCAACTAAACATCAGTAGTTGCTGCTCAGATTTCATTCGGAGAGCAAAGTTGGTTTCCCTTATTTGTCTTTCAGCCTTCTCCCACTCTGTTCTGGGAGTTTGTTGTGAGTCACAGAGCCATGACGCAGCACAGCAGGGCAGAGGTGACATTGGGATTCATAGGAGTTGGATAGGGAGGAGAGTTTGGGTTGAAGAGACAGAATCAGGGGGCGAAGGATTTTTGCAAAAGGGAAAAATAGAGTAGAAGAGATCAAAGGGGAGCGAGTTGGAGGGGAGAGAGAACGAAGAAATGGCTGAATGAGTTTTGTTGGAGCAGACTGACAAAGAAAAGGGGACCAGACCCCTGGAGTGGGGGGGTGGTTGCAGCAAGATTTGCTGATAAACATTGTCTAATGGAGAGTTCACATGTTTTTGTAAGGGTCTTAATGTGGTTGTATTCCAGACATTAAGGGGCACCTGGGTAAAACCCAGAGTTGACCAAAGTTACCTTGTTAACCCCTCCATCTCATGTCAAAATCTAATCTTTTGGTGGATGATAGATGGCAACAGAGTTAAGTTGATAGGACAAGTGACATTTACAGAATGGGATTCAAAAAGAGGATACTGAAGGTTGAGTGTGAGGGAAATGAGCCAATTGTATCTCAAACTGGGTTTGAAATATATTTGGGTGTGGGATGATAATCGAGGGAAATGTGCTACCGCAACTACATCCAGATTCTCTAGGAATATGTGACAATATATAAATGAAGAGAGCAGCTGGATTGGCAGTGTTTTCTGATATAATCATGTCAACATCAGAGCCAAAAATTCAAGGGACTAAAGGGCAAATAAAGCAGCAAGTTATGAGTTGTCAGCAGTGTACAGATCAAGTAGTCTACAGGGAAGATCAGACTGATAGCCAGTGTAAGGGGGACATGAAGGTGACATGAAGGTTGATTCAGATCAGACTATTTATATATTCCTATTTATATCCCTCAGATTTTCTACCTTTTTTGAAGGACAGGACCAAAGAGGCCTCGTGAAACATTTTGGCCCTGAGTTTAGGGACAAATAAATGGCTAGTGTCAGAAAAACTGAGGGAGTGACCAGGCATATTTAAAAAGTATGTCAGGCATGTATTTGTTTTCAAAGTTATGATTTGCTAGAAAAATCAATAAAGCAATTTTATATCAGGCAGTAAGTGCTGGGACTTTAAAACCGGTAAGAACAAGCAACAGTCACACCTGCAGAAGCTAAAAGCTTGCACTAGTATTTCAGTGTTGGCCTGGCAGAGGAACTGACCTATTTTCGCAATGTTTCTTAAATGATAAAAAGCAGATTCTGTCATATTTCTGATAAGGGCCTCAAAATCACACCTAGATTTTGTGTCAAATCTATATCTGGTGAATGCAGATGTATGATCAGTTTCTCTCTTTGGGCAATTGGCACCAAGAACCAAAACCTCAGTTCTGTACTTGTTTTGTTTCAAGATTTGTCTGTTCATGTCGTGGATGCTTTTAATTCAAGCCAGGAGCCCTGTCAACAGGGAGTGGCAGTTGTCTAAAAGGGTGAAGACAAGTTCCTGAATTATGTTTAAGAGCTTTAGAGCATGACCTTGAATGTTTTAGAGCATGACCTTGAATGTTTTAGAGCATGACCTTTCAGGAGCGGGTCACTTCTGATGTTTGCGGAGAGCGACTGGGCTTTTTGGTGGGGAAGAGGTCTGGAGGTAGTGGTGCGTGGCTAAGCTGTTTTGTTTCCCCGCACCTGCCCGCAATAATAACTCATCCACAACCGGCGTGCAGTGGAAAGTGAAAATCCACTGTAGCAGCCTACTTCCCCAAATAGTTGAATGAGTCATCCAATCAGATGGGGAGAAGGAATCTGACTGAGTGAAGGGATGGCTCATGACTCTCCCAAGGCGTAGCGTACTACATTTAACTATCTAGAGAAGCAGAACGCTTTCCTTCCCTACACCCTGGCCCGTGCCACAACGTTTCAAGATCAAACCAATCAAAAGGAACTGTTTGCATTTGTCGTGCTTTCTTTTTCTGGTCTGTCGGTCACGTGTAGCTCAGGGCACGTCAGCCGACAAGAATGGGCAAATAGACAAAAACAAACGTGGCCTCGAAGAAGTCTTTCTGAAATATACTTTAAGTAAATGGAGGCCTAATGTAAATACGATGACGTTGTTCCTAGCTATTCTATTATTACTACGACCCCAGAACATTGTCTCTGTTGTGGTCACATGGTACAGCGGCCTTAACCTCTCTATCTCCAGTAAGGAGCGGGTGGTACAGCAGGAACCTGTCTGAACAGGCGACCTCATCACGGCCAGAGGAATTGGACAACGCTCCCCCTCTGGCCGTCTGCCAGACACAGAGAGAACGCGCTGGGGGGGTGTAACACACTGGAATGCATTATCTCCCTCTGTATTTCCTTGGGTAACGGAAAGGCAAAGGTTGTGTAAAGAGACACCGTCTTTAACTGAGGATCTCTGACTAACCCACAACAGACACACCTGCGGACGTACAAATTCACTTTTGGATTCCGCCAGCCTGTCCCCACCTCTGCCTCCTCAGTCATGGCCGTGCTTTCGGAGAGAGAGATCATCTGAGGCTGGCCGAATACGCACCAGGCAATGCGCTTGTCTAATGCGGGACAAACCAGGGAGCGGGAAACTTTTACTGCTGGTTGATGCATCTCTTTCTTGGAATGCAAACATGTCTAAAAGTGATCCTCTGGTGACGGTGGGACCGAGGAGAAGAAATGGTGAAGTAAGTGTTCTGTTGGAATAATCGGCTTTGCCAGCTCACCGTAGTATTACAGTAATAACTAATGAGAAAGATGTGATTATAGCTGTCATAACTCATTAGCTTGTGTGTGTCAGGGAAAGCACTCGTTCCCAAGGCATACATGCCGAATTCGATGCAGAAGAGGACCTTCATAGATTTAGTTCAAAGAGTATATTCAAGTTGGGAATAGTAAATACTACTACCCTGATTGTTGTTATTCCTTGTGTTGTTATGTCCTGACTGCCAACGGTTCTGTATGTTAAACGTAGACCAAAATATGGATTTCTCACTCTTTAAACTGTTCAGGTGGCCTTACTGTTTTGGTTATCTCATCCTTTTCAAGCATTTTGTTTGTCTTTAGGGTTTGATCTGGTTTGTCCTGTATCAGGCGTTGTTTGCATATGGTGGGGGACATTACTCATACTACCTCTGAACACTTAGACCTCAGGGTACACAAACTGTTTGGTCATGTCAGTCTTGAGTGACTGTGCCTTTTAGCTGGACAACCGGGACAGAAACTGTTCTGCTTTTTCTTATCCAGACTGATATAAAATCAGAAGACAACTATCCAATTTGAAAACATCAAAGGCATTTTGTCCGGGTTTCTCAGGATGTGAAATGGTTAGGGAGTTCTCTTAGATGATGATTAATGAATTATTGTGGAGGAGATTAGGGTGCTTTACTTTGGCAAAGCCGGTCTTTCAGTGATTGTGAAGTAGTACTTCAAATAACATGCACATGAATGTACATGAAGGTGTTGCTGTTATGTTTTCCTGGCTGGTTTTCTTGATGTTGGAGTGGATATCAAACCATGGGACCCCCAGATGTTTTACAGTTAGATTTACTATTCAAGGTTTAATAATTAGTTGACAGGTCTCATTACTAATTGTCTTCAAACTGTATGGCAGACAATAACAGTTGTATGTACAGTTAAACTTCATAATCAATGTGCTAATGTGCTCATCAGCGTGAAGAAGGTTGGCTCCAGCAGACTGCCTCAGTGAGATTTGATAAGTGAACCCAAGATCATTTGATGTTTAATATGTCCGTAATTAACGTGTGTTGCTCTGTGAGATGTTGCTAGCCATTTAAAAGGATTACTCCAGTCAGACATTTATTTTAGAAAGCAATTGGATGAGTGTGTTTTCACAGGGTCAGATATATAATACCATGGCTAATGTGTTACTAATGAATTGTGTTGGAGCTATGAAAGAATGTGTTGTAGTACAGTTGACAGTGTCAGGCCTTTGTCTCCATTTGCAAGGCCATGGCAACAAATTCCTCAACAACACTGATACAATACAAACTAAATAGAGTTTAATTTCCACTTCGTCTCATTCTCCTCTCTCCAGACCACAGATTTATTTGAAATGATTGAGAAGATGCAGGTAAGGTATTTTGGATCTCTTCCTGTTCCTTAATTAACTCATATTTCTAAACTAACCATACATTTCTGTCTAGTACTCTTGAAGCTGCTGTAATGGCTTTCCTCTTCAGAAACAGCAGCTTGCTTTCAAGTATCTCTGCTCTGTATTTAAGACATTGTAGAGGAGATGTCTGGACACTGGCAGTGTTTCTGGTCAGACACTCTCAGGATACTTCTATCCAGACCTTCAGCTAATCACTGTAATGAGCACCTAATAACCTGCTT
Source organism: Esox lucius (assembly GCF_011004845.1). Classification (NCBI taxonomy): domain Eukaryota; kingdom Metazoa; phylum Chordata; class Actinopteri; order Esociformes; family Esocidae; genus Esox; species Esox lucius. The sequence continues at coordinate 24,549,117 of NC_047580.1, read as the reverse complement.
CCTTTCTCTGGCCTTGGAAAACTGTAGCCATCTTCCCAGCCCAAAATACAGCCATGCGCGAGCATTTTGATTTATTATCAAAGTGTCACTACTAGGGAACAGGATGTACTTTTATCCTGTCTGAATGTATAAAGGTAGTTGTATATAATGTTTTTTTTTTTTTTTATCAGGAATTTATATTTAATATATTTAATTTATACATCAGATGACTCATGAATTCCTCCTCTCTATGGAAAGCTAAAGAACTCAATGTACTCGTATGGAGAAATATTTAGATCATAATTAATTCATGATTTCACAGTAACACATTATATTATGGTATTTTTTTCATAAAAACTATCTTCATATTTTACATACTTTATTTCATGACAGTTAATAATCTCAGAGAGCACATCAATCTGCTTAGGTGGTCATTGTCAGATCTCGTCATGGGTCCCGCTGGTCAGCTGTCTGAAGTAACTGATCACAGAACAGTCCTAGTCTTCCTGGGCAGGTGTGCTATGTTATGTTTACCCCAGCAATGTATGAATGCTAGGATCTGTATTTTCAGGATTTATGTTATTCGCCTACTAGCAAAGAAATGCTGTCTCTGACAACGCTGCACGAGTCATTGCAGAACTCATGCACACACCGGTTTTGGCCGCACACGCTTAATTAACACAATTTCTGCTGCTCCAGACACTTGGGGCTGAGCAAATATCCCCTAGCATAACATTGTGGGCTGTGCTGTCGTCTTACTGGGAAGAAGTCACAAAAATTCTGGGTCTGTTGAACTCACTGCTTCAGGGGTGAAATAGACGCTGCCTTCCCAAAATCCAAAGATACATTGTACACGACTGACAGCCCCGCTTAATCCCCAATTAGTCCCCATGTTTTGTTGTACAGTATGTGACATGCATTTGTCAATATATTTGGAACATATGTTTGGAAAAATGTTATTAGACAATGTTTTTATATTTCATCTGATATTTTTATTCAGTTTGGGTGATGACCATCTCTCCCCACACTTCATTACTTTTGCCTTCTATCTGTATTAAACAGTAGGATGGCTGGGGTTCCTCTTTGCCTTTTGAAAGTGTGGTTGGTCTGAATGTGTGATTACTTCCCGGGGAACTGTGTATTCAAATGTAACTAATCTGTCAGATAAGACGCGCGACGGCGTTCTGAATCCGTAATAGTAATGAACATCTCTGGAACTCTGATGACGTGGCTCAGCACTGCGAATTCCACTGTGACCGTGCTTCACTTTGTGTCCCTCACAGGGCAACAGAATGGACGAGCAGCGATGTACCTTCCCTCCCCCGCTCAAAGTACGTTCTGCCTGGGTCTATTGACCTCTCTCTCTCTCACGCAGTACTGCTACTGTCCCACTGCTCCTCAGGCTACCTGACCACACTACACACACACACCGGCTCTCCCTACCTGCTACCGTGTACAGACACACAATTACGGTGCAATTATTACAGATTAACCGAACCATCGACCAATGCGACATGATTGTCTGTGTAGACATCAAGCAGACGTGCAGTTTGGCAGGATGGAACTTTGATAAAGGAATCCCTTTAAATCAGGCGCTAAATTTAAAACCGTAATTGTCCATTGGCATACAGGAGATTTACGGTGTGTGTCTTTGTTGCAGACTGAAGAGGACTACATTCCTTACCCCAGTGTCCATGAGGTATGTGTGGTTGATATCTCACTATTCATTGAACAGCAGAGACACACTGCTTGGGGGGAAAGACTCAGCAGTCCTTCCATTCTGTTTTGTGAACCAGGTGTTGGAGAGAAAAGGCGGCTTTCCCCTTATTCTGCTTCCTCAGTTTGGGGGTTACTGGATCGAGGGGAACAACCATGAGCTGAGTGACGGCACTGACCTAGACCAGATCCAGCCGCTGTCACCGACCACTCGTAACAAGCTGGAGAGTAACTCCACCGCCAAGATCTACCGGAAACACTTCCTGGGCAAGGTGACCCAGAGCAGAATGAATTTTTATTTAGACATAGTACTTCTATATATTTTGTTTTTATCTTTAAATATTCAACGTCAACATTGTTAGTGTTGCATTAGCTTTTCAGTTCTTAAAATAAAAAAATAATTGTTTACATTGTTACTTCCCAAATGAGACACCTTTTAATATATTTACGATGCCTAAATGCTAATGAAACAGTAATGAAGTTTACATGAAATCCAGTGCATTTAAAACAAATATTTTGCACTCTACTCTGGGACTGTTGTCGTGCTTGTGTGAGATTAGGCTTCACAGATCAGCATATCCGTGCTTCATCTCCTGTTCTACAACACACAGAGTTGAGTGTTTCACAATAAATGTCGCAGCTCATTCATTACGGTAGTAACGAAAAATAAATATCCCAGCTAGGTAACCAGAGTGACTCAATGTGCAGCTTGGCACTCCAGAGACAAGTGCTGATGAAGAAGCATTAGCAAGCAAGCAAGTTTATTCATATAGCACAATTCATACATCGAAGCAATTCAATGTGCTTTACAAAGAAAAATATATAAAAACAATAACATAAAAACAAATACTCGAACGAAACCATCAATGCAAATGAATACATCATAATAATAAAATAAATACAATAAGAAAGCATATAAAGTGTGAAGCTATAAGGCTAACGATTAAAAGTGGGAAGCTATAAGGCTAAACAGTGTGGTTAGGTTTAAGTGCTCAGTCATAGGCACGTGAGAAGAGAAGTGTTTTTAACCTGGATTTAAAAATGTATACATTTGGGGCAGGTCTAAGATCTTCTGGTAGTTTATTTCAGTTTTGTACAGCATAAGTGCTAAACGCAGCTTGTCCATGTTTAGTTTGGATCCTGGGCTCTACTAGCTGACCTGTGTTCATGGATCTAAGAGCCCTGCTCGGTTTATATTCTTCAAACATATCAGAAATGTATTCGGGTCCTAAACCATTCAGAGATTTATAAACTAAAAGCACCACTTTGAAATCTGTTCTGTAAATGACTGGAAGCCAATGCAAAGATTTTAGAACCAGAGTGATGTGTTCTGTTCTCTTGGTCCTGGTTAACATTCTAGCAACAGCATTCTGAATGAGCTGCAGTTGTTTTACAGTCTTTTTGGGGAGTCCAGTTAAGAGGCCATTACAGTAGTCAACCCTACAAGAGATAAAAGCATGGATGAGCTTCTCTCTGTCTTTTTGGGACACCAAGCTTTTGATTCTGGCTATATTTTTTAGAATGCTGTTTTGGTGACCGCTTTGATATGACTGTTAAATGTGATGTCTGAGTCAATCAAATCACCAAGATTACGCACTTAATCCCTGGTTTTAATGGCCAGAGAATCCAGCTCTTTACTAATACTTGTTCTTTTATTTTTGTTGCCAAACACAATAATCTCAGGTTTATCTTGGTTTAATAGTAGACAATTTTAGTTCATCCAGGTATTTATGTACTCTATACAGTGACCCAGAGAGTCTATTGAGCTGTTGTCATATGGTTCGAGAGCCATGTATATTTGAGTATCATCGGCATAGCTGTGGTAGTTAATGTTGTTGTTCTGTAGAATTTGGCCCAGAGGTAGCACATAGAGATGAACAGAAGCGGAGAGTCCTAGCCAATTTCCCAGCCTATCTATAAGTGTTCTATGATCTACAGTATCAAATGCTGTACTGAGATCTAATAGAACCAGGACTGTTATTTTATCAGAATCAGTATTCAGGCGTATATCAATTAAAATTTTAATCAGGGCCGTTTCGATGCTGTGGTAAGGTCGGAAACCTGACTGAAATTTGTCTAAGAGACCGCTTGAGGTCACAAAATTGCTGAGTTGATTGAAGACAACATTCTCAATGATCTTGGCTATAAAAGGGAGATTTGATACAGGTCTATAGTTGTTCATTATAGATGCATCCAGTGTTCTCTTTTTTAATAGGGGCTTAATGGCAGCTATTTTTAGAGAAGTTGGGAAAATGCCTGATTGCAGAGAGCTATTAACTATTTGTTGTAGGTCCATTGTTATAGAGTTAAAATTGTTTTTAAAAAGTCTGATGGCAGTGTGTCGAGACAGTAAGTGAAAACTTTAAGATGTCGAACCGTTTCGTTTGGATCAATTGTATTAAAATGCGACATAATAACCGTTATGTCTTGGTGGTCGTGGTGATGGTACAGAGTCCTTGTTAGACTGTATAGTTCTGATGTTCCTTCTAAAAAATGTTCTCACTAAAGAAACATGCAAATTCATTACATTTCACAGTAGACATGAGTCCTATCTGCTTTATTGGGTTTGTAAGCTTGCATGACAAATAGAGTGCGGGTATTGTTGATATTTTTGTTGATCATTCCTGATAAATGTTGCTGTCTGGCCCTGTGTAACTCATTGTTGAAGCTACAAAGGCTTTGTTTATAGATGTCAGAGGATTTGAAGTATAGTTTTCCTCCACTTACGTTCCGCTTTCCTACATTCTCTGACCAGGGTGCTTACCATCATGGTGGTTCTCCATGGTGTTTTCTGTTTGCTCATAGTTTCCTTTAACTTTAGCGGTGCAACACGATCCATGACATTCAAAGCATTAGGCTTTGTTGAATATGAGGAATATGAACCTTAATAAGCCCACTGTGGAAAACAGAGACCTAAATGGAGTGGCAGCGGTTGGCTGGCGTATACAGTTGAGACATTGATAACGAATGAACTAATTCTGATATGTTTGGGTTTTTATGTGAACTCTCTCGGCTACTCGACTATGTGAATGCTTATTCATGTGTATACATTGTATATTAACGCTGTTACCAACTGCCTTGGTCCTTGGGTTATATCACCAGGAGCACTTTAATTACTACTCAGTGGACGGAGCTTTGGGACACCTGGTGTTCTCCTTGAAGTATGACGTGATCGGAGACCAGGAACACCTGCGTCTCATGCTCAGGTACAACACCTTCGTCATCATCATCATCGTCACATCCCTTTCCATTCTCACATGTGCTTTCTCAGGACAGACACAGTATATTCCTTCTCAGGATAGATACAGTATATTCCTTCAAAGGACAGATACAGTATATTCCTTCTCAGGATAGATACAGTAGGTTAGATCTCAGGACAGATACAGTATGTTCCTTCTCAGGACAGATACAGTAGGTTAGATCTCAGGACAGATACAGTATGTTCCTTCTCAGGACAGATACAGTAGGTTAGATCTCAGGACAGATACAGTATGTTCCTTCTCAGGACACATGCGTAGTGTTGTGGTCATACAACATTGCTCTAACACTGTTTACATCACATCCTGTATCTCCGCCACTCAGTTGAATTCGCAGTTATAACTCTGTAGTAATCAATAGGACCCTGATAACATTGTCTTTCCATTCCCTAACAAAGTGTTCCCTGTGCTTGTGATGACCTCTCTTCATACTCACAGTCTTATCAGAGGAGTCATAAAGCTAGCGAGAGGGAAAACAGCACACTGTCATTTCCACATGAAGTGACAGATGGACTATTTAGGCCAGCGTGTGGGTGGAGGACTGCGGGATATGGATGTGGGGCCAGGGCTGGGTTAGTAACAGTAGCTAGATGATCCATTCTGAATGCCCAGCCCATGTGACAGACGGACATCCTTTTAGGAGGGTTGTATAATCCATGATCCTTAAAAGGACGTGTTGTTACTCCCGTTCCAGGACCAAGATGAAGACGTACCACGATGTGATACCCATTTCTTGTCTCACAGAGTTCCCGAACGTGGTGCAGATGGCCAAGGTGAGACGGCTGGGAATGGATATTAACACCTCGATTGTGTTATCAACATATGTATGAGAGACGTGGAAAAGTGTCATGAGTTCCGTCATGGAATGATAACAGTAGCAATAGTGATGTTTCTCTTTTTTTACCCTAAGCTCGTCTGTGAAGAGGTAAACGTGGATCGTTTTTACCCTGTCCTCTACCCAAAAGTAAGCCTCAGGTTTGAAGTATTCAGATAGTGTCTTTTTCACCTTATAAAAATCTGAATTAGCATTGTATTTTCACCCAGGGAAATGCAGATGTATTGAATATGCATTTCATCTTTGATGTTTCAACAGGCTTCAAGACTCCTAGTTACGTTTGACGAACATGTTATAAGCAACAACTTTAAGTTCGGAATCATTTACCAAAAGTTTGGACAGGTAAGCCACGGCACCTGTTACAACAACAGAAGTTCAAAGTATCGTTCGACCAATAATCTGAGCTCCCACTCAGGGCCTCACTCAGGGCAACACTCAGGGCCTCACTCAGGACAACACTCAGGGCCTCACTCAGGGCCTCACTCAGGACAACACTCAGGGCCTCACTCAGGGCCTCACTCAGGACAACACTCAGGGCCTCACTCAGGACAACACTCAGGGCAACACTCAGGACAACACTCAGGACAACACTCAGGGCCTCACTCAGGGCAACACTCAGGGCCTCACTCAGGACAACACTCAGGGCCTCACTCAGGACAACACTCAGGGCAATGCTCAAGGCCTCACTCAGGGCAACACTCAGGGATTCACTCAGGGCAACACTCAGGGCCTCACTCAAGACAACACTCAGGGCCTCACTCAGGACAACACTCAGGGCAACACTCAGGGCAACACTCAGGACAACACTCAGGGCAACACTCAGGGCAACACTCAGGGCCTCACTCAGGGCAACACTCAGGGCCTCACTCAGGGCAACACTCAGGGCCTCACTCAGGGCAATGCTCAAGGCCTCACTCAGGACAACACTCAGGGATTCACTCAGGGCAACACTCAGGGCCTCACTCAGGGCAACACTCAGGGCAACACTCAGGGCCTCACTCAGGGCCTCACTGAGGGCAACACTCAAGGCCTCACTCAAGGCCTCACTCAGGGCAACACTCAGGGCCTCCCTCAGGGCCTCACTCAGGGCCTCACTCAGGGCCTCACTCAGGGCCAGTCTCAATGGTCTCCAGTGGCCTCAGAAACCCTCTGATCTCTTAGCACCAAGAGACAGATTTAACATGCAACAGTGACAATGGGGACTGAATACACACATTTTGTGTGGCAAATCAAAAGAGAGAAGTTTAGAGAGAGACAGAGAACCAACTCGTACAAAGGCTGGAAAGGTCCTTCTCTATCTCAGTAATAAATGTGTGCAAATTGACAGAGCTGGTAATAACCCAAACTCACTGTGAAGTAAACACCCTCTGTCTCATCTGTCAAACTAAAAGCCTCTCATGTCTTCTCGTCTCACCGTGTGTGTGACTGACAGCCAGGACTGACAGCCAGGACTAGCACATCATGACCTGCACATGCTTTAATGTTTGTTGAAAGTTTCCTTTCTCCATTAACTGACCTAACCTTGTTAAAGTGAACAGGAGGTTCAGTGTTCTTTATGTTTGGATTGCAGCCTGGTGCTAATCATGCATTATGCGGATGAGAATGGTACTTCTGCCAGATACAACTATAGATTTAATAACAACACAGTTCTTGTTAATAGGTCATTATTATAGTTCTATTTACCATAATGATTATAGAATTCACATTGTAAACTTTTTTTTTTTTAACCCTGAATGCTAATTGGCTGAACCCAAATACTGCGAGTATGACATCACATAATCTTTGACTTCTCCAATTGTGTTGGTAACCAATTTATAATAGTGATAATGCATCTTAGGTATTTGTGGTATATTGCCAATATAGCATGGCTTAGCACTATGTCTAAGCACTAAGCGATGTGTTGTGCCTAAGGAGAGTTCTTAGCTGTGGTATATTGGACATATACCACACCCCCTTGTGCCTTATTGTCTAAATATATCGTAACTGTTATAATGACACCTTAATATATTTATTTACAATACATGTGTAATGCTAACACTGCATTGGTCAATGATAGTGTTTTCTGAAAAGAGCAAGAAATGAACACTTTATTACTTTCATTTCCAAATATGTGACTGCTGTTAACCCCTATTTTTTGTTTCTACAGACATCAGAAGAGGAGCTGTTTGGCAACAGTGACGAGAGCCCCGCTTTTGTTGAATTCCTAGAGTTTCTGGGGCAGAAGGTGGAGCTGCATGACTTTAAAGGGTAAGAATGTCCCCACATCTTTACCATGCACTCATTCAGTGATGCCCAAATCACCAAAAGTGACTGTCTCTCTGTCCAGGTTCCGTGGCGGTTTAGACGTGACCCATGGGCAGACAGGCACTGAGTCTGTCTACCACAACTACCGCAACAAAGAGGTCATGTTTCATGTGTCCACCAAGCTGCCTTACACTGAGGGGGACTCCCAACAGGTACTACACCAGAACCACCCATCTGCCCCTGCTGACTCTCATCACACGATTTCCTCTCAGTGGCTTCTGTCTTGGATGGTGTTTTAAAGTAGTAGAAGGCAGTGTATTGTTTCGACACATACTGACATGCTCAGTGACCTATGAGCCATAGGGAATGAAAACATAATGAAACCTCCATGCGGTGTGCGTACACTAATCCCTGTGTTTTCATTAAAAACAGTAGCTCACATAAACAACCAACGCGTAAACCTTCTTAGTCTTATTTCATCGGGGAAACTGTCACAACACAGTGGCAGAGCACATCGAACAAAAAATGCCCATCAGAAGCAACGCACAATGGCTAATCAGCGCCCCCAGCTGAAGTGGGTGCAGCCCATTGGATTAAGCCAATCAGAGCTGTTGTCCTGGTTGATGTGAAGCCGTTGCCCTCCCACTAGGGGTTGTCAACCCAGGCTCATCTGTTGACAGACAGAAATCTGCTCTAAAAGTTGTGGGCAGGGACTGGAGTTCCATCGTGGTTTTCTTCATCTGCTGTCCTTTGTTGTGTTGCAGTTGCAGCGGAAGAGGCACATAGGGAACGACATCGTGGCCATCGTGTTCCAGGAGGAGAGCACGCCCTTCGTACCTGACATGATAGCCTCCAATTTCCTACATGCCTATGTGGTGGTGCAAGTGGCCAACGCCTGTACTGACAATGTGCTGTACAAGGTATGGCTGCTATACATACACTCCTGGTCTTCATTAATCTAACCAACCAACATCATGATATACATACACTCCTGGTCTTCATTAATCTAACCAACTAACATCATGCTATAGATACACTCCTGGTCTTCATTAATCTAACCAACCAACATCATGTTATACATTCACTCCTGGTCTTCTTTAATCTAACCAACCAACATCATGCTATACATTCACTCCTGGTCTTCTTTAATCTAACCAACCAACATCATGCTATACATTCACTCCTGGTCTTCTTTAATCTAACCAACCAACATCATACTATACATACACACCTGGGGCTGTTGATCATTTAGGGCCCATTTCATTGTCTTCTGTTAGGTGTCAGTGACAGCTCGAGATGACGTGCCATTCTTTGGGCCACCCCTGCCAGACCCGGCCGTCTTTAGAAAAGTGAGTTGGCGCAAGTACAATCCCATCTTTGAAAACCTGTACATTGCTTTTTCCTCTTTCTCCTCTGTTATTGGTTTGTCACTCAGTCCACTTCCTCTTTTATGTCAGGGTCCAGAATTCCAGGAGTTTCTCTTCACTAAGCTCATCAATGCTGAGTATGCCTGCTGCAAAGCAGAGAAGTTTGCCAAACTAGAAGTAAGTCATTCAAAGAAGTCCAGTCCTTGCTTTCAGTAGCCAACGAAGAGGCTCGGGTGTGTGTATTTGTTAGACAATGTTAGCAGTCTTCCATTTCTCACGAGCTGCCTTGCTGTGATGTGTCCACATGTTTTCTGTGTGTGTTACCAGGAACGTACCCGGTCAGCCCTCCTAGAGACCCTGTATGAGGAACTGCACATCAACAGCCAGGCAATGATGGGTCTGGGAGGTGATGAGGACAAGATGGAGAACGGGTCCGGAGGAGGAGGGGGCTTCTTTGAGTCCTTTAAGGTAACGCGGCTTGGCTAAGAAAAAGCTGCTGGGCATTAAGTTAGATAATATGTATTCATTAATATGTTTTACATATATGATCGCTCTGAATATATAACTTGGGGCAGGATTATTATAATTCATGAATTTGAATTTAAACTAAACTCTATCTCCAACCAGACTCAAACAGAGGACTTTAAATGTTACATTGCACTCTTTCTCTGTGGTTGTAGAGTTTGCTGTCTGTCGTGGGGGCTTCAGTGAGAGTCCGTGTCCATGATACAGCATTATACAGTGTCCATGAATCAACCTCTGTTATTCCGTTTGAGGAGCGGCCCTGTATCTGTGCTGCATTTTCCTCTGGGTTTACTGAAGCTAATGCTGACCAGCTTGTGAATATCTTGCTTTATGTGTCGTGTTGCGCTGGGTTCTGTGTGCAGCGTGTTACCCTGCATTGGTGACATAGCTGGCTTTATTTCCATCTCTGTGTCACGCTTCCAAATACATACTGTCGCATAACCACTATTGATCACCATGGCCATATACCCTCTGTCTCTCTGTGTCTCTCTGTCCTTACCTCCAGTATGATCTGTTCTACAGGGGCATTCTGGGTTCATGGGTTGTGGATGCTCTCCAACTGGTGTTTACTGTGGATGTAAGCAGACAGATTGCCCCCCCCACCCCCCACCCCCCAGCCCCCACACACGCACACATACAGAGGGGAGATACACTGCCGATTTTGCAGGTTTTCACCACTTACAAAGCATGTAGAAGTCTGTCATGTTTATCATAGGTACTCTTCAACTGTGAGTGATGGAAACTAAAACAAAAATCCTGTAGTTCTTGACCAGGTTTGCACACACTGCAGCAGGGATTTTGGCCCACTCCTCCATACAGACCTTCTCCAGATCCTTCAGGTTTCGGGGCTGTCGTTGGGCAATACGGACTTTCAGGCCACTCCAGGACCTTGAGATGCTTCTTATGGAGCCATTCATTAGTTGCCCTGGCTGTGTGTTTCGGGTCGTTGTCATGCTGGAAGACCCAGCCACGACCCTTCTTCAATGCTCTTACTGATGGAAGGAGGTTATTGGCCAAGATCTCACGATACATGGCCCCATCCATCCTTCCCTCAACACGATGCAGTCGTCCTGTCCCCTTTGCAGAAAAGCATCCCCAAAGAATGACGTTTCCACCTCCATGCTACACGGTTGGGATGGTGTTCTTGGGGTTGTACTCATCCTTCTTCTTCCTCCAAACACAGCGAGTGGAGTTTAGACCAAAAAGCTCTATTTTTGTCTCATCAGACCACATGACCTTCTTCCATTTTTCCTCTGGATCATCCAGATGGTCATTGGCAAACTTCAGACGGGCCTGGACATGCGCTGGTTTGAGCAGGGGGACCTTGTGTGCGCTGCAGGATTTTAATCCATGTCGGCGTAGTGTGTTACTAATGGTTTACTTTGAGACTGTGGTCCCAGCTCTCTTCAGGTCATTGACCAGGTCCTGCCGTATAGTTCTGGGCTGATCCCTCACCTTCCTCATGATCATTGATGCCCCACGAGGTGAGATCTTGCATGGAGCCCCAGACCGAGGGAGATTGACCGTCATCTTGAACTTCTTCGATTTTCTTATAATTGCGCCAACAGTTGTTGCCTTCTCACTAAACTGCTTGCCTATTGTCCTGAAGCCCATCCCAGCCTTGTGCAGGTCTACAATTTTATCTCTGATGTCCTTACACAGCTCTCTGGTCTTGGCCATTGTGGAGAGGTTGGAGTCTGTTTGATTGAGTGTGTGGACAGGTGTCTTTTATACAGGTAACAAGTTCAAAGAGGTGCAGTTTATACAGGTAATGAGTGGAGAACAGGAGGGCTTCTTAAAGAAAAACTAACAAGTCTGTGAGAGCCGGAATTCTTACTGGTTGGTAGGTGATCAAATACTCATATCATGCAATAAAATGCAAATGAATTATTTAAAAATCATACAATGTGATTTTATGGATTTCTGTTTTAGATTCCGTCTCTCACAGTTGACCTATGATAGAAATTACAGACCTCTACATGCTTTGTAATTAGGAAAACCTGCAAAATCGGCAGTGTATCAAATACTTGTTCTTCCCACTGTATTTCCCATCACCTACACTGACAGCCACTCAGACCCCTTGGTGCTGCAGGCTTAGTGTTTCTCTCTGCATCTAGCTTAGTGTCAGGTTGGAAGCTTTTTGGGTCCTGCTTTGTACTGAATCAGTATGGTTCTCTTCAGTTCTTCCCCTGTAGTTGGCCCCGTAGTGGGATTTAGTGTCAGTATTGGGTGGTGTGTTTGCCCCTGTCTGAGGTGGTTAGTTACGGTGGTTAGTGCCAGTGGTTAGATCCGGCTCAACGTGTCTCCTCCCCCCGTCTTTCTCTGTAGCGGGTGATCCGCAGCAGAAGCCAGTCTATGGATGCCATGGGTCTCAATATCAGGAAGACACACACTGTCTCTTCTAGTATCAGCGGCAACTTTAACCACAACCCACCCGAGAGCCCCAAATTCCCAGGGATAGTAAGTACACTACAGGAACAGCACTGCTGTCTCCTCTGGTCTTCTCCTCTCCCTGAGAAACCCTTGATAGAGCCCCGTCATCTCCCCGGTTACACGCCTTCCTAACTCACTAACCACTCACACGTTGTACCTGCAAATGGATGAGGCTTGACCACTCACACAACAACCTCTCTGAGCTCGAGATACTGGGACACTGGATCTCATTGACATTGCAGTGGGTGAGCTGAGTCATGTCATTGGATCAGAGGTTGTTTTTCTAACATGGAATACATCCTAATATTGGTCGGGTATTAAAATCCCCTGCATATGTAATATGTATGGTACCTGAATGTGTCCCTGCTCGGTCTGCACTGACTGCATGCTATCTTCAGCTCATGCTTGGTGTTTCATGAAAACATTGTTTCAGGAGACATTGTAGTGGCTGTATGTGGACTAGTGCCTACATGGTGAGTATGTTTTTAGGCATTTGTCCGACAGATAGAATGCAGTGGCAGAAGGCTTGCCCATCTAAGTGAAACTTGATCCCAGCGTGATTCCGGACAGTTTGAATGTTTTTCTTCTGAAATACCTTTGGCTTATTTGGAATGTATTCTATCACATTTTTGATGAAAGAGGACACTTCTATCAAATCTGAGAGGAACTTATTTTGGGAAATTCTTTCTTATTTAGATCATCCACTTCAGCTCTGTTCTAATAGATGCCAGAAAAATGGGAAAAACTTCACAGAAAATACTGATAAAGCTTACAACAACCAAGTGCTTTCAACAAGATGTATAACCAACCTGTATATCAATGTACTGGAGGCTTTATTAATGTTCATGAACCATGTCTGCTGTTCTCTCTCCATTATCCTCTTCCTTGCCAATTCTCTGGGCTACCGTGTCAGCTAGTCCCTCTCCACATTACACCATGGCACCCAAAGTCTCTCTCTTATAATAACTGTGAATTCATTTCTAAACTTCAGCTTTAATATGTGCTTTAAGGTATTTTTTTATTAACATAACTTGCTGCATGTAATCACATGGTGTTTTTGTCTCCTCCCTCTCTCTCTCTCTCTCTCTCTCTCTCTCTGTATGACTCAGTCATTGCTTGTCCCAGGGAAAAGTCCCAGTAAATATGGACGTCGAGGCAGTGCCATAGGGATAGGAACAATAGAAGAGGTTTATATCTGTTTCCAAATACTCACTCTTTACTATTCCTCTCTATCTGTTGTTTTGCTGCATGACTCCACAGCATTGTGACAAAAACCTTTCCTGTGGTTTATCAGTGAACAGTAACATAAGGATTCCAAGTATAAACTCCACCCGTGAATGGAAAAGGGCGATTTCTATAATTATATAATACATTTGTTTCTTAGCAGGAGAATGCATCTATACATTATTTGTACATATTTTACATAAGTCTTCAGTCCATGTATCCTCAGATTTAAATACGTTTTCACAAAGGTGTGTATGACTGCCTGAGGACCAAGCTTGATGGTGTTATAATCTCCCCATAGCCTTCACCTGGTTGGTCTTTGTCGTCTTCCATATTTCCTTGTTCTATCATTACATTGGATTTTGTGTTGCTCTCACTTCACGTGTACAGTATATATTGAATGTTTGTCCTCAACAACTTTGTTTAACTAATTCTCAGTGTATTCAAAATTATGAATAGTTATGGTTTTGAGAACATCCGCCCCCCAAAAAAGAAAACAAAAAAGGATCCTGAAGCTCTTTGAAGCCCACATAGGATAAAAGCTATTTTTCAAATCCTTATTTTGAAAGCTTACAAAGAGAGATTGAGTGAACAAAGCGTTCAGTCAGAAAGCACGTTTTAGTGATAAGCCCTGGAGTGCTAGAATCCATCTTTCATCTCATGCTCTGCTCTGCTCTCACTTGCCTTGGCACCGGGGCTTGACGCTAAGCCTCTAAGTGCATATTCTAATGTTTTCTTATCTGTTAGCTACAACTTGAAGGCATGAGTACCGTTACTCTGCATGATAATAATTCACTCTTACACTTGTATTTTCCACATAGATGGCTTATACTGTCTCACGATTCATAGTGAATAATGTCACCCTACTGTAAAGCCATGCCACTTACCAAGTGATGATTTACAGTGCAGGTGTGTATGGTCTCCTGTTGCGGGGGAACTTTCCTGCTGTGGTATAAATAGGCTGAGCATTTACACTGAGATGTCAGACTGATATTCCCTTACAAAAATATATACATTTCATGTAATCCACATTATGAATATTTTCCTGTTACTGTAGGATTATTCTTCTGCTGAAGCACCCTGTTTTAAATTAAGGTCCTATACCTTACTTAACATGTAACACACTGTTAATTAACAAACATACAGACCAAAATAATGTGGTTAACAGTGGAGACAGACAACATGTTGGTTTCTGTCTGTTGTTGTGAGATGGGGGATGTCATGGTTCTCACTCTCATGTGTTGTTTTCTTCCTGACCTGTCAGTCTTTGATCATCCCCGGGAAGAGTCCGACCAGGAAGAAGTCTGGTCCCTTTAGCTCTAGACGTAGCAGTGCCATTGGCATCGAGAATATCCAGGAAGTCCACGAGAAAATGTAAGCATGGTCGTATCACATGAATGGGGCTCAGTGTTCAGAGACATGAATGTGGATGTTGATGTGTTAATGTCCTGACCCCACCCCTGGATCTGTTACCCTGGCCCTTTATTTGTATGTACCCTCCTGCCCTCCATATTCAGCCTTGTCCCCTCCCCGCTCAGCAGCAGTCAGAACAGTAGGGAGTGTTCATCTGGCACACAGAAGACTCCTGACAGCGGCCACGTCTCCCAGGACCCCAAGTCCGAAAACTCCTCCAATCAGAGCTCACCAGAGGTGGCCACTACAAAGAACATGTGAGTGGACTTGCCTTTCAGTACTACGAAGTCGGTGAGAAGTCTAAAGTGAACACTTAATGTGGGTTTGGGTGGTCCAGTCCTGGGATGGACTGCTGACTCACTCAAGAGTGTAGGTTTTCTCTTTGTAACACCAGAGCTCCATCCATCCCTGAGGGTCATGACCTTTCCCGCTCCTCCTCCAATGCCAGCAGCTTTGCCAGTGTGGTGGAGGAGAACGAAACAGAAGCCACGGAGGACTACGACACCGGCATGGTGACTGACCGAGTGATTTTTGTGGGTGCCTGCCTGCGTTCTGTGTTCGCACGTTTTGGCTCTCTAACCCTTTTCTCCCCATCTTCCTTAGGAGAGCCTATCGTCAGCCGGGACACCCCACAAGCGGGACTCCTTGACCTACAGCACCTGGCTGGAGGACAGCATGAGCAGCACGACGAGCACCACCAGCCGATGCAGCTCACCAGGTGACTGGAGGGGCCATGGTGTTGGGGGGGGGGGTGTATGTACAATAAAGAGGGTTTAAGGTATAAATGATTCATTGCTGCTTAACAGGGTGTTCAGGACCTGCCTTGTTAAACAAAGAGAATTAAACATATGCCCCGTTTGATGATATAAATATGTCTGATTTATTGCCCTAGTACTTCAGCACATCCTGGTCCGGGGTCATAACAGCTCATGTCTTGTGTTTTATTATCCAGGTCCTGGTAAAACGGATGGAGGTAAAGGGTCAGAAATCCGCATCAAACTGGACCGGCCACAGGACCATCAGTCCTCATCGGTAAGGTGTCATCTTTACTGGCTCTAGAGTGGACAGATGCTCCACAATCTAAAACAAGGGACCAGATTGGACAGGTTGACATTCATTGCTGACTGTATGTGTAAGCAGATGTTTGCTCTCTGCCTTTGCGTGAATTCTTCAGTGAACATTGGTATTTTAACTTCAGATGTTGTACTCCTGTAACTTGTGCCACTGTTGTATTGTCATTGCTGTGATCCTGCTGTGCCATTGTTGTGTTGTCACTGCTGGGATCATGCTATGATTGCTGCCACTGTTGTATTGTCACTGCTGTGATCATGCTGGGACTGGTGCCACTGTTGTATTGCCACTTCTGTAATCCTGTTGTGACTGGTGCTGCTGTTGTATTCTCACTGCTGTGATCCTGCCATGACTGGTGCCACTGTTGTTTTGGCATTGCTGTGATCCAACTGGTGTAGTTGTGTAAATATTTCTTGCTGTCCATGCTCTTCTGTTTGTCTGCTCTCCCTGTCCAGAACTGTTAGCCTATCCAAACTGGTTAATTCCTGGATATCCATCTGCAGGTTAGTCCAACTGTCTCTTTTCAAGTGGGGTTCTTTCATGGATGTTGGGATTAGTGCAATCCATTATATGATATAAAACTACTACTGTTCAATACACTTTAATGTACATGTCATGTGTTATTTAACTCACAAGTCTTGCACTCATACACTCACTATACAACGTAGGACCTGTAATGACTGTATCTCATTCTGGATTGCCAACATTTAGTAAGAGTATTGTCTCCTCTTCCTAAAGCATTCCCATAAGACCCAATCCTTCCGGGAGAAGAGGAGAACGCAGGCTTTCGCTGTAACTAATGATGACGATGAACAGATGAAGCCTGGCCAGTCTGCCGGTCAGTGAGGCCAGTCCAGCTCTTCCCAGAAGCCCCGGTGGTTGCGTTGATGGTGGCTAGCCGTGCCCGGAGATACACAGAGGCGTTGTTTCTTTCTGCTCCGTCCTCTGCCTGTCTGGGTGTACACACATCTACTGCCTGTCTTTGTGTTTCAGAAATTGTGTTGCCTGTAAATTGTTTTATTTGTCCCAGTGAACAAATGGTACATTTGGTTGAGTTTTCGTTGAGGTCTACTTCACTGTACATAGACATGCGGATCACACAGGGTATCGAAAGTGCCATTGACACTGCCAGGGACCTTGGGAGGAGGCCTGTCGATGTTGTCGTGGATTCTACTGTATAGTGATAGTAGCACTGCCTGGAAAAAAAAAATGCTTTCAATTGGATTGAACCCGTTTACTTTTTCAGTTTTCCATATATCCAACAACAAAGTGTCATTTTTTTAAATTAAATGTTAGTTAAGTTGAATACAGTTTAATGTGTTAGTGATTTTTCAGGTAAGGTGATTGTAATTTGTCTATTTCCTATAGCTTTAATTACTTGGTGTATAGTACTGTACAGCCAAACACAATTGCTCCAGGAAAGAGTGAATATTTTCTTCTTAATATTTAATAAGTGGGATATTCTCATCTCAATATACAATGTACTTCAAGTCTCACCTGCTCATACTGTAAATGAAAAAGAAGATAGATAAGTAACAAGAGAGAATGGACATAGCCTTAAAATTAAAAAAATCAAGTTTTATTCAATTTATTTTGGGGCATTTTATGCTTTTATGTGTAGAGGAGAGAAAGTGTGAAAGACAGAGAGAGTACAGAAATAGCAGTTTGCCAGAATCTAACCTATGCTACTATGGTATTATGTGTACCAGCTGTTTGTTATTGACTGCTAGACCACCTTAGATGACAGAATACTGTTTCTCTAAACGTTCAGTATTACTGTACGTTCATTATTTCTTCCCTTATCGACGTCGTTTCCGATTTTATGGGTACATTCTGTTCATGTTTCATACTGTTTTTGCACGTAGGATGTTTAACTGGTACCGATTTATTTTTGTGAACCGCCATACCTTTTTATAATGTTAAGCTGTTCATTTTAGCTTTGCACTTTCCGTCTTTTGAGGTAGCTCTATCCCACTGTGTGTATCAAGCAGGTTATTGAAGTGAAGTATGAAGAAATGTGTTGATGACTAAAGGGGTATTCATAACCATATTATTGAATCATGGACTGTGTTTGTCCACCAAGCTAGTTTGCTGGTCGATCTGCTTTGCATAACAAAGTGTTGCGGTACCCACAGAATTTGTTTTTCATATTAATTTATTTGGGAGGGAGATGGGACACAATGGTTGGCCTGCTATTATACTATATATTTTATTGATATTCCTACATTGTTGATGATCGATGGATAGTATATTATGGTAGAGATGTACAGGGATGAATCTTTCAGTTTGTACAGTCCACCCACCATGGTGACACTCCATTCCAGATCTACTGTAGTCTAAGTACTGTTTCCAAGTGAAAATCATGATGGTGTAATACAGTTTATCATTATACAAACAATGCTGTTTATTCTGTGCAGTGCTAAAAAGTTATCTAAATAAGTGTAATTTCAAGTTCCATTTGAAAATAAGCTTTAAAATAAACTGGGTAAGCAGTAAAAGAGGAAGACAACTGTATAGTGACTTGGTGTTCCCTGACAACTGACAACTGTATGAGGAGAGGTTACAAAGCAACAGTGAAAGCAACTGAAGTTTAATGAAGAATGGATATTGAACAGATTCTGTATATGTCTACAACTGCCCTGAGGGATGTTATATTCCACTACATTTAGCAAATTATTTTGTTTATATCTCTGTGTTGATAAGGCATGTTACATATTCATTGTCCTACTGCTGTCCCCTGAACAGAGATGATGTCTTGTAAATAAAGATGCCACTCATACTGATATTTCTTCCCAGGGTTTATCTAGCTACAACACAGATCCATAAGCCACCATAACACTTGTGTCTGTCAAACCATTAAATGCCTGTAGCCATCTGTATACCTCTTCATCCTCTTTCTGTGCTGAATGAAACCATTGAAAGAATGTCCTATAAATAAGTTATTTGATGGGCCAACCACCATTGGTCTCTAAATGTAGAGCACTCTAAAAGTGGAAGCTCCTCCTCTCTTACATAACTGTGCCACATGGCAACCAGAATTGAAATATGAATGAGTCTTCAACTCTTCGTCATTGAGGGGGTGAAAAACATTGTATCAATATGGGACAATTACTGAGATGCATATTTTTCATTATTATTATTTTTGTATTTTTAATTTTTTACAAAATATGAATGATGTATACTGCTGGTTAAGCTACTACTCACAACATGTAATCTTCCCTATGTCTTTAAGGTAGCTGTGCTCCAGTCTTTACATTAGTCCAGTGCAGACCAAAACACCAGAGTGATGGTGCCCTCCAGTGGTGTGGACTTTTATTGCTGTGCTTATGTTATGGTCATATTAAAGATGGTAATCTAGTAGAGCACTATTAGCACTACCCCATCAGGATATTGGAATTGAAATTATCAGTTAATTAGAAAATGCATCAACACTGCTTCAGTGTTACTGTGATCTATTGAAATGATTGTATTTGTGTTTTAATAGTTTCTTGTAAATATGTTTTCCTCGTGTGTAAATATTGACAAAATATTAAATAAAGAACCTGAATTAATTAAAATGTCCTATGATTTTGTACTGTTAATGGGTTTATGGGTTTGATGGAACATTGCAGAATCAGAACGATTCAATCAACTATACAGTATGAGTGAAATTAACGATTACAGCATACCTCTCTCTGGTTAGAATAATATATGATGTACAGTGAGTTGTACATATAGAATAATATTTAAAGAACTGATTTAGTTAATTGAGACAATGATGATCATCATCCAGCGATATCCTCATGAGGCTGGTTGAGAGCAAGAGAAGAGTGTGCAAAGCTGTCAACCATGGAAATGGTGGGAACTTTGAGGAATCTTAAACATGAAATGTTTTGATATTTTAATACTACATGATTCCATATTTGTTCATTCATAGTATTGATGCTTTCGCTATTATTTCAACAATGAGGAAAATAGTAAAAATAGAGAAATGAGGGGGTGTGCCCATACATTTGACTGCTACAGTAATATACAAACTGTAACATTAAATCAACTCATTCATTTAATTACTGAGGTAGAACCATGTTGTCGGTCACAATTTCGTGAATCTAAAAGAGGAAGAGAGTTTTGGATGGACCGGAAGTTGACTTCTGGAGTCACATTGAAAAACGAAGGTTGTGCTAACGTTAGCTTCACCGATGTGTCAAGTAGGTAATTGGGAAAATAACATTGTTACTGTTGATTAATTTGTTTGTGGTTAGTAAATGCAAAATCGGCATTGTTTTGGACGGTGGTACTACTGTTTGGGGATCCCTTATAGTCAAGTGTTTAACGTAATAGTAGTGATTAGCATCGTTAGCAAGGCAGCTAGTTACCTCACTGTACAGTACCATAACGATGTAACCTACGTTAGCAGAGAAGCGTACATTTCAGAAATTTTGCTCGCCTATCAGTCAAAATGATAGTTGTCAGTTTGTAGCTAAAAGTAAAATAGCAGTACCTAAAAGTGTACTGTAATACAGGCAGTGATATCATATAAGCAGCTAGTTGCTGGACAACTGCCGGTGTAGTCGACCAACTAAGGAAAATATAGTTACCATTACTTGATATTACGTTCTACATCTGAAATGGTATTTAACTTTTTATCTTAGGGCACATTTGGAGCGACAAATTGACTTATTCAATCCCGATGATTCAACTTCAATCGTAGACATGTTCATCTCAAGGGTGGCCCCTCACATCAGTCGGCTTTGCCGAGTAACTGGTACGTTCTAAAAAATAAAATAAATAAATACACTATCTATAGCTATCACTTATAACAGTAATTTAATACACCTCTGTATATTATCCCTAAATGCGCAGGTGCCCTTCAGACTTGTGGACTGTCATTGGGTGAATCTCTACAGCCTGTCTTTCCCTCTTGCTACTCTTCTCTATTTGGAAAACCCAGACTCTATTCGACAGCAGCAGACAACACACAGCCTCCCCAACGCTGGGTGGCATTGGAGCCAGAGCTGGATGAGTACCTTATCCCCCGTAAACTGTCAGTGTCCCCCCTGGAGAGCTGGCTCTCTCTGCGCTACTCCCTCCCTCCGCTGTTAGAGGCATCACTGCCCATAGAGGAAGGTGACATGATTTTGGACACCAAGGTTTTGCCACCATTAAGAGTCCCTCTCCTAGAAGAGGGGGATGACTCTGTAACGCCTCTCAGCTGTAAGAATGTGCTGGAGATCAGACGGCGTAAGATGAACCGGCACAAGTACAAGAAACTCATGAAGCGCACCAAGTTCCTGAGGAGGAGAGTGTTGGACGGCAGAAGGAAAAAGAAGCAGGTCAGTTTTTTTTTTTTGCCATCACATTCAAAATATAAATGGTTCTGTTTGCAATAGTATTACAGCCATTCTGAGATCATTAATGATGACACTGTCTTTGGGTTCAGAAACGCTTTGAGAAGGATCTTGAGAGGATCTGGATGCGAGCTGGACTGAAAAAAGCCCCAGAAGGATGGAACACACCTAAGATCTTCATCAAACAGTACAAGTCCAAGAGGGAGTGAAGTTCTACAGGAGCAGTGCACTGCTGACTGACCCACTCTGGGTCGTAACAGGACTCCTCAAGCACAGCCTACTCTCCATTGCTACTTGAAGTAGATCTCAGTCATCTGTGATGTTGACATCTTCCACGTGTGCTTTTCTTTCCTCTGTTGAGGATTTGAGCTGGGGGTCGTTGGGAAGTGAAAAGAAACGATAAACGTCACTTTCAAATCCTAATTGTGTCTGTGCTTATTTAATAAATCGTTCCTGTGTTTTCATACCTACTTGGCATTGGCTGTTATTTTAAACCTGTTGTGCAGTTTCATAAATCTAACAGAGGGTGGCAGTATGGAGCAGCCTCGTTCATCCACATTCTTGGCTTGAGAGTCTGAGAAATTCAGCCAACGTGAAAAAGTTATTAAAAACAATCTTTCATTAAAATATGACGTGACCGTAAGTCAGAAGGCAGAGGCTTTTGCAGATACTGATCCGTAGCTGTAGAAGATGAAGTCTGCCTGTTCTACGGTGTGACAGAGCCAGGATGGTGTAGGGTTTCAAGGGGCAAACGAAGGAGGAGCATCTACTGCTGGTCTAGACTCTCCAAAAGACATCTGTAGTGTTATTGTACTGGTTGATTTAGTTTCTTCAGGTGTTGCTTTTTATCCTTTGATCTGGAAAGCATCGTTTTACAATCTGCATCTTCATTTACAGGAAATACAAGTGCGACTGAAAGACATGTTGCTGTTGTTTCTAAGTAAGTTCCATGTTTTAACTGTACTAAGACAATAACAAAAACTTTGAGAAGAATGGCTGCACAATGGTGTTTTTGCATCCATTAGAAGATGTTTTTTATTGAGTCAATGCAATGGATGAGGAAGTTATTTTAATTGACTTATGATGTTGTACTAAGTTACTAGGATGTCAATTTTTTTGCGACTACTAGAAAATCTCTCCACTGATCATTAGTTTAATCAGTTTTAAAATGTAAAACAACATTGAAAGTAATGGATGATCTCTGCGTGTATTTTACTGTACTTCAGGGTGAAAGCTGACAGTAATAACAGCTCTGTTCCACTTTTTGTTTTGACCTACATATGAGTAGGCAAATATTATTTTGATAGGTCTTTGATAAAGTCCTGTATAATAATCAAAAAGACTGAAATTCCTTATGCTTACCAGGGCCTATGCATTGTGTAATAGAACTAATAGAAGAAATATTGGCATCATATTTGAATCAGAAATCTGGTGGCATGTGGGTGTTTTTCTTATGGGTTTACTCCAATGTGTTTTGAGTTAACTGTGGTCAGAGCGGTAGAGTCAGCACAATCCCTGCAGCCTGTCATTATACGTGTCAGTAATGAGTGTCTCACCATCCGGAGACTGGAGTTACTCAGAATACTGTAGAAGGGGGATTACCGGTCAAATATTTTAGCTCCTTAGCCTCTTATGTCATTAAAATTGTATTTTATGTACTCTTAAACAATGATTCAAATTAACATTGACTGCTTAATAAAAACGTTCAAAGTAATTGGCATTAGCAATGGAAAAATATTCCTTGATTTACCAGTATTGTGCTTGCTCCAAGACTTGATAGTATTCATTCTGCTCTTCACACATGTCCTGTATCTGTAATCACACCCTCCTGGTAGGACTCGTGATGATTAACAGGTTGAGGGAGTTGTGATTCAGAAAATGACTGATTCCAGCCTTAGTATACTGTCAACCCTACAATGCTTATAAAGCATTTTAATGAAAAGTGTGTCTCCGATTTGCCCCTGGAGTTTTCTGGGCTGAATCTGCAGTTTATTAGGGTTGTTACTAATCTGCTACGGT
Source organism: Esox lucius (assembly GCF_011004845.1). Classification (NCBI taxonomy): domain Eukaryota; kingdom Metazoa; phylum Chordata; class Actinopteri; order Esociformes; family Esocidae; genus Esox; species Esox lucius. The sequence goes on along the minus strand of NC_047580.1, from coordinate 24,525,707 downwards.
CAAATAACTTCCTTGTAACTGTCTATTCGTTTCTTACATCAACTGGGAGCATGGCCAACTTCAATTCCCTTCCACAGCATTTCCGTAGGTTTGAGATCTGGGCTTTGACTCGGCCATTCCATAACTGTCCGTTTCTTTTGGTTGGACTGAGGTTCTTCTTTTTAAAGGCTGTGGCGATTGACATTGCGGCCAAACAACTCCCCATTTGACTCACCTGTCCAGAGCACATTGTTCGAATACTTTTGGTCTACCCAGGTGTTTGACAGTCTTCAGTCATGTCTTGACGTTCTTTTTTTTCGGAGCAACCTGATCCATTCCTGATCTTTCACGTAGGCCATGTTTGTGCAATCTCTTTCTGATAGTTGACTGTTAGGCCTGTAGATACCTTGATTGATTTTTATTCTTTCAGTAATCTCTTGGGCTGGATTTGGTTGGACGACCTGTCCTATGTAGATAGCCAGTGGTCTGGCTTTGTAGATGATGATCTGTTGGGTAGTTGTATTATGTATTTCAAATTGCTTGGAAATGGTTTTGTAACCCCTCCCAATTCTATGGGCATCAATAATCTTCTTCTGCGGCCAATGGATAGATGTTTTGTTCTTGGCATTGTGTGTTACTACACACCCATATGGTTAAGACCATACCAGACCTGGTTTCCAGGTTTTATGGAAGGCTGGACCCTCACAAGTTACTCTCTAATGTTTTTTTAATCATTTACACCTGATTAAAATTTTGGCTATTATGTATGATGGTTTTTATAGGGGTGGGCTACCTTCTTTAATTAAGTAAATTAAAAGTAAAAACATTTTTTGGTGCAATTTCTTAAATTGGGTTATCTTTTTCAATATAAGCGGTTGGAATTTTGCTCAACTATCCTTTCCAGGGGGTGTATTTTTCACATGGCTGTGTGGGCTCATCTGGTAACACGATATCACCATTTACCTCCTGAATTAGCTTAAATATACAATCTGGAAAATGTTTGACTTCAAAATCAGTGGTTTCAGCATCAGTAATTTGCATCATGTTTGGCTCTTCTAATAATGAATAAATTGACCTTCAAACTGAACATTGAACATGAGACCTTAGCAATTTGCCTTGGTATCCAAGTTACTGTATAAGTGGTCATTAAACATGACAACTCGTTATCAGGTAGTTTACTATTTTAGTGTTTGCTATGGTGCCTAAGATCAAGGAGAAAATGACAGTGTTTGAGGATGTTTTTTTTTTCTCTCTCACTGCATAATTGTTTATGCTTGTCCATGCTTGTACTGCAGCCATCTTTAGGAGCTGGTTGTTTCTGGGACATTTTGCCTTAACTCTTTAGCATGTGACAGGCATGCTTTATTGAAGTGTTATTATAATTGTCTTGCTGCCTGATGAAGCATTGTCCAATGAGGCACTCAGTTGTAATCTTAGTAGACAAGATGTTTCTCAGGTGTAACTGTTGCTGCTGTCAACATTTGCATCATCAATGAAGACAAGTGAGACAATTGCAGCCATACATGCATCCAACTTAACACCAGCTACATGATACAAATTAGGAGGCCATCCTGTTTTGGAAGCTAGCTATAGTTTTAGCACCGTGGAGTCCAGCCTGTGTGATCGATGTCTCTGATAGATTTACTCAGATTATATCTGCCTCATGGAGGCACGCTTGACTTGAATTGACACTTCTTTTGGTCCTCAGGTTTTTAGACACCAGTTACTGACTCCAAATGCAAATGAATCAAAACTAGACATTGACACTTATTTTGTTTGTGCACTAATATTGCAAACACACCCAAGTACTAAAACGGAAGGACAATGTACAAAACGTGCTTTCATGTTGAAGTGGTTCATTCGATATCTATGAATATACTGTACCCTGATTTTAAAGCTAACAGTCTGCACTTTTACACCATAGCCATTTCTTTCATTTTAAATAAAAATAGCCGTAATACAGAAACTAAAAACCAAAAAGGATTCACTGTCCCAATAATTTTCCAGTCCTCTGTTTATCATAAACATTTTCAATTAAAGATCACTATCTTGGAGAACCTGAATGTTTACTGAAGCTTAATATGTTTACTGACTGCATACATGTAACTAAAATCAGTCAACGTAAAATCATTAAAAGACTATTAGAATGCACAAGAGATGTTTCTTCCTAAGTATTAGTATGTTTTATCTTTGCTCTTATGAGGGGCTTGATGCCGGTATACAAACAAAACACCTGGTCTTTACTGTCCCTGAAACCCAACAACACATTTAAAACAGCATAGGCTTACTTGAAACAGTGAGGAAAAGGTTCTGTTTTTAACAAAATAAAAGCCTGCCTGCTAAGCCTTTATTCTTCATCTTTTTGGTTTTTTTATACAAGCATTGGTGTTATGATATGTGTCTGATCTAAGTACTGAGCAACCAGCTGTTCTGGGCAGTGAGAGTGGACACTGTTGAGGGCTGGCTAGCTGTTCATTTTCCCCAGGACATTGGTCTTGACAGAGGTTCGCTGGGGAATGAATAGAACCTCTGTGTTGTCTGGGCTGCATTCGTCTCTCTCCCAGCTGCTGGCCCTTAGGTAAACAGCACATGTATAGTAAAAGTGCTGAATGAAAATCTGGGTTAGAATAAGGCAACTTACGTTACGAAAGCCTTCAGTCCCAGGAGGGGAAAGATCTAGATATAGAGCAACACATCTTACCAAATTATTTCACTCATCTCATGCCTACCTTTGAATGGAAACAAATGATGGCCTTATTTTTCCTTTTGGCCTTTTCTCCTTTCCTCCACACAGTTCTCTCAGCGGCCCAGCTGTAATTCCAGTCAGTCCTAACTACTGTTTGAGCTGTCCGTTCTAAACAACAGCATGCTGACCACAGTCTGGGGTCAGTGTTGGTCAACTCAGTCAAATCCTGCCTGAGAGATTGCTTTCGTTGTTATGATGACTTTGTTGTATTTCTTTCCCCCTCCAGTTTTAGCTGTCTTCCTGGCCAGTGGTAAGTCCACATCCAAAATGCATGTGTTGTTCTACCATGTTTATTGCATCCACAACATTTCTTCATGTATTTCCTACTTAAGTTATGTTTGTGTGTGTGTGTGTGTGTTGCATTAGCCTGTGGCCAGGGCATCAGCACTCTAGGCGTAGTGGTTGAGGCCAGTAACATCACCCTCCCAGCGGGGACGCGGGCCGTGCTGCCCTGCCACAGCCCCCGCATGGTGTGGACCCAGGACAGGCTGAAGGACCGCCAGAGAGTGGTTCACTGGGACCTGGTTCGAAGCAGCCCAGAGTACTCTGTGGAGAGGATACTGGACATGTCCTCTGGCGTCAAAGAGAGGGTTTACAATGGGCTCAACAAAGGACGCATTACCATCCCCAAAACCGCCTTCAGTGATGGGAACTTCTCCCTGGTTATAAACAGTAAGTTGGCCCTGTCCACTGTACTCTGTGTCCAGCTCTGTGAAATATGACGGCATAACCCACCTGGAAAGCTAGACATGTGAGTGTGTGCTGTTGTTCCAGACGTGGGAACCGCTGACAGGGGTGTTTATACCTGTAATCTGCATCACCACTACTGCCAGTTGCACCAGTCTGTCAAGATACAGCTCAATACCACCAAGTTAGGTAACCATCCTCAACAGATTCCTGAGTTGTGATAACTGGAATGATCTAACGCATTCATTGTTGCTCGGGTCCGGAACCGTATTCAACCTGTCCTGTTTCTCAGCCCGTAAGGAGAAGCGCTACTGGGATGGGGACAAGACGGTGTTGGTGGTGTTGCTGGGTAGCAGTGTAGCGTTGCCCTGTGTGAACCGGCGCTCCCTGTGGATGGAGGGCCAGCAGGAGGACCAGCAGCAGGTGGCCCACTGGGACTGGCAACCCCCCGGCGTGAGACCCGATGGGGCTGACCGCCTGGTCGACCTGTATGCCTCAGGAGAGCGTCGGAAGTACGGGCCGCTCTTCCCCCAGAACCAGATGAGTGTGTCTGAGGATGCCTTCTCTGTAGGGGACTTCTCTCTGACCATCTCTAACCTGCAGCCCGTCCACAAGGGTCTCTACTCCTGCCACCTCCATCACCATTACTGTGGCCTTCACGAGAGACGCATCTTCAGGCTCATGGTGGGACCTCCACTGCCCCCAGCTCCTCCGGTGCTCACTGCTGCTCCTGCAGTCCCGGATGTTCCGGCTGCCCCTCCTGCTCCCGCTGCTCCTGCCGCTCCTGCTGTCCCCCACACACTACCAAATGACAACCCAAGTAAGACCCATCGCTTCTCTTTTGATTTTTTTCTATGACTGAATGTGAGAGTGTTTTCATAACTTACATATCAGTGGAGCACGGGGACCCTGTTTAAAACAAACCTGCCTGTTTGTGCTATTTGTAAGCACTGTCTGTATTCAACTGTAGGATAGATCTTTCTACTGTCTGTTACACTTCTTCCCTAATTTTCTTGCCTCTTGATTTTATTGGTTTCTGGGTGTGTGTCTTTTAAGTATCCTGTGAGAACACAGTTCCTGGGGTGTATTTATTGTATGAGCCATTTTTTATAGGGATTTTTGTTCAGTGAAGTCAGTGCGTCTTTCTGACAGATCCCCCCTCCAACATTTTCGCAGTCCACACAAGAATGTGGGAATACTTGAATGTAATGAAAAATAGACCAAAGTCCAAAATAATATGCAAAAGCAAGAAAATGCATATGACCATCGATTAACCAAGAGAGGCAGACAGAGCGAGAGAGTTTGGAGATTTGGAAGTGTGGTGAAAGGGAAGGGGTTTTGTTTGGGGAATCTGACTGATGTCTGAAGCAGTCTGCTCAAACGGCCACTAATTGCCCAGAACGGAAGTGCTCTCATTTTCATTGGAGACCATTTTCATTTTTCCGCAGTTGAGCGTCTTAGTTTACAGGAGAAACCATTTTAGCTCCATAGTTAGATGGTTTTAGTAAAGCCAGAGTCCAGGGAAATAAGGAGTACAGAATGCTGAATCCTTAACTGTTTTAATACTGTTATTCTCTTTAAGTTTCTTCATCTCTCCCAAACTCCACAATCCCCTATCTACAGAAGTGTTCCTACTCATTTTATCTCCTGGCTCTCTTGATCTTTAGTCTATTTATTAGAAAACATGAATCTGGGACCCTGTGTTTTCTTTAAAGGAGAGAGGGCACTCCCTCTCCTTACTTATTTTTCTTGTTTTGTTTTTTTTGCACAATATTTGTTGACAGTGGCAATCAGAGAGACACAGAGGTAGAGGTTGGAGGCAGTTTTTGGGCTCCAAACTCTGTATTATGTAACATTTCTGGAGGCTTCCAATAGAACTGCAGTCATACATTTATGTTACATATGTGCAAAACATAATACAGTGCATTTGGAAAGGATTCACTGTTAAAAAGGTTTCTTCTATCTGTACCTCTTGTTGTGCCATGTTTATCAGAAGCAGAAGGAAGTGTGCTACATCTGTTTAGCATCTGGCCCAGCTGGGACATAGCAGGGAGCAAGCGGGGGTGGGGTTGGCGGGGGCTGGTTCTGTGGGAGATTTCGATCTCACTTCGCCCTTTTAACAGCATTGTAAAGTATGCAGGGAAGAAATTTCTGTGGATCAGTGCAGACAGTCTTGAATTGTTTTATCTTGACTTTTCTCTTAGTTTCTCTTGTTTTATCTTGATGCTTTTTCCTTAGTAACATTTAGCCAGCACATATTTGTGTGTACAGACCTTTACAATCCGCTATAATTAGGGATTAACAATGTTTTTTTTCCACTGGAATCATTTATGCCAAGCTCAAGTAGAGCTAAAGTAGAGCTTTGATTGTGACCACCACAGAGCCTCCAAAAGGCAATGTAGAACTGTTGTTTGTCTTTAAGTGAATGTTATTTATATACAGTATTCTCTAGAATTGGGGCATGGCGCACAGTTAAAGTAAAAGCTTACTTACCTGTTCACCTCACCGCAATGTTTTAACAATAGAAAAAGTAAAGAAATGGTTAAATACAGGGTAATGAAAATATTTCTTCATATGATAAAATAAAACTGTGAGATGAAAAAATGATATAAAACTCAACCGACAGCTAGCATGAATCCAATACACACGTGATTTATACAATTTACAAGATTATCCATTTATGAACGAAGACGTCTTTGATTTGCTCGTTTGCTTGCAAATGAACCACATGTTTTAAACAAGACTCAAACCACATGTGGTGTGACCTCGTCACGGTCTGTGTCTCACTGTGTTTCTGCATGTATGTTCTTGTCTGATCTGATCCATCAGGGAAATGGAAACACGGAGAGAGGCTTGACTAATTGTTCCCCAGAGGTAGCTGACCTTGACACTGCGGTTTCATGCATATTAACAACATTCAAACCAGACAAGAGATAATTAACATCTCTGATGGGACTTTGGAAGTGTTAAATTACATTAATTGACTACAACTTTGTGTATGACAAGTAGGGTTTGCTCAATCCACTCAGGGATGGTATCTCCGTTTATTTCTTCCTCATTCCAACCTAGGAGCTATTCTCGGTCTAGCTTATTCTTAATTAGTTTTGACATATATGCGGTTTGGAAAAGTAGAATAGCTCTATCTAGGTGATAGAAAGCAAACGCATCTTACAGGTCCAAGCACAGTACTGAGTAATTTGCCATGAAAAAGTATGCAAAGGTATGCTCTCACTACACTAACTTCTGGATGAGAATGTCTGCTGAATCACCAGGCTCCTCAGGCTGTGATAATAAAGGTCTCCTCCATCATTACACCCGATGACTATCATTTGTCTTCTCACCCTAGCATGTGACAGCGAGACCTGTGTAAAAGTTACATAACAGTAGCAAACTGATTGAGGGTTATTCTACAATAACTGTTATTGTCTAATGGAAAGGTATGGATTGGTCGATAGAAATGGATTAGAACGGGTTCTAGCCAGTGGGAAAGAAATTCTTCATGAAGGGAAATAACCAATTTTTACGCCTAATAGCTTTAATTTATCTATTTAATCACATGGCTTTCTAAATTAAATCTCCCCACCTCTTTCTGTAAGATATTTCAATTTATAGCCCAACTACGGTAACTGTTTGAAATCTGGCATTAAATTGTGTTTGTGTTGCACAGAGCATGACTGTGTGGTGAATGTTGTAAGATGTCTTCTACTCACACAGGCCAGTAATGCTAGTGGACTTTCCGGCCTGAAAGAGATGACAACAGCTAGGAGTTATTTTCCATACTGCGCAAGCACTTCACTGTGTCTGTGAGAGAAAAATAAATAACTGGAAAACTAATTCAGGCAGATTTGACTGCACATTACTGAAATCTGTATTTCTCTTTTAGGGACAAAACATTGCGGATGTGTGACATCAGGTCTGGAACTCATTATGGCTGGTTATTTTGACATAAATCTCTTGATCTTTTTTACTTCATGCTTTCTGTAAGAAATTAAAACCAGTCTAAAATAGTGGCACCTCCCCCCCAACAATACAGAAAAAACATACCATTTTATTTGAGCTTGAAAATGATAGAAAGAACAATGGCATATAGCCATTACATAGCATTCATTAATAAATTAATTTTACACAGCATGGATAATGCAGAAAATGTGACCAAGATCATACTTAAAGGGACCATACATAAATTTTTTACCGTATGACTAGCATGAATACTGTACTAGCTTAAATGAAAACATCTGCAGTAAATGGGTTTTTTCTCTTAAACTGTTTTGGTAGTAACTAGTGCCTGAGTTATTACCAATTTAAACGTTCTCGCCGGTCTGTCCATCAGTTTGCATTGACTTGCCGTCTCCGAATACTCACTTTGGACACACTCTGTACTACCCTCCCCACCCTAAACCGCCCTGGACTTGGTAATACTATTCCGTCTCTCTGTAAAAGAAAAGGAGGAGACAAGTCACGACAGCGTTTAAATTTGGTCGTGGAAACGTTCGAGGCAGGATTTGACACAGCGGCCCTTTAACCAACAAACCGACTGTGTTGTGCTTTCGCACAGGCCCTAACGTGATTGAACTTGACCGGCCGAGGGTGGTCAACGTCATCCTCCCTGAGCACCGGGGACACTTCTTCCAGCAACTCGGCTACATCCTGGCCACCTTCTTCCTCCTGGCTTTTATCGTCACAGTGGTCATTGTGCTTACCCGGCGACGCAGGAAGAGAGGTAGCGTGTGTGGGTCCGTTTGGCTGAGTGTCCCTCTGCATTCTGTGCCTCGTTCTGTATACTGTGTCCTCACTTTATTTGTAGAATTGTCCTCGATTTCCCGCACTTCCACACACGTGTGTCTGACCGTCCCAAATGAGCCACTGAAATGAGTTGAATTGCCGCATGTGTGTTTTGTGTCTGTGAATGTTAAATGTGTTGAATCTTGGTCTAGGGCTGGAGTACGACCTTCAAAGATCTGAACGGTGAGACTTGATTTTGTACGGTGGACCGTCATTCTTAACATTGAGAGCATTACTCAATTTCAAGGAGGACCTCAGCTCTCACTGACACCTTAACCCTATCACCTCCTGTCTTACTGGTATGCAGGTGTCATGGCTATGAAGACGTTGCGTTGAATGCCACAGAGCTGAAGGTCTGCAACCAGCATCACCTGAATTCAGGTAAAGTTTCCGTCCTGCTGTAGGGCATGTACATTGGAATGTTTGAATAGGGGGACTCGTGCTATCTGTAATGGCTGTCACTGTAATGGCTGTCTCTGTAATGGCTGTCTCTGTAATGGCTGTCACTGCTCGGTGCTTGTACTGAACATCATGGACACGCCAATCACTTGTGTCACTTTCTATTCTTAGATTACAAAAACAACCTGCTGAAAGAGCGCGATATGTCCAAAGACTGCAATAAAGGTAAATCGACTGTATGTGATATCAGGGGTTCCAAAATGTAGTTGTTTAACCCCACCTACTTTTGTTGATTTGTTAATAATATAATTCTAATTTCCTTTCTATCATTCTCTTCCCTCCTTTTCTTTCTTTCCAGAAATGGACGGAAAGTTGTGGAAGTGAGGCTGAGAGAGCTGAAATGCTCCTGGCAGGTCCAGGGCAGGCAAATGCCTATAGGATGAGGAAATAGGGGTTAGAATGGTGAAATTCAAATAGAAAGACCGGAGGGGCTCTCTGTTTCTTTCTATAGATGCCCCTTTACCAAACTATCTTAACAAAACCTTTTCATTACTGCGACAGTTCATGTTTTTATTTGATACTCTGTATTCTGATCTGCTGTTTTTTCAACATGGCTAAACATTTCTTACATTTTGTATTTCACAGATATTTGATTTGAGCATTTTAGATAACAACCACCAACCTGTGTACTGTACAGTATTCCTTGTCTATACATATGCATAAGAAAACACATTCTCTCACTGTATGACTTTCAGTGACTCTTTATTTCCTGAATGCATGTTGTCCTTTAATGTTTGTAGGAAAACTTGTCATGTTCTGTTAATAATTTGCGAGCTCAGAACATGCTGAGTATGTTTATGAAAACATTTGCACAAACTTTGCTGTAATATACTGGTAACACGTTACTGTACATTGGCCAAGATAACCTGTGTGTTAAGGGTTTGTCATAAGTAGTTTAAGCCTGGCTGTTAATTATTAGTTTGAAAATTGCTTATAAATCAGTAATAAGCAATGATACCTATTGATGATCACAGACCATTAAAAGGCTATGCATATTGTAGAACTCAGGAAAACAAGCCTGGAACAGATACAATCCAGATTTTGGGGAATGTAATTGGGGGGGGGGGTCTATGTGTGACTGATTGTATATTCGTGTAATATACACATGCTTGCAATACACTGTTTGTAAACTTTGAAACTGACAAATTGACTATCCAAAAATCTCACAAAGCCACAGACCTGCAATGGTGATCAGGATCCCTGTAGAAACAGGAATGAAGAGGTCTAAATCTGTAGTAAATGATATGGAATGTTTTTACTTCTTTCTGATTGGATAAAGGGATCCCAACACTATTTCCGTCTCAGTGCTTGACTTGCAAGCAGGTTATCTGTGCAGTAGCATGCTGGCACATTTGCTTCCCTATAATAAAGATGAATTAAAAAAGATATACTGTTGATGACCATGTGTACATAGTATTACAGTTGTATTGTAACTGGTGTAAATGTATTCATAGGGAAACAATGCCTTGCCGATTGTTTTAAATCAAAGAACGAGCTTTAAAAGTAAATATAAAATCTCCTAATTCCTAAGAACAAAAAAGGATGAAAAAAATAATACGGGCTGAAATACTGTAGTTCCACATTCCACCCATGTGGCTAACTTGCTGCCTCCACTCATCCTCAGAACAAGAGTACCACCTACCGTCTCAAGCTGGACTCTGAGGTGAACATTATTACGTTACATTTACATCACTTTTTGAAGGAAACTATTTTCATCAGCTTTTTTGTATTGAGAATGTTCTTTGGTTCGGGGTCATTATCCTACTACAACGAAGGATAATACAAATAATTGTTGACAATAACATTTTGTAATAATTAAATAATATTTCTAATATATTATTTTTGTATTAGTTAACCTTCAACAGTAAATCAAAACTACTAAAGTTGTCTCAGTTATATGATGTTACTATTAACAGCCATTAAATTGCGCCTACGGTAGCCTTGACCAAATTCCCCTCCAAATGTTTAGTTTATTGAGTGGAATGAGCCTTTAATCGATGTTAAACACGGTCTGTGATTCGATTAGACATTTTAAACCCAAACACACCACTAGATGACAGCACTGTCTAACGAATTACTTGAGGGGAATGAAATATTCCCAACTCCATATCGCAAGGATGTGGACCGTCCCTTCCTGTTTTAGTACCGACAGAGCCACCGTACAGAGACACATTGGAGCTGGAATACAGACACTTGGGACTCGATTATGTCTAGATTTCTGCTTATTTTATCTAAGACAAGGTTATTTATTTTACAGCGTGAGGTCTACAGTTATATTTATTAATGCTGTCACGGTAGCATTTCGTATTATAGATAGCCTCACATTGCGCTGCCAACCCTTGTTCCTTTCCTGTGTCAATGATTGTCTTATCCTCACTCTCATGGCGGAGACTAAAATAATATATCACATTGACGAGGAGGAAACTCCTTATCTGGTGAAATTATCAGTTTCTCCTGAGAAAGTCACTTTAGCGGATTTTAAAAATGTCCTCAACAATCGTCCGGTCAATAGCTACAAATTCTTCTTCAAATCCATGGACCAGGATTTTGGGTAAGTAGCACTAGCCTACAATTTTTTTGTGAATCCAATCTTTTTATTGTTAGCAAAATAGGTGGAAATACAGCTCAACACTTAATAGTTATTACACTTGAAAACCATGTGTCCAATATCGCAACAAAGGTTACAACATTGTAACATTTGCGCACACTGTGCCCTGTCTGATCCGCGGTTGGCACCTGTTTATGTAGCCTATCCAATGCGCAATAGAATAGGTCCTTTGAAGTTCGGACCGGTCACATATCCCGTGATGACATAACACGATTCGCTTTTATTGTTGTCTATGTTGGTTGTGTAGCGTAGCTTGTTCTACAAATATATAATTAGGCCTATTATCTCATAAAACTGTGCAGTGTTGTCATCATCATGTAATAAGTCCAACATAAAGGATATTTACGTTGACAAAGCCTCCCTTTAATGTTTGCTGTGTGACATGAGTTTAAATTCGATTCAGAATGAATTATTGCCAGGCAGGTTTCGCTTGTGTGTTCATGATTTGGTGGCACCCAAATAGGGAATACGGGAGAGAAAATAAAACCGATAGATGCCGATTTTGTTCACCTGGCTACTGTATAGCCAGTTATAGATTTTTAGGAAATAGCCATTTAAATATTTCGTGAATATTCCTGTTTGACAAAAAGTTTGACATATGTCATGATATGTTTTGCAGTTGTGCTTCTTAAATGTTCAAATGTGAACTGTCACCTGCTAGGATCCTGTAGCCCTCTCATGCCCCTATATCTTATAAGCACGCACGAGTACGCACACACACACGGTCTACGCAAAGACATAGTCTACACACTTACTCACACACACACACACAAACACACACACACAAAGGTAATTTCCTACGATGCTGCTATTATGTGATAGTAGACTACTTCGCAGAAAACAAAGCGCAGTAGGTTACTGGGTGCTCAAATGTCATAGATTTTATGTCAGGAACATAAACATAACGCTTTGCAATACCAGCGCTGCCTTCGTTGTCGGAAATTTGTGATTGTATCTTTTATTGTGCCATGCCACTGCAGGCCGCAGATCAGCTGAAAATGCCCAGAGTAGCAACATGGCTGCCCGCTAGAAGAGCACTCCCTGAAGGAGGCGAGTGCCGTGGACTGACGGCCTTCGGATAGCCTAATTATCAAAAAGAGCTCAAATATCGGCGCAGGCATTTTCTTGAGATATTGCGGAGCCTAACTGTGTCGAACAACCTGCCCAAGACTACACATCTATTGTAATAGCTGTCTAATAAATAACGTGCATTTTGACTTTATGGCATTGCTTTTATAGTTATGCGTATTGTCCTTTGAGTATTGTCCTTTGAATGGCTATCGATAATGGCCCCTGTACGTTTAGTGATAGCAATTCGTCTTTTACTTCGTTTAATTTCAGTCTATCGTGAGACATTAATCATCATTGTTGGACAATACTATAGTTTACATAATTACGGACTGATTACGTATGGAACATAATTTCCCATTCGCTTTAAAGCCTTTTCAAGTGTTAGTAGTTTAGATCAATGCAATACATTCATAAGTAGACGAATTCACCAAACACGGAACAAATATAGGCCTATAAAAAGTTATTGGTTTTTATTCTGTTGGCTTCCCTTACACCCCAAAATTAATTCTTACATTTCTGAGACATGATGTTTGTGTTGATGTCTGTTATTCTTTTGACAAGCTAAACACACACAGTCACAGGGACAACACACATGTACGCACACGTATGCACACAAACACGCATGCAAAGCCGCTCATACACACACACATTGATGTGTTTTCATATATATATTTACACATACGATTGTATTTTCCTAATTTGCCTAAGGTTATCAGAGTCAAGTAGCCACTAGCATAGCCACTAAGGATAATTCTACTTCATTCCATTAACCCGAAAGTTCTTTGACATTTGAAAAAAAGTTGAGGTGTTTGCAGAGTCAAGTCATATTGCAACATTATAAAACATCAGACAAGGAAACCCACAACCAGAACCCTGGGAAGTCATATCGTCAGATCAGACATTCCAACAGAAGATAGTACGACCTTGTGCGGGAACTGGTTTTCCTTGTAGCAGGTTAGTTAGTTGGGTCTGTGTTGTGACCTCAGCAGGCCTTGCTGTGCTGCTGCAGTCCCATCCAGACCCAGGGCACAGGCAGGCTGCTCCATGGGGACCTAGGTGAGGGGACCCACCACCTGATTATGGAAACAAACACAACATGTTTGTTTTAAAGAGTTTCAGTTAGGATTAGAGCTCAATTTAGCATACGCTACTCTATTGTGGAATGTAGTACAGTGGTTTAGGCCCAGCTTATGTTTCCCATGAGCTTGTGGAATGTGTGTTGTCATTTCAGTCAACACATTCCGTTGCTCGATATCTGTAAGATATCATTGTTAGATTGTTTCACACACTGAAAGTCACATGTGAAAGTGTTATCCGTGACCAACCAGAGGTGTGGCAGGTGTATCCTACTGCATATAGGCCCAGATGGCATGGTGTCACAGACAGTATAGCTGTTAGAGAACTAGAGACTTATATGACCCTAATAGTGAAGGTAATCCCATGCAAATATATAATTTTTATATGTAAATGTCCAGACAGTGCAACGTTTTTTTGCCTGTTGTTAAGGGGAAACAATTGCTATAAAAGATTTGTGCTGGTCGTGTCTGAAACCCTACATGTTTAGATGGAATGATGAATGGAAAACCTTAGTCCGTGTGGCGATGAGACTGAAAAAGGTTGATCCACCGCTACTTCACAAAAGAAAAGCTTTCGTAGCCGACGTGTGAAACCAGCTCTACTGCCTTGTGTCCATTTCGGTCTCTCATACCAGTCTACTTTTGAGGGGTCTATTGGTGAAGACATTTTGGTGAAGACATTTTGGTGAAAACTCATGTGTATGTGGCAATGCGGGGGAGCGCTGTATGTGAGCCCTATGTAGTGCAGTGGGATAGTGGAGGAGGAGTTACTCGCTACGCAGCATAACATCCTTTACACTTGACCTTGTCTTTTTCTACTGACTTTGCTGATAACTTATTCATTGAGGAAAATGTGCCTGTTGCCACTGTGATATGTGTTGGTCTCAAATGAAAGTTGACACAGTGATGAAGTAGTCGCAGTACGTAAATAGCATAGTGCGTAAGCAGTTTTTCACTTATCACCTGAAGGAGATTTGTGTTGTAAGGAATATACATTTGCGTTGTGTGAAAACTGTGATCCAGAGAAGCTTAAATCTGTGTTTCTGTTGGGTTTTATCCCACAACAGCTTGCATCATAATGTTCTTCCACCACATAGAATTGAATGAAATGATGCTGATTCTCAGATGAAGGACAAAGAAAAACCAATGCAAAACACATCTACTTGATGAACAGTCGAGTGCAGACACAGCGTTTGTTAATAGAATGACAACTACATGAACAGCACAAATCATCATCATCAAAAAGTTTTTATGTATTTGATTATAAATTGTAAAAAGTTGGGTCACCCGGGTTCATAGAGTTAACATTGCAATCATTGTCCAGTCTAGAAAAGTCTTTGACCATGGACCAATATAGAAATGTCTTTGACCATGGACCAATGTAGAAAAGTCTTTGACCATGGACCAATGTAGAAAAGCCTTTGACCGTGGACCAATGTAGAAAAGTCTTTGACCATGGACCAAAGTAGAAAAGCCTTTGACCATGGACCAATATAGAAAAGCCTTTGACCATGGACCAATGTAGAAAGGTCTTTGACCATGGACCAATGTATAAAAAGGCTTTGACCATGGACCAATGTAGAAAGGTCTTTGAACATGGACCATGGTACAGGCAGCCTGTCCTTGTATTGTTGGACCAGAATATAAACAACTTTCTCCCTGACCTGGACATAGAAAATGAAGGCCTCCTCTAACCCATACAGCTCTGCCATAGAATATGCAGCAATCTTTATTATCCTGAGAAATCTGTTAAGACTCATTAAGCTGCCAGCTTTGAGAACTGAGGTTTTTGATGACGGAAACCCAGAGTCTTAAATATTTCCCTTTTAAAACTGACCAGTCCTGTGAGATGGTCACCTACAGACCTGGAGACGAGTACCAAATTCTGCTGCTGAAATCTTTTCAAATAAGAAAGCATTAAGAAAGTTAATGGTTTAAAGAGTGCACGTCATTTTGTTTTCTTTGGATGTGTGTCTGGATTCCTTTGGTTTTAATGACTTTAACAGAAAGAGTGAGAGAGACAGACACAGAGAGAGTGAGAGAATGAGAATGTTATGATTCATATTGTGTGCAGCGTATTTTATAAACATATTAAACTATGTTACAGCTGAAACTGTATTAAGCAACCACAATATATCATTCCCAAATCCGGACCATAGGAGTTAAAGAAGGTTGGCTTTGACTAGTGTCTTTGTTTGTAATAACCGCTCCCACATCCTCTGAAGTTTACCTCCATTTGGTCTGGTGATGTAGTTACAGGGAGGATGCAAACACTTCCTACCTAATGATGAGTATCACACCGTCTCTTCCCCTAGGTGGTGGAACAGAACAGACCACACACAGCAGCATTGTTTGTCTATTTTAGTTAGTTCATCTGCTCCCACCTTATTATACAGTCACAGTCATCTACTCCCACCTTATTCTACAGTCACAGTCATCTACTCTCACCTTCTTATACAGTCACAGTCATCTACTCCCACCTTATTATTCAGTCACAGTCATCTACTCCCACCTTATTCTACAGTTACAGTAATCTACTCCCTCTTTATTATACAGTCACAGTCATCTGCTCCCACCTTATTCTACTGTCACAGTCATCTATTCCCACCTTATTCTGCAGTCACAGTCATCTACTCCCACCTTATTATACAGTCACAGTAATCTACTCCCACCTTATTCTACAGTCACAGTCATCTACTCCCACATTATAATTCAGTCACAGTCATCTACTCCCTCTTTATTATACAGTCACAGTCATCTACTCCCACCTTATTCTACAGTCACAGTCATCTATTCCCACCTTATTCTACAGTCACAGTCATCTACTTCCGCTTTATTATACAGTCACAGTCATCTATTCCAGCTTTATTATACAGTCACAGTCATCTATTCCCGCTTTATTATACAGTCACAGTCATCTACTCCCTCTTTATTATACAGTCACAGTCATCTACTCCCTCTTTATTATACAGTCACAGTCATCTATTCCCACCTTATTCTACAGTCACAGTCATCTACTTCCGCTTTATTATACAGTCACAGTCATCTATTCCCGCTTTATTATACAGTCACAGTCATCTATTCCCGCTTTATTATACAGTCACAGTCATCTACTCCCTCTTTATTATACAGTCACAGTCATCTATTCCCACCTTATTATTCAGTCACATTCATCTATTCCCGCCTTATTATTCAGTCACATTCATCTATTCCCGCTTTATTATACAGTCACAGTCATCTACTCCCTCTTTATTATACAGTCACAGTCATCTATTGCTGCCTTATTATTCAGTCACAGTCATCTATTCCCGCCTTATTATTCAGTCACATTCATCTATTCCCACCTTATTATTCAGTCACATTCATCTATTCCCGCCTTATTATTCAGTCACATTCATCTACTCCTTCCTTCTTATACAATTACAGTCATCAACACACCGTCCTAAACACATGTTTACTCTACAACATCTACGCAATCATTAACACACATTCATTAACACACAGTCATCAACACTCAGTCATCAACACACATTCATTAACACACAGTCATCAACACACAGTCTTCAACACACATTCATAACACACAGTCATCAACACTGTCATCAACACACATACATTAACACTCAGTCATCAACACACATTCATTAACACTCAGTCATCAACACACAGTCTTCAACACACTGTCTTCAATACACATTCATAACACACAGTCATCAACACACAGTCATCAACACACATACATTAACACTCAGTAATCAACACACATTCATTAACACTCAGTCATCAACAATGTCATTAACACACATTCATTAACACTCAGTCATCAATACTGTCATCAACGCACAGTCATCAACACACTTTCATTAACACTCAGTCATCAATACTGTCATCAACGCACAGTCATCAACCACAGTCACTGACATAACGTAATAAACACACAGTTGTCAACACACATTCATTAACACTCAGTCATCAACACACATTCATTAACACTCAGTCATCAACACTGTCATTAACACACATTCATTAACACTCAGTCATCAATACTGTCATCAACACACAGTCATCAACCACAGTCACTGACATAACGTAATAAACACACAGTCGTCAACACACATTCATTAACACTCAGTCATCAACACACATTCATTAACACTCAGTCATCAACACTGTCATTAACACACATTCATTAACACTCAGTCATCAATACTGTCATCAACACACAGTCATCAACCACAGTCACTGACATAACGTAATAAACACACAGTCGTCAACACACATTCATTAACACTCAGTCATCAACACACATTCATTAACACTCAGTCATCAACCCCCAGTCATTAAAAGACTCTCATTAACACACAATAAACACACATTCATTACCATACAGTTGTCAACCCACAGTTGTTTACACACTATCTTTAACATAAAGTCATCAAACCCACAGTGTCTTGCAGTCATCATGTGAGTAGGAACTCCTGGCAAAGTCTGAAGGGAAGAAAACATAAATCAATGAATCAACTGTATGAAGTGTTCATCAGAGAGTTTCTTTTTTTCATGTAGTGACTTTGTTCTATTCATGTTTCATGGATTTCCTGGAAAACATTTAGTTGTTGTTTGGTCCTGGTTAGATATAGATACATTCAACTGATCTTGAGATCAGATCTTGTAAGAATACCCACCTACAATATATTAGATACTTTTTGTTGTTAGTCTCCCGCCTCCGAGAGGTACTGCAGGCCTCTAACCCAGGATCCAGACTGTATCTGTCTGTCTATCTGCCTGGCCCAGCCCTGCGGTAGTCTGTATTCTGTGATAGGAGCCCAGCAGGTGTGGCTGGTTGCTGGTTACTGCTGAACCCTGTCCCAGGAGGTCATGGGGTAACTGGGAGGTATTTTCGTAAAGAATTTACAGTCTGAGACGTACACACTGAAGTAGCCTCACACACTCAATCACTCTATTAATACCACAGTTCTGAGACGCCTGACACCATGCCCCCTTTTCAGTGCAACACACCAACCAACACAAGGTTGGGTGGAAATATCATGTATTTTCATTGTTGGGAGAAGTGGACAATAGTCATTTTACTACAGTCATTACTAAATGTGGGTAAATTATGTGTCATGTCCAGCATTTATAAAATTGCATTAATTGGCCAGATATGGCACTGTAACAGTGATTGAAAATGCAAGTTCGGCATTGTCACGCCCTACAACCT
Source organism: Esox lucius (assembly GCF_011004845.1). NCBI lineage: Eukaryota > Metazoa > Chordata > Actinopteri > Esociformes > Esocidae > Esox > Esox lucius. The sequence continues at coordinate 24,507,081 of NC_047580.1, read as the reverse complement.
GTTTGATATATCTCATGTAATTTTGTTCATAGGTCTCTTGCCTCACAAGTAACACATTTGCCTCCTGAACCCATAAGATCCACCATGATGTATCTTCCATCATTTTAAACAATGTGAAAAAATCCACAAAAATGCCTTTTCACGAAATAATATAGGCTGCATCTACATGCAATGGTTGCTCAACACAATATTTCTAAGATTAGTACTTAAAACAAGATAGCCAATAAAAATGAATGTGGGCAAGATGTGGCACATAAATAAATATTTCAGTCAAAGATACTTGTATTGTAACAACATTTGTTACACATGTTGCAAACATTGTCAAGACAACATATGCAAGAACAGACCACAAGTTGACACTATAACAAGGGGAAATGTTATATCTCTTTTTCTGTTTGACTCACAGTGATGAAATTTGGCACACATGCTAAGGAAGATTCTCACTAACCTATTGGCACAATTCTGACTAAACTCAATGATGTATCTACACATCCGGTATATTCTAAATTAAACTGATTGGCCCAGGGATGCAATTTAACATTTTGTGGAGAATTTAATGTTGTTTTGTCATTTAATGTGTTGGGATGTTGCACTTTGTAGTAGCTCAGTATCTGAACTAAATAGATATTTAGCTAGTGTTTTCAATTGTTAATGACGGTTTTTGGGGCTAAAATAAATTACAATATGGGTGATTTAGGCAATAATACTTTTGCATTATCTTCACATTTTCATTGTTGATCAACCTAATTGCTTCTGAAAAACTGCTATCAATATGTAATGCTTAGTCAGGGCCCACAAATCACAGATGAAGGAGGAGGATAAATATCTATGTGCTTTCAATGGACTTAGTTACAGAACATCTGTGACACGCCCCTTAACTTCCTAAGCATTAATTGCTTGAAGTATGCTTAAGCTGTGCAGAGCAGGGCAGGGTAGTTTCTATTATTTCTGGAGGTTAGTTAACAGCATAGTCAATCAATCAAATGTATGTTTTATTAAACAGCGTTGTCCAGTCTTTAGACAGTATCCAGATCAACTGCACAACTAGGTGGACAAGGACATGTTGGAACCAGATGGGCTGTGTCCAGTCTTTAGACAGTATCTAGATCAGCCACAAAACCAGGTGGACAAGGACAGGTAGAACCAGATGGGCTGTGTCCAGTCTTTAGACAGTATCTAGATCAGCCACAAAACCAGGTGGACAAGGACAGGTTGAACCAGATGGGCTGTGTCCAGTCTTTAGACAGTATCCAGATCAGCCACAAAATCTGGTGGACAAGGACAGGTAGAACCAGATGGGCTGTGTCCAGTCTTTAGAAAGTATCCAGATCAGCCACACAACCAGGTGGACAAGGAAAGGTAGAACCAGATTGGCTGTGTCCAGTCTTTAGACAGTATCTAGATCAGCCACACAACCAGGTGGACAAGGACAGGTAGAACCAGATGGGCTGTGGGCAGTGACAGCAGGAATCATCAGGCAGAAACTAGATCTGCAACAACTGGACAACCTGGTGGACTTTAGATAGAGACAGCCAGGCGTTGTCATGCCAGGTTATCCTGAGGTGTGGGGTTAGGTCTTCCTGAGATCGAACAGGACACAAGAGAAATTGGAGGAAACACTCCTTAGATCCAAAAGGTTACCTCAGCATCAAAGTCAGACTGATGATAGTCCAACAGCACATAGAGTATCACTGTGAATAGACTGGGGGAGGGGGGTGGGGTCCAGAGACACTGAGACCCTGTCCGAAGGAATGGGGGGGGGGGGGTGGCGGCATAGTAGCTGAGACTCCCCTGGGTTTGTGCTGGAGGGCATTCCTCCGAGTGGAACGTATCAACCCCAGACTACACTTAATCATAAACCCTAGTAAAGGGATAACTGTTCAGTAAAGATGTGAAGGTTGGGAATGTTCCTCACACTTTAAATGTATAATCTTTCCACAATAACCGAGATCAATGGGAATAAAACCTTACCTTGACATTCTATGCATGGTGAAGACGCCAGCATCTTGTGACTGAAGCATATATAGCTACCTTCAGGAGGGCCTATTCAGAGAGATGAACAGGGTAACCAGGGAGACAAGCATAGCGATAGTCTATCCCCAAGTAACAAAAACGTGGGTTCGTCTTTCTGCATAATTCTTTCACAAATTTCTTTTTTTTTTGCTATGTTCTGGATATGGGAGCAAGCTGCTCTTGAAATATGTTAATTTAAAGAGAGATCAGGGTCCAGCTTCACTCTGAGGTCCACCGTTTATTTTGGAGATGATTGTACAATTGCCGAGGTTCATGGTGAGATCTGACCTCTTTGTTTCTTGGGACCTAAAATTTGCATTTAAATTTTAAACGTGTTTAAAAGTAAATATATGTCATCCACTTCCTTATGTCTGAAACTCAGGCTTTCTGGGGTTTTGGGGCTTCGCAATGTCTCATCGAACTAGCGCTGACTTTGCCTCTCTCTCTCTCTCTCTTTCTCTCTGTGTATGTCATTCTGTCCATTCCACAGGGTTGTCAAAGAGGAGATTTCTGATGACAATGCCAAGTTGCCGTGCTTCAATGGGAGAGTGGTGTCCTGGGTAAGTGCAGGTCCATTCCCATTAGTCCCCACGCCGCCTCGCTGAGGCACACTGAGGCACACTGAGGCACACTGAGGCACACTGAGGCACACTGAGGCACACTGAGGCTCGCTGGCTCAGCAGCAGCTAAAGATACGCGTAGTCTGACCTTCTGTATAGTGTATCTAACCCTATCACACCACCACAGTGTAACAGGCAAGGACTAAACAGCATTGAGGGTTTCAGTCATTGTTGAGCCGCTATGCCAAGTGCCTTATAGAGGTGTGAGCTCAGCCAATGGAGATGAACTGAGCCATGGTTACACAACAACGTCACAACACCGACCAGACTTGACAGTTTTACTAGCAAAAAAAAAGCACACTGTAGCCTACCTACGAATGGGGACAGTTCAGAATGGTTAAACAATGATTTACATTGCATCTTATCACAAGTCAAACAACCACCGCAGATTAGTGTTGTGATTTTACATGGTGTTAAAAGATTAGGAGCAGTGTTGCATACATACATTATCATGACAGGCTGTAACCTACACTACATACCGTTCCTATGCATCACTGCATGTCATATTGGAATGCTGTGACGATAACATACACTCAAGCTACATTATTACCATTAGGAAGCCTTGGTTTTTTCTTACTCTTTTTTCGTTTTTTTATCTGGTCATGTTGATTGGTTAATTGTTTCTTCCTCGGGTAATATGAAAATAAATAATGAGGTTAATTAAACATTTTGACTGTGAACGCGTTGTTGCACTCAGCAGTTTTTCCACACATAGGTTTCTAAAGAAATGATGTGTAGGCAGAGGGCTGGACAGGCTTTGCAGTAGAGGTTTCTATATATGCTTTATTTTATATAAAGGTTTTCCCGTCTCTTAATCATGTCCCAATTAAATTCTCCCTCCAGCATGTCCCTTTAGCTCTCATTATCCTGGTTCAAATACAGGCACAGCATCTGTATCTATAGGCCATTTAACATAAGCCTTTGTGCTCGCTTATACAGACACACACACACACACACACAGTCACCAGAGTGAAAGCAATGTGTGCTGTGACGCTTCCTCTGTTTCCCTACTTATTTATGCAGAAGCACCGGTTATTCCTTAGGCCCTTTTGATGCCTAGTTTAATACAGTATCTCCCTCAGCGCACTCTTAGACATCTCTCTTAACTTGGGCTTTCAGTGTGGCTATGTCTCTGAACCTGCTCTGTCTCTGAACCTGCTCTGTCTCTGAACCTGCGCTATCTCTGAACCTGCTCTGTCTCTGAACCTGGTCTCTCTGAACCTGCTCTGTCTCTGAACCTGCTCTGTCTCTGAACCTGCACTGTCTCTGAACCTGCTCTGTTTCTGAACCTGGTCTCTCTGAATCTGGTCTGTCTCTGAACCTGCTTTGTTTCTGAACCTACTGTGTTTCTGAACCTGCCGCGTTTCTGAACCTGCTTTGTTTCTGGACCTGGTCTCTTTCTGAACCTGGTCTGTCTGTACTAGGTCTGTCTCTTTGTCTTCTACATTCCTAGTCTCTTCTTGTCTCTGTGTGTATCTCTATTTTAACACATCTATGGTATTTTGTCTCTGTTTCTCTGTCTCTGCAGCTGGTCCTGGCAGAGAGCTCCCACTCTGATGGGGGGTCCCAGTGTACAGAGAGCCACCCAGAGCTGCCACCTCCCCTGGAGAGGACTGGGGGCATCGGAGATTCCCGGCCCCCGTCCTTCCAGTAAGTACACTTGCTCCATGTGTGTCCTGTTGCACCATGAACACATCATTACACACGTATGTACACACACACACAGACACACACCATGCGCCTTTTCAAATTCACCGCAAGGCATATGCTAATTGGAATCTGGAGAGCTCATCACAGAGATTCAACCCACATGGGTGCCGAGGCGAGCTGAACACACCGCCGGGAGGGGCTGGCCGAGTGTGTGTGTTCTTTTGTGTGTAGGTGCGTGTGTGTGTGCGCGCGCCACGGGTTCACGTTAGGCAAACTCTCAGTTACCTCTTACCAGTGAAGTGGCTGGCCAGTGGTCTGTGTGGTGACGCGCCAGTTGGCTCATCTCTGTAGCTATCTAAGTTTCCTCACGATGCGTATGCTCCCTGGGAGGCTCCAGTTAAATACAGATCTTCAGCAAAGACTGCTGCCATTGAATGCTTCCCATTGTGGAGAGCCACTAAAAGCACCCATCCAGACCCAGTTAACCGTTAATGAAGAGATATGAGGCCAGACAATGTGTGTTGTTACTACATCGCTGGGTTAAAAGCTTAAGAGAGAGCGAGCCCCCTGTAAGCACTAGACTTTGACAAATTTAAGGCTCTCGGTGTCCTTGTTAAGAGAGAAACCCCCAGAGCTAAATTTAGCATAGCTGGAGGCCCAGGGCCGAGATGTGTGTGGACAGCAGTGGACTCATCAATTCAGATTACAGAATGACTGTTTCTGGTGTTCTGAAACATGTCTCTTAAAATTTTTCACAGTGCACTTTATGAACACAATAACTATTTTAGAATTGATGGACATTGATAGGCTTGTAATTGTCAATTCCATATCATCATAACACCATATAAATGTGTTAATTTCGCGTGTATTGCGCCTGTCACAATTGTAACTGTTATGATTCAATACTTTCATTTTATTTCGGTTGGATCTTCCAAGAAATACATTTGAAAAAATTAATAAATAGGGTTTGATCACTCAATGAAAAAAATGACTGAAAACCTATTGATTCCTTATTTAGGTACTATTAGATATATCGCCAAAGACAAAATGTATGATGTTAACCTATTTTTATATTTTCACCCTAAATAAAAAGTAATGTTTTTTATTTTTTATTTATCAATTAAGCTTTACTGTTAGGCCAACTGAGATCTTTCAAAATTCTATGGGATTTTTGATGTAATTTTATGATTTGGCCCAAAAGAAAATTTGTGCACACATTGGAGGTCCTGTACCGGGATGAAATGAGATCTAATTTCTCCCCTGTAGCAGTGTGTCAGCTACTACAGGGGTCCTTATTCAGAGCCTGCAATCTGTCATGTTCCTTTATCTCTTTATCCACTGTTTGACATCCAGCTCTTCTTGGCCCTCTGCGGGCTACAGCTCCCTGGTGCTAGGCTGTCAGCCTGCTTGCCCAATGAGTTCATTGTTCAGGCCTCCTGTCTTCTTGCTGTATCTACTGCCACCTTGTGGTCAAACGTGGACATGGTGGTTTGGCTCCCATGCAAAAATACTGCTGCTTTCGTCTTCCACTCCCCCTTCACTTTCTCTCCCTCTCCCCCTAGCTTTCAGCCAGCCAGCCAGACAGGCAGTCTTTTTTCTCAGGGCATTAGTAGGCCTATGGTGAATTTCCTGTAGTGAGCTTCTTTCATTCTCTAAACCTCTCTCTCAAAACGTCCGCGTCATTCTGTAAATAGCGGGAATATTATTACCAGTTCAATTTCTTATTGTGCTTTATTCATGTATTTCATGTGTCCATCTCTGTTTGAATGGCTGTGTTAGTTGGGGGACAGAATAAGGGTTTGGGCTGAGTGTGGTTCAGAGCAGGCAGAATTGATGTGCTTCTGCCTGGTAATCCGGATTAGCGGATAGACATTAAAAGCACCCATCCCTATTTCCCAGGAGGGGGGTTATGGCGGATAACAGGAGGGGGGGGTCACAGCTGCAGCGCGCCTCCCAAACCAGCCATCTTCTATTGATAATCTCACACAGGCCATCAGCCAACCCCCTACCAGGCTGGACGGCTGCCATAGACACACAACATCCACACCACACTGCCCAATCACTGTCTGAAACAGATAATATAAACATACAGCTCCATCCCTGCTTCATCCCTATCTGAAACAGATAATATAAACATACAGCCCCAACCCTGCTTTATCCCTGTCTGAAACAGATAATATAAACATACTGCCCCATCCCTGCTTCATCCCGGTCTGAAACAGATACTATAAACATACTGTCCCATCCCTGCTTTATCACTGTCTGAAACAGATAATATAAACATACAGCTCCATCCCTGCTTCATCCCTATCTGAAACAGATACTATAAACATACAGCCCCAACCCTGCTTTATCCGTCTGAAACAGATAATATAAACATACTGTCCCATCCCTGCTTCATCCCTGTCTGAAACAGATACTATAAACATACTGCCCCAACCCTGCTTTATCCCTGTCTGAAACAGATAATATAAACATACTGCCCAATCCCTGCTTTATCTCTGTCTGAAACAGATACTATAAACATACTGCCCCAACCCTGCTTTATCCCTGTCTGAAACAGATAATATAAACATACTGCCCAATCCCTGCTTTATCCCTGTCTGAAACAGATAATATAAACATTCAGCCCCATCCCTACTTTATCCCTGTCTGAAACAGATAATATAAACATACTGCCCAATCCCTACTTTATCCCTGTCTGAAACAGATACTATAAACATACAGCCCCATCCCTGCTTTATCCCTATCTGAAACAGATACTATAAACATACTGCCCCATCCCTGCTTTATCCCTGTCTGAAACAGATACTATAAACATACAGCCCCATCCCTGCTTTATCTCTGTCTGCAACAGATAATACTCAGTAGCCACCATTCTATAATGCCTCTTATAAATGGATTGGTTTGAATCCTGATTGCCTGATAAATTAGATCATTAAATTAGATCGTAGATCACAGGTATGACATCAAATAATCTTTTACCGCTTTAAATGAGTTGGTAACAGGTTTATAGGATTTATTGCAAATATACAATGTCTAAGTGCTGTGTTCAGGCACTCTTTGATGTGTATCTTAGCCGTGGTATATTGGCCGTATACTGCACCCCCTTGTACCTTATTGCATACATCCATGCAGCCGACGAATACAGTGTTTGTGTGTGGTACCTGTTCTGGTGAGGCTAAGAGGCATCATGTAGAAACATGTTGACATGCCCTGTTGAGCTCTTCATCCCTGAGAAGGAGCATAAAGGCACAGCTTGTCCACGTTGCTGCTGTCTATCTGTCTAATCTAATCTTATCTTATCAATCCTCTATCAATCTAACTATCTGTCTATCAATCTAGAATCTATATAACATCTATATAGCTATTCATATGTATATTTAATAGACTTATTGGTATGTGCTTGCTGTGTGGTCGTATGTTCAAGCCTGTATGAACACGTGTGTGCATGTGCTGGTTGTGCTCGGCGTCGTTCGTGGTCTATGTGCTGTATGCATGAGAACAGTACATCGCTAAGTGTATGTGTGCAGACAGGTTGAGTTGTGTTTCTCACCGGCTTCAGGTTTCCTTAGTGCCTAGTGATGGGTGTCCTTTACCCCGCTGCCCTCAGGCCAAAACCTCTCCTGGAGAATATGCTGCCCCCCCCCCCCACCCCTCATCAAGCTCTTTACAGTATGAGTTGAGTCCCAGCTCAGCCCACACCTGCTGTAATAATCCCACACATACCCCACCCCCCCGCCACAGACACCATCTGGCCTTTCAATGGTCCTCATCATTAGTAGGTAACAGCTCCGGACAGAATGCATCTCTTTTAGGGTATCTGGTCATTAACGACACTTAGTGAAACACACATCACATACCAAACCAAGGTAACATCTGTCATCATGGCCAGGAGACTCATCTGAAACGGTCCTCCTCTGAGCATCTCCTCTGCCGTGTGCAGAACCTGACAGAGGTGCCTTGTACCTGGAAACAGTTTAGGGGGGATTTCTGGACAGCGTATCCAATTATGAAGGCTGCCAAACCCCATAGGTGTGTTGGTTCTATATGTGTGTTTAATTGTTTCTAACCAAATCACCATCTTCTGACCGTGTGTTTCAGTGCCAATGCGGTGAGCAGTCGTGACGGCCTTGACACAGAGACAGGCACCGAGTCCCTCCTGAGCCACCGTAGGGAGAGGGAGAGGGAGCGTGCACGGAGGAGAGCACGAGAGACGGAAAGTGAGTAACAGTAACGTTTACGGTAACAGTACGGTAACATCACAGTAACATCAGGAACACGTCTCACACGGCTGGCGTTTGTTCACTAACACCCTGGACACTAAATCCTGTCCGAGACAAATCAAAGGGTTCACCAGGTGTGGAGTGTCTGGTGGCAGGTTAAACACTTTGACTAAGATTGCTTTTGGCTCCCTGTCTTTCCCTATAACCTGTCTTGTGTTTCTTAAGCGGGGCTCAGGTTTATGGTTCGAGGCTATTTTCCACATGATAGTTTAAACTCAGGGGAAGAGTGATCATCCTGTTTTGACTTTGCGTGGGGTATAACTGATGTAGAGTACAGTTGCCTTTTGATTTTTGTGTGGATTTGAAAGCAGCATTGAATCGGAGAAGTACCACCGTTTATATTCAGTGAAACTCTTCTTTGTTGATGCACACTTTCCGCGCTACTACATCCTGATTTATACATGATAATGGATAGGGGACAATTTCAGCTAACAGTCTTGAAAATAAATGCTATACTCTATATTTGTTATTGCTGTCATGGAAACATTTTGGTACTGAGCTCAGCGATGTTCTAAGGTTTGGCTTGATGTTTATGGAAATGAAACCCTAAGGAGAATGGGCTTGGTGGATTTCAGAATCAGTCAGGTGTTATATCACATTTTATTAAACTTTTAACCTGGTTACATGGGAGGGTACCTTTGTTCATGTATTGAAAGAGGGTCACATGGGAACATACTCTATTTGGCTGGAGGGAGGGCCATTTATATGAATTTTCAAAGAGGTCTGTTTGTCAAAACAATTTAATCAACAGAGACTGAACACACAACAGCTGATTATGGGCTTTCCTTGAAAGGGAGGCACAAACACTGCTACCTGGTACATTGGTTCAGTTATTCATGACAAACCAATGCCAAACACAGAGACAACCAACCCTGCTATGAAGCCACTATGGGGTTGACTGGTTTAGTGGACAGTGTTTGACTCTAATGTTGGAAAGACCATCAGGAATGAAATGATCCCAGCACCCCGGTGTTTATCCCAATGCTGCAAAGGGTCTTATAAGATACACTGGAGCTGAGAAATACAGTCATCTAATTAGTAAAGAAGTGGGTCCATTTGCAAAAAATCCTCCCCGCTCTCCAATAATCTACTCATGGAGTTGGTTAAACAGTGGATGATGTTGCTGTCTATATTTTTCATTGGACAGAAGGAGAGGGCTTTCTCCATGCCATGCCGTGTCATCCTCCAGTGCCTGCCGTCTGTGCTTCTGCTCTTCTTTCATCCATGCCCACAGCACCCACATCCAGATCCAGAGCCAGCCCTTCATCTCTTTATCTCATCACTCTCTTCCTCCCCTGATCTGCTGTTCACAGGGAGTGTGAATCCTACGACTCCAGGCTCATTAACTAAATGCTCATTAATTTATATGGCTTAATTAGGAGGAGCAGGATGAATCATCGGGCTGTTTGGTGGTGTGGTACTGTGGTACTGTATGGGAGGATACAGCTGGGATGTGTGTGTGTGTGTGTGTTAACCTGTTGTCATACAGGTAAATAAATGACAGAACTGGAATCCTGCAACCTTCATCTCTTCCCTCACTGTATCCCTTTTGTATGCCAGTTTTTTGTTAACTTCTGATTTAAGGAACTGTCCCTGTGCCTCTGCTAGAAAAATATGCCTAGCCACTCTGTTGTAAGAGTAATCTTTTCTCTCTCTCTCTCTCTCTCTCTCTCTCTCTCTCTCGCTGTCTCACTCCCACAAACACATGCTTTTTTGGGTGTTACTATCCTTGTGGAACCAAAAATGCATTCAGAATATTTTCTGTTAACCCTAACCTTAACCACAAACACCTTATATGTTGCCTGAACCCTAGACCTAACCCTAATCATAATCCCGACCTTAACACCAAAGCCTTATTCTAGCCTTATTTCAGCCTAAAGTTAACCCCTAAGCCAATAATGATTGATTTCCTGTGTAATATCCCTTGTGGGGATATTTGGTAAGTTTAACAAGTTCACACACACACTTTTCTCACTCTCTCGTCTCCTTGTTTCCCCTCCTCTTCCAACCCTCCGTCCATCTGTTTTCCCTGCCAGCTTGCCTTCTAGTTAGTTAGTGCTAATGAAATGAGGGTGTCAGGGGACAGGCCCACTCCCTCATGGTGAACACACGCTTCAGGGCTCATAAAACGCTGCCCTACAGTGCTCAATATAATCCAATTCAATTAGACTTAGTGTTTTTTAGGACTCTTTATACATCACTGTGGTCACTCAATCCATGTCCTTGACTTCACACTCCAGGAAAGTCAATCTGCTGTCCCCTTCGATAGTATGGAAGTAATTCCCCTTTTACTATGTGAATGGAGCCTCATCTACAAGCAAAGGGAGTTGGGAAAATCAAGGTGTTTTAATAGAAGTGAACCTATCGTCTGTCCTGTCTTTTCTGGCTGTAGGTATGTGAGAATGACAGGTGCCCACAGGACTGTGGAGTTATGGGAGAGGATTGGTTTCAAGGCCACAGGCGTCACAGTGTTATAACAATGGCCACTTAACCGCTATCTTTGCTTTGGGAAAGAACGGCCGAATCTCCTGTATCACACTATAACTAAGACAGGAGAATTTCGACACCTACAGTGTTGTCTTTGTAGTAGCCTAATCAAAATGTAAGCAGCAGTGTTGCCGAATATATTTTGTTTAATTCAACTTGGAAACCTAGTGTTTTGATTTAAAAAAAAATAAAAATAATAATAATTGTTTGAACATTTTCTTTTTATGGAAAGCTCCATGCTTGCTGTGAGGCTTCGAGGCTGTTAATCATTTGATGTCACCATCACCTTTGGCACTGTGAGATCTGCCCGCACACCCATCCCTCACTGGGCTCTCTGTGGAATGCGCTCCTCTGATAGGTCACAGTTGGATTATGGGACATTCTGGTTTTGTCGCGTGCCACAGGATCAGAATGCAGGGAGAGGTAATGTTGTTTTGCACATGCCCAATATGTTCAGATTCTCAGGGGTTTTCGTACAAGAGCAGTGTCTTCGATCGGACTTTTACCTTTGAGGTAAGACAGTCACGCTAGCTTGTGAAATCGTTGTTACATATAGGTCGTAGTCCACTGTCTGAGAAATGGCCGATAGATGCTGTGTAATTAAGTGAAATAATGGTTATTGTGAGTCTAACGTCAGCAGTAAGTTAGATCTGTCTGTGCTGTGCAATTGTTCAATTTATCAGTACTATTAAAGACATTCATTATACAACACATGGCTGAAGCAGACACTCAGGAACTGTTAGAAAATGTTAGATGATTTAAAACTGCTGAAAATGGGCTACCTTCTTTTCTTATGCAAGTGGTTTTCACCCCAACTGTAGACTACCTTCTGTTGAACAATTGAACCGTTTTGTTCGCGAAATATGTACCTATATTTTTAGACAACTGAATATATATAATTCTTCTTTATTCCATTATTCTTAATGACTTATAGATTACAGCCAACTTAATCACCTTCTCATACCATTATAGTTTATCTTTAGCTGATGACTGTGACATTCCCCTCGCTCAGGATAATTGCTCCATTGGCTCCACAATAATGAAATTGCTGAAGTCCAAATTCAATCTGAATAATGGATGACAAAAGCCATCTTTAGTGCTAAATATATTCTAAATCACAGCACAAAGTCCCAAAACTATTTTGTTTAACTGACTGTGGATAGCAGGAAGCAGATTAAAGGTCAGTTGATCAGATATAGGTCTACGCCAGACGTTTTCAGAATTTAAACAAGTCCAGACACCTTTCTGTGAGGCACTAGCCATTAATTGTGAGATCAAACAGTAGGGAAGATTATGTTGAGTGACTGGTTTATCTGTCCTCCATTCACAGTACATTTCTCCTCTCTCACTCTTCTCTCCTTTTGGTCTTTTTCTGCTGCCTTCATTGTAGATAAGGACTGGAATCTGCCTGCCAGCAGCCTGTCAGTGGGCAAAGAACCTGGTCCCTGTCAGAAAGGCTGAGAGAGAGGGACAGGAAGGGACCGGAGATTTCTGACACATAGAGCTCACCTGTTTAGTTAAATGTGTTTGAGTGATAAGGCGTCGTAAAATGAGGCTGGTACTGCTCTCCTGAGTGACGGTCTGAGTGGATTACGTGGGCACAATTTGGGCAAAGTTGGCAATGGGCATGGCTGTATCATTGGGATGTTTTGGTCGCTCTCTGCGAGAATCGAGTCAGCTGTGCCCTCGCCGCTTTGCCAGAGCATTCCAGCCAATCCGCTGTCACCCTGCTGAGACAGAACCGCAACCGTGCCACTGTATGTATGAGGTGGCTGTGGGAGAAGGGTTGGGAACTTGCAACACATATCCCACTGCTTTGGGTAGATCACTGTCTCATTAGGGGATACGTAACTTCAACTGGCAGATGATAACACCTGAACTGAAGTCTAAAAGATCAGATAAATGATAGACTGCATGATTACCACTAAGGTATCATTCACAAGTCCAGTGAAAACCTTGTTTGACATACCATCCCACATAAGGACAAACGCATGGGTGTGGCTTCCCCTGATGTAATAGTGACTCCTCAGTGTAATAGTGAATCCTCAGTGTAATAGTGACTCCTCAGTGTAATAGTGAATCCTCTGTGTAATAGTGAATCCTTTGTGTAATAGTGAATCTTCTGTGTAATAGTGAATCCTCTGTGTAATAGTGAATCCTTTGTGTAATAGTGAATCTTCTGTGTAATAGTGAAACCTCAGTGTAATAGTGAATCCTCTGTGTAATAGTGAATCCTCTGTGTAATAGTGAATCCTTTGTGTAATAGTGAATCTTCTGTGTAATAGTGAAACCTCGGTTTAATAGTGAAACCTCTGTGTAATAGTGGAAGTGCTAAAAGTTGTTGTTCAACCTTTTTTCAGCTCAATTTACTTAGTGTTTCATATTCAAGTCTCATAATTTGCTGTCATAGCTAGTAAGTTAATCAAGTCAACTCCAAGTCACCTCTGGTTGAGTCCAAGTAGCTGCTGGTTGAATCCAAGCAGTGCCGCCTCTAGCCTTTTGGGGGCCCTAAGCTACATTTTATTTAGGGCCCCCTTTCCTCTATTGGTCGGGGGCTCCCTAGCAGTCTGAGTCTACCGGTCAGGGCCCCTAAGCGAGCCCTTATGTTGCTCATGCCTGGAGCCTGAGTCCAAATCAACACTGGTTGAATCCAAGTCACCGCTGGTTGAATCACTGTCAACATTAGTTGAGTCCCAATCACCAGTAAAGTTCAGTCACCTGTTATGTCTGAAATGTGGGGGAAAATATCAAAGATATTTACATTGCTGTGTATTAACCCTCTTAAAATGTATTTCTCTTCAACTGTCACTTTCGTGCGAGGATATAAAATATGCCAAGATTTGTTTGTGTTGTCGGTCCTGGGTTGGTACACATGCTCCACTAACAACCTGTATAGGCCGACGCTGGAGAGACCCATGATTAAAAGGCGCCTTTTAACCAGATCCGCTGTGTTAACGTCCAGCCTGTTGTTGTGTGCCGGTCTTCTCTCCAGTCCCCCGTCTCAACGGCCACTCTAAGTCAGAGCGCCCCACGAGGGACTCAGCCATGGGCTACGACAGCGCCTCCGTGATGAGCAGTGAACTGGAGTCAAGCTCCTTTGTTGACAGCGAGGAAGACGAGGACGCTAGCAGGTAGATGTGCCCCCCCCCCCCCCCCCACTTTATCTGTGTCTGTCTGCCATCTTCCTTTCTTTTCATCAGTGGCTCTTTTCTGAAATCACCATATCCCCCTCCCTGACCTCTTTCCCTTTCCCACTCCAGGGGTGCTGCTCTGCGGCTGACCCTGTGCTGCTCCCAACCTGCGGTGTATGTTGTGTGGTGGGGCTGGGTACTGTTTTTGCGAAAATCAATGTTGATAGTCACACACTATAAATTATACGCTTCCAGTCATGTCATTTTTCAACTCCATGCTGTGCTCCGTCACACGGTGTGTCTTCCTAAGGGGTTCCCTGGTCTCTGGGTCCCTGGCCAATCTGTGTTGTGTTGTGTCTCAGACTCAGCGGTTCCACAGAGCAGAGCTCGTCCTCTCAGCTGATGCGAAGACACAAGCGGCGCAGGCGGAGGCACAAAGTGGCCAAAATTGACCGGGTGAGCTCCTGTCAAACGATTCGCCGCTTTGTGTGCATGTGTAAAAGACCGGATAACCGGATGAGTTGTCTGTTTTATTTGCTCACTGACATTTTTTTTACTCCTGTCCAGTCTTCTTCTTTCAGCAGCATCACAGATTCCACCATGAGCCTCAACATTATCACTGTCACACTAAACATGGGTAGGGCGTTCACTTTTTAATGGATCTCCTTTCCCCTCCGGTTATGTTGATAGTACCAGATGTCATCAACGGGGCCAATAAACTATGAACAGCCTGTTCCTGTGTTTCTCCCTCACCCCAACAGAGAAGTATAACTTCCTGGGTATCAGTATTGTGGGGCAGAGTAACGACCGGGGTGATGGAGGCATCTACATCGGCTCCATCATGAAGGGGGGAGCTGTAGCCGCAGACGGCCGGATAGAACCAGGGGACATGCTCCTACAGGTACCAGACAAGCTCATGTTCTACGCCATATTCCATATTGTGTATAGTCTGTTTTGGTTATACGTAGCGTAGATGTCCACGGAAAGACATCCATAAGCATTTCCCAAGAATGTTTGAAATCAGTGGGTTTTACAGAATGTATATACATGATGAATTTAATGGGGACCAGTTCCTGTGTGTCATCCTAGCGTGGTTCTGTCCCGAGATTTAGACAGATCATTAAATGGGCTTTGTCTTGGTGTTTAGCGGAGCATGGGCAGCACCTTTGAGGCCGTCTCCATTTTGACGTGCTTCATTTGTTTTTCTACTCCTTCTATGAGCTGCCATATAATCTGGAAGGACAGGTGTGAAGTCACATTTGGCAGTTTAGTGCCAACTGCCGTTGTGGAATGTTTACTCACAAATGTAGTTAATTAGCTGTTGACATGCTTTGAAGCATGAGATCCTTCCCTAACTCGTTAAGCACCCTGGCCGGT
The DNA here is from genome assembly GCF_011004845.1 of Esox lucius. Taxonomy (NCBI): domain Eukaryota; kingdom Metazoa; phylum Chordata; class Actinopteri; order Esociformes; family Esocidae; genus Esox; species Esox lucius. The sequence continues at coordinate 24,491,517 of NC_047580.1, read as the reverse complement.
TGATTCCCTGGGTTAACATCCTCAATGTCACTGCCCATGTTAAACCAGCCTGTAGGCCATTGAGTCCTGTGTCTAGCCCTGTGGTGTGACCTGGTGAGCAGCATAATAGTTCTCTTCCCTACCTGAGGTGGTTTCCCTGCCACCCCTGCATTTATTGTGGATTCAACTTTACAACCCTGTTTCCCAAAAATGCTAATAAAAACAGAATGCAATTATGTGAAAATCATTTATTAATTCTAAATAGTAAAGACCACATATCAAATGTTGAAACTGAGAAATGTTATTGTTTTTGGATAAGGGCACTCTGTTGTGTCACCTCTTTTAACAATACTCTGTAAGCGTTTGGGGGCTGAGGAGACCAGTTGCTGTAGTTTTGAAAGTGAAATGTTTTCCCACTCTTGCTTGATATAGGATTTCAGCTGCTCAACAGTTTGGAGTCTCCTTTGTCGTATTTTTCGTTTCATAATGCAACAAATGTTTTCAATGGGTGACAGGTCTGGACTGCAGGCAGGACAGTTTAGCACCCAGACATGGCTACTACGGAGCCATGCGGTTGTGATATGTGCAGAATGTTTGGCATTGTCTTGCTGAAATAACCTAGGCCTTCCCCGAAAATATGTAGTCTGGATGGCAGCATATGTTGCTCCAAAACCTGTATATATTGTTCAGCATGGTGCATTCACAGATGTGCAAGTCATCCATGCCATTGCAGACGGCTGGCTTTTGAACCCATCGTCTCTGGAATGATCTTTTAATACCCAGTCATGTTACTGACCTGTTGCCAATTGACCTCATTTGTTGTGCGATATTCCACCAAGTTTAGTTGTTTAGCATTACACAACTCTTCCAGTCTTTTGGTGTCTCGGTCCCAACTTTTTTGGAATGTGTTGCTGGCATCAAGTTCAAATATTCTTCAAGAAACAATAAAATGTCTCAGTTTCAACATTTGGTATGTTGTCTTTGTACTATTTGTTATTGAATATAGGGTTTAAATAATTTGCACATGATTGCATTCTGTTTTTATTTACATTTTATGCAGGGGTTGTAGTATATATCAGACAGTATAAAGCTGCATAGGGTTTACTAGCTTTTATATGTGGCTGAAAGCCTTCATCTCCAAGACATTTAACTGTAGATATGAGGTGCAAGGTCTTACTGTTACTGTGTAAAGCTCTTACAGTTTCATTTTATTTTCTGATGAATTCAACCTGTTACACAATTCTTAAGTATAAATGTAATACATTTTTATACATTTCTTCATGAGTCTGCCCATGCTAATTGTCCCTCAAGTTGAGGGATGCTAGATTGTGTTTAAGGCTTGTGGAATTATGAGGTAATTTAGTCAAGGACAGAATCCAACATCCAATACAACAGTCTATTGACTATTTTGGTCTCCACCTCAAATGAATAATTTATGAAGTATTATTACTCTGAAATTAGTTTACTGGCCAAGAAAAACTTTTACATGTTGTTGATTTCAGGTGATTTGGATAATTATTTTCAATTATATTAACATGTGTGCTCTGATTACTTCCATTAATTGTATTTTGCTTGAAGTGGCTAAAGTTTCTTATAGCCCATAGACTTCTTGCAGAGTGAGGAATCATCTACCATAAAGTGGGAAAAATATTTCCTCTTAACTTTAAGCTTAAGGTTGGAGTAGTCATAGCGAGAAAAGGGCATGGAAAGACTTTCTATCTTGTTGATTTTGTCCAATCACTTATTCAGTTTTAAAGACATGATCTGTTAAAATGACCCTTCCCTGTTGTTGTGATCTCCAGGTCAATGATGTTAACTTTGAAAACATGAGCAACGACGACGCCGTGAGGATCCTGAGGGAGATCGTCTCCAAAACAGGGTAGGAAAAGTACCATGCCCCAGGGCCAGGCTCCTAGAGACAGCCCCGAAAATGCTATCAACTGTCATGTCAGATACAGTCAAAGGACATGGCTATTTGGTTTTTATAGGATGTAACGCTGATCATGGATAACCCCCTGGAGTACCTTGTTGTATAAGCATATCAGCAATGTTGACCTCTGAATGGTTACAGTGGACAAAACAGTCAATCTGTATTTTAAATCGCTTTGAACGATTTGACTGTTGCATAATACAGACTAATATTTCACTCCATAATCCATCTAATTTTGAAACAAACATGTCCTATTATTTTCAATTGATTCTTTGTCTTCCTTGAACTGCACGGGTGCTATAGAAGCCAGTAGGACGGTTTTGTGTGGTGACTGCCTTCCCATCTCTCCCCAGTCCTATTAGTCTGACTGTGGCCAAGTGCTGGGACCCATCTCCACGAAGCTACTTCACTATCCCCCGGGGTAAGACACTCACCGATGTTCCACCAGCAACAGGTTAATACCACTTACAGACCCAGCTAGAAACTCAGCTTAGAAACCTTTAGAAAGCAAGAATGTTTGTGACTGCAGTTGAGCAGATGCCAATTGACCTTGGATCTCTTTCTCTGTGTATTCTGACTTGGAACTTAACATGGAAGTAGTGCTTGATACAGCCAGCTATGCATTTGGAGTGGAGATTGAATATAGGTTTGGTGGAGGTGTCTACAGAAACGTTATGTTTTGACATTGACTTAATTCCCTGATAGTTCCACCACCTTTACAACCAATAAAAAAAACTGTATAATCTAGTTGAACCACATATACTTCTTGTATTCTTCATGCACTGTCGTTTTACATATTAATAAGATCTATGGGTAAGCAACTGGTAAATGATGACCAGAATTATAGACACCCCCAAGCTGTTAATTGACCAAAATAACTGAAGACAAACCTTTATAGCCATCAATAAGCTTGCTGCTCTTTTCATCCGGAACTTGCTCTACAAAGTATGAGGTTCTGCTGTCCACCAACTGTTGTTTTCAAATCTTGCCAAAGGTTATGTAAAGTTGTGTGGACTCTCCTCTGGCCTTTCAAGTACAGCTCAGCATCTCTTTATAACCTTTCCTGGGTTGCTTTTTTATGTGCGTTTGGGGTCGTTGTCCTTCTGAAAGACCCCAAACATACAGTGAATACCCAGCATTTGGACATAGGTTTGAACATTGATCTATAAACACCTCATAATCTGGCGATTGCATGATGCCTGGCACAAACTCTCCACAACTTCAACAGTTTGCTTCTGGAATGTTGGACAGTTAACCGTAGAAAGTTGCTGCTAGCTCATTCATTTCCACAAAAAGCATTTGTTGCCAGTTATCCAAGTGTCCATAATTTTCATATTTAAAAAAAATAATAATCAGGAACAGCATTTCTATAACAGCATTTATATATTAGGTCACATCTGTATCAACTGTCCCACAGTAACACTGATTCATAATTTAGCTGATATGCAATATTTCAATTATTTGACCATTATGCTAGCAGGAACGAAACGTATAGACACAAACCAAAGGGGAACATGAATATGTGCTGACAACACAAAGAGTTGCGCAATGGTGGAATAAATATAACCTTTGGAAATAGTTTAGTAATAGTTTCTGAGTTTCCCTGTTTCCTCCTTCTTTCTTGTTAAATATTAGCCACTGTCAGTGTCAGCTATCAGTAGGCCTAATAACTCTACTGCCTATGATTATTTCACATCATTCTACGTTCTGTACAGTTCCATTAATTCATGAACTTATTAAACAGGGTAACTATTTTACCCCATTTTTCTGCCACAAATTGATGGTAAGTCATGATAAAGGACCTGCCTCATTCTAGCAGATTCAGGACAGTCAGTGTTGAGATATGTTTCCTCTGAAGAACATCCAATACTCTTCTTGTCCTTAACTAGTTGCACGCGCAACTATGAAGTCTAGACCATAATCCCGGAGGAATACGCCTCAGGTAATACGCCTCAGGTAATACGCCTCAGGTAATACGCCTCAGTTAATACGCCTCAGTTAATACGCCTCAGGTAATACGCCTCAGGTAATACGCCTCAGGTAATACGCCTCAGGTAATACGCCTCAGGTAATACGCCTCAGGTAATACGCCTCAGGTTGACAGTATTTAATATAAAAAGGCCTGTAAGCTAATTCAATTATTATCATGAGCGCTGTGAACTTCAGGCGACTTTCAGTGTGGAAATGATCATCGGTGTTAGACACGCCAGTTCCAGCATCGCTAAAATGGCAGTTCTCCTGGGTTTTTAGTACAACAGTGTTAAGGGTGGGTTAAGATCCTCAACAGTGTTAATTTTGTCCTTAGAATTAAACTGCTTCTTGATGAGAAAGGTCAAAGGAGAAATGGCAAGAGTCGTGCAAGCCAACAGGTGGTCCACATGTGTGCAAATAAAGGCACAGTTCAACAGCGGTGTGGATAAGGGCATTCTAAACAGACAACACAGAACCAATGAGGATTGGAAAACCGCACACTTGTTTCACTCCTGTGGGTTAAAAACATCTGCTCCAGTGGACATCTACAACAATCTACAACATTGGACTAATGAGGAGTGAAAAAACCTTGCCTGGGTAACAAATCTCAGTTCAGTTTCCTTACATAAGTGTCCTGCACAGTGCCCAGACCTCAAAACAAGAGAGATTAAACACACGGTCTAATGAAATTAGATTTCTGCTTTTATCAAATTGTCAGGTTTTTCTGTGCGTATCGGCTCTCCGTGTTTTGTTATTATTTGTACTTTCCTAACCCTGAAATAATTTACAGGATCAGAGTATTTTTTATTTGGTGCATGAAAAGATTTGTATTGGTGCACGAAAAGATTTGTATTTAGATAGTTGTCTTCTATTTATCGCTAATATTCAGAGCCCGTTCTCTCCATTTATTCTAGTAATTCATTCCACAACATTCAAATTGAAAGATGTCAGCAGAAAATCTGTTGGCCAGCATGTGTGAGACATTTCAGCTTCTTCATTAAATGTATTCAGAGAGCATAAGTTAACCACACCTGCAAAGCCTGTTCCAGACCTGCATAGGTCATGTATGAATACCAGCTACTGAGAAGTGCCTTGGAATTACATATGCAGGAAGGCATGCGTTTAAGTCTGAATGCAGCCCTTAAAGCAAACCTGATCTTTCATTAAGGTCTTCTGTGTTGTGTCTTTCCAGCTGAACCTGTGAGGCCCATTGACCCTGCGGCATGGATCTCCCACACAACCGCTCTGACCGGACCCTACCCTCATTATGGTACCATCACTCAAACCACTGAAATCACTAGATATGTGCATGGTCATGGACGTATGAGGACCGCAGAGTACATAAGTTGTCTCTCAATGTCTTTGAATGGGCTGTGTCTCAACCTCCACTCTCTCTTTTAGAATTTGATGACTTGCCACTATCTGCCAGTAAGACGGACATGGCAACCATCGTCAAGGTGATGCAGTTGCCTGACTCTGGTCTGGAGATCAGGGACAGGATGTGGTTGAAGATCACCATTGCAAATGCTGTCATTGGTGAGTGGCTGACTGAAGGAAGCTCACTACTAAAAACATATGGCACTTATATTGATCAAGGGCTAAATTCAGTCACATTTGCCTTAGCCAACGTTTGCATAAAGGTTATTTTGGCGGTGTTGGAAGGCATTAGACCTGTCAAATCCGGTAGGAGCTCCACACGGTAAAAACACTTAGCCTGTTTAGGGCGCTGCCTATGAATGCAAAGATCACAGCCTGATGACAGTCCTTATTATTCAAATTATTTTTAAGTGTAGGTAGGAGGGGTGTGGCTTCATGACAAACGCACCAGCTGCTGCTAACCGATTTGATGCAGTTCATTGTCAGGCAGCTACATTGGTGTTGGCTACAGCTGCTTCGATCCGATCTTGAATCCGGGCCCAAATAAAGGCTGCGGTGTCTCTGCAGTGCATTCTCTTGATATTGCTGATGTATCTACACTGCTTGATGTCAGACAAATGAGTGTTGTTCTTCTGCTCCAATGCGTTGTATCCATCAGGAGCTGATGTGGTGGACTGGCTGTACTCCAGAGTGGAGGGTTTCAAGGACAGGAGAAACGCCAGGAAGTACGCCAGCAGTCTGCTGAAACAAGGCTACCTGAGACACACGGTCAACAAGATCACCTTCTCAGAGCAGTGCTACTACACGTTTGGAGACCTCTGCCAAAGTACTTAGACTTAGACTGAGGACAAAGTACCGCGCCGAATGCTATTCATTGAGGGGTATAATATCCATTGTCTCTTCCTTCCAGACATGGCATCCCTCAATCTCAATGAGGGTTCCAGTGGTGGGGGCTCTGAGCAAGACACCCTGGCACCCCTCCCTCCCCCTGCCACCAACCCATGGCCCCTCGGGGGCCAGCCGTTCCCCTATCCCCCCTTCCCCTCGGCACCCCCAGGCTTCCCTCCCGGCTACTCCGATCCATGCCACAGTTTCCACAGTGGGAGTGCAGGCAGCCACAACAGTGAGGGTGAGTGGAGGAGTCACAGAACTGGGTCACAGTGTCACAGGGTCATGTGGATGAAGACATACACTTCCTGACAGCCAGGGCCAACCGTTGACCACGTTGTATCTCGATTCCATTAGGCATTTGCCTAATCAAGTTCTAGTGTTTGGGCTGCTAGGAAATGAAGTTGACATGTCCCAAGCGCACAGTTCTGAAATGATTTTATATCACCAAGGTGGATCATGATTCAACATGGTTCAGGCAGAGGACAGCTCATCAGTACTGGGTGTGTACACTAAGGACCTTATCCGCTCATGGCTGATTATTGCTTGCATGAAATTATCAAATTAGGTTCCACCCTCCCATCAACTCCGTAATGATCGTTTGTTTAATAGCAACATTAGACACGTTACGCTGCTGTTCCTGCTGCACGGTGTGTCTGGTGTCGGCCTGGCATTGCATTGTGGGAGACTGGCATCAGAGGTTGTGGATTTATAATTATGCTGTATGAAGGACTGCTCTGTTTTCTGTTTGACATCACAGTGCTCTTTAGTCAAATGTTCTGTTCAAATCCCTGTGACGTCGATCATTCCGGTGTTGTCACTGCATTACACCCCATCTCATTCGTTGGTCATTGTCCTGTAGTGTTCTGATTGGTGAAGAGGTGTGATTCCGTGAGGACAGGCGGATCAGTTACCAGTAACACAGTTGGAGGAATGAAGGTTGTCCTTATTTTTCTTCAAGATAATCTGTTTTATTAAGTTATTTTGTGGTGTGTCAGGATTGATATTGCTGTTTTTATTTGGTATTTCCAGGGGTTTTGTGTGTGTGAGTGTGTGTGCTAGAATGGCAGGACTTTTTTGTGGAGCATTTTCCCAGAGGGAATGAGCATGTCATTGCTCTAAGTGTTCGGTGAGAGAGCTGTACAATACACTGATAACTATAGAAACTTTAAGGAATTTTTAAGGGGTAAAAAAAAAAAAAGAAGATGTATCTGACAAGGATTCAAGGAACTCCTGTGTACAGGTTTTAACCGGAACATTTTGTGATGGGAGGGATTGAACCTTTTTTTGTAATATTTTGTCAGAAGATTGGAGGCTTGGCTTCTTGGAGGCATGGCTATGTTAAAGTTATTTTTGGACACTGAGAGGAATGGCATTCCTGTTCATCATGTTAATTATGTTCACTATAAATTTCAGTTTTTTCCTTGAATATTCATTCACGTTACATATCCTCATACAGTGGATATAAAAAGTCTACACACCCCTGTTAAAATGTCAGGTTCTTGTGATGTAAAAGAATGAGACAAAGATCAATCATGTCAGAACTTTTTCCATCTTTAATGTGACCTGTAACGTGAACAATTCTATTGAAAAACAAACTGAAGTCTTTGAGGGGGGAATATATATATATATATATATATACAAAAACACAATTACCTGGTTGCATAAGTGTGCACACCCTTAAACTAATACTTTGATGAAGCACCTTGTGATTTTATTACAGCACTCAGTCTTTTTGGGTAGGAGTCTATTAGCATGGCACATCTTGATGTGGCAATATTTGCCCACTCTTCTTTGCAAAAGCGCTCCAAATCTGTCAGATTGCAAGAACATCTCCTGAGCCATGGTTTTGTGGATTTGAATGTGTGCTTTGGGTCGTTGTCATGCCGAAAGGTGAACTTTATCTTCAGCTTTCTAACGGACGCCTGAAGGTTCTGTTCATAATTGCCTCCACCCTGACTAAAGCCCCGGTTCCAAGTGAAGAAAAACAGCCCCAAAGCATGATGCTGCCACCACCATGCTTCTCTGTGGGTATGGTGTTCTTTGAATGATTGTTTTTGCGACAAACATACCTTTTGGAATTATAGCCAAAAAGTTCAACCTTGGTTTCATCAGACCATAACCCATTTTCCCATGTGCTTTTGGGGGACTTGATGTTTGTTTTTGAGTACTTAGACCAAGGACTGAATACATTCAGCCAGGCTTGGATGCTTTTCTTTGTAAGAAAAGGCTTCCGTCTTGCCACCCTACCCCATAACCCATTCATATGAAGAATACAGGAGATTGTTGTCACATGTAGCACACAGCCAGTACTTGCCAGAAATTCCTGCAGTTCTTTTAATGTTGCTGTAGGCCTCTTGGAAGCCTCCCTTACCAGTTTTCTTATCGTCTTTTCATCAATTTTGGAGGGACGTCCAGTTCTTGGCAATGTCTCTGTTGTGCCATATTTTCTCCACTTGATGATGACTGTCTTCACTGTGTTCCATGGTATATCTAATGCTTTGAGGGCTAAGAGGGTGTTTTTATTTTTTATTTTTCCCCCTCAAAGATTTCAGTTTGTTTTTCAGTTGAATTTTTCACATTATAGGTCACGTTAAAAGTGGAAAAAGTTCTGACATGATTTATCTTTGTCTCATTCTTTTACATCACAAAAACCTGGCATTTTAACAAGTGTGTGTAGACTTTTTATATCCACTGTATATCCTGAATAATATTAACATTTCTGATTGTCTGTGGTCATAAAGGGACAACCCCTAGTTCTGGAGGGTAAAGTTAGTTGGCAGTTGGACCTGAACAGGGTTGCAAATGAATTAAATTGGATTAGGCTGGTTTAGGACAGGGTTATATAGGGCTGTGCTAGACTGGGTTAGGCTGGGACAGGACAGGGTTATATGGGGATTCACTAGACTGGGTTAGGATGGGACAAGACAGGGTTATATGGGGATTCACTAGACTGGGTTAGGCTGGGCTAGGACAGGGTTATAAAGGGCAGTGCTAGACTGGGTTAGGCTAGGTTAGGACAGGGTTATATGGGCCTGTGCTTGGCTGGGTTAGGCTGGGTTAGGACAGGGTTATATGGGCCTGTGCTTGGCTGGGTTAGGCTGGGCTGGGAGGTGTGTGTAACTCTGTTGTTCCCTCTGTTTCTGCTGGGCAACGGTAGACTGATGGACCAGGTAGTCCCAGGACTCTGGGGAACCGGTAAGCTAACAGCTAACCCACTCTGTTCTACATCCACCCGCTTCTCCTTCTCCGGATCTCTCTCTCTTAATCCACTGCTATACATTATCTTGCCCTTTGAACTCTTCTCTCTGCAGCTCTAGTTCCTTCTGTCTGTTTTTCTATATGGTATCTTCTTCTTTTCATTACATCGCTCTAAGGTTGGTGGTTTTCTGGTCCTCTCCCCATCCCTCTGTCTGTGTGTGTTTTGGTGTCCATACCGTTTCTGCTTCTGCAGCCGTGTCTGTGTGACTCTCCTCTTCTGACTGTCCATTGTTCCTCTCTGCACCTCTGGGCATGTAGTTCTGCTGTAACCTCAGAGAGGTGCATGATTCAGGATGGCCCCGATCAGCACGGCCATTCTGATAGAGGACCGTCATGCACCACTTTACCCAGTACTGTTGGGCTCATTGCTTTTTGAAAGGCGGTGACATGTTTGATATTGATGATAAAATGATACACCTGAATCAAAACCAACGCTGCGATCTGTCTCTGTATACGAGAATGCTGAATGGATCTCTTTTTCTACTGGAAAAAAAAGAACACAGAAAAGCACAATTAGTGGTCGGCATACCAATGCTGAATGTTCCATTTTGAATGAATACATTTGTATGAATAGACCGCAGAGGGGAGCCCAGAGTCAGCTTTGGCTGGTGACAGATTGACCTGGGTGGAGTCATGTGTTTGCCTTTAATTGTTGGCTGCTCTGTAATGTGGATGAGAATGAGAATGTATAAACTCTATGATTATCACAGTAATTGCAGCCAATTCAGACAACTGTTGAAAATGTTTAATAAGTAGCTGGTGAGTTGGAGCTACTGGTGTGTGTCTTTATATGCATCTGGTGTGTGTGGTGTGTGTGTGTGTGTGTGTCTCTGTTGAATGTCAGGTGTGTATGTGGTTTGTCTGGTGTGTGTGTGGTGTGGTGTGGTGTGTTGAGTGTTTGTTGTGTGTGTGGTGTGTGCCTGGTGTTTGTGTCTGGTATGTGTTTTGTGTCTGGTGTGTATGTAGCGTGTGTCTGAGGTGTGTCTTGTGTGGTTAAACAAGTTGTGTGACTGGCCCTCTGACCTGTGTGTCCCTCTCTCGTCTCCTAGGGAGCAGAAGCAGTGGTTCCAACCCCAGTGCTGGGACAGGGAAGGGCCCTGGCCGACGCTCCTCCCCTCAGGAGAAAGTTCACAGGTCAACGTGCAGTGAATCTGAGCCACCAGGCATCCGAGGGGTCAGGCGCCCCGGCGACAGGTCCGCCAGCCAGCTGAGTCATCACAGCAGCCACGCCCACTCCAGCCACAGCCACGCCCGTTCGGTTTACAGCCACGCCCAGTCTCACAGGAGTCACTGTCACTCGCAGAACAGCCATGCCCACAGCCACGCCTCGTTTACCTACAAACACGCCCCGTTCACCCAGCCTGGGCCTGGCTCGTGTGGCCTCAGTGAGCGAAGCCACGCCTCCTCTTACGGCCCACCAGGACTCCCCCCCCCTTACTGCCTGGCCCGGCTGGCCCCAAAAGCCTCCATCAGCAGCACCCCTCCCGGGGCCCCTCCGGTCAGAGAGCTAGGAGCCGTCCCCCCTGAGCTCACGGCCAGCCGCCAGTCCTTCCAACACGCTATGGGCAATCCCTGTGAGTTCTTTGTTGACATCATGTGACAGACAGGACAGTGCCTTCTAAAAACTTGCCGAGCACAAACAGCTACCCCCGTCCAATGGCCTGACGTCCCTCCCCCTGTCTGTCCCTCTTCTCTCCCCTGTTGGCCACTGACTATCCCGAGTTAAGAATGTAGACACTGGTCCTCTCCCCTCCCTCTGCTGTCACAACGGCCCTCTGATTTCCAAGCAGGGGAGGGCAGGAGACCAGAGCACAACAGAAGACAGTCCTGGTTTCACACAAACTGACCAGAGCCCCCCTGCCAGCTCCTTTGTATTGACGTGATTTGTACAGTTTGTGAAATGGATGTGAGTGCTGTTCATTGTGGTATTCCACACAGACCAACAGTCCAGTCCTGAGAGTGTGTAGTTACTCATTATGGAGGACAACTACCTTCTGTTTAAAAAAGCAAACTTTCACAGCCAACTGACTGGGTCTGGATCTCAATCCCCCAGACCCATCCAGACCCAGAGTTCTTAATGAGGGAGGCCCAAATAGAAACTCTGGACTCTGGGCAAACCTCCTGACTTGTCACCCTTTACACAAATTTCTGCTGTTTGGCCAATCATAAGGAAATGCCTCTAACTGACTGACATGCTTTCTGATCCGGTATGCAGGGGAACAGTGTCCTATCTAACTAGTCAAAGGTAGCCTCTGTCAAAATGATTAGTTCAGCTTCATAACGGAGGCACTGTAACCAGTTGTTAGTTTAACTATAGGCTGTTTACCTGCATGATTGTCTCAGCTGCTTAAAAAGGAGAAAACGTCTTCAAACGTCACCTATTTTATTTGGGTTTGTTTTGTATTTGAAATGGGGAGTTGTGCCTCTCACCAACAGTCTGAAGGAAGAATCCGTACACTGGAGAACTGCTGTGATGTTGTTTCTGTGGTCATGATGTTGCATTGACGGTCCGTGTCACACCTCGCTCTCTCTCTGAGGGACACAGAGACAATCAGACCCTGTCTGTGGCCCTGTAGCCCTCTTAGCTGTGTTCGTCCAGTGGGCCGCTATTGACCCCCACAACACAGTCATGTCGTAAAACCCATTTTAAAACGGCGAACAGGGTTGCAAAGAGTGGCCGTCCTCTGCAGGTGTCATTCATTAAAGACAACCGGGTTGCATTCAGTGGGTGGATGTCCCCCTGCAGTCGTCCGTGTTGAGGGAACAGAGATGACGAACGCTTCACACGGTGAGGTGTCATTCTCTACAGTAAATTTTACACAGGATAATGTCTGATGAAATTTCATCCCTTGATTCTGAAATCCTTTTATAATCCGTGAAGCTGTGTTTAAGTCAACAACACAGAAATGGTGCCAAATACCTTTCTGTCGCAGCCTACTCCTAAATATTTGAGCACTTTTTAATTATCTCTCTCTTGCTCTCTGTCTCTTTTTCTCTCCATGTCCTCTCTCTTCTTTAGTATGAAACACTGTTGCCGATCAAAGCTTTGTCCTTTGTTTTGTTTCTTTTACAAAAAGAGGAATAAATTGTACATATAAATGTATTATATGTAAGAATAAAAATATATATGTACAAAGATTATATCTCAATTTTTTTCTCTCAATCATTTACATTTATTTATACCTTTTATACCTCAGCATTTACAAAACACCCAGCCTGAAACCCCAAGGAGCAAGCAACAACAGTGTTCTTGCACAGTGGTTGGGAAAAAATCTCTAAGAGGGACAAAACTTGTGAAGAAACCTAGAGAGGAACCAGACAAGAGTACAAATTGTAGTAATTAATAAATGCATGTGGGCTGTGTCCATAAAACCTATTCCAAGTCAGCATGACCAGATTGACAAGGACAGGGACAAAAAACAACATGGTGAACAGTGCATTCAATGTTTTCCTTTTGGTTTCAGGATTTAGTTTTTATAGAAACTAGAAAAAAGATTGGTTTAACAAGTGTTGCTCATATGAAAGATCACACAGTATAATGTTATTAAATGATTATTTTATGATTGAAGGGAGGTCAGTAATCAGGAAAGTTCCAGTTATCTTTCAGACTTTGAGATGCTTTATTGGAAAAGATGAGTCGAGATCAAAGACGCCAAACCAAGAAGAAAGACTTCGGAGAGAAAAATCTAGCATGTTTCCATAGTTTTCTCAAAAGATTCCTTGTGAATCTCTTAACCTCCTTGTGCTCGGCATCATAATTGGCTACAAGAAATAATTTCTGCATATTAAAAAATCTCAAGTGTATTATTTTAATAGAACGCCAGACAACGTAGCCACTTACGTCCATGCTGTTGACACGCTGCTGTGTGGTAGGAGCCCATTCACTCCTCCCTCATTCCCGGCCCAATAAGAACCACTGATTCATTATCAGATCCAAATTTACAATGACAGTCTACTGTTGGTTCCAATTTAAAAACAGTAAACACAAACATTTAAATGCTCACATAGAACCTTCTCGAAAGTGAAGACGCCAGGCACACACGTAAAGTACACTCATTCATTACGATAAAAACGTCTTATCCCTGGGAGCCAGCTGTCTCCCTACCTCAGCTAACATCCCTGGGTTACTGTATGGCACAGACTCCCTGTCATGTTGTCTTTCTCTTAAACCCCAACGCCTCCTAAACTCCACATGCCCAGCCCATACCAGTCCAGGAACAAATCTAGTTGGGTTCCATGATTGTGTTCCATGAAAGTTTCCTTTACTGTGTAGTACAGTACTCTACAGTATGCTACAAAAGGATGAAATAAACATCAAAGATTAACAAATGAACTAGGGTTAGTTCAGTTTGGTTTAGTATTTAATACACTATTCTACAATTCTTAAATTGTAGTTTTCTATAGTAAACTTGCATGTAGATGGCAGCCAATAGATATACACTGACAAGCCAAAACATTATGACCACCTGCCTAATATGCTGCTGGTTCTTCGCGTGCTGCCAAAATAGTGCCGACCCAGCAAGGAATGGACTCTACAAGATCTTTGGTGTCCTGTGGTATCTGGCACCAAGACATTAGCAGCAGAACCTTCAAGTCCTGTGAGTTGCGAGGTGGAGCCGCCATGGATTGGACATGCTGGTCCAGCACATCCCACAGATGCTCAATCGGATTGAGTTCTGGGGAATTCGCAGGCCAGGGCAACACCTTGAACACTTCCCTCATGTTCCTCAAATAATTTTCGAACCACGTGTGTAGTATGGCATAGCACATGAACCCTGCTGAAAGAGGCCACTGCCTTCATGGAATACTATGGCCCTGAAGGGGTGTTCCTGGTCTGCAACAATGCTTAGGTAGGTGGCACGTGTCAATTTGACATCCACATGAATGCCCAGTCCCAGGGACACTCTTACCATTCTGCGGCAACGCAGCCCCACACGTTAACTATGAGAACTGATTATTCGCTTACTATCAAATCTATCCAGGCCTTGGAATGCGCCCTTATTAGAAGATGATCAACATATTTCGCTTCACCTGGGAGTGGTCATAATGCATTGGCTCATTAGTGTATTTAATGCATTTACTGTGTTTAACCAGCAGTGGGAGACATTCTGCCATGTGAGGAACTTCTTATATTGTATTTGTACCCATACAAGTTATTTAATATATAATTTTCTCACTCCAACCTATCCCAAATTCTAGTAATCGTTTTAGACAGATATTAACTAACAGTTTGGACTTGGGCATTGTTTAAAACCCTACAACTACTTCCATGTCAACCAGCACTGAAGCGGCGTTCGAGAAGTGTGTGTGGCGATGGAGTAAATATTAACACTACATAAACATTCTTTGAATTAATCTTGGCCAAAGAAACTGCATACATTGGCTGGGATTCTATCAGATCCACTTCAGAAATATTTATGCCGTGTATTTATTTAAACTCTTAATTTATTTTATACCATACCCAAGTCCAGTTCATATGACATAATAAAAATATATATATTGCAATGATGGTTAGATTGAAATTGCGCTCATTTCGTTTTCAGTCCAAAATGAAACCTGTTCAAAAGGAGTAGGTTTTGTAGTGTGTGGCACATTTGAGATTTACAATGAAAAGCATTCAAACTGTGGCTCCCAAGTGTCAAGGCAGTACATCGATTTACCCGCCTCTGAGTGGAACTTACTGTAAATAATATGTGCTGTACTTTCCCTGTGGGCAGGCAGACTGAGGGAGGCTTACCCGGCCTGTCCGATGCAGACCCTGTTGTGACGCCATGAGACCCCGCTTTAGGGCTAACCGTTGTTCAAAATCATATGAGTGGGAGGATGTGGTATTCATACAGGAAGTGATTAATCGCAGCTCACGAGGAGGTGGAGCTTTATGCTAGAAGAGAAAACAGACTCTACTACTGTGGTTGTGTCATACAGATCATGGAATGTCTTGAGTGAGATGTGAAGTGACGTACTTTCAGTACAGCCCTAGTTAATGCAAATATTTAAGCCCACTATATAAAAAAAGTAATGTTTCTGTGAATAACTATTCACATCCACCTCATCCCTCACAGTGATGAGCTGACGGTGATGTCTTATTTTCACCACCCGTGTTTTTGTTTTCGGTTACTGACAGGACCTGCAGGTGGGGTGTACAGTGCAGCATTCTGTCTGTCTAGCCACGGGTTCAGTAGGAGAAGTGGGTGCATGCTATAGATGTAGGGTGTGAAGGCAGGTGAGGTGTCAACATTATGACATTTCATTATGACCTCACATCCATGACCCTGTCTGTAGGACGAGGTGGGTGTTGTGAAATGTAGAAAGGAGATCAAGGACCAAGCCTTAGAAGAAAAAAAGATGCAAATAGTTTAACTCAACAGTTTAAATAGGTTACCCAATTTGAAATATTCCGTAGTGGAGATTACACAACTTTTAGAGTAGATGGGGATCCTGCAACATCATTCATTTTTAGATGATTTTTTTCTACCTTAGGAATACCCAATGAATTCATCTCACAAAAAGGAGTTTTGACCCTTGATTCATGTCCACATCTGAGTCCATCCTAACCCTAGCCTCAACCACAGCCTCATGTCAAGGGTTCAAATCCAGGAGACCTGCTTAGTACTTGTTATTTTTCCTCACAGACAGACTGATCTCAGATATTGAATAATAACTTCCATCTACCAGGAGGGCAACCCCCCTCACAGTAATGCTGATTTTGCCTTTCAGAATTAGAAGGTTCTGGGCAGAACATTGTACAATATAAACCATGTATGGCTGGTTTGAATGAATCCAAGCCTAAATAGCCCAGGGTTATCATAATTAGAAACTCATGGGAAAGAAATTGAATACCAAATACCCCAAACAAAATGTACAATAAAAGCTCACCCTAATATTAAACTTAGCCCCTTCCCAAACCTCAACTTGTCTTAATGTCAATGGAACATCATCAGTGTAGACCAGACCAAAGTGAACTGAACTAAACCCTAGCAGTTCCATAAAGCTGAGTCACTCTTGTCCATAGAATTGCCCTTCAATGACACATCTGTCAACCTCCATATATTTATATTATCATTTTTTTTTAAAGAGGACTTCATCTTTTAGCTTGGACTTTTTTGTAGTGAAATTGCCTGTAATGTGATGACCTTATGTGTTAAATGATGGTAGTCACTGGTACTTCCAAGAACAAATGCTTTTTGTTTCACATCACTGGCATACCCTCTTCTCCCTTGTGGTTATTTAGCAATATCCTCTATCATATTATCCTCTACTATAATAATGACACTGTCATGGGTGTCTCAAAAAAAAAACAGACAATACAGGGGCTTGGCCAGGAAAGTTAAAATTAGGGGACAGCAACTTTACACTGCTATACAAGCTGTGCACTCACTACTTTACATTCTAGCATGTGTCATTTCTTCAGTGTTGTCACATGAAATGATCTAATCAAATATTTACAAAAATGTGAGGGTTGTACTCACTTATATATATACTGTATTTGGAGCTATTTTGAATAAGTACCTTGCTCAAGGCCATATACAGATGGATGACAAATTAAAAGAAAAACCAAAATCACGTGTCTCAGTAAAATGTTTGGCCATCATGAGGGGGCCAGAACAGCTTCAAGGCATCTTGGCTTAGATTCTCTGGACATCTACGGGAGGGAGGGAGGGAGGGAGGGAACACCATTCCTCCAAAAGATAATCCCTCATTGGGTGTTTTGATGATGGTGGATTTTGATGTTTTGATGATGGTGGACAAGTCATTCCAAAATATCCCATAGGTGTTCAGTTGGGTTGAGATATGGTGACTGTAAAGACCATAGCATATGATTCACAAATGTTCCATACTCATCAAACCATTCAGTGACCCCTCATGCCCTACGGATGGGGCCATTGTCATCCTGGAAGAGTCCCAATGAACACTCTTTCAAAGATCCTGTCCTAATGTTAAAACATTTTTTTAATGTTGTTCTCTGTTATTTGGTCAAGTCATCACTGAAATTGGTTCTCAATAGACATACTTCTTTAGTTTACATAATGGCTAAATAAATAAATAAAAATCAGCAGTTTACCTTATCTATTTCTGTCTAAACTAACCTTTTCTGAACCAGACACACATCCTTGTGAGACTGAGTCAACATCCCCTGAGTGACACGAGCTCAGACAAATGTCATGCTGACAAGTCTCGTTGACCTTAGATGCCCCAAACCACATAAGCATGACTTCATTTTAATCTGAAGAGGGATGAATACTTTTTTACAGGCACACATTCGTTTGACCTGCTTTCAGCAAATAATCCTACGGGATTACAGTTTTTCTTGATTACTAAACTGTGATTTTAGATTAAATTCAAGCCACAATGATTGTTATCATGGCTTACCCATGAATGAGCCTGGCATCAGGTCCCGCCCAAATTCACCGCATCAATAGTAGCTAAGAATTCAATAATGACTGTAGGGAAGTTACAATGCTGTATCACACTTTAGAGAGTGCACACTGTACAGAGTACGACAAAAGGTAAAATACAGCTTTTTGTTACTGAATATTAATTCTTTTTAGTGATATTTGGCATTGGTAAAATCATTTTTGTTGAAATCCACCGCAGTTGGAATGAACGACACTGTTGAACGAGTCATTATTCTCGAGTTAGTAAAAAGAGGTGCGAAAACTAATCAAATTGCCAGATTTTTTAATGTTATCGGCGGACTGCTTTGTAGAACCAAAACATATACTTTCACATGAACCTTAGAACGAATCGTTTGAGTGTTCAGCTGCTGTTCACCAACGATATTCTACTTAATCATCTATGTAGAAATAAACTGTGACAGAAGGTGAGGTTGTTAGTTTCTTTGGACGTTTTCAACAAAAACTGTGATTAAAAACATTATATATTATTTAAAACCATGCCTTGTTGGGGGGTTTTTTACGTTCAGGGGGCAGGTTCGAATTTGTCTGACGTCATCGTGGCTACTGTAGGCGAGCCTTTAAACTAATTGAATCGCCGAACTCTTCTACTACTACTAATACTCAGGCCGGTCTGGAAACAAGTGCTTTCAAGTGTTCGAATACTATTGTCAAAACGATTTAGATTTTTCATCTTAACTCCTGTCGTCTGGAACCCGTAGCCCTGCTTTGTTCCTGAATTGTCTGTCTGGTTGGAGATACGCCTGTGAGAGATGCCTGTAGAGCTGGTCTTCAGTATACTTTTGATCTGTCTGTTCACTCTGGGGTCCGTGAGTCACAGTGTTTCTGGTGAGATGGAGACAGGCTGTATGGATTGGCGTACCCATGACACTGTCGTCTGCTGTAACAAGTGCTTTCCAGGTAGGTTTTTAGAACAAATGTAATGTAATTCATATTATTTAATAATGAATCCCGTCAGTAACCAAGAATTTGGGTTGTAATTATGGCTTTTGTTGTCGGTGATTCTAAAGCAGACGTTTCTTCTGGCTTTGTTATTTTTCGTTATTTATTTCTTAGTGAAGTGTAATGTTTCCCAGATTGTGAATTAAATGGCATTTCCTTTTCAGTGGTTTCACTCTGTGACCCAGGTCAGTTTCAGTGGCTTCTGATAATACCACATTGGAGGATGGGCGGATAACAATCAAGTGGAGATCAGATGAATTATAAAAATGTTCACCCTATATTAATGTATTAATGTCTTTCTGTTGGTCTATATGTAGGAAACCGTCTTGTGAATACCTGTGGTCCTGACCCTAAAACGCTGTGTGTTCCCTGTAAAGATGGGACCTACACAACAAACCCTAAAGCTGATGCCTGTCTCTGGTGTACTCAGTGTGTAGGTATGTCACGAGGGTAGCTGCACTTCTAACATTGCATGCTGAAATGTTCATTGTTAGATGTTTTAAATCATAATTCATTTTACTCCTCTTTATCATTCGTGTCTGTGCACATAGGTGGCGCCCAGGTCCTTAAGAAGGCTTGTACACAAACCAAGGACACAGAGTGTGACTGTAAGAAAGGATTCCGCTGTGGTGATGTTGAATGCTCCTTCTGTGTTGAGGAGTGTGGCAAGGGCCAGGAGCCCAATCAAGCCCGTAAGACACATTTCTACCTGCAGACAATGAAGTAACGCTGACATTACACACTAGGTGATGATACATGAAAGCTGTTCACCAAGCCTCACCCACGTACGTTTATCTCCACAGGGTCCTGCAGTAATTGTACACATGGGAACTTCAATGACCAAATCCATGCAAAGTGCAGACCTTGGACCAAAAAGTAAGTTTTGATCTACCCGCTAATTCACTAATATATGAATAATTAAAGGGAATCCTCAATATGTATCTCTACCTCTGGACTAGGTGTCCCAATCTTGGTGAAGAAATTGTGTTTTCTGGAAATTCAGTGAGTGACATCCAGTGCCACCCTGCCATTCCTAAACCTGAGGTGATCACATTACCTACAAAAGGGTCAGACTCTAAGGGTAAGAACTGTTAATCTGTCCTGTGACAAAACTGATACTCAAATATTACCACGTTTGAAAAAGAATGATGACAAAGCCTCTCTTTCTCTCAGATGACCGCGTGGTGGTTTTGGCTTTGACAACATTTTGTGTCTTATTCATCATCCTTGTCATATGTTTCCTGCTCATCATCAAACATAATTTGACAACTTCTAAACGGCCAGCTGTCATTGAGAAAACCCTTGTTGAACCAACGCCTCCTACAGGTAGTTCAGTCTTATTTTGTCAGCTTTCAAACTGGAGTCCTAAAATGTAAAACAAACACATCTGAGATGGCCACAATTCAACTGCCAACCCCTTCAACCCCCCTTCATTCTGTCTCAGATGATCCCAGGACCCTTATAGATGTCAGTTTCCACCAACCACAACAGGAGCAGGGTAGCAGCTCTGAAAGCCTACACTCCCAGGACTCTGAGACCAAACTACTGAGCGTGTGATCAACAGTGGGCCGTGTCTACAGATCACTACCTCACAGTAGCACTCTGACATCCGTATTCAAGGCCTCGTTCCTGTACAGTTGGACTTGGCCTGACTGATAATGCTGGTCAGTGGCACTAAAACAGTGAGTGACTCAAGAATCTTTCAGCATTTGTGACTCTTCAATACCTCAGCAATTTTCTTATCTTACAGACATATTTAAGTGTGAATGTTGAGTTTCATATAAAACCTGACTTTTTGTTAGTAAGCACATTCATTACAAATGCCAGTAGTAAACCAGCTGAGAAATGTCAGTACTGACAGAGAAGCTTTTAGGAGGAACATTGATGTTTTCAAGAACAGCTACTGTAGCTAGACCAGTACTAGTATTTACATACTTTTGCATGTCTGGGTTTTATAAGCTCAGTTTTCCTGTTAATATCTGTCTAAATGTAAATGACCTAAATGTGATAAAAATACAAGACTTGACATTAGTACGTGCTGAAGTATGAATGGGCCAGTGGATGTATGAACAGCTGAGAAACCACAGACTGTTAGGTTTGTGGCAGCCCCCAGCCCTCCCACTGGCTCATTATATTTGCGTATTTCCTGTAAGACTAAACCCCAGCTGCCTACAGCTACTGAGCTAAAGTGAAAACCCCTATTTAACATAATGTAACCTGAAGTATGAACACATTTAGAAACACAAAGTAGTCTTAGCACTTTCTTTAAAATTACATGAATTCCAATGATACAGTACTGAAGTAGTTTTTCTGTGTGAGTGTCAGGAAGGCAGCTTGTTTTCAACTTCCAGAAAATGAAGAGTCTGGAATTTCCGTTTTACTGAAGGACAGGGAATACTCTAGCATAGGATATTCCTTTTAACTTAAGTTTGCTTAAGGTCATGGGAGAATTTAAATAACTAATACCAATGTCAATTGCGCTGAACTTACAATGTAGAAAATCCACATTGAAAAAAATGTGGCCTTACTTAAGCCAGCATGCCATGACATTAGGTTACAGGTTCACTTGATTTGCAATCATACTATAAAACATTTTTATCGTCTAGCTTCATCACAAGTACTTCCAGTATGTTTGAAAGAGTTGAAGAATAAGGCACGGGTCCTCTGATGCACATGTTGGCAAGCTGTTCAGCTTCTTATTATACCATTTCACCAAGTATTCAACTAGAACATTAGCCAAGAGGAGAGCGCATTCTCCTGCCAACTACCACGATTGAGCTAACAGGTGCCTGTCCTGCCACATAGAACCTCTAGTGCGCAACGAGTTGACACAAACCCGGGTAGGGCTAGTCTGATGCCCCCCTGTGGACTGTCGGACTATGATTAATATATACACCTGGGTCGCAATAGTGCATCTCTACTGTAAGGTGATTTTAACACGGCACCATTCAGGAGCCGTAAATCCAGAACAAGTAGTGTTATTTGTAAATTAAGGGTTTCAAAATATTAGGTGTGTTTTCTCATGAGTTAATGACTGTGATTAAATGTTTCACATCTGCTTGAGATGTAAAGCTGTATATTAAATGTAATTTTATAGTCCTGTCACTTGGAAAATGTTACAGGTTCTTGACTGAAGTCTGTGGGTCTGGAAAACAAACTCCCTGCAGGAGCACCTGTACCCCTGTACAAACATCCACCAGATCTCTAATGTAACAGTAACTACTCATGAGTACAATAAGGAATAATCACATTGGAATTTGGTTCACACACCAGTGTATCTGTATATCTCTAGTGTGACATGCGTAGCCCATTGAAATGGAACTTCACAGTTATACTAAAGGCCTATATGGTGGAAAATATCAAGCCACATACATGGGGCGCAACTACATACAGTAGTGAGTGTGAATTAGTCACCGCCGCCACAGAATACTGTCTGATCGACCTTGATGACAAGGCTTTTGGAATCAGTCACATAACAGATGACAAACGCTTGTGAAGATAGTAGATTAAGGCATACTGTTTTTGTGTTTTGTATTACATGTCTTTTCAAAGAGTTTGCTGATAAGTAATATTTCTAAAACATTTCCATTAAAGAAAATTTAAGTCAATTAAACAGGGTTGTCTTTTGTTTTAACAATGCTAAAAACGACTGGCATGATTTTATCTAGGCCACGTGAACACTTGCTGATTATTTTGAAATATCATTTTCATCATCAGAAAAATTGTACAGCACATTTCTTTTGTCAGCATTTTCCACTTCGAGATGGAAAGTCACAAATACTGACGTGTCATGGGTGTTGTATTCAGGTCAGAGAAAGCTGAGCGCACCAACACCTGTGCACGTAGTGTTTCACTAGTAATATCAGTGCTTGTATTTTAACCGAAGAACGGAATTATAAATGTTCATGGTATGAAACAGCATAGGCATAGTCACCTCGAAAATGAGTGGCACCACTGATAAAGATCAGTAAAAAAGGGTAAACACTAAAAGACTCCAAAGGCAAATAAACATTTTGGAATTGATACTATGGACCAACAGCTCTTAATCCAGTTCTTTCAACGCTTCAGCTATTCTTTTTAAAAACCTTCACCAGATCTATGCCTCCACACAATCACAGAGCTCTAGATTTCCTTGGACGTCACGGCTTGGTGTTTGCTCCCATCATTTCAATTTAGAACAGATTAACTCAAGTTCTAGAGACATCTCAAGGATGATCACAGGAAACAGGAAGCACCCCAATTTGGGGTCTCATTGCAAAGCAATACTTACGCAAAGGAATACTTATGTACGAGATACTTATTTATACTGTAAAAAATGTTTTTGCTTTCTCATTATGGGTTATTGTGTGTAGATTGTGGGCATTTAATCATTTATTAATTCAGTCTAAATAGACATTTGAATGCTTTCCAAAGACCCTGTACAGAAGGGGGAAAAAACATTGTAAAATATGGTGGTTGATCTTTGTCTTTATGGGTGAGTTTTGGCCAAAAAACTGTTGTCTCTCTCCCAGACCTGGATCAGGGCATCAGTGAGCTCCAGGACAGTCTGTGGCGCTACTTGGCGTTGTCGGATGCACAGATACATAACCTCCCAGATGTTCTCAATTGGATTCAGGTCTGGGGAATGTGAGGGCCAGTCAATGGCATCAATGCCTTCGTCTCCCATGAACTGCCTAGACACTCTAGCCACATGAGGTCGGGCATTGTCCTGCACCAGGAGGAACCAAGTCTGATGATGGTTCTGAGGATTTCATCCTGGTACCTAACAGCAGTCAGGGTATCATTGGCTAGCACATGGAGGTCTGTGCGACCCTCCAAGGATGCCTCCCCAAACCATCACTGACCCACTGCCAAACCGGTCATGCTGGATGATGTTGCAGGCAGCATAAGCATAATTCACCACAGCGTCTCCAGACCCTTTCACATCTGTCACATGCTCAGTGTGAACCTGCTCTCATCTACGGAGAACAGGGCGCCAATGGTGGACATGCCAACTTTGGTGTTCTCTGGCGAAAGCCAATCGAGCTGCACAATGCTGGGCTGTGAGCACTGGTCCCACTAGAGGATGTTGGGCTCTCATGGAGTCTGTTTCAGACAGTTTGGTCAAAGACATGCACACCAGTAGCCTGCTGGAGATCCTTTTGTAGGGCTCTGGCAGTACATCTCCATGCTCTTGAGACTGTACTGGGAGACACAGCAAACCTTGTGACAGCACATGTGAATGTGTCATCATGGAGGAGCCGGATTACCTGTGCAACCTGAATGGGCTGCAGGTACCGCCTTATGCTACCAGTAGTGACAAGGACACTAGAGAAGGATAAGGAGAGCGCAAGTGTCTGTAGCCACGACCTGCAAAACCATTCAATTTCTGGGGGTTGTCTTGCAGTTGCCTCTCCAGTGCACCTGTTGTCACTTTAATTTGCACCAAACAAGGTGACATTGATTCACAATCGCTTATGCTTCCTAACTGGAAAGAATGACATTTATTTGACTTGATGTTATACTGGTTAAGTATGTGTATAGTAGTACACAGTACTTGTGATTGCATTTTTAATTTGTTTTTGCAAACAGAAAGACAAATAAAAAAGTATGATAAAGCTATAAGAAATGTGTAAATATACATGTGTGAAAATACAACTACATTTTTATTACTGGCATTTGAAACAAGCATCAAGTCAGTATACATTTGGGAGTAGGCTGTTACTTTGTACAACCTGTTTTGTGCCTGTTCTCTCTGGAAATTAGCGCTTGTTCATTGGTGAAAACTGAGCATATCGGTAGCTGGAATTTTAACACCAAACTGTATAACGGGTGAGATCATCTAGAAATACTATGTATATAGAAATTTTCCCATTCCGGAGCCCATATACTTTCCGAACATGAGATTTGGGGTTGTCATGTTTTGAGAGAATCAACTCTGTATTCTTACATAAATACATAGAGTTCCCTTTAATTGTTTTGAGCATTGTATTGGGGGGGGAATTTGGACTGATTCCTTTGAATTACAATACAGGTCATTGCTTTAGTTTCTATTTTAGTCTTTTTCAAATAATCTGCCAATAATTTTTAATGACAACTCTTAAAATAGTGGCCAACATTAAGTGAATTGTAAAACAATCTCATATTATACAATAAAGCAGTGTTTACTAACAAGCCTTACTGTAAACCTTTCAGATGTAGAGTTTAGTGTAGGACGGCACCAGCACAGTGTGGAAATCCCAGGGTAGGATCCCGATGACTCAGTATTCTACCATGCACATTAAGCATACAGGGCAAACACTGTATTACTGAAGTGAAAAGTACAGCAGAATATAAATGTCATAACAGCAAACAAAAAGATATTGCAGAGGTATCGTATAGTCTGTCAGATATGGTTGGCTGTGTGCCCATACTAATAGAAAATAAGAAAACATTCTATCAGTATAGCATACTGATTTATAGTAACTTACTCTAAACACACAAAATAAGAGATTATTGGCAGATAAGTTATAATTTTTCCCTTTGATATTTCAGGGTTTATATGAACACCAAATGGTTCTTATTTACAAGAGTTATTTCAACAGAAACCAAATCAATTGTCTGGTTAAAGTGCTAGCTTGGAAAACAAAGTAAGAATAACAACAATAATATTAATAATAATAATAATGATTATAAAGGTTTGTGGAGAGTGTCCTCTTGGGACTAAAGAAAGTAGTGAGGGATGGAATGGAGAGCAGGTTTTTCTGATACGGCCAGAACTAGTGTCTCCAAATATGACATCACTGATGTTTGCAATTCTCCTTTTTCTCTTTGGATTTGCCATGTCCTGATTTTTCACTCTGCCTCTTAGTGGGTGGGACAAATGTGGGCTCTTCCATAGACTCATGTAAGCCTGAGTGGGGGGCTGGATGAGACTGACTGGAGGATAAGCCTATGAAGAAAAACAACAAGAGAAGGTCTTTTAACGAACTGTACTCTATATGACATATATGACAGGTATCACATTATTCCTACCAGGGATAGTTGGTCCCGCTCCGACACTCTCCTTGCCTCGCCTCCTCGCCTTGAATGTTGGGTCCAGTTCCTCTGCAATGTTTCTATGGGGCTGCTGTGATCTGTGTAGATATTTGTGGTAGTTGGTTGAAATACAGAACTTAAGACCATAAACAATCTTAAGACCTGAGCAATGCTAGCCAATGGACATCACCCATGGGGGTTCCCAACCACTCATCAGCTAGCAGCACAGGCAAGGCGTGACAGTGAGTGTAATCCTGGGGCCACAGAAGAGCACCTTTGATGGCTAAGCCACCTGGAGGCCACCAAAAGTCCCATACTTACCAAATGACAATCAGTCAGACTGGAATTTCCCAGAATTCTAGAACAGAGGAATGACTTACGGTGTTGAAGAGGTGGGGCTTAGGTCCTGGTAGTCTGGAAAGCACTCTTCAGTAGGTGACTGAAGGCCTTCAGAGTCCAGTCTCTCTCGCTGGAGAGAGACACGAGAAAGAACAATCAACTACAGGAACAATTACATTGGCTATAGTGAGACTACACCCCCTGAAGTTGCTAGACCGATCCAACAACAGTTCCACCACGTTTTGACTCAGGGGGACTTATTCAATTTTGATAATTCAGTTTTGCTTTTTAATCTATACATTTGATCTAATCTATAGTATGCGGTTTATTTAAGTGGAAACCCCCTAATTAAAATGAATGAAACCGAGGCACTGACAAAATGTGTGAATTCAGGAGGGTGTAGACTTTCAACAGGCAATGTACCTCAGTTACTTTGAGATATAATGTCACAATTAACATTTCACAGTATGTAGGCAATGGCTCACTAAACTAGAAGGCTCTACCGGTCTCTCTCTGGCAGTTCTCCTGTCGTAGGGGTCAGCCAAATCCTTGTCCCGCCATGACCCTGGACAATCAAGGTCACATGACCGGCGTTTTGACTTCATTTCCTGTTTCTGCATGAAGCGGGCTATTTCCTGCCAGAGGACAGAGTGACCAAGAAGGGTCATTAGCCTCGTCATGAAACGTAGCCATTGAGGTCTGCATTGGCAGTAGGGTTATGCCTATGACTTGTGCTAACAAAAAGAAAATGACATTAACTGGGATTACACATCTAGTTAGAGGTTAATTTAGTGTAACACTCCCAAATTCATAGCCACATTTTGGTTGGTGTTGAGACAGACCAGCTCTGTAGCTTACCTCATCCTGTGCCACTTGTGCGACTCTGAAGTCTCCCTCTGTGTAGGTGTCATGTAATGGAGAGGGGCAGGCTGGAGAGCCCTGCAACAATGAACCAGTGGGGAGAGACGTTAAGACCAGTAAAACAATAGGATGTGAACTGGCAAAACAGCCAATACATACCCTCCTCAGCAACCTGTCCTCCTCCTCCTCCTGCAACCTCCTGGCTAACTCCTCATCCAGCAGAACCTGCTGGAGCGCTCCCAGGTTCAGACACGCCCCCTCTTCTGGTTGGGGAGCGGCTTCTGTAGGAAGGTTACCAAAAAGTAAACTCTCACTAAGCGTTTGTCACATAACCTTTCAGATCAGTGTTTCCCAAACTATGTTGGGTTGCCTGATTTGAAAATGTGTATCACACACACATCAAAACATTATGACCACCTGCCAAATATGCCGTTGGTCCTCTGCGTGCCAACAAAACAGTGCCGACCCTCCGAGGCATGGACCCCTGATGGTGTCCTGTGGTATCTGGTACCAACCATTAGCAGCAGACATTGCCCTGAAGGGGTGTACCTGGTCTGCAACAATGTTTAGGTATGTGGCACGTGTACAAATTTGACGTCCGCCTGGATGCCTGAATCCAGGGGTTCCACGCAGAACATCGCCCAGAGCATCACAACCCCTCCACCGGCTGGTCGTCTTGGTGTCTTCACTTCCCCAGGTAAACGCTGCACACATTCAGCCGTCCACGTCATGTAAAAGGAAACGGGTCTCATCAGACCAGGCAACCTTCTTCCACTGCTCCAAGGTCCAGTTATGACGCTCGTGCCAATTGTTGGTGCTCTCAACGATGGTACAGGGGTCATCGTGAACACTGACCGGTCTGCGGCTACGCTGCCCTATACACAGCAGGGTGCAATGCATTGTGTGTTGTGACACATTACTCCTGTAACCATCATTAATATTTTCTGTGCCACAGTAGACCTTCTGTCGGTTCGGACCAGAGGGATAGCCCTCGTTGCCCTCATGCATCGATGAGCCTTGGGCGCTCAACACCATGTTGCCGGTTTGTCCCTCCTCAGACCACTGTCAGTAGGTAATCACCACTGCTGACCGGGAGGACCCCACAAGCCTTACCATTTCAGAGATGCTCTGACCCAGTCGTCCGGCCATAGAAATGTGGCCCTTGTCTAAGTCGCTCAGGTCTTTACTCCTGCCCATTTCTCCTGCATCCAACTCATTGACTACGTGAACTGATTGTCCACTTACCATCTAATTTACCCAGTCCTTGACATGTGCCCTTGTTAGGAGATGATCAGTGTAATTCTCTTCACCTGTGAGTGTTCATAATGTTTTGTCTCATCAATGTGTTGCACACACGCACACACGCGCACGCGCACACGCACACAAATATTAGAATACATGAAAGACCAGGTACTAAACCTGACTGGCAGAAAGAAACATCATACAAAATTTGTTGTATGATCTTTTACTTCCACTACCTTTTGATGCATTCCATTCTTGTCATATCATAGTTCTCTCAGATTGGGCCAAAAATTTTTGGTTTGGATAAAGGGTGTAATGAAAGAAATCCTAGAATTAAGGGTCTAAGGAATAACAGACCTAGTGAACAGGAAAACAGACATGTGATTAGAAGAAACATGCTGCCAATAATACAGCAGGGAGACAGACGAGACATCAGGAAGATGATCCATAACCATCTCTTGGATCATTTCAGAGGAAAGAGATGACAAATAAGATCCAATAAAAAAGACCAGCTATTCTCAAAAGAAAGGAGAATGAAGATACTTTTCAGACCATCAAAATCACTCACAATACCACAGATGAAATGGTACATTTCTGAGAAAATATTGTGTTCAAACCTTAAACACAATAAACCTAATCCTGACAACATATTTGATTGAGGTAGGATGTAAAGATGAGAGGTTCTTAGGGAAGTGGTGGGTGGATGACATTAGCCAGCTGCCCTGCAGTTCTGCGCCTGTGTTCAGGGTGCTGAGCTACATGCAGACAGCAGCTCTGGGTGTTACCTGCTCTGGGGGTGTGCCTGGATCTGGCCCTGATGGAGGGCTCTCTGCTACAGAAGCTCTGGCTCCGCTGGGGGACTCTCCGTGGGGGCGGGGATCTCTCCTCCCTCCCCTCCCTATCCTCCTCCTCGGAGCTCCTCTGCTCCTCCTGCTGCTGCTTACGCCCACGCCTGCGTTCACTCGCGCTCCTCGTCACCCTGCTCTGACTAGCATGGTACCGGTCGCTCCTGCTTCCCTCCCTTTCCCGGAGCCCAACGGAGCGGAGGCTGTACCCAGGCTCACCCCTACCTCTCCCCCTCCTGTGGTCAACATCCTGCCCATTCTCAGCAGCCTCCTCTATGGACAGGTTCTCCTGGATTTGTTGTCCCTCTCCCCTGTAGCCGCCGCCACTGTACGCTTGGCTCAGAGAGGCCCTCCTCCTTTCCCCGACATCTCCATGGTAACTGCGCCTGGTAGAGACAGCCCTCTGAAAAGCCCTCTGATGTTGAGCGTCTCTGTGGTCGATGGCGTCCCCCCCCGGGCTACGCGGCTGGCCGTCTTTAAGCTCGCCTTTCCACCCCTGTGACAACAAACCCCCATAGAAGATCTGCCTCACAGACATGCCCCTCCCTTTCAAGTCCCGGGCAATCAGCTGCCACACATTCACAGCCTGCCTGCGGTCGCCATGGTAACTATGACAGCGCCTGCCGGTGTCGTCCTGGAAGCGGACTTGTTTGGTGTCACTGGGCTCTCTGTAGGTCCAGCTCCTCCTGACCTGGTCCCTTTCCTGCAGCCCTGTGGCTGAGTCACCAGTTCCGCTGCTGTATCGCCGTTCTCTGCCCTGCTCTGACCTGAGGCCCCGGTCACTTCCCCGGACATCCTCCGTCTCCACCCTGGCATTCCTGGCCCAGATCTCATTCCTGTTCTCCTGAACGCCCCGACCGCTGTCCTGCCGACTCCAGTGCCTTTCGTCCTTCTCCCCTCTGATCCCCACCCCAAGCCGGTGGTGCTCCTCTCTGAAGCTTATGTGACTGCTGAGGCTCCTGTAGCTCCTACCCTGTGGCTGGTGCGCCGGTGCCATGCTAAGCCGTGCACTGGGGGCCATGCTGAACCCTTCCGCCGGTCTGGAAGGCCAGCACAGGGGGGGGTGTTCAAGGAAAACCGTGTCTGTGTCTTCATCGCTCAAAGCGTCAGATGGAGGACACAGGAGGTCATTTCTCAGTCTAGGCGGAGCAGAATGTCTATTTTGTGATGACAGACTTCTGTTATTCTGGCCCGCTGTCCTGTGGGTCCCTGACAGAGGTTCAGCAGTAGAGTCTGACTGTGAATGTGTGTTAGAGGTGAAATATTGCCACCTGCTGGTAGCAGGCAGATGTTGCAGCCCTTCTCTGAGGCGGGGGCTGAGAACAGGCTGGCGTGGGCATGGCGTGGGCGAGGAAGGGATGCTGGCACTGTCTTTAATGAAGCCAAACATGCAAACAAAAAAGCAGGTGAGTGTGGGTGTTAGTGACATACAGTATTAGGCAGGTGAAGTGAACGGGGCATTGTGAGAGGGACCATTCTATGTTGGGTTAAATGACATCATCTCATTTGGCTCCAGCCTTGTTATTTGCATGTAATTGCATAAGCTTTGAGTGCAAACACAGATACAAGCATAGAAGACCAAACCCAGTCTATCCAGTGCCGTGGTCCATGTTATTCACAACACGGCTAGCTGAGTGATTGCGGTTGATAACAGTCAAGTGGACGCAGATGGGAACGTCAGGCAGGGAAAAAGGACACGCATGCAGAGCAAAGCAGTGTTAGATTAGAGCCCAGCTCCCAAAGATGGCTTTCTATAATTTACCCACACAGTGTTCATGATCAGCAAGGTCAAACTACACCTCTACAACGATCCAGGAGATCCACTCGGAATCATTTGAATTCAGGCTTGAGTTCAGGCACCAAGGTTTGATTTCATGGCATGTGACATTACGATCAAAAAGATGTTGAACATTAAGTCCCACAACCATTGAGAAGGACCACGTAAAAATCAAAAAGGACAAGCACCTAGCTAGGCTGATTACAGCGAATCAACCGACAAACAGTCTAGCTTAAACACAAAAACCGAAAGGAGAACATTTTAATTCTCAGAGTAAAGGTCAGAAAAGATTTGAACATCAAGTTTCATGGTTCATGTCAGCACCGCAATTAAATAGATTAATACAACCCAATGAACATTACTGTACCAGCACTGATGCTCTCCTGAACACTGCTCCTCAGTCTCACCCTCTCCTTCTCCTCTTCCTGGATGCGTTTAGCTATTTCCTATGAAAACAAGGTTAGGTCTATTATTGTTTTCCATGGAAACAGAGCAGTAACAATAAACTCATCAGCAAATAGAAATACAGCCCCTTTGACAGGAAATGAATGGATGTTTTCAGCCAGTATCAAATAACTGAAAGTCAATTAGATTTCAGGTCAACTCAAAGCTCAGAACCAAAATCTTTTTTAAACATTTGTTATATGGGCTTCACACACCCAGATGTGTCATTTTGAAGCCCAGAACCTGACTCAGGGCTTGTTATTGTTTAATGCTTAACACAGACACACATATACAGTTCCAGTCAAAAGTCTGGACAAACCTACTCATTCAAGGGAAATCCTTTAGAAAAATAGTGAAGACCTCAAAATTATAAAATAACACATGGAGTCATATGCAATAATGAAACTGCCTCTTTTGTGGTTCCAACTGCTGTGGGTTTGAGAGACACAGATGATCCCTGCATTTCTGTTTCCCACTGTAACCCATGCAGGAGTAGGTGTGGTGGTGCTTTGCTAGTTACACTGTGATTTATTTAGAATTCCAGGCACACTCAACAAGCATAGCTACCACAGCATTCTGCAGCGATACACCACCCCATCTGATTTGTGCTTCGTGGGACTACACACACACACACACACACACACACACACACACACACACACACACACACACGTTCTTCAACATGACATTGACCCAAAACACACCTCCAGGCTGTGTAAGGGCTATTTGACCCAGAAGGAGAGTAATGGCGCGTAGCATCAGATAACGTGGCCTCCACAATCTCCTGACCTCAACTCATTTGGGGATGGTTTGGGATTAGTTGGAACGCAGAATGAAGGAAAAGCAGCAACTGCTTAGCATATGTGGAACACACACACACGGCCCAAAATATCCATCTCGGCTTGTGCCAATGTGTAGGCAAATGCTGGCATCAATCATCATTCAGATAACTGTTGAAAGACCACTGAAAGACCATCTGTACAGCACAGATTAGGACCACAAGGTGTCAGTATCACGTTGCCAATCTGAGAAAAACAAGTGGAAATGCCAAAGTGTTATCCTCCACAACAAGAACAGTCAGAAATCAGCCAGATCTCAACAGAGAATCGTCAAAGAAACCTTAAAGTAATTACTGGTAGGTAATGGAAAGCATCAATCCACAATAACATTTGTTACATGCTTATCGGCAGTGTGTGACTTAAAATAAGTGCAATTTGTCAGTTCCTGCACATTAGACTATGTTCATGAAAATGTATGTTTTAACAAGGCTTGCCTAAAAAAGGAATTGGAACGCAGGTTGCCTAAAATTAGAAGTACCGGGATGCCGTTCTGGCTAGTTACGGCCCAAGTAAAGCAATGTTTAGCGGTGTGACATGGCCTAGTATTACCTACACTGTTTCGCGTTGTGTGTGACATGACATAGTACTACCTACACTATTAAGTGTTATGTGTGACATGACATAGTACTACCTACACCAGTGTTTCCCAATCCTGGTCCTCCTTTGTTTTTGCCCAAGCACTCACACACCTGTTTTAAATGTTGCACTACCCCATACACACTTGTGTGACATAATCAACCTATCATCAGGTCTTTAATTTGAATCAGGTGTGTGAGTGCTTGGGCAAAAACAAAAACATGCACCCCTTTGGGTCCCGAGGATCAGGATTGGGAAACACTGACCTACACTGATCAGTGGTATGTGTGACATGACATAGTACTACCTACACCGTTCAGTGGTATGTGTGACATGACATAGTACTACCTACACCGTTCAGTGGTATGTGTGACATGACATAGTACTACCTACACTGTTTGTTGGTCTTAGAGTTTTAATATGGATATGATGGTCCATTACTGAGACCTTTTATCAAAGAAAACTATAAATAACCTAACCTTGTTCTGTGGAAATAACACAACTAGTATTAAATAGCTTTGCAACATTAGAAACAATACAGGACCTCATGTCACAGACTGATTCTGGGTGGTCTACATAAGAAAGGCATTCCCAGAGGAAGGGTAGCCACACTAGTCGCTTGTCTCCATTATGAGGTCCACAGTCGTCTCCATTATCTGGTAGGTCCACAGTGGCTGCTCAGCACAAAAGACAGCTCTGGGATAGCCTGGCCTCAGAACTCTTTGTGCAGTCTTAACCACTCCAATGGCCATTGTGGAAAGACAGCTAAAACAGATCTGGAACCATGCTAGCTTCAAGGTGGCCTGGTAAATCAGGTTATTTCAGGAAGGTGCTGCCTGGCTGGGCATCTGGACTCTAGCCTGGAAAATGGGCTGAGGCTCAAGCAAGGAGACAGACAGTACTGCTTCACAATCAGTAACACCTTGTTACTGGGAATATCACTCCCACCCTGTCCACATTCTTTGGCTTTGCTATCTTAAGACAGAAAAACATCTACAGTGGGTACTGAAGCCCTATGTGATAAATTACAGCATATTGGGTGTAGTTATGCATAACAGTCTGTGAGGAAGAGTAACTATAGAAAGAAGGGGGAAGGGGGGTATCCTAAATTAGTTTAATTTAGGCAATACATTCCTAAAACACACAAAAGATTTGAGACAATGTGACTGTGCCTCAATGTAAACAAGGTATTACATTTTTATTTTATAATTATCATTTCCAAGCCCCTGACCATCAGCTCTGCCAGCGCCTGCCAGCGCCGGAATCTAGTTGTCTCCCCATGCCATAGAGTATAACCTACTTTAATTCCATTTGTAGATCAGATGGTGAGAGTTAATAATGGCCTCTGGCTTTAGAAACCTCTCTAATGACAAATGCAGTGTTAAAAGTAACCTGTAAGCCTTTTGCTTGGCTAAATCACAGAGCACTTTGCCAACAAAGCATTGCTACCCTCAGCAGACAAACCGCAGCTTGACATGGCAGGTTAGTTTAGGGAGTGCCATGGGGATCTGGCATTTACACTGCCTGCCTTCTGTTCCACTGCCCAATTAAAGACACAGTCAGCAGGGACGCTTACATTTAATCAACAAACTACATCGGCCAATCTTCCAATCTTTGCTTTAAAGTAGGTTTGCTTTTCCTTATATTTAGCAAACACCAATGCTCATGAAAATCATTTATTCATACTAGAGAGCTAGTAAACATATGGAGAAAAAGCTAAGGGTCCAACCTACCGATTCTAGAGAAAGAAAAGACCATGACCTTCATTGTTATGATGTAACCAAGTTAACTGCAAGTTCTGACAATAATAAAGTGAATTAGTCTGTCTTTTGGAGATTATCAATGACCTACACAGTACGATGACTATATGGCACAATGTCATTGGAAACACAAAGTGATCAATATATGAAGTAACTGGACCGTCACGTACGGCAACATCACGGTTCCAACTACTAAACCCTCTCCACCATTCTCCCAGCATGATGAACACACCCACAATCTGCTCTGATTTCATTGGCTCTAAACAAGGATCCTTTATGAGAAATCCTGAGGCAAGGAAGCTTCATTAAAGGGAAACTGAAGGGTAAAGAAAGGAAAATATTTCCATGGTATGCCTGGATGGACTGGTGTGGTCTCCCATTTTCTTTTACCACTTCTCCACACGACCACTTAAACAGTCATTTCTCTAGATTCTCCTTCTATACAGTGAGCGTTACACAGATTTTCAAATAACCAAAATAACCAGATGCTCCTTATACTGGAGCAATAAAGGAATCAATCCCTTCAAGTTACTCCCTGTTCGCTTTACTGGAGACACACACTGTTAAACAGCTCTAGCAGTTACAGGAAAATGCTTGCTGCTTTTTTGAAAAACATAAAACATTTTTTTTTTGGAAAAGTACAGGTGCTGGTTATAAAATTAGAATATCATCAAAAAGTTGATTTATTTCAGTAATTCCATTCAAGAAGTGAAACTTGTATATTATATTCATTCATTACACACAGACTGATATATTTCAAATGTTGATTTCTTTTAATTGTAATGATAACTGCCAACTAATGAAAATCCCAAATTCAGTATCTCAGAAAATTAGAATATTACTTAAGACAAATACAAAAAAAGTATTTTTAGAAATGTTGGCCAACTGAGAAGTATGAACATGAAAAGTATGAGCATGTACAGCACTCAATACTTAGTTGGGGCTCCTTTTGCCTGAATTACTGCAGCAATGCGGCCTGGCATGGAGTCGATCAGTCTGTGGCACTGCTCAGATGTTATGAGAGCCCAGGTTGCTCTGATAGTGGCCTTCAGCTCTTCTGCATTGTTGGGTCTGGTGTATCGCATCTTCCTCTTCACAATACCCCATAGATTTTCTATAGGGTTAAGGTCAGGCGAGTTTGCTGGCCAATTAAGAATAGGGATACCATGGTCCTTAAACCAGGTACTGGTAGTTTGGGCACTGTGTGCAGGTGCCAAGTCCTGTTGGAAAATGAAATCTGCATCTCCATAACGTTGGTCAGCAGCAGGAAGCATGAAGTGCTCTAAAACTTCCTGGTAGATGGCTGCGTTGACCTTGGACCTCAGAAAACACAGTGGAGCAACACCAGCAGATGACATGGCAACCCAAACCATCCCTGACTGTGGAAACTTTACACTGGACTTCAAGCAACGTGGATTCTGTGCCTCTTCTCTCTTCCTCCAGACTCTGGGGCTTTGATTTCCAAAGGAAATGCAAAATGTACTTTAATCAGAGAACATAACTCAGTAGCAGTCCAGTCCTTTTTGTATTTAGCCCAGGCGAGACGCTTCTGACGCTGTGTCTTGTTCAAGAGTGGCTTGACACAAGGAATGCGACAGCTGAAACCCATGTCTTGCATACGTCTGTGCGTGGTGGTTCTTGAAGCAATGACTCCAGTCCACTCTTTGTGAATCTCCCCCACATTTTTGAATGGGTTTTGTTTCACAATCCTCTCCAGGGTGCGGTTATCCCTATTGCTTGTACACTTTTTTCTACCACATCTTTTCCTTCCCTTCGCCTCTCTATTAATGTGCTTGGACACAGAGCTCTGTGAACAGCCAGCCTCTTTAGCTATGACCTTTTGTGCAAGGTGTCAATGGTCGTCTTTTGGACAGCTGTCAAGTCAGCAGTCTTCCCCTTGATTGTGTAGCCTACAGAACTAGACTGAGAGACCATTTAAAGGCCTTTGCAGGTGTTTTGGGTTAATTAGCTGATTAGAGTGTGGCACCAGGTGTCTTCAATATTGAACCTTTTCACAATATTCTAATTTTCTGAGATACTGAATTTGGGGTTTTCATTAGTTGTCAGTTATAATCATCAAAATTAAAAGAAATAAACACTTGAAATATATAAGTCTGTGTGGAATGAATGTATACATGGAATTACTGAAATAAATCAACTTTTTTGTGATATTCTAATTTTATGACCAGCACCTGTAGACAAATCCATGCTTCCCTCATAGATTACAAAGTTCTTGAGATAGTTAGTACATCTATCATGTTTCCTTAAAGGTTACCACAGAGTTAGAGATTAGGAGGAGCATAAACTGAAGACATTTACCAAGGAAAATGCTTAACTTGGAAAGCTGATTATAGCCCAGAGGTTGTCTTTCTACTGACCTATGACCCTGCTCAGAGAGCTGTCTCTCAGCATTCAAATGGAGAAAACCCATCGGGACCTCATTCATTCCACAGCCATGTTATACTGTGTACAGATCCCCTGGGAAACACACTATGATGTTCCATAATGAAAATCCACCTGGACTACTGAACAGCGAGTACATTATCAGTATTGTAGAACAGTGGTTCCCAACCAGGGGTATTTGACACTGGTACTTAAGACCATGGGCTTCCTGGTAATACTTCAAGGGCACACTTGGATGAGGAAAAGTCAGGTGTAGTAACCAAAGTATCGTTGTGGAGAGTTGCAGAGAACCAACATGAACCTCAAGTCTCTCCTCAAAATGAAAACGCCAGGCCACCCACTGCCCACCTGGTCCTCACGCTCCCTTCTCCGAGCCTCCTCGTCTGCACGTCTCTGGAGCTCCTCCTGGATCATTCGGGCGTACTCAGAATCCTGCTCCTCACTAGGCATACAGAGGACAGGATGAAAGCACCCAGGGACTAGTACCCTGTAATGACAGTGTAAAGCACAACGACGGCACACAGGGAACATGGAGAGCATGTGCCGGTCAGACAATCTATTTGAGGAGGTTCATTTCTGCCCTTACAGTCGTCTAGACGCCTGGCTCAGAATGGCTCTGTGTTGAGCGCTCTGTTCCTCCTCCTCATCCTGTAGCCTCTTGGCAATGCGGATGTCATTCTGTACCAGCTGGTTCTTCTGGATGTTGGTGGTATAGTATTGCTCAACTGGAACAGAGGCGAAGAAAGAGTTAAACAAAAGGCCACTCGCTACAGTAACTGGCAAACTACTGATGTTGTACTCACTTTCCTGCTCCTGGAGGTTGTGTGCCAATGCTCCATCCTCCAGGACAGCAAACACATGGCACACTGAGGAAGAGGAACGGAAACGAGTCAAGAGACATCTCTATTATTTAGTTCAAGAGGTCCACACGGATAATGCAGGATTTACTTGAATCTATACTTTGGTTACGTTTCCCGGACGCAGTTTGCTAATGCTAATCTTTTAACATTTCTGGACTTCTCTGGACTTGAATTGTGCCACAAAGGCATTTTAGCATTTCAAATAGGGCAAAGTAAACTT
Source organism: Esox lucius (assembly GCF_011004845.1). NCBI lineage: Eukaryota > Metazoa > Chordata > Actinopteri > Esociformes > Esocidae > Esox > Esox lucius. The sequence goes on along the minus strand of NC_047580.1, from coordinate 24,453,593 downwards.
AACCAAAGCATAGACTCCTCATAGCATGTAGTCATAGCTTTAGAAAGAAATAACCTGTAATCTATTCTGATAATCAAGAGAGAGGTGGCACTACGTTTTTAAGCTAGTGGTGCCTATCCATGTTTTGGCCTCACCTAATGAAAAATGGTTTTGCAAAGTAACACAACAAAGTATGACAGTATTTATCTTACAAAGTTATTATGCTTACAGTACATTTAAAGTGCTCTTGAACATGGTGCAATCGTCCATTATGTTATAGAGTTCTTATAAATGTGTAGCAGCTTGAAATGTGGAACTCAGGGATGTTATTGTTTTAAAGAATCTGTCGAGTGAACACATCAATACAAAGCATGTGTAAGGAACATGGACAATGAAGAGAAAGTCCTGTACGCATTACTGTACATACAGGAGGCCAAAACTGAAGTGAAAATGGAAAACAGCCACTAGTATGGTGTGCAACCAAACATTTGACTGGCTCCAGCTAGAGCTGAAAGAAGACTGTGTATTGGGCAGTTGAGGTTTTTTAGTGTAGCGCTCTCTGAGCAAAACAATACTGACCTATGGCATGATATACTACATGGCCTGTCCCAATAACAAGATGCCAGTGGAAGTGGAACGCAAGTCATTACATCCCCAAAACATAAAAGTAGCTGCGCACACGCACACGCCTTCATACATGTCGTCTATTACTGTGGTGTGACGAAACTGAATGGGTTTCAAGGCTGGAGCCTCGTGGAACCCCAGAGTGTGGAACCGTGCCAGCAACTGCAGTGGAATGCGCACCAGGGCAAAGGTGTGGTTGTTGACCGTGTGCTGGGCCAGGACCCCAGGAGCCCCATCTCAATGCCCCCACTGTCTGTCCTCTACAGCCATACTGAGCAGACCACACGGCCATGAGGCCAGCCTTTTTACACACAAAGCCAAGACAACGAGGCCAGCCTTTTTTTTTACACACAAAGCCAAGTCAACGAGGCCTAGCCTTTTTTACACACAAAGCCAAGACAACGAGGCCAGCCTTTTTTTTTTTACACACAAAGCCAAGACAACGAGACCCAGCCTTTTTTTACACACAAAGCCAAGACAACGAGGCCCAGCCTTTTTTACACACAAAGCCAAGCCAACGAGGCCCAGCCTTTTTTACACACAAAGCCAAGCCAACGAGGCCCAGACTTTTTTACACACACACACCCTCAGGGAAACAGCAACACAGACAGAAGTTCATTAGTATATTGTCAATAAATTAAGAAAATTAAAAATACTTGTTTTAATTGTGACATGTTGTAATGAATGAAAAAGGTAAATGTTCAAACAATCCTTTCAGTCTTTTCTAAACAGCCCATAAGACCATTTACTGCAGGAGTAAGAACCATTAGTGCCAAAGGGATATATCTCTAGTACTTCCTCCCGTGTTTAGGCCCCTGGCTGCCTCTAAAGACCCCTGTGGGTTTGTCTGGCTTATTCTAAGTAGTATAACAGTAACCCAAAAGGGTCAAAATGTATGCCACTGCAAAAAAAAGAAAAATCCCTTTTAAATCACCCTGGAGCTGAAGTAGTAAAGTCAGTCTTGACTAAATAAATTACACATGCTGGCTCAGTACACAAGACAAAGTGTGGCAGCAACTTCACATAACCAGCCTCAATCTTGAGATAGAAAAAAAATTAGGCCAGAGTTAAATTTGACCATCCACTACACATCACTAGGGTAACATCAATGAACTACTGACAGAAGACTGTCATTTACATACAAATACAAAGACACTATACATGGATGAGCCAAAACATTATGACCACCTGCCTAATATGCTGTTGTTCGTCTGTGTGTGGCAAACAAACAGCGCCAACCCGCAGAGAAATGGATTCTACAAAACCCCTGAAGGTGTCCTGTGGTATCTGGCACCAAGATATTAACAGCAGATTCTTCAAGTCCTGTAAGTTGCGAGGCGGAGCCACCAAGGATTGGACTTGTTGGTCCAGCACATCCCACAGATGTGGGGAATTCGGAGGCCAGGGCAACACCTTGAACTCTTCAGGTTTCTCAAACCACTCCCAACAGTGTGTGCACTGTGGCAGGGCACATTATCCTGCTGAAAGGAGACACTGCCTTCAGGGAACACCATTGCCATGAAGGCAGCAATGTTTAGGTGGGTGGGACGTACAATTTTACATCCACACAAATGCCCAGACCCGGGGCTTCCCAGCTCACCATTACCCAGAGCATCACATTCTCTCAGCGGCTTGTCGTCTTCCCACAGTACATCCTGGTGCCATCATTTCCCCAAGTAAACGGCTCAGACGTCCACGGCCGTCCACATGATGTAACAGAAAACAGACTCGTTGGACCAGGCGACCTTCTTCCATTGCTCTGATGTCCAGTTCGCGTGCCCATTGTAGGTGCTTTCGGCGGTGCACAGGGGTCATCATGGGCACTCTGACCGGTCTGCGGCTATGCTGCCCCATATGCAGCAGGGTGTGATGCACTGTGTGTTGGACACATTCCTCCTGTAACCATCATTACAATTTTCTGTGACTCCTGCCACAGTAGACGTTCTTTCAATTCAGACCAGACAGGATAGCCCTCGTTGCCCTAACGCATCGATGAGCCTTGGGCGCCCAACACTGTGTCACTGGTTTGTGGTTTGTCCCTCCTCAGACCACTGTCAGTAGGTAACCACCACTGCTGACCGGGAGGACCCCACAAGCCTTACCATTTCAGAGATGCTCTGACCCAGTCGTCCGGCCATAGAAATGTGGCCCTTGTCTAAGTCGCTCAGGTCTTTACTCCTGCCCATTTCTCCTGCATACTACTCATTGACTACGTGAACTGATTGTCCACTTACCATCTAATCTACCCAGACCTTGACATGTGTTAGGAGATGATCAGTGTAATTCTCTTCAGCGGTCAGTGGTCATATGGTTTTGGCTCATCAGTGTATGCACACACGCACACCCACACACACGCACACCTTTCCTTAACTTTTGTAAAAAGGAAGTGACATCAGTGAAAACTCCCTTCTCATAAAGGGAATGCCTCAGAACCATCTAAATTCCTATTTAAAAACACCTGTGATCATAATCTCATCGCTCAACCCAAAACCACACTAGGCCTCGCCTGTGTAAGCAACCTTCTCAGCATGGACAGGGAGAGACGTTAACGTTAGATGTTAACGATGTCCGTCCGTCCGAGGTCTACAATCTACAGGGGTTCAAATACTCCGCCACAACAAAGACGGACACCGGGTTGATATTTTAATTTGGTCAAACTGGTCTATTTGAGGTCAACAACATGAAAGTATTAACAGTTCAACTATGCCGTAGGCCCAAATGGGACCACTGCCCCAGACCACATGTCTACTCAACACTGTAGATGCCAGTCTGACAAGGTGACTAAGCAGTGTGTGATTGCTAGCTTGTTTCTGCATGCCTCATTTTGGAGTGGACAAGTTCATTTTGTCTGTCCACACAAGATGCAATCAGGATATGCAAGCCAATTTTTTTTTACAAAAAGTAAAACTCAAGTGTGAAGTACCCATTCATTTAGAGACAGGTCAAAACATGCAGAAAACAATCACCGACATCAAGACAGCTTACTTTTACCATCAACTCAGACCTGCAGATAACAACTCAGTCATACAAAGATCTGAGTATCACCAGCATTCAGGGTTTAATCCCAGTGTTAACCTTTGTCCAGTCAGACTGGCCATACATTTAGCTACACCTGTTACATGGGTTAAGAAACTACCGTACAAACTTGATCAGCCAGCTGCCTTCATTTTACCAGTCTGTTCAGAATGTTGAGGACGTAGTAGGATTACGCCCTAATCTGACTGAAGGGTTTTAACCACAAAGGCTCAATATTAATTTCATTATTTTTTACATGTTTCTTTAGGCCTCCACTCATCCACACAAATAATATGGACTGGAAAAACTCAAGGCAAAACACAAGTAAATCATAATGTTAAACAATTAGGAAGAGAACTCACTCAGGTCGTCAAGCAGTGGATGTGGAAGTGACTGGCAGGCAGGTTTGGTTAGGTGTGTCTGCCTTGTGGCCTAACAAACTCGTTTTCTGGAACTCAATCATAGCTTTAAAACTAAGCTCAAATTACATTTCCATGGGCGTGGATGGAACTGACAGAGACCGCAGTTAGTTTGCAAAACTCTGAAACAGATCTTACATACCAGGGTATAGTCCATGGCAAACATGAACAAAAAATACACATTTAGGTCAAGCAGGACACAGAGTGACTGACAAATGCATGGGGGGGGGGGGGGGGGTATGGACTTCACAAAACCCCTACCACCCATGCTATGGAAGAGGATAAACAGAAAAGATTACGCGGAATTGGTACTGGCACATGAAAGAACGGGAAAAGGCGGTTTAAGGATACAGGGGTATGGGATTATCAAATAGAGGAAAATGGCATTCAGTGTTCCAGATGGACCAGGAGGTTAAAAGAGATAGAGGTTGATGAGGGTTTCAGGCAGGAGATGCCTCCTGCTACAGTCCCTCCAGGGGACAAGGCTGTAAAAGGTTACGGATGAAGTGCCACAGCATTTACAACCTCTGGGAAAAAACACCCTCCACTATCATTAATCTTCCCACTGGAGTGTCAATACCCATAAGGACATTCGATGGGGTTTAAAGATGAGCAGAACGCAAATCTGTGGTTGAGATATGAGAAGAGCCTGGTAAAATGCAGTCATATTGCCTTTCTCCCATTCGCCACTTGGCCGGTGGAGGATGCGAAGTGGTTGGCAGACAAAAGAAGTAGAGGAGGGAGAGTAGAAGTGAGAAGGGGCTCTATTCTAGGTCAAATGTTGCCACCAAAACACCCCACCTCTGCTTCTCCTTTCTTTTTTTTTTTTTTTTACAGTCACTTCCAGTTCTGTAAACGTTTTAACAAGAGTTGGGTCCATCTGCCCCTGCGTACCCAGATAATATGCCAGAAATATCAGTAGAATAGAGCTGTCAAAGAACTAAGGGAGTTCTGTGGACTGAGTATCACAGACAGAGAGCGAGCGAGAGCTCAAGTGTAACCATGGAGGTCAGAGGGGGGTTGGGGACTTTCCTTGGGGAGCAACATTCCCCCAGCAAGGCAGGCTATATCAGGAAAGCAGCCAGAGCAGAAGAAAAAACAGGAACAGATAAGGGGGGAGTGAAAACAAAGCTGAGAAGCAAAGTTGACTTGGCTGAAATGTGGGATGGGGAAGGATTATTCCTTCAGGAAAATGTGGCATAAATACAACCCAAAGCCCTATGGTGTTAAATAAATAACTTAACCCTTTGTATTGAACTTTATTAAAACAATGATAACATCCTGATGAATATTTTTTGTGAAAAAACACTGAGGAACAATTAGTGACCAGACATCTTTGAGTACTGCTAATGTTTTAGCGAGCAGCCTAGTTTATAGAGGTCCAATAGCGTACAGTTGGCTTTTGTTTCTCTGCTGCTTGCTGCTTAATAAAGCGTAAAAATGCTGTTTACACACTGCTCCCATTGTCTAGGGAAACAATCAGACGAAATAATTTCAAAATATATTGCTGTCCTACTCATTAGTAAGCCTTTATGCAGAAAACACAATACAAAGCTACCCCAAATAAACCACAACTGAAACATTTAAAAGGTACTCTGCTCCAGACACATTTTGAGCAGTATGCAACATCGACTAGCATTTGAGCCACAATGGAATAGTAAAACATGGTATAGGCAGGCAGAGACACTTGGCTACTGAGTCTTATACTTACCATCCTGGACCCCCGGCAGATGGGACTTATCAATCTCCAGCTCCGTCATGGCTGCAGGAGGCCAGTCACAGCCTCATTTGCCCTCAGGGCTGGCCACTGCAGTCAGGACAGGCAGATAGTGGGATAAGGGAACACAACATAGATATTCGAGTCCAGAATCACAGGAATGTCCAAACTTTCCATAGTAACTTCAAGGCACATCAAACATTGGACTTATATAGTCATCTGTTTAAATTTGCTATGGCTTAATGTTCTTGGACTACTACAGTAGAGTACATTAAGCATACAATAGAAGAAGCACCGACTCGTCTAATTCAATGTTAAACATTTTAAAACTAGGCCTATTTTGAGGTTTATGAACAGAAACTATGATGGTTGGCGGATACAAAAAACATGCTGAAATGTTAAACGTTTTACCAACACGCAGGCTATTACACCGTACAGAACACACGACAGGTAGCCTACTGAACAATTTGTATATATTTTGAGAAACCTGCACCTAAATGTAAATACTTTCTATAGCAGTTAGGAAACTCCATTTCAAAGGCACAGAAAAAAATATATACAATTACACTTTTCATACGAAAATGTGGCAAAACTGACAACATGATCCCTCTTCTTCATATACAGTATAAAGATGAAGAATGGTTAATAATGTTAGGCTAGATGTGTCTATCGCGTTCAATCAGATGCTAAAAACTCGCCCAACTTAAACAAACCACCTTCTGCAGTTAAGTTAACCTACCTGCATCCGAGGCACACGCTCCTAAACCCCGTGTGTAGTCTTAGCACAAACAAAACCGAATTCAACAAGTAGGCTACTAACTTTTAAATAGCGTCGACACTATCTGTTACCCGAAACTTTCTCCGGTGTAAAGCGTATTTCTGCCCTCTCTATTCACATCGGACCCAACTATCTTTGTAGTTCATCAATAAAACAAAGCCGTCACACCAGACATTTTATGGGAAGCCTGCGCGGACAAACTTAGCTCACTCTGTTTGGAACTGAACAATAATGGCAGGCTTGGCAGCACCAATCTACTCAGCGTATAGACGCTCATGATCCCGTTTAAAGCACTTGTTGTACACGTATTATCAAGAACCAGGCACTGCAATTTATTGATAGTTTTATAATAACATTTTATAAATATGTAAGTACTACCTCAAAAACAAAATATGCTGAGTAAATATATAATTACACTTCTCAATAACTATCAAAACGTTATAAATGCCTATAGGTCAGTGCTTGACTTGGGATAAAATAAGTGCAGGAATTGACATATCGCACGTTAGACCATGTTCATCAAAATGTTGGCTATGTATGTGTTTATAACGCTTGCCTAAAAAGGAAGTTGAATCTCAATCGCATACTATGTCCGATCACAATATCCGCCCTCGCGCCCTTGTGCCCCTCAATTGCGCGTTCTCGCTAAGGGGTGTAAGAGCGTAGGCAGTCCCAATTCTGAGTGTTGTTATCCAAGGAGTGATCATCAGTGCCCTCTTGGGCACTTTATGCACTCCTTCCGCAAGTGTAGGTCAGACCTGACTTTGCTATAGGCTGTTACCCAGAATCCCTGTAGTGTCGTGACGTTTCGAACAGCTAACCAATGGGGAAGCAAAACGTTTGTTTTGGCTCAGGTTAATTTACCTGTTTTTCAGACATCAGCATCTATGTTTGGATCCGGTGTAGAGTTCTTATAAGTTTTAGCAGGAGTACTGCGAACACCGCAACTATCGTCAGCGCCATTGACAGCTTCGGGCCCTTGCTCGCTTATCCCGCTAGTGCACTTTTAACAAGTGTGCACCTCGCGGAAGACCTTAGGGCGTAGTGTGGATATACTACTTAGTATATAGTAAGCTAGTATACCAGTTTTGGGACTGATTGGGATACACTCAAAATTGCGTCTCAACATTAGATCATTTTGTCGCGCATTAACATTCGCCAAATTTGAATATTTTAGCTTACTAGACAGCAGTAAGCATTGTGTCTGGTCAATGCATCTTCTGAAGTTTACTTCCGCCACAAATAGCATCTACGAACCGGCTTTTGCAAGATGACCGTTTAATAGCTTACAAGCCAGTAATACTAGTATCTTACTGCTTGGAATAGTCATAAGAATTGAGCCCATGCTAGCGAGACTGAAGACGGAATTCTACACTACCAAAGCTATTTCATGGCACAACAACGTTCGTTTTTCATACATGAATGACATTGATGCAATAACTACATTCGACAATAACTGACTTTAGTAAGATTAGTATGTCCCAAACCATAGTATGCAGAAAATAGTATGCCAAATGTTCCCGGAGGGTCTACTATTTCTGGTGTGCATTCATGCATGCTTTTTGGGGTACAGGTGCATCTAAAAAAAATTGAATATTGTGGAAAACTTTTTTTTCAGATTAAAAACAGACAACTTAAAATATTCTACATTCATTACACAAAGTGAAACACTTCAAACCTTTGTTTCAATCTTGGTTATTACTGTTTACAGCTCATGGAAATCAAAAATCCAGTACCTCAAAATATTGTTAGAAATAGAAATGTTGACGTGAGAAGAGCTCAAATCAGCTAATAGGCTCTGTGCACAAGCGTATGGACGAACTTCCGCTTTAGCCAGATGTCGGCATATCAGTTTCCGGTTTACTTAAGGCGATCACCCGCGTCGCCCAAAATTTCAGTTTTTAGTAGATGTCTCCAAGACCTGGCTAAAATAAGCATTAGTGATGTCCATCGAATGGTTGATGCCTGGTCCCCTGCTCCAACAAGCAAGCGGAACAAGGGATTCAAACTCTACGTTTCGAGTTATCTGCACAACTACGAGGGTAAGTAGTTTACTGTGGTATGCCTGCCGGCTATCGGCTAAGCTAGTTAGCGATGTGTTCCTTTTTAGTGTAGTATTAGGCAGGACAATAGAACGCATAAAAATTCACCCTAGCCTCAAAAACAGCAAAAGAACGCTGGCTGAGCTGGAACGCTAGCGCGTCCCCATAGCAAGTGAATTGAAACAAACTTTCGTTCAGCCTCTTCTAACCTTAAAATTCCATAGCTATAAGAAAGCACCAAAACAGGTCTCCTCTTTTATTTTACTACTGTAACCTCATTTCACAACGAAACTGAAAAATAACAACTGGCTTAGGAAGTAAACATCTGGTCCTATATGGTATTTATTGCACTTAAAACTGCGTTACGTGGAAGTATATAATAAATCGCCTTTTCTGACTATATCTAGTCTAGCGTTTGAAGTCATTGAATGGCGCAAGCCATATTTTATTAAAAAGAGGACATTCTCCTGATTAAAATGATGCCCCACTTGTACCTTGAAACTTAAATGAGTCACATACATTATATTTATTTTTTTTCCTGTACAACAGGAAACTAATTTTGTTGTGAGTTTAGGTGTTTACTTATGCGGATGAGTATTAGTAAGTAAACTGGAAACTGCAATGCCGACTTCTAGACAAAAGCGGAAGTTCCTCACTACGCTGGTGCACAGAGCCTATTAATTTTAAACACCTGCAAAGTTTTCCTAAGTATGTTAATTTATGCACTCAATACTTGGTTGGGGCTCCTTTTGCATAAATTACTGCATCACTGTGGCGTGGCATGGAGGCAATCAGCCTGTGGCACTGCTGAGCTGTTATGGAAGCCCAGATTGCTTTGATAGCGGCCTTCAGCTTGTCTGAGTTGTTGGGCCTGGTGTACCTCATTTTCCTCCAGATGGAAGCATGAAGTGTTCTAAAATCTCCTGGTAGACGGCTGCATTGACTCTGGACTTGATAAAAAACAGTGGACCAACACCAGAAAGATGACACGGCACCCCAAATAATCACTGACTGTGGAAACTTCACACTGGACTTCAAGCAACATGTATTCTGTGCCTCTCCACTCTTCCTCAGACTCTGGGACCGTGATTTCCAAATGAAATGTAAAATGTACTTTCATCTGAAGAGAGGACTGACCACTGAGCAACGGTCCTGTTCTTTTTCTCTTTTGCCCGGGTAAGACGCTTCTAACGTTGTCTCTGGTTCAGGAGTGGCTTGACACTAGGAATGCGACACTTGTAGCCCATTTCCTGGACCCATCTGTGCGTGGTGGCTCTTGATGCACTGACTCCAGCCTCAGTCCACACCTTGTGAAGCTCCCCCAAATTCTTGAATCGGCTTTACTTGACAATCCTCTCAAGGCTGCGGTCATTCCTGTTGCTTGTGCACCTTTTCCTACCACACTTTTCCCTTCCAGTCAACTTTCCAAGAATATGCTTTGATACAGCACTCTGCGAACAGCCAGCCCTTTCAGCAATGACCTTCTGTGGCTTACCCTCTTTGTGGAGGGTGTCAGTGAGTGTCTTCTGGACAACTGTCAAGTCAGCAGTCTTCCCCATGATTGTGGTTGTGTGTACTGAAGGCTCAGGGAGTTAATTAGCTGTTTAGAGCTCTTTTCAGGTCGACATTTCTGTGTTGTGAATTTTTTATTCACAGAGATACTTGATTTTTGGTTTCCATTACCTGTAAGCCTTAATCATCTAGACTAAACCAAAAAGGGCTTGAAATGTTTCACTTTGTTTAATTAATCTAGCTAATATGAAGGTGTCACTTTTTTTATTTGAATTACGGAAAATAATTAACTTCTCTATGATATTCTAATTTTGTTTAGATGCATCTGTAGACCACAACCCCTAGCGTGATAAAACAGGAGGGATCAATGATTCTCTCGTCTTTTCATTTGACGATAAAGTCAGTTATTGTCACCTTAATGCATCAATGTCACTCACGTACGAATGAAAAACAAACGTTGTTGTGCTATGAAATTAAATAGCTTTGGCAGTGTAAAGTTCGTCTTCAGTCTCGCTAGCATGGGCTCAATTCTTCGGACTATTACAAGCAGTAAGATACTGGTATTACTGGCTTGTAAGCTGTTAAAACGGCCAGTGGCAAAAGCTAGTGCATAGATGAAGTAAACTTCATAAGGTACGTTAACCTGTTAAACACAACTCTTACTGCTGTCTAGTTAGCCTAAAATTAAAACTTGGCGTGAAGTTAATGCGCAACAAAATTATCTAATGTTGAGATGCAATTATGACGAGGTAATGTGTCCCAAATGGTCCCAAAACTGGCATACTAGCTTACTATATAATAGTAGGTACTTAGCCATCATCCGTGAGGTACATACTTGCAGTAGGCCTATTGGGACATATTAATCTTCTCCCATGCTAATCTGGCCTACTATATATTATGCAAGTATGCGATTTGAGATTCAGTCAACTTGTCCTTCAGCAGTGTATAATTAAATACCCAAACAATTAATTTGTGGCTCAACAAAACATATGTTATATTCTAGATTTATCTGATTCCAGCCTAATTAACATTTGTAATTTCACAGGAAATGGACCAGGAGATTCAGGTTAAAACACTAAAAATATAGAAAATTTACTTTGTGTAAACTATACCTTTTATTAGTACTTTGAAATACATTTAAGCTAACCTATCAGTTAATGTCACAAATAATACTTTGCATTCTCACAAGATAGAAATTGCAGATATTTAGAGAATACAGACAGTTCAGGCTGGAGGGCAGTACCGTGAGGAAGGTGCTGGGTATTAATTAGCCAATGATATCAACGTGAATTAATATTGCTAATGAGCTAAAAATAACATCTAAGTTGGGTGTCTGGAAAGTGTCTACTGAAGATTTACAAGCCACCCTTGCTGTTTGCCAGGCGGGTTTTCATCTCTGCGATGTCCTCTGTCCAATGCCATTCGGAGGAAGGGTCACTGGCTTACTCTTGTTACCTGTTGCCGTCCTTGTGCAATGGCAGTGAACTCTGTGGGTGATACTCTGCCCTCTTTCAGGGTGGTTGCGGTTGGTTGGTGTTCCTTTGGTCAGATGCTTGGCAAAATGGGTGGAGTTACTTCCTGCCTGATGGGCCCTGTCTGGGGTTACCTTCAGATAGGAGCACAGTGTCACAAGGTTTTATGTTTATTAGTGTGTGAGGAGAGTAGGGTCAGATCCCTTGTGAATCCAATGAATGTGCTCTCTAACTTTCCTTGTGTTCTCACTTAGGAGGACATTAGCTCTTGGACCCCACCCCAAGACTACCTGGCCCCAATACCTCGTAGCTGTCCCTGTCCAAAGTCCTGGTTGTGTTACAGATCAGGTTGCTGCCTGACGATTCTGGCTGTCACTGCTCTCAGCCCACCAGATTGCAGCTGACTTGGATTCTGTTAATTGACTTTGGATGAAGCCCACATGCATTTATTAATTATTGTACTCTTATCATCTTCACCCGGCACAGCCAGAAGAGGACTGGCCACCCCTCAGAGTCTGGTTCCTCTCTAGGTTTCCTCCTAAGTTCCGACCTGGCTATGGAGTTTTTCCTAGTCAATGTGCATCAAATCAGTTGTTGCCTGCTCTTTGGGGTTTCAGTCAAATCAACTGTTGATGTAAAATGGTCTTTGTAAAAGAAATCTGATTGATTGAACTAACTAGTTTCTGTCAGTGGAAAGTGGAAGGTAACTGTAAATGGATTTCCTTTTGACAGAGTACTCAGTGACACAGGCAAATACACATGTTCTTCTGAGTCTGTGGTTACAGAAAGCTGAGGCATGAGTAAAAGCTCCTTATTCTGGAAACTTCTTACTTTTTTGCCATTCAGTTATATTAGTTTGCTCCGATCTGTTGTGTTAGAGACGAAAGGGTGCTGCCTCTCTTTGATCCTAGGTACTGCAGTTACTCTTTTCTTTCATTTGTCATTTTGAAACACCTCTTGCTGGGAATTGTTCATGAACCAAAATAAACCCTATTGTTATAATTCTATAGTTGTTTCTGACTCTGAATGTTCATGGTAAATAACCTTACTACTATTATATCTAAACTGTATAATCGGAGAAAAGCACATAAAATGTATTTAAAATCAAAAGATGAATGACCTGGATGCAGTAAGGACATCAATCTGAGAAACAACTTCATCCAAAAGCTTGGAAAAGTTTATGACCTTCACACATGGGTGGCATGAAGAAAATCTATCATAGATAAAATGATCAGCTGAAGATTTTCAGTTTTGAGATAGATCATTGAATGGACTGAACAATACTGAGCAGTCACAAATGTGATCACTAATTTCGAAGCTTCAGTGGCTACGGCAGAGTGGATACAGAGTGTCTGAGAGATCTCAGGGCTTCCCTCAATGCCTTTCTATTCTTTGTCTGGAAAGACACACTAGAGGGTTTCTTAAATATGTGTAAGGAGTAACACAGAGTGAAACAAAGGGCGAACACAGAGATGACTCCAGGGGACATAACAGAGGGAGAGACACAAAACAAAAGTAATTTTTGGGACAATCACTTTTGATTGATGGGGGCAGGGATTTTGCAGGTGGCAGGCAGAAACATGGCCCTCTTATTTATATAATGAAAACCTATTCCAGAATGAAATCAACCTATAGAATATGTGTTGGGTTGAGGGAGACACAACAACAGTAGAAGCAATATAATGAAAATCTACTCCACATATTTAGATTAACTATTGCCTGCGTTGCTCACATTGTACAGTAGAGCAGTGTGCTAATAAAGCCAATGTTTATGGGTTCAAATATTGCCAGGGTCAGCACTAATTCTGTTATTGGATTAATAGGAGGGGAAAGATTTTCCCTGCCTCTTATAAAAATACTGTCGCCCTTTTTTTTATTGAACACGACTCTAAAATGAAATGAATGAACCCATTGAATGTGTTGGTGAGGAAAGTAAAAAAAAAAATTATTGAAGTAATTTCTTGAAAAATCACTGTTGATTACTTAGGGCACTGATTTCGCTGGTCGGTGACTTGCAGAAAGTTGCCCCTGTTATATTAAAGGAGTCTTAACTCTTGAATTAAATAAACCTATAGACTGTGTTGGTGAAAGAGAGACATAAACAGTATAAGTATTTTTTTGAGAAATGACTTATGCTTGACAGCGGACACAGATTTCACTGGTCGGTGGTCCTATATCCTCCATCTTTATTCCATATTTCTACAATTCTGAAATTGGCTGTATAGCTCAGTTGGTAGAGCACTGTGGTTTTACTTCCACATGATGTTGGTTCATATCAAGCAGGAGTCACTATAAGCTTAGCAATTCTTAGAAAAATCCCTTTTGGTTAAAAGGAGAACAAAGACTTTCCCTGTGACTGACAGAAATAGCTTCCCATATTTTATTGAATTGAAATGAATCTACTCTAAAATGAAACTAATGTGATGAATGTGTTGGTGAGGGAGAGACAAAATAGTAAGAGTAATTTCAGGAAAAATCACTGCTGATTGACAGCGGACACAGATTTCACTAGTTGGTGGCTGACAGAATCTGTGTGCCATATACAGCTCCGTAAAAAATGACCACTGCAACCTTTTCTTTCCTTTCCAAAAAAGTAGAAAAGAAAGGTTTCGAGTGCGGAACAGAAGTTACAGTTAAGAGACCACTGGAATTTTTTGAAAAATCACTTTTTGTTAAAAGGAAGATGAAAATTTTCCCTGTGGTTGACAGAAAGCTCTTGGACTTTTTTTTTATTGATTTTAAATCTTCTCAAAATTGAAAGTAACGTGTTGAATGTGTTGATAAGGGAGAGAAACAAAACAGTTGAGGTAATTTTTGGAAAAATCACTGTTCATTGAATGGGGCCAGAGATTTCACCAGTCGGTAATGGGCAGAATCCGGGCCCCTATATACTCATTTTCTACTCCATGTATTTCACCAATGTCACTCTTGGCTTATTGACATATGGCTTTGCACAAACTAAATATTAATTTACTTACGTTATTAAGAAAAATCCACTAAATAGATGCAGCATCCATGATTCCCAAAAATAATTTCAGATTTCGATTTGTTAGACCACAGGACGGTCTTCCACTTTGCCTCAGTCCATCTTAAACGGGCTCGGACGAAGAGATGGCAGAAGCATTTCTGTAACTTGTTTATATATGGGGTTTTCTTCCATGGTAGAGTTCTAACTTGCATTTATGGATGCAGAGAGGTACTGTGTTCACGGACCATGGTTTTTGCAAAGGGTTTGGGGATCTTATCTATGGTACATTATATCATTAAAAGAGTCAGAGAATACGGAGAAATCAATGTATGCAAGGGACCATGGCAAAAACCAATTTTGGATGGCTGTGAACTTCAGGCCCCCAGGCGGCACTGCATTTAAAACAGACAAGATTCTGTAGTAGACATCTTCTTTGCATGGTAAAGTTTTACCATTGTCTGTAAACACAATACGTCGCTGCATCTACAAATGCAAGTTAAAACGTTACCATGCAAACAAGAAACCATATATAAACCAGATTCAGAACCGCCGTTGCCTTCTCTGGGCCCAAACCCATTTAAGATGGACTGAGGCGAAGGTCAAAACTGTCCTTTGGTCTGACGAATCAAAATTATTTTTGGGAATCATGGATGCTGCGTCCTCTGGACTAAAGAAGAGAGGGACCATCCAGCTTGTTATCAGCACACAGTTCAAAAGCCAGCATCCATGATGGTATGGGGGTGCATTAGTGCATATAACATGGGTGACTAGCACATCTGTGAAGGCACCATTAAAGCTGAACAATATATACAGGTTTTAGAGCAACACATGCTGCCATCCAAACAACATCTTTTTCAGGGAACGCCTTTTTTATTTCAGCAAGACAATGCCAAACCACATTCTGCACGTATCACAACCGCATGGCTCCATAGTAAACTAAACATGTGCTACACTGGCCTACCTGCAGTCGAGACCTGTCCCCTATTGAAAACATTTGGCACATTATGAAACGAAAAATGAAACAAAGCAGACCCCGACATGTTGAGCAGCTGCAATCTTGTACCAAGCAAGAATGGGAATACATTTCACTTTAAAAACGACAGCAATTGGTCTCTGCAGTTCCCAAACATGTACAGAGTATTGTTAAAATAACAGGTGATGCAACACAGTGGTAAACATGCCCCAGTCCCAACTCTTTTGAAACCTGCCATCAAATTCAAAAGGGGAATGTATTTTTCCAAAAACAATAATATTTGTTGTTTTTATACTATTTTCATTTAAATATAGGAATAAATGATTTACACATCATTGCATTGTGTTTTTATTAGCATTTTACACAGCGTCCCAACATTTCTGGAAATGGGGTTGTAATTAAAATAGAAACAGAAGTGAAAGGAACAAAAGATCATGTTAAAAAGGAAACCAAAGGAAAACAATCATTACACCTCGCTCCTCACCAAACATCCCCTCCACCCCAATCCTTTACCTTTTCCGACCCTCTACTGCTCGGATGAAAGGGCTGGCACACGCAACCCCAAACTACACACAACAACAGCGCATCAAAAGCATAAACCATAATGAAATTTTACAGTGGTGGATGTTCCAAACGGGACGACAGAGGCAACCAGATCTTATCAAATATGGTTAGATTGTAGCTCAGCATGTATCAAATCCTCTGTAAAGGTGGGGTGCACAGAGCAATATCCTGATAGAAAGTAAATATATATTTTTGAGGTGTGTGAATCTTATGAAATCCTTTCATCATTCTTTTCACTGAATCATTTTCCTGTCTCTCACACTTTTTCAGACACTTAGATATTGAGTTCTCATTCTTTATGCATGCTATATAAACCTTTCTACTCTGTACCACATTCAATCTATTTTTCTTTAAGGTCTATTCTAAATCAGCTGGATGCAACGTCCTCAGATATTAAACAGGTGAACAAGGGGACCATCCCCTGAGCCCACACAAGATTGTTAGTATTTCAATAAAAAAACGTTTTTTAAGCTGCCATGAATCTGGAATTGATCAGATTGCCTTGCACTATTAAAGCCAATAAATACGAATGGATTAAAACTACATAAAACACCACAAAGCAAATTGTTTGGCCTTCCAACGATAAAATAAATGTCACAGACCGCTTCTGTCACTTTCATGATCATATGGGAAGCCAGGGGACTGACGTCAGAGACTTCTAATAAATAGGCAAATGAAGGACAGTGACGTACATTGAAATATGTTACCTTCTAATGAAGACAACTCATCCTAAAGCTGTCTCTCCCCAGCCAATGGTTCCATTTCTGCCTGAATTTAGGCCACAAACGTGGGTTTATTGCATGAGTAGGCAGAAGAAAAAGCCCAAATATAATATCTTGTCTGAACAAGGCCGTAGAACAGTTTGAGCATCAATCAAACTGTTTCAATGACCCATGAAAAATCCTGCCCTGACTTCAAATGTCAACCTGTCCAACAGGGCCTTCTGGAATCATATAAAATACTTTATGGACTTTATCTCAATAACTTTGATTCTCACTTTATCTCAATACCTTTGATTCTAATTCTATTCTAGTGTATTGAACATTTTAGTCACATATTTAATTCTAGTATGAATCTCATGATCCCTAAATTGTGGTAAATGTGATTTAGTACAAGAAGAGAACATGTATATTTTACATCAGTGTGATGCAACTTATGAATAGTTCACAATAAATTAACCTGAGACAACAATTTGAAACCAAAAGAGTAACGCTGATGTTGAGAGAGCTAAATGCAATTCTATATAGCATGCAAGTCATCTCATTGAGGTGGTTCGTTTGATGAAAGTGAGTTCATGGAGCAAGTTAATTAATTCATAAAATGCACTGCTATTTATTTGCCATAGTCTGTCCACCTGATCCCCATCCACAGGAAGATGAGCTGGGTGTACTGAACACCTGGGCAAATCAGATTTATAGATTCAGTAAAACTGGCCAATCAATTGGCTAGGATGATAAAACATATATTTCCCCTAAAGGATAGAGTCACAGCACTTGTATTTTATATAGTTCCCCATAACTCATTTGAGTTACTGAATGTTGATTTATCAACCCCAGAGATTACATGGAGGTGAGATGGGCCTACGGTAGTTTCACTCTGCCATGGTGACAGCGAGGATGGGGACGGGGGATCTATGGGTGGGGGGCAGGCCTTAGGCTATATAACTCATTGGGGAAGAGAGCAGAGAGAAGATTACACTTTCCAGACATCAGAAGGACTTATCTCCAAACCAGAAGACCCAGGCCTGTGGAGATGACGTGTAATCTGCTCCTAGCATGGACCTTCCTGCTGGTTGCCTCTGTTCCACTTCTGGCCCATCCCATCACAGACTCTGCAGAGTTGCCTTACTTGGATCCATGTGAGTACCTAATCCTCCCATTGAACCATGCTCCTTAAGGTCAAGCAGCCAGGAAAAGGCTGTTGTGAATATGAGATTATTGGGCATGATAGTTCAGTCACAGATGTAATCAAGGCTTGTGTGAGTCTTAATTAAAATTCAGCAGTCATGACGATAAATAACAAAGATGTTGTCACCCGTGACCTTCTGTTATGGTGTAATTGCATTGAGACCCGGTTGATCTGTCTGAGTATGTCTGAGAACAGAGGCACTGTTAATATAAAACCTGCAATAATTTGTCTGTTTGACTATGGTGATTAATTAAAGTAACACTGTTCCATGAACTCTCAAAGCTCTGAAAGCGTGGCTGCTACTTTAGAGACCAGTCATTAATCGCCATGGTTGGATTTACATAAACCCAGTCGTACGTGTATCAGTGATTCTTCAGAGTGAACTGGATTTTTTGGTTGTTGACTGTATTTCCACACTGTGTTCAGTATCCGAGGTGGATGGTGGGGCAGGCACTCCAGATGAGCAGACATTCCTGCCCCAGGATGGTCGTGGACTCAGATACCCATCCCTACTGTCAGAGCTCAGCAAACAGGGTATGACCACAAAAACTAGGCGACTGCTTAAGTAGTTTACATCACAAGTAGACAGTCATAATTTCTATTGAAAAGAGATATCACAGCAAATCTTATTTAACCACTGGTCTTTCTCAGGGCTCAGTACAGCTGGACTACTCCCAAGACAGATGAAGAGAGATGTGAGTTTTAAAACTGAAGCATGATTTGGGGCATAATGTATATTGAGCTCATATCGAGTCTTGTTTTGAGAGTTCTGGTTACTGCAACCGGAATTGTTCTCTGTTTCAGGTGTTTTTGGACAAACAGAGTCTTGTGAACCCCTTGAGCCGTTACTTTGGCATCAGAAAGCAGTTCAGGAAGAGAGAAGGCACCTCGGAGTGTTTCTGGAAGTACTGTGTCTAATACTTTCAATTGACCTCATAGAAATACATTAACACCATGACTATGACAAAAAGATGGGGCTTGTAAGATCTTACTCCTATTATGCATTCCAAAAACATCTACAAATGTGTAAATACACGCATGCGAGTACCGACACACACATACACACACATACACTTCATTCTAATAGATTGAATGGATATCCCAAAGGCTGAAAAACATTTGAGGACTAGTTTGTTTTCATCAACTTTTCTAGAGTTTGCTGTTATGTCTATGTGTTTAAAATCTTCATCAACATTCTATGTTACTGACCAAACATTACCAGAATGAGGTGATAAATGTCTCTATATTAAATATAAATAAAATCTTCTATTTGGAAAAGCTCCCCATTAAATGTGTGGTCCCTGCAAATCTATTTACTGAACTTAATGAATACAATTTAAATGCTCATGTTTGTAAATACGAAATACATTAAACAATCTAAAAACATTAAACAATATTAAACCAATATTGGCCAAATATACCTTTGTATGACTTTCAAAAAGCATCTTCCAAATTGACAATGCATAGAATTATGTAATCAGACACTTTGTTTCATATTTACTTACTTATTTTTACTATATTATAAAATATACATGTACTATGTTTCAGTAGCAGACATTTCACAGATCAGATTCATTCCCTGATGATATTAAGGTGTAATTTCATTGTGTTGCAAGGCAGTTTATCCACCAGGGTCATCGGTCATCTGCTCCATAGGAAAAGCAGGCAGATACTTTGCAACAGAGTTTCAAAGGTTTGATACACAGACAAGAAAGGGAAGCAGGGAAGGGTGGAGAGACACAGAGAGATTTGTGAGAGAAACAGAGGAAAGGAAAGAGACAGTGAAAGATTGTCGGAGAGCATCTGTAAGCTTGAGAGATCATGAGCATGTGAGAGGAGAGAATGGAACAGAAAGAGTTAACAGCAATTAAGATTGAGGGCGTTATTAACATGATGTAGGAAAACCAATTGTTCCACGGATCATTTAAAAGTACGTACATATTACATAATACCACCGTAATATTCTTTGTGAATGTTGTTTTGTTTTGTCTTTCTGACTGGCTGCTGGCTCCCGGGTAGGGACTGTTGGATGTACAACCTGCCCTGAAAGATCTCTCTTCCCCATCTCGGCCACAGGCCGTGCTGCATTATCTCTGACTGGTTCCAGCTTTTTCCCTGGTTTACCTCCTCATATTAGAGAACTCTTTAGGTCTTCAACCCTCTCCTCGGGACCCCCCCCCCCCCCCACCCCACCCCCCAGCCATTTAATCTATTAGATGTATCCCAGAGATAGCACACCTGAATCAACTTTTTGACTAATTAACAAGCTCTTCCTTCCCTGTTGAATCAGGTGAGCTATTTCAGGGCAAAAACTAAACTGTGAGATGGCTGGTTGAAGGGTAGAAGACCTATGCTCTAACCGCTGGAGCTCCTAAAGCTATGATATGGTGGGATGACAAGAGTTAGGGAGGATGTCAGGGAGAGAGATTGGTAAAGAGGGAGGAAGTAAGGGCATGCAGAACATATGACACTGCGGGTCAGAACTTAATTCCCTTTACAAGCTACAGTACATCTGATAATCCAGTCAGGAAAGCAGCGTAAATTAGCTCCAGTTGATTCAGCAACCTTGTGGTAAATATGTCATCTATAATTATAAACAAGAATAGAGTCACCCCTCTGAGCCTGGTCCTCTCTAGGTTTCTTCCAAAATGTTGGCATTCTTAGGGAGTTTTTCCTAGCCACTGAAATTCAACACTACTGTTGTTTGCTCCTTGGGGTTTAAGGCCAGGTGTTTTGTAAAAGCCCTTTGTGACATCTGCTGATGTAAAAATTATAATAATAAATACATTTGATTGATTGATTGAGTAAGGACACTTTCAGTCTCAGATAGAGTAAGGACATGTTCAGCCTCAGAGCTACAGCACCAGCAATGTCAGTATTCCAAACTTAATAAAAGATAGGACAATTCACATGCAATCTTCCCAATATTGTGTTGTTAAAGGCATTTCCTATGGACTTTTTAGAATGCCTAAGATCTGGGCGTTAGGTAGTGTGGTTGTTAGAGTATTACAACCAAATTGTTGTTATATTTAAACTCCTGAGCCCGCAAGCTGTTGTTCTGCCCGCAATCAGTTGTTCTGTCTCTGAGCAAGGCAGTTAAACCTTATTGCTGTTGTCTAAACCTTTTCTTTCAAACACATTTAGTAGCTATAATAACACTATGTAGAGTTCAACGGAAGTTGAGTGAACCCTTGGTACAACAATTTCTTATTATATTTTCCTTAGCAGCCTGCCCGTACCAGTCTCTAGTACAGTTCTAGGCAGTCCCCAAACTGAACCAACCATCATGCGTCATAACCTTTTGGTTATGTTGATGATTTGTTCTGCACTGCTGCTGAAGATTGCAACTAAGCGTTTCTACATTAATTTATTTTTGCACCTGCTGTAAGCAGTGTATTTGATAACCCCCTGGACAGTGATCTCTCAGCCAATCACCAACCTGCTGTTATAGTGAATCTGCTGCATTTCATCTCCCATGAAACGACAAGGAACCAACAGAAAGCATCTGCTAACTGCCTACTCCTCTTCTCCATCCCGGACCTAAAAGACAGGCAGATCTTAGTGGAGAATATTAATAATAATTATCATTTGGTGGGGGCTTATTTTTCCTATTTCACTAATGTACAAGTGTGTAATACTGAGCATGTGTGCTCATTAACAATGTTTTTTTTACGTATTTTGAATCTACAGTATGGCTTTCCTACTGGCTCAGATAATAGAGCTAAAGTTGATCAGTTAGCACCATGGGCAGTATGTGGGGTACCTGTGACTATGAGGTTGAGCGGCTATAGAGCAGTTGATAGGTATGCTATTAGGATGGTTGTGGGTAATTACAGTGTTAATATAGAGCAGCTGGTATGTATGTTATTAGGATGGTTGTGGGTATTACAGTGTTAATATAGAGCAGCTGGTATGTATGTTATTAGGATGGTTGTGGGTTATTACAGTGTTAATACAGAGCCTTTGATAAATATGTTAATAGGATGGTTGTGGGTTATTACAGTGTTAATATAGAGCAGCTGGTAGGTATGTTATTTGGAAGGTTGTGGGTTATTACAGTGTTAATATAGAGCCTTTGATAAATATGTTAATAGGATGGTTGTGGGTTATTACAGTGTTAATATAGAGCAGCTGGTAGGTATGTTATTTGGAAGGTTGTGGGTAATTACAGTGTTAATATAGAGCAGCTGGTAGGTATGTAATTTGGAAGGTTGTGGGTAATTACAGTGTTAATATAGAGCAGCTGGTAGATATGTAATTTGGAAGGTTGTGGGTTATTACAGTGTAAATATAGAGCAGCTGGTAGGTATGTTATTAGGAAGGTTGTGGGTTATTAAAACAAAATGTGTCAATTTTATGGGCAGTGGATGGTAATGCGTCTCAGAGTTTTCCTAATTTTGGTATTTTTTTATTATAAAAATAATATCAAACAGTTATGTCATAAATATGCTGTCATAAGACAACTCAAGTGAATCTCTCTCAGTCGAGAGATGCTGGACTACGCCCCTAGAAATGAAAAAACAATGGGAGCTTAATCAATCTTCACCCGGGAGCACTAGTTGCTACTGTTGGTACACAAATGGGTGGAATGAAGTGAACGTAATCAAACCCATGAAAACCATACAAATGCAAATAGTGCATCTGACGCCAATCTTTCCTGGGGTCTATCTTTCTGTTCCATAACTATGAGCCCGTCGTTTTCAGTTGATGCCACCTGTGCACCAGGCACTGTCCATCTCACCTGGTGAGTGGGTTGTACCAGAAACGGTCAACACCAAACGCTGGGCTTCAGTCAACCAAATCAGAACACTCATTATAAGAGTTTTGATCTGTGGAGCCCGTGGTGAAGGATTTATCAGGTCTTCCCAGAGCATCCTTTATGTGATACAGCATCTTCTCCAGCCGTCTACAACGTCTCGGACTCCTAGATACAGGTATGTCTAGACAGAAGTGTGAGATAAGATTGAACAACGCTCGCTAACTGAAATCTAACTGTTAGTCATCGACTCACCACACCCAAACACTTGCAGCATTGCGAGAAAGGCAGATTAAGTAAGAGGAATGTCTGGACTGCGGGCAGTGACCCGGGACCAGACTCAGGTCTTCCCACTGGAGTGAAACGGCAGCCTGGGTGGAAGGAATCCCACCTCAGCGATCTAACAAAGATAAATAAAAGGGACACCACTTGATATTAGTGCTTGGAATGAGTGCTCATTGATGACCACAGGAAAATCTAAAAGACAAAAAAAGGCACCAGTAGGCTTGCCAGATACACAATTGACATTGCCACCCAGCGGTGTGGAAAAACAGTGAAAACTCAATGTTGGTGTTGGTTTTGCAGTCACATGTCACCAGATCAACTGTCACTACTTCCGGAAGGTACAGGCAAACAACAATTCGAAGCCCCTGAAGCCCCATCTTCCAGGTAACAAGCAGGTCACTATCACCAGTGCCTATGAACCAAACATGACAGAAATGTGGTTAAATGCTAACCATAGATTACAAATGCTACTTTTACCTGCACAGACACTCACACTTCTCTTCAACATCAATACCAGAGCTGTGCCAGCTGCATAACGACCTTTCTTTTAAATGGCATTTCCAGCAACTTGCAAATACACTATAGCTGAAATTGGGATTTTGTTTTAGGAATAAGGCTTGCTTTTCTTTTAAAGCTAAGAGGACACTTGATTCAACTACCTTATGCCTATAGTGGACTATGGTGATATTTTATATATGAATGCTACTGCTCAGTGTTTGAGATCAATTGACACCCTTTGCTATGGAACACTGAGATTTATTTTAAACGGCAAAGCCTTTACACACCATTTCACTTTAGATGCCATGGGTTGGCTGGCCTTCCCCAGTCACCCGCAGGCTGAGTCTCTGGGATACTTTTATTTATAAAGTCTGGGTTTGCTACCTTTTATTTAACCATTTTTATTTTTGTTCCAGATTTTGGAAAAATGACTTTCATGTACTGTCCCCCGTCAGTTTGGAATGCTTTACAAAATAGTTTGAAATTGGAAGAACTTGTACCTCGTCATGTTTTTAAATGATTGATGAAGGACTTAGAGACTGATTCCTTCCCTTGTGTTTAATTCGCAGTTTTTTAATTGTGAATTATGACAGAGATTTATTTTGTTTTTCTTATTTTTAGAGTATCGGTATTTGTTTATATTGTCTTATCTAATTTTTAAACAATGACTTGCGTCTGCTTATCTTGGCCAGGACACTCAATGAGACATTCCTGGTTAAATAAATGTTTTAAAAATTCTATAGCATCTATATCAGAATAAAGGAAGGAAGGAACAAACATATATCAGCTGCCTATTGCCTCTTCTCCTTCTGCATCCTGGTCTGAAGATCTGCAGTCATTTACTGGCATATTGACCTGTGGCTTCTGACTGTATCTGTGGCTGGGACCTACAGTACATGTGCTCATGTGAATTAAATGATCTGCCAAACACTGACCCCAACATTAGCTTTAAGGCTGCTTTGTCAATTGTACTTTCAGTTAAAATACCTCAGGCATTTTTATTCCTCCCAATAAATAATACCAGTGATAGTTGTAAAGGAAGTAAGGAAGTCTGCCTTAATTGCATTATTAATAACATTACCATTTACTGACAACAGTGCATGTAAAATATGAACTTATAGCACTATAACTGTTTAATATCTTTATTCACATCCCCATTAGCTTTTGCAGAAGCTATTCTTACTGGGGTCAACATAAAACATTTCTGGGTGTGTCTAGCTTTATGTCTGAAAGTTTGTTTGTGTGTGTGTCATTGTAAATACAGGGCAGCAAGTGAGCGTTTTGGTGAGAAGCTGATTGTGGGTTAGGGTTGTTGGTTAGGGGTTATGATAACAACAAAGCTATAGTACAGGCATTGATGTAATATATGTACTTGAGGAAAAAGACAAAGTCTGTTCATTTTCTTCATTTTTTTCTTTTTTTATTATTTTACAGCAGAAAGAATATAAAGCATTCAGAAAACATCTTCCATATTTTAAGGGCATTTCAAAACGTTTTGCATGGCTTCAGCAGCTGAAATCTATTTTTTTTATTTTTTTTTTTTACATATCCATCGAGTCAGTGACGCTTGTACATGCACAATTACAAAAATAAAACTTACAAACAAGTAAGAGGGGTGAGAAAAAAGATAGAAAGCAAAACACATCGGGGGGGGGGAGGGGAGGGGGGAGGGGGGGGAAGGAAAATAATGAAATAATAGGGCAAGGAAAGAAAGAGATCACATAACAGGGAAAGACAGAGAGAAAGACAGTCATAGAGGAGGGGAAAATAGATCTAACACTAGTTCACATGCAAAGTGTCAAGGACCCATGACTTTGTATTAAAGCAGGGCCATTTTTTTCTCCTTGATTTGGAATTGATGAAAACGTGCAGTTCGGTAAAGGGTGCCATATCATTGCTGTCCATAAACTACTGAATGCTTGTCTTGCAATACTGGCATTTGCATAAGAGTAAGTCGACTACATGTGTCCAATCGTTTTTCTATCCTCCCTAGGTCTATTAGGTCTCCACAAAAGAATGCTTATTGCTCTGTGTCCACGAGTGGAAAAGGTTGTGAGATGGTTTCTGCTCTGTTGTCCCCATGCGACCTACTGCTCAGTAGTTTGGGGTGCATTGACAAAGGAAGAGGAGGAATGACGCTCCCTCGAGTCAATCAGCAGAGTGTGATGAAGTCAAAGAAAAAGAAAGTGGCTGTTTATAGCTGACCTGTCATACCATCCAGATTTTTCTTCAGGGTTTTTATCTTTTTCTTAAACGACTATCGCTGTGTCTGGTCATCTTCAACTGGCCTGGAAGAGCCCATTCAAGGGACATGTCATATCTATATATTAACCGAGATGAAATGCTGTATAACTGAGAATAACTTTATAGACAATTTGAAGCTGTGTGTTGTTATTACACAATCATAGATGCACACAGCAAGTCCTACTTTTCATGAGAAACATCAAGTCAGATGAGGTCAAAGTGTTACTAGACTAAAATAACTGAAGCATTTATATTAGGCTTGAACCCATAGTGTCCAATAATGACAAGAGCTCTGCCAAGGCAGAAACAATTGACTACACTGTCAATTGCAACAGACCTGTCCTAATTATAATGATACTTACTACAACAACTTTATCCCCTACTTTTTACATAGTGCCCTTACACTGCTTCTAAGCTCAGCTGACTTATTTGAGGGGAAACTGATAAAAGTCATGTATCCATTATCACTGTTGTATTCTGCCTGTCTTGACCAGATTCCACTTCAATACAGTCGGTCCTCTGTCTGCACATTAGTCTCTAATCAGAGTGACCTGCTCCACTTCCTCCTCCCCGTTTTGGCACCCTGAGTGAAATACAGACGGGAGGCGAGCCGTTCTCCCGGACCAGGCTAGAGAAATAACCCATTCGGAGCTTTCTCTCCGCTCAACCGTGTACAAGTGAGACTATGTCTTGACGTGTCGAGCCGCAAATCTGGATGTGTGCTGTGCAGTATGCTGTCACTTGTGTGTATGTGTGTTGTCGCCTGGTAAAATACTTGCGGAATACTGTCAAAAGTGTCCCAACTGTCCAGGTATTTGAAGTTGGGAGCACAATATCTAGAAAAAATAAAATCAAAGTAAAAAAAGTGTAAACTTGCTTCTAGAAAAACTTGCCCTGATGCTACACCTGGAAACGTAGTCAGTAAATACTGCAGACTGATCATTGTTTGTATTTGTAGGGTACTTCTCTGGCCTCCAATCACCTGCCCTCAATCTTTCCGAGTTCTGTGACGTCAAACCCACGTTCATCCATTTACAGAACAGTAAGTCTTTTACAACTCTATCTGACTACCGATTCTAGAAAAATAAGCATGCTTGGGTGCAGTTCAGACACCCAGTTAATTATTTTACCCATGCAAGCATAATAAAACCTTCTCATATTGCCGCAGTGCATTAGCTGGCATTCTTACCACTACCAGAATGATGAATGCAAGGCAATAACACCACAGAAGTTAAGGAATCTAATTCTTATGGTTTCAACAGGCAGTTCCAATAGAAAATAAAAACGCTTCGACTGTTGACAAGACTGAATGCGTTCCGTGGTGATACTGGGTGAACACTGTCACCTGACTGCATTTGGTGAAGGGTTTGGATTTATACTGTAGGTTGTATATACTTGATATACAGTAGTCTGAAATTATTATTGATTCTGGTGATATTTCTATATCCAAAGCCATGTTTTTCTCCTTAATTACATTGCATGCTTTATGACATTGGCTTTGTGTGATAAATCGGGATATGATTAGGCACTTTCTACATAAACACTCTGAAAATAGGTTTACATATCAAGTCTCTGTGAAGTAAACAGAAACGAACAGAGAAATTAAGACAGCAGTACATAATGATAAAAAGAGAACATCTTGACAACAGCTAACCAACAGTGTTCTGGATAGAAGTCTGCAATTAAAACAACAACAACAGTCATTTCCAAAGGCATTCACACCTTGTTTGAATAATGAATGTCATCATCTGAATGGAGAATGAATACACCACCTGGTTGTTTTGATATGAATATAATATTTCAGCAAAATAACAGTGTAATGGTAGCAACAACCATGAAATAATACCTATCAAGGATGTCTCCACCATTTCTCAATTGGCCATTACATATTCCATTAAGAAACACACATTTTCTCCTTTAGAAGATGCTATAAGGACAGTGGTATCTTTTTGTGTTTACAGGTTTACAGGATCCTCACTCTGGCTCACTGACTTGATGGTAATGAGTTTTGCCCGAAACCCCATCCATGTAGAATGATGTTTTTTTTTTTTTAGCACCGTCATTTCACTTTTTAAAACAAGTATTCCTTCTTAAGTAAATGATCAATTGACTTTTGATAATGAATACCAATCCTACACATACACAGTCCACACCCTGAGAGCCTTAGTCAAGTCTCCAACCCACGCTAGGAAACATTTCCAGCTGTTTGATTTATCTAGTCTATTTCGTCACCACTTAGCTGTCATAATACATGGTAAATCAATCTCAATCACAAACCATAAAAACAACAAGGTTGAGATTCCCATGGAGAAGGCTGACATTTACAATCTTTATATGAACACAATCCATACAAACATGCTGAGACACTGACATCACAACCCCTCCAGTTCATACGGTTCAAATAATGCACACATTTTCAATAAAGTCTTTTTGCATTTTCAATGTTACTGACAAGTGATCCCTGTGCATTTGGTGAACATGGCAAAAAAGCTTGGGTGATAATGGATGAGACGTGAGACTTAAAAGTTGCCGTTGAATCATTTCTCCATCTGCAATATGTGTACCTCTAGCTGTGATCCGCCGCCAGTCGGGATGTGACCTTGTGGTCTTTAATGCTATCGTGTATTTCATTGTATGATCTGTTCTGCAAAGATTAACTTAATTCTCTTGTTAAGCAATATAGCATTCACATTACTTGGCACCATTGGCAAAAGATTCTTGGTAGCCCAAAACAAAAATGTAAACATAACCATACTTGTCTTTAAGATAATTTTGCAGATTTCTCCTAACTCTAAATACGTTATCTTTTTCTTCTTTTTTTAACTTTCAATATTTGCAATAATGTCATGCTTTAGCAAAATGTTCTTCTCAAGAACAATCAAAATAAAATAAAATACTCTTATAGTGAAATAGTTTTAATAATTTTACAGAGCATAGCCACTACTGCTTTTGTTTTTAGTTTTTTTACCTTTGTTCATGTTTTTCATGCACATAGCTCATTTTTATCCCAGGTATTTACATTATATACAAACAATACAACCATACTTCATAGGCATTCAAACAAAACTATACAAATATTCTGTTTTTGTCTCGTACCTGTTTTTGACCCCTTTTTAATGAATAAAATAATATATTTCTAAAATACAATCCCCTTTGGGTAAATGTTTTTCCCTACATACCTTCAGCCTTCTTTATATACAGAAACCGCTCAATTGTCAAAAATATGGATTTGTCTAACCCCTATTTTGGGACTAGCTTAGGGACCCCTCAAAGAATCTCTAAGACGTCAAGGCAATGTATGTGATCTTCCCCTCAAAAGCCCTCGCAGGCCCTGAAGTTCATTTAAAAAGAACAACAATAACCTTCATGACTGTAATCATTACAACAGAAGTTCACTTTCTTTTTAGAATACTGAGTAAACAAATTAAATAAGGCAACGAAAAAATCGAATGAAAGGACGATGTTAGTATAATTCCATTAACCAGAGGGTTGGACCCTGGGGGAGTGGGTGGGCACATGGGCGACTTAGTTGCATTTGAACATGAAGACAAAAGGAAAACATTTAAAACCAGAGGATACAGACCTAATTTCCAGCACGCAGGCGAAGACTTTCACCCATAGGCATGCATATTTCATAAAGTTGACAAGACAGAATTTTGACGAGACAAGTCAGGAAATCGGTCCTGGGCATGAGCACGAAACACTTTCAAGCAAAGAGGAATAAAAAAAGAGAATAAAATAATAATATTCTAAAAACAAATTTACTTTTTAAAATAATTCTACTGAATATCCTTATCCCTTGCCTAACAGTACAGAACTCCCCAGACCTAGGTAACAAAATAAGCCATTGTTTTAATAAGCCCCACCCATTTCTCCTCACACCCCTCCTACATTCATATTTAGCCCCAGCTGTCTGGACTGAATGGCGGGGTAGAGCACAGCGTAACAGGAGGGAATTTTGATCTCTTTTGAGTTACTACGAGTGTTTTCATCTAACTGTTGACAGGGTCTGTATGTGCAAATGGATCAATGTATTACCGATCATTTTTGGTTCATTAGGATACATTTTTTCTTTTTCAAATGGAATAATCAGTCACTTAAAAAACTATGAAATACAATTAGAACCAAGTCCCAAATGTGTATCTAGTTCTGGTATGTTTCCTTATGTTTTGGCCGGCCTCTGCTTTCATCCTCGGCGTCCTCCATTGTATCCTCTTCATTGGATCCACAGGTGGCATGGATCTTTCCAGACATGTCCAGCATTCCTCTTCCTTTACTGTCTAAAACCTATACTCCCATATTCCCAAAAAGACAAAGCAATCCATTAAAAGTGCAAAAAATGCCATGAAGCAAAAGTTCTGCCCCCTCCCATAGCTTCTTCCCCTTTAGTTTATAATTTCACAGAAGAAGTTGCCACTCTCCAACATAAACAACGTCGGAGGGAAGAAAAGATACACGTGAAAAATGCTGTAGTTTTTGTTGTTGTACATGTTATAGAAGTAGAATCTGTCGCGCTGCCATAGTAGTAGTATTAATAATCGCAGTGTTTTCACTAAACTGGTTTTTTTCTTCTCTTGTAAAATGTCTTGGGTACAAACGAAAAAAGAAAAGAAGAGTCAGGAGGAGAGTGATGTCACATTGTGAGGGGGCTCTTCTGGAGGTTCTCATGTTCCTTGTCCCTTTTCAATTCGTTCACTCTGAAACACAGGCAGAGAGACAGAAGTCATTTAAAAAAGGGTCAATGATCACCAACACAGATTAGCTTTTACTTCATGGTTCACTGCTCTAATGTCTCAAACCATTCCCTCGAGAGATGGAGATCAACACGGATCTCGACAACAGGAGCTAGTGCTGGTCTGGAAAGAAAACAATGATAAAGCTGCCTATTATCAACACTGACAAAGCTGCCAATTATCAACACTGACAAAGCTGCCAATTATTAACATTGATAAAGCTTTATTGTGCTACAGTAGATCTCCTTCAGCCTAAATTATTTTGGTGAATTACTAAGTCTTTCACCTCACTGACTTATGCATTCAATACTTGGACATTCTAATAGATAAACATTCAAATGCCATAAACCAGTGTTTCCCAATCCTGGTCCTGGGGACCCCAAGGGGTGCACGTTTTTGCCCAAGCACTCAAACACCTAGTTCAAATAATAGACTTGATAGGTTGATTGCATCAATCAAGTGTGTAAGTGGTAGGGAAACATTTGAATTAGGTATGTGAGTGCTTGGGCAAAAAAAACACGTGCACCCCTTGGGGTCCCCAAGACCAGGATTGAGAAACACTGTCATAAACGATTCTTAAAGCAATTGATTTTCAACTTGTGAAAATATAATTTGATAAAAAAATGGTCACATTATTTTCTAAATCTCAACAGAACTAAATCATAAGAGAGAAAACAGGAGTTATTCTGATTGACAATTCTAATATTTGCTGGGCTGAAACAGACCCTCAAGCGAGGCAGAAGGTTACTAACTGGTTTGTGTTTTGAATGTTGCTATGCACAACATCAAATACTTTAATACGTGAGGAAGAAAAACATTATCAGTGGACTATTATTGTGTTTTTAGACATCAAATCATAAACACCACTGAAGATATATGGAATTCAGTATGCAAAGGAGGAGAATATATCATGGAAATATTGAAACTATAATAGCCTATCAATATTGTCCTATGTTTATATTGCATTTGTTTTGGGAACTGACATAACTTTGGCTTTCAATCTGTGTATAATGTTCAAATTGTTGGTTCAGAAAAACACTACAGCCAATCAGTGAATGGACAGTAATACATATTAGTAGCTAAAGTGGACTCAGAAGAATAAATCTTACTGGAAGGCATTAGCCCAGTACTGCTTCATATCCCAACCAATAGGCAAATGCCCTGACCGCAAATGGTACTGGTGCAGATTCTCTGTCTGCCTTTAGTTACTGTCTCTGAGTCCATGAGTTGAAACATATGCCCTTTAACTGTGGCATTTCTGAGTCTATAGGTGCTCAATGGAAAGGTCCCACAGACCCTGCCATATACTGGGAACAGACCTTGCCATGTACTGGGCACAGTCCCTGCCATGTACTGGGCACAGTCCCTGCCATGTACTGGGCACAGGCCCTGCCATATACTGGGCACAGACCTTGCCATATACTGGGCACAGGCCCTGCCATGTACTGGGCACAGGCCCTGCCATGTACTGGGCACAGTCCCTGCCATGTACTGGGCACAGGCCCTGCCATGTACTGGGCACAGGCCCTGCCATGTACTGGGCACAGACCTTGCCATATACTGGGTACAGACCTTGCCATATACTGGGCACAGGCCCTGTCATGTACTGGGCACAGGCCCTGTCATATACCGGGCACAGACCTTGTCATATACCAGGCACAGTCCCTACCATATACTGGGCACAAACCTTGCCATATACCGGGTAAAGACCCTGCCATATACTTGGCATAGAACCTGCAACATACTGGACACAGACCCTGCCATGTACTGGGTACAGACCCTGCCATATACTGGGCAAAGACCCTGGCAAATACTGGGCAAAGACCCTGCCATGTATTGTGCACAGTCCCTGCCATATACCAGGCACAGTCCCTGTCATATTCCGGGCGCAGACCCTGCCATATACCGGCCACAGATCCTGCCATATACCGGCCACAGATCCTGCCATATACCGGCCACAGATCCTAGCACATACTGGGCACAGACCCTGCCATATACCGGGCACAAACCCTGCCATATACCGGGCATAGACCCTGACATATACCGGGCACAGACCCTGCCATATACCGGGCACAGACCCTGCCATATACCGGGCACAGACCCTGCCATGTACTCTATGTAGGTTGACTGGTTTCAGTGTGCTACTTCCTCTTCCCTTCAGTCTGCCAGTTATGTTCCCCTGAGGTGTGAATCCATAACTGGTCCCCCTGTTGCTCCTCTTATTCCCTGGGGGTGCACAACGGGACTTCCCAGGGTTTGCTTGGCGCTGCTTGTCTGACCTACATGTGCTATTTCACTATAACACTATAACCCAGATCATAAGAGAAATGCATGCTACCATTATAGGCTAGTGTGTCTGCACCACGTGCCCTCAGACCAAGGTGACCCATATTGAACAGTATGTATGTATGTATGTATGTATGTATGTATGTATGTATGTATGTATGTATGTATGTATGTATGTACCTACTGCTCAGAGGACATTCAGATACCAGGGGCTTCAGCTTCATCTACCCAGCTATTTATCTAATGTAGCTTGTGCTGTAATATTTCAATACATTACAATAAAAGAGAACCACAGTCACATAAATATCCATTTGAAATCACCCTCTGAAAAGTCTCACCTGGCAAACCAGTCGTTGGTTAGAAGACAAAATAAGGATGAAAAGCGATTCTAGGCCATTGAAAATGACAGAGCATTGCATCATCTTCTGTGAACAGTGTGTTTTTGTAGGAGCTTGGCCATATGAATCAGGTTCTAATGCGACTGTTGTTTTACTTCAATTCATGAATTCAAAATGCCCATTTCCCTGTGAGTCATAACGATATTGATGCTGATTATAACTGTCATGTGGGTATTTTTGGAAAAGTCCAAAAGTTCCAAACAGATGGGTTGTAAGAGAGATAAACAGGTTGTACCCGTGAGGAATTCATTTGATATTTTTAGAGGTGAAATGACGCAGGTGTCATTGAAGCAGCCCTGAACTGACAGGTCCCAATGCAATGCCTAGAGGAGCTTCTACCAGACAGGTTGGACAGTTTGACCGGGGAAAACCCAATTAGGGGTCAAGCCCCACTTCTACTCTGTCTGGTGGGTTGAAATGGGACAGACAGCATGACAGTTCGCTGTTTGAGAGACAACCTCTGGCCCAGAGCATGCCTTGGGGTAGATGTTCATAAAGAGCAAAGTCCAGAAATGTTTTACCAGTCATGCAACATATTAAACATGAGAGAAAAGAAACCTTCCATTCTATGAATAGGCCTTTTGATAAGCACACGAAAAAGAAATTGTTATCAATCAAATCGTTTCTGGAGGAGAGAGAGAGTTGCCAGTTAAGTGTTGTGGTGACCTTGTCATTCATAAGCAGTGGTTGGTTAGTTTGGTAACGGTCACATCTGCTCTAGGTCTGAGCTTCTGAGTCAATCCCCCTGTGGCTCCAGTGGGCAGCCGTCATGCAAGCAGGCATCAAGCAACAGTGATGGAGAAGATAGCGGGACAGGGAGGAAGAGTTGGATGAAGAGAAACAAAAGACAGATAGAGAGAAGGGGGGTGTGTACAAGGGCAAGGACTCGGGAGATATAACTGTATTGTTAGAGAGAGAGAGAGAGAGAGAGAGAGAGAGAGAGAGAGAGACATACAGGGAGGAGAGAGAAGCACGAACTGAGTTGCTGAGGCTGCACTCACCCGCTTGAACAGTCTATGGTCCATCAAGGGGCTTCGCATAAACAGCAAAACAACACCAGACAGCTATTAGCACACAGTAGACACTGTGAGGGAAGGGATGGGGCGAGGAGAGGAGAGGTGGGGGGGCCAAATACAGAGGAGAGGAGGAGGGAGTCTCCTCCCTTTTAATCCATCAAAAAGAAATAAAGAAATAGAAACAAGAACTTGAGCTATTAAATCGGTTCCTCTCAGCTGTAAAGTCTCATTCTTGCCAACTAACGTGTAGTAACCCAATATATCCGCTGTGAGGCCTATTTGAAATTGAGTGAGAAATTGCTCCTCAATTCCAAAAACATTTCACAATTTGAACTGATGTTGTTGCCACAATGTCCAAAGGAAGCTGAAAAGGTTATATTTACTACAAATCACTTTGGACATTGTAAGTTTTGTCTTAATGTGTTAAAATAAATTCATTGATGTTGAAATATTCTTAGACCATGTTGTGGGTTGTCTATAATAATTCTAAATTCCCTTCATAATTTTAATTAAAAAAATAAAAATCCCAGAATGCATTAAATCAAACATCGCATTTCATGAGAATAATATTTTTGTCTGACATAATATTTTATAGGGTGGGTATTATTTGTATTAAGATTTTCATGTTTGACGTTTTAGTTAAATTGGATTGAATTCCATTTAATTAAATTCTTCCCCCAATTCAAATTCAATTTCTGCTTCCTGTGGGGAGTGACCAATTCAAACTCAGTAATGTCCAAATTGAACCCAACTCTGATTCATATAACTTGCGAATCCCTGTGCTGAAACGACTTCATGTACAAGCATGTGTTTGTGTATGTGTGTGAGAATAACAAACAAAAGAGAAGAACCCACAGAAGACAGTTTTGAGGGCGGGACTTACCTGTGGCGGCAGCGGCGTAGAAACCTCATGATTTTCCTGGCAGCCTGATCTTGTCTCTTAGTGAGCAAACTGCTTCTATAAGACACACAACAAGGAGGGGGGGGGGTTAAGAAGGTCCACTATGTACAAAGACACATTGATTTCCTGGATGTTTTAATCACTTATGCATGAACAAAGAAGGACCCCATGACCCTCAGGAGTGAAACAGGACTACTGCTTCTCATCGTTTACCAACTGATTTCAAGGCTGCCACATTAAGTGGAAGAGGGCATTCCTACGTTTAAATCTGAACCGGTGGTTTGAACCGTGAAAGCTGATTGGCTGAAAGCTCTCATATATATGAGCCTGGGAATGAATCATTATGTAGTGGTTTTATACTAGCGATAAGACTTTGACGGTTATACGGAGGACACACACCACACACTCCCGGTAAATAAACGACACCCCTCCTCCGGTCTGTGTCATGGTGTGCTAGGGAGCGTCTACCAGAGTGTGTTCGTGTGTGCGTGCATCAGTACGTGTCCGTGCGTACACACCTGAGTTTGTGTTGCACCAGTGCGGCTCCTCGGCGGTGAGGCCTTAGCCTGCCAAACTCTTTGTAGCTGCGGTAGTATTGCTGGATCAGCACAGCCGCCCGCCTGCTCTGCTGGAACTTCTTCTGCTCGTGGTAGCTGCGGAATTTGCTCTGGATAAGAATGGCGGCCTGCGTCATCTTCTTATAAAGTGCATACTGCCACAGAGACGGCCCGGGGGAGAAGAAGACACAGGGTCAGACACAGCAGGTTGAGAAGGTCCACAGAGCACCCTAACTGCACACGCCTGTTGTCGGATTCACCCCACGGTGAGTAAAAATACATGGTTTATGGAGATGAACAAAAACGTGCTGTTCATGATACAGTACAATAGCAATATACTGAGCTATTCTCTGCTCTACAAGAATAGGGAATAATTATTATCCGATACCACCACAATTGCTCAGAGAAAGTATGATGCAAAACTTACTCTGTTGTAATTCATAGATGACATCTAAATATTGCTTGGAATCAGAATGCAATAAGAGAAAAGGCTGTGTAAAAGGTGGTAGCGTCCACGCGCCCTCTGGTCTGAATGAAGGGCAGGGGCAGCATCATAAAACCCTACGTGACTCTGGCAGGTTGACACTTGGTCCAGAGAATCGTCCAGTAAGACAATAACCCTAAGCACAAATCATCATCCACAAGCCAATGGCTAACTGACCGTTGATGGCCATCTCATTCCCTGGACATGAATCTCATTGAAAACCTGATTGAGAAAGGCAGTCCGTAACCACAGATGATGTACATGAAAGGATTCCATATAGATAATTGGTTAAGGTCCCTCCAAATGCGCTCTCCAACTTCTAAAACATTTTAGAAAACTGCTTGGTAATTTTATTCTGCTGAGACAAGAAATGGTAGAATCAACCTGAACCCCACCTTTATCCAATAGTTTTACTTGTTAAACCAAGTCCCTTACCCTGAACATCCGTACATAGGTAGATAATATCATTCATTATCAAACATGTATTTACACCATTTCAGACTTTCTCAAACCTCTGTATGTGGCCAAATCAATCCAAGCAAGACTAGGCTGACCTGTTTAGACATTCACCATACAGTTGCTGGAACCTTGCTGGATAGGAAAATAAACTAGCAACCCTGTACAGTTTAGTAGGGGCCTTTTGTGTGTATCAGGCACAAGACAACATTACTGAAAGTGCTGATCATGTTTATGTTTATCCAGAGAACAGAGTCACGTGTCATAATCAAGTGAGGGTTTTACTGGATGAAATCTAAGACAGTGAAAAGATGTTACCTTCAAGGCTATCCATGTTAGCTTGTAAACAAAGAAAAAGTGAGATTGTGAATCACAAATCATGAAAGGGCATAAAGCTGCGCATAGAAAAACAGACTGAACTGATTAAAGTATAATGTTTTCTAAAATGTCCCTGATCAATTGTGTTGTAATCAGTTTTAGTCATAAACCATTATGTAATATGTACAAGTGTGCAACTGATAAATGTCCATATATATTGTAAGTATAACTGTTACATATCCCTGTGTTTTAACATTGTAACTGTTAAATGTCTATGTGTGTTGTAAGAGTATAACAGTTAAATGTCCTTGTGTGTTGTAACATTGTAACTGTTAATTGTCTATTTGTGTTGTAACAGTATAACTGTTAAATGTCCATGTGTGTTGTTACAGTGTATTTGTTAAATGTCCATGTATGTTGTAACAGTGTTACTGCTAAATGTCCTTGTGTGTTGTAACAGTATAACGGTTAAATGTCCATGTGTGCTGTAACAGTATAACTGTTAAATGTCCATGTGTGTTGTTACAGTGTATTTGTTAAATGTCCATGTATGTTGTAACAGTGTTACTGCTAAATGTCCTTGTGTGCTGTAACAGTATAACGGTTAAAATTCAATGTGTGTTGTTACATTGTAACTGTGCCCAGCTTACCTGTTTGTACTTCTTGTAACAACGCTGAATGACGGCTGCAGCTACTTCCTGTTGCTCTCTGAATGGGCGTCCCTGTGAGAGAGTAAAGGTCAGAGGTTAGAGTATAGGTAGTGGCGTCTGTAACAGGGAGCCAGTGTTCCCTGAGGTGTCTTCTTGGTGTCCTGTCCCAGGCTGTTTGGAGGACAGTGGGAGGATCTGGGACTGAGGAGGCTGAGGGAGAGGCTCCGTCTTGGGCTGGGAGAGGATAGAGACAGGTGGTAGTACTGGTGTTGGAGAACAAATGACTGTGAACGACAGCGAACAGGTTGAGACGCAGAAACTCATTAAAGCTAGCCATGGGGGGGCGGGGGGTGGGGGGGTGGTAGCAAGGTGAGGCGTGGGGTGGGGGGGCTTGGGGTATAATTTTTGAAGAGTGAGGGAGAGTAAGAGAGGAAAACAGAAAGAGGGAGATAAAGAGAGACGGACAGACAGAGAGATCTTATAGTAAGCAGGGAAGAGGGAGCAGTGCAATCGTTCCTTAAAGCCATGCTCTGCTCAAAGCGAACCTTTCCCATGCTGAAACCACAGGGACCACAGAGTTTGAGGCAGATAGCGAGAAAGACGGGACACCATCTGAGTGTTAATTAACATAATCCACCGATGATTACTGGGTGAGCAAGTATCGTGTCCTGTGCACGTAGCACATTCCGACAAAGACCAAGTGCTCGTTTTGGTCATATCATAGCAACCTTCCCAGATTCCAGAGGCTTAACATTTCACCTGATAACATTAAGGTCAACACGAGATCAACATGGCGCTCTGGTGGCAGTCCTAATAAAGCAGTTGTGTTACAGCGTGGTACCTCAGCCCTGGGCCTGGCCTGTACCTTGTACTTGCGGAAGGCCGTTTGGACCAGACGAGCGGCCTCGTACAGCTCCCTCTGCTCTGGGTCGGATAGGGTTAGCTGTGCCAGATCTCTCTCCACCTTGCTGTTGGAAGCCTGGATGAACTCGCTCCAGTCGGCTGGGGAGGGCAGGGTGGGCCTGTCAATGGGCCCCTCCCTGAGGGGTGAGTTCCCTGGGCTGAGGCTGGGGTTGGAAGATGGTGTCAGAGGCTCATTGTACAGAGATCTGGAGAGGGGGGGGGGGGGGCATAAGTAACAGTTTAAAAAGTATTCTGCATTCTTGAAAAACAAAATAAAGTCAACTCTAAAGGTATACAGCGTGTGTCTCCGCTCTTCAGCTCACCTCAGGTGTATGATGCTGGGAAGGTGCTCCACATCTCCGAGGTAGCTGGCCAACCAGCTCATGGTGCTGCTGACTCCAGTGGTGTCCAGGGGCACCCCGTCCATTGGCACAAAGTTGTCCCTCTTTATCCTGTCAGGGGTCGCCTCAATGATGTGCTCTGCCAAAGTCATCATGTTCACCTGCAAGGGATGAATATAATAGATGGACATAGGACACGTTACAGCCCGTTGTCTTGAACCCTATCTTTCTGGATACAGGTTGTTGCCTTGCTAATTGCAGTGTCTGCGATGCTTGGACCTGCATGGACATTCCTCTGAAGACCCATGGGTGTAGGCAGACTGAACTTTGATTGGACTGTTGAACTATTATTTGACATAAGTCTCTTGTTTCGGCCACTTGCCTTGAATGCTAAAATTGTATCCTTTTCCCCATCCTTTTCATGTTCCAAATCCGTAACATCTAATTTCACTCACAATATCCATTCCATCGTTCATCTAGTATATTCATAGTGTCTACTGTTCTGTGTGAAAGCGTTGCTTTGTCATTTAAATAACTGAATTACCTTCAGATAGTAATTGTGATAACACACAGTGATCATTTCTCCCCGCACAAAAATCACAACGTTGGTGACACGTGTAGGGGCCCCTCATAAAGGTAAATATCAATGAACCCATATTCTATATCGCATAATTAACAACCAAATGAAGTAGACATTAGGCCGTTTTCCAAGCCCTTATCTCCCCGGCTCAGCCTCGGTAGCACTGTGACGGTGATGGATGGCAGAAGGCTCTTTTGGCCGCGGAAGCCGATCAATGGATGAAGTTTATTATGTGGTGATGGAGGTCCACACACTGCCAAGGAGACCCAGGACCTATGTGTGTGTGTGTGTGTGTGTGTGTGATGTTGACTTCACACCTCAAGAGATCTAGTGGCAACAGAGCTGCCAGCAGTCAATCTCAATCTTCTTGTCATGTTTATTCACTGGCAGTCCAGATCAATAGACCTGATGTCGATACTATGACACATGGATATGGTTGTCTGGTAAACTAATGTGGAGGAATGTAGGTGCAGTGAGAAGGCTGATGGACAGGGTTGACAGCAGATTTAACTGGACAGAGAGACAGAACAGGGTGAGCTGACCTGCAGGTCGTCCATCTGCGTCATGCAGTCCTGGTTCTCCAGGTCTTCTCTGTAAGGAAGCAACTCGGTGTCCACCATCTCTCTATCAGCCATCACCAGCATGTTACCCAGCTGTTCCCTCTGTCTTAGCCTGCTGGCCAGCTTTTCCTTCCCCAGGCTGCTTCCCCCAGAGCTCCCTGAAACCTTCCTTCCTGAACCCCCACCGGAGAAACCCTCCCTGGAGCTCCACTTGGCTCCCCCGGCTCCTCCTGCACTCCCGCCACTGGCGTGGCTCTTGTCTGGGCTGAGGCCCTCGTGGGACAGGCTCTTAGGGCTGAAGGGCAGCTTGTGGAGCTGCTGTTGCTCCAGGCTCAGTGGGACAGACATGGCCTTGTCAGGCCTGGCCTGAAACAGCTCCGGATTAGGTTTGTGTTTTTTGGCCAGGGGCAAGTCTCGCTGGCACTCGCTGCTGTAGTAGTTGGAGGGCTCAGATCGTGGCCTTCTTAAGTCTGCAGAAGGTAAACAAGATACTAGTTTAGAGACATTTGAAGAGACTGAACAAGTATGTTTTCCCCTCCACTGGTCCCAGCATTGGGTCCCATGTCCCGCCCTCCTGTCCTCTAGTCTGACCTGGGTTAAGGTTGGTGGAGGAGGTGGTGGTGGTTGTGGTGGTGGCGGTGCATCCTTTCTTCCCACCGGACGCCATCACACTGTCGCCGGCCCATGTGACCATCCAGCTGTCTGAGGTGGGAGCGTCGTGGGGGGTGGGGGAAAAGGACATGCGCGTGGCGGGGGGCAGGGGCGCCGGGGGCTGCTGTTCCTCTCGCTGCAGCTGCTCCAGACACTCGGCCAGCTTGGTGTGGCCCCGGGAGCGGGCAATGGAGAGGGGCAAGCGCCCCAGAGAGTCAGGGATCGCCAGGGCTCGGCGGTCCCACTTGTACAGCACCACGGCTGCTTCCAGGTGACCCAGAGCACACGCCCACATCTGCAGAGAACACGGCAGGATAACGGGCTCAATAACAAGGTTTATGGGAGACTTGAAGAGGCATTATTTTTAGAATTTACATGACCAACTTGGGTTAAAGACGTTGCTGACCAATGCAAAGCAGACTTTGTTTCCCCGAAAGTTAGATAGCTAGTTATGTTAATGGAGTTAGGAACCAGCTGAGATTTCACAAAGCTGCTGCCTCCTGCCACAAGGGCCTCTACAAAGTATCCTGGTTACAGAGATTAACAAGACATGCCCGATGTGCGTCCTCTGTACATTTTTAACAGTGTAAATGGGTGAACATCTTAATTGTCGACTGTCCCTTTCCGTGGCTTACCCAACAGTTGCCCCTGTTTTGATTAACTTGTGTGAATGTAATTGTTGGTTGGCAAAACATTCTCTAATGCAAATAGGCTTGCAGAAGGTGAACACTAAATCCCTATCTACATTAGAGGTGAATTACTGTATTTCCCAGACAAAGGCTTAATGGCAAATTGTTTGGGAATGGAGATGGATTTTAACATATAAACAGAGGAATGATTTCTCTTTTTAAGACAGCGGCACCACCCCTTTCCTTTCTGTCAGCCCTAAACATATTAAAACCTTCAAGATCGATATCTGAGTCAATGGTGTTTCAATTCGCCCAAGTTTTCCATCTGATGAAAATGTCAGGATTCGTCTAAATGGATTCGGCTTAAATCTTGATGTGATCCAGTTTAGAAAGCAGGCCCCTTGCATTCATATG
This sequence comes from Esox lucius, assembly GCF_011004845.1. Classification (NCBI taxonomy): domain Eukaryota; kingdom Metazoa; phylum Chordata; class Actinopteri; order Esociformes; family Esocidae; genus Esox; species Esox lucius. The sequence continues at coordinate 24,411,962 of NC_047580.1, read as the reverse complement.
CACGAACCCTTCACTACTTTTAAAGTCAGATGGAGTATTAGGCTCTAGAACTCTCTTTAATGTAGGCATCACATGACATTCTTCCAGTAACATGGGAAGGAGTTCTGTCGATTACATTGGCTTGGGGAACTAACAGTTGATATAAACCTTGTGAAGTCTTACCAGAGGAGTGCAGGAGAAGTGGTCCACATTGAGGGGATCCACCTCCAGCTCCAGGTCAAGGCTGTCAGCATGCTTTGTGCTGCTCAAAAGAAAGACGAAACTGTCAGAGTCCCAATCAAAAGATAATTCTAATGACATACATGGTGGGCATTATAAAAATAGACCTTTTAGAACCTGTCAGAGGTCTCAGTGTTCCTTACTCACCGCCACTTGATGAGTGTCTGGATTAGGGTGGCGTAGCCCTGCCCAGCAGCCAGGTGGAGCAGGGTCATGCCCCGGAAGGTCTTGGAGTGGATCAGGTGTTTGGACTTGGCCCAGCAGGCCCTGTTCATCATCTTCTCACACACAACCACCACACGACTCTCAAAGCTGCTCCCAGCCTGGCCCTGCCCTGAGACACACTGACAACACACAGGCACTGGTTCCATTCGGTGTTCTCCACCACTTCTGTAACACTAGAATTGTATTCATCATACACTTCCTATATAACTATCACCAACTCAAACACTTCCTAGATACTTACCAGTACCTCAAACACCTCCGATATTTATACCAGCAACTCAAACCCCTCCTACATAACTATGACTAACTCAAACCCCTCCTACATAACTATGACTAACTCAAACCCCTCCTACATAACTATGACTAACTCAAACCCCTCCTACATAACTATGACTAACTCAAACACATCCTACATAACTATGACTAACTCAAACACATCCTACATAACCATCACTAACTCAAACATCTCCTACATAACCATCACTAACTCAAACATCTCCTACATAACCATCACTAACTCAAACATCTCCTACATAACCATCACTAACTCAAACATCTCCTACATAACCATCACTAACCCAAACACCTCTTGCTTAAATTACCACTAACTCAAATACCTCCGACCGAATTACCACAAAAGGTCAGTGATATTTTCATATCACTAAATACATCACCAAACCATTGGTTCATTGATTAAATAGTGCATTTCCTATAGTCTGATGTACTTCACCTGTGTCTGGCTGGTGTTACCACCTCCTCCTCCTCCTGCTCCCCCTGCTCCTCCTCCTGTCCCTGAACCTCCTCCACTGCCCTGCTGGTGGTGGGAGGCCATCTCTGCCATCCGCCTCTCCATCTGCTCCAGGCGCTCCAGGATGGACATTCTGAACTGGTTATCTGCAGCACAGACAAATACAGCACACACACTTCAGCATCACGCGGGCAGCACATATCAATAACCCCTGGTTAGCAGTACCTACTGACATTCGTAGCATATGGAAGATATTTGCAGACACACACATTTACTTTCATGGGAGACCTATAGTATCTAAAGGCCAAGCTCCGCAATCCCCCCCCCCCACCCCCCCCCACACAATCTATGGATTACGTTCAAAAGATTAAGCTTCCGTAACAGCCAAATGGATGGTAAAAGAAATGTATATAAGATGGCCAAATGACCTGGTCTTAAGTAATTAAAACAACCCAATATGTTGAGTTATTTACACTTCCCAACAAATGACCAGCGTGTAATCTGTCCACAATTAAACCAATGCTGGGTTACCAAATAACTCAAAATAAGTTGTTTGTTTTCATCATAACATTTTTACAGCACAGTCACAAAACACATGTCAAAAATCAGGTCAAACCAGACAACATGTCTAACCCGACAACAGGTCTAATTGCTTAACATTTCTGACATGCCACTCATGTTTTAATGTATCTGATGCTTGATGGTTTTTATCTATCGGCAGAGAAGAAAGTACTTAAAAGTTAATAATTAATAAAGAGGATGTCAGGGATAGCAATAACATCAATCATTAGCTTCATCCTAACAATTGCTGTAACTAAAATAACCTTTAAGGCATATCAATCACCCTCTAATGGCTACATGCACAGTATTTCAGTCATTCATAAAAGCCTCTTTTCCTACAGTACTCTGTCATCCCAGACTAATCTGTAATGGATGATTGACCAGGGACTGGATGGTGCACACACACCAACAAACACACCCACACGCTTGTTTGACTATACTTGAAGAGGACATTTTCAGGATCACAATTAACTTCCATTAAAAAATTCTAAATAATTTCTAACCCCTAAGCCAAACGTTAATCCTAAGCACTAAAACACAATTTTAACCCTAACACAAACCGTCACCCGAAAACTAAAAAAGCATTTTTATATAGGTGAAGACCGGCAAAATGTCCAAACTAGTTTGCCATGGTTTACCATACACACACGCACAACCACATTCCTTTATAAATAAGGTTCCTTATATATGTGTATTCTGCCCTTTTGGCCACTGAACATTCCACTGGCTTGTATGAAAGGACTGAACAAATTCCACCAACAGGCTCTTGTTCACAGTCCTTGAGAAAGCAGGCTTTTTATCAATCAAGATAGATAGAGACTGACAGGCTGTAAAGTTTCTAAACGCTGTTGGCAAACAGGCTGCCAAACATCTGCAGTGTTAAGCAACAGATCCACAAAGTGTGGACTGAACCAAATGCTTTTGAAATTACTGTTCAAAACAGAAAATGCTGAGTAAGTGTTAATAATTGCTGAAATTCATAACGACGAATTGTACTGAACATTGCAGGCATACATCGTATTTGATGCTTGAAGCAACAATAACCAAATCAAATTACAAGGACTAATTGAAAAGGGGAAATAGCTGGAGTGAGGAGCAGGAGTGTTCTACTTCAGTAATGTCAGTGGTGTTAGTTTTCTTCAGCACAACCACCAGATCCAGTACATCACCATAAATGACACAACACTATGTCCAAACATATTCAAGCATGCACATACATACACACACACACACACACACAGGCACGCACACACACACACACACACACACACACACACCCAGTCATACACGGATCAGTGTGAACAGACAGTGGGCAGGGCAGAGTGAACCCACTGCAGCAGTAGAGAAGGAACACTGCATTAGCATTCCTCATTTAGCCACCGTGAGGCCGTTTCTGTGGCAACCTGCTGCAGAGTGGTAACTAAGCGACGGGAACATGGCTGTGTGTGTATGGTTTCTTCCTTCAGCGGCTTATAGAGGAAGAAGACGTATAACCCCGAGAAAATAACAGGGCTAAATGGACACAGTGGAAGAACGGTATTCTCCATCACTATGTTCTAATAACAATGGAGTCGAAGATGTTTAATCCTTCCAGAGGGAACACTGCAGTAACGACCTAATGACTTCCTAAATGGGGAGTCACAACAGCAGGGACCCTGTGACATTTACGCCACAGATATATCTTGGCAGTCGCAGGCAGAAGCTCTCCGCTCCTCGGAGAGTGAATGTCATGCTTGTGTTCACTATGAATCAATGTAGAAAGAGGTCAAGTCATTGTTACTGTTACAAGAAAAACATTTGGTCCCTGGCTACTAGATTAATCATTTCACTGATAGTGGGTATTAGTTAGGAAACATATGTAGATGTTTATCCCGCTCGCCATTCTTGTGTTTATCCACCCCCCCCATCACATCGTAGTAGAAATATGTGGAAATCAGGGGTGACATGGGGTTAGCTAGGTCACCATCCTGCAGCATGTCTGTGCTCTCTCTGAGAATATAGAGGAGGAAGGAGAGAAACGGGGGCAGGAGGAGAGGAGTAGTTAACGGCGGCGGCCAGCCGGGCTGACATGTCTTTGTTCAGACCCAGTGCTGCAGTGTGCTGCAGTGCAGATGATGTCATCTCCACCTGACGCCTGCTGCTCTCAATGAGATGCACGTATACTGCAGAGGGAGGAGGAGGGAGGAGCTGTGGGGAGGAGCGAGAGTGGGGCAGAGCAGAAGGGATAGATTGGGAGGGGGAAGGGGGGGGGGGTGCAGTCACCCAAACAGAACTACAAAAACAGTCCGACATCACCAACATCCCACCTGGCTCCTCCCCCTCTTGACAGTGTGTGATAGCGCCAGTCTACATTGGTCACTCACAGATAGGCAGGTTCAGAGCTAGACAGCAGCGACACAGAGCTCTGACAGACAAGGAGCCTGGCACATCATAAACTACCAGGTATGAATAGGAACTGACTGATCACTTACCCAGAAACCATTAATGTTATTTGTTAGTTGACAAATAGGAGCCGCTCACTCTGATGGTGAGTTTAAGCATAAGTATTCTAAACGACATCTACGTTATGCAGAGGTTTCTTTTAACTGAATTCACTCCATTCTAGAATAAAAAAGAGTAATGTGAACCTTATAACAACACTATCTGAGGTTTGTAGGGTCAGTGAGATTTCATGTGAACCTTATAACACCTCTATCTGAGGTTTGTAGGGTCAGTGAGGATTGTGTGAACCTTATAACACCACTATCTGAGGTTTGTAGGGTCAGTGAGGATGTGTGAACATTATAAAACCACTATCTGATGTTTGTAAGGTCAGTGAGGATTGTGTGAACCTTATAACAACACTATCTGATATTTGTAAGGTCAGTGAGGATTGTGTGAACCTTATAACATCACTATCTGATGTTTATAGAGTCATTGAGGATTGTGTGAACCTTACAACATCACTATCTGATGTTTATAGGGTCATTGAGGATTGTGTGAACCTTATAACATCACTATCTGATGTTTGTAGGGTCAGTGAGGATGTGTGAACATTATAAAACCACTATCTGATGTTTGTAAGGTCAGTGAGGATCATGTGAACCTTATAACACCACTATCTGATATTTATAGGATCAGTGAGGATTGTGTGAACCTTATAACACCACTATCTGATGTTTGTAGGGTCAGTGAGGATGTGTGAACATTATAAAACCACTATCTGATGTTTGTAAGGTCAGTGAGGATCATGTGAACCTTATAACACCACTATCTGATATTTATAGGATCAGTGAGGATTGTGTGAACCTTATAACACCACTATCTGATGTTTGTAGGGTCAGTGAGGATTGTGTGAACAATATTTCCCCACTGAGGCCTCAAAGGGTTATATGAAGGAACATCCACACCTGTCCAAACTACACCTTAGTCCACAGTGACTGTAATTAACAGCATTCAGGGGGTCAGTACTGAGTTGGGGTCAGTACTGGCAGTGTCGTCTGTGTCCTGTAAGTCTTCTGAATGTCCCCTGCCTGCTGCCCCCACTGATCTGTCACAACTCTCTCACATGTCACCATGCAGCGCCTCATGGGGCTGTTTTGCCATCTGCTCCCTCCCTGGAGAACAGAACAACAGACAATCATTCAGGCTCCTTAATCCTATAAGACTAACAGACACTCATAGAGGCCCCTTTATTCGATAAGACAAACAGACTAACAGACACTCATACAGGCTCCTTCATCCTATAAGACTAACAGACACTCATACAGGCTCCTTCATCCTATAAGACTAACAGACACTCATACAGACTCCTTCATCCTATAAGACTAACAGACACTCATACAGACTCCTTCATCCTATAAGACTAACAGACACTCATACAGGCTCCTACATCCTATAAGACTAACAGACACTCATACAGACTCCTTCATCCTATAAGACTAACAGACACTCATACAGGCTCCTTCATCCTATAAGACTAACAGACACTCATACAGGCTCCTACATCCTATAAAACTAACAGACACTCATACAGGCTCCTTCATCCTATAAGACTAACAGACACTCATACAGACTCCTTCATCCTATAAGACGAACAGACACTCATACAGGCTCCTTCATCCTATAAGACGAACAGACACTCATACAGGCTTCTTCATCCTTTAAGACTAACAGACACTCATACAGACTCCTTCATCCTATAAGACTAACAGACACTCATACAGGCTCCTTCATCCTATAAGACTAACAGACACTCATACAGGCTCCTTCATCCTATAAGACTAACAGACACTCATACAGGCTCCTTCATCCTATAAGACTAACAGACACTCATACAGGCTCCTTCATCCTATAAGACTAACAGACACTCATACAGACTCATTCATCCTATAAGACTAACAGACACTCATACAGACTCCTTCATCATATAAGACTAACAGACACTCATACAGGCTCCTTCATCCTATAAGACTAACAGACACTCATACAGGCTCCTTCATCCTATAAGACTAACAGACACTCATACAGGCTCCTTCATCCTATAAGACTAACAGACACTCATACAGACTCCTTCATCCTATAAGACTAACAATCACTCAAACAGGCTCCATTATTCTATAAAGCTAACAGACTAACAGACACCCATACAGATTCCTTATTCTACACATTAGCTACACAACCCTTTTAATTAACGGTTAATGTGAGAATGGAGCAAATGTAAAATCCCAAAGTACTCATAAACCTGTCAGGTATAATGTAAAATCCAAAAGTCAACATTTTAGGTATAGGCTAAAGTTCAATATTACACTATAAACTCCTATTATCATTGAGCTACAGGTTTGTAACAGGCAGGGTAAGTGCATTTCTCTGTCCTTGCCGATGGATATGAGGATATAGGCCAGTATCTATTTCCCTGCAGATACGCAGTGAACACACACAGCCGACAGACACACACACACACACACACACACACACACACACACATACAGCTTTATATTCATCCCTTTCTGCAACATTAGGTAACTGTGATAGATTGGTCAAACTAGGTACAAGGAGCTTATCAAGCACTTATTTGCAGTTAATTAGTGCTCAATGTATGATGTAGTAGCATGGAGAACAAGACATGGGAACCACAAGAGACTAGTTATGCATCAATGATGAATATTCTTCTGCCTTTATATACACTTCTAATAGAAATGGGTGTGCTATTAGACTTCAGCATCTCAATAGGCATCACTACAAGGCTAGGCTGTCTGGGCTACTGTTTTGGTTAGTCTGTTTCTAGCAGCCCAAAGAGGCCACTGGTGTCCCAGTCTTCTTTTAGTTACATAAGAGTAGTCTGAATGCTTAGTCACAAAGAGCTAGAACTAGACTAGGACTGTACCTTTAAGACTAATGGACTGCTGGTCACCATGTGCTTACAGTACATGCACTGTCTTGATAGTGCCTGTTTTTCTTTTGCAGCTACAGTACCTACAGTGCAGTAGTAACATTTTATATCATAAATGCTGACTGGAATTGTAAGCATGAAGCAGAAGAGAGACACCATTCCCATGTCTGCTAGTACTGCACACTAGCCATGTCAGGGTCTCTGTATGTCGATATAAGACTAGAGCAGACAAGCATGAGCCTGCTATGGCAGTAACCTGGGAAGTCAATGTAACTCTATGAATCTCAGGATTAGGCCTACTCATCAGGCATGTGCTGTAACTGAAACACCTCAATTACAACTCTCAATCCTCTGCTCTCCTCCTCACCGAGACCCGTCTGAATAGCGCTACAAATAAGGTTCCAACGAGTGTCATCCAAACATCATAAGAGCACATTATTGTGCTAAGCTAAAGGCTATTGTCAAGGCAGCTGTTGAGATAGGTAGGGTTATTCATCATGCGAACCACTAACTAGGAAGACGTGTTACAGTAACGTGTGATAAGTGAGCAGCAGCTTATACATGCATTGGCTTCCCAGGCTAATTTGCCAATTGCTAAGTTTTGACTATGTATTATCCGACGTTCTTCTTTTTAATGCCATACACAGACATTGAGACATGACCAGGATGTATCAATGTAGACTTCAGGTTCACACCTCCAGGATGCAATACGTCTACACTTTGGAAAAATAAATGGCAGTTGGGAAAAGAAAAGACGGTTTCCATTTCACTTTGCAGTTTCCGCGAAGCAGTTCAGGTTCGTTGCAAATTTTCAGTTAGCCATTTTCATTTTAACACTGACATATCATGGGGACATGAATGCATGGGCGTTGATTTGAAATACTGCATAGGAATGCATTCATACGTTTTTGCATTTCAATGGAGCATTTAAGCATGACATTTTATACCTGGCACTGATCATCCTCCAAAATACGCCGCTACTGTAGCAAAACCCTTGAACAAGCGCTGCACCCAATAGACTGAAATGGGAAGGCTCGAACCTCAACACGTGCTGTAAGTCAATAATAAGGCCGGTCCTACCTCCCTCTGAGTCCGTGATAGCGCAGTGTGTTCTCCTGATTGACAGAAGCTGGTATTTGTGGAGAGGTTGCTACTGCAGGCCATCTGGCCTAGACCCACACAGCTGGGACCCGGGGGTACAGAACACACTGATAATCAAAGGCCGAGCTGCCTTTCTTTGGCATAATGACCGGCTTTGTTTGCTCTGTCTACTGTGTCTTCTATCTTTAATGGTGTTATAATGTTCCTTCGGCTAGTAATAGATTCATGTTCACTGTTATTTCTCATAGACAGTGTGTAGGGTACTGACGAGTGGTTTTAAAAGACCAAAGATTATGACCACAGAATAAAATGGCAGTTTTTTTATTTCATCTCATTTTTTCTCTAAGGTTCCACTGCGTACATAATATAGGGACGCGCAGCTCTGCAATCTATATAAAGGGCCTGGATATGTATACACAGATAATTCTGTCCGTCGACTCCTAATACAGCGGTAATGCCTGGCAAGGTTGTAAATAAGCTAACCAGGTAGAATGTGTCTGAACTCTTAGTGTCAGTCCAGCTCCCAAGGGAAGCTGGTCAACTTCAATTCAAAATCAAGACTGAGGAGGTAATCTATATTTCAGACCGCTCTGCTCTCACAGGCAAGTGAAATGCCAAATAAAGAGACTGCAACAAGAGGAATTATTGCTTATTATATGCTATTATTATACATAACCATTGATTACAGTAAATGATGTGCACTGGCTAATTAATTGAGATAAATGCCCAACAGACAGTAAAACATACATTTTCCATTTGGCTACATACAAATATGCGCATATATAAACTATACATATATATGCTTTATAAAACCATCTGTTAGATGTGACATAGTAAATGAGACATCAATAGAGAGATCAATGACACCAATGGCCAAGGAAAGAAGATGGAAGAGAAAAACACATCAGTGCCATGCCTTCAAAGCCCCTCAGTGTCCAACTCCTAAAGCCATGAACATCTTCATAAATATGACCCATGGAACGACACTGCGAAGAAATGACAAGTCTACATCTCCACGCAGCTGCATCAAAGCAGAGCTGACACTTGTTAGTCAGCCAAACAGAACTCCTACATCACCGCAAGTGTCACAGCAGTGTACTCATTTGTCAGTAATAGTTATGACTTGTGGTATGATACGGTATATTTATGACAGAATCTTGGCAAGAAATAGCCCCTGCTGTTATATTTTGGAAACACAACTATTGACAGAATCCTGTTCTCAGGCCGAGTTAAGGTTATTGGTATAGGGTTAGGCCTTAAAGGTGACCAAACTCTAATATGCTGCCGCCACCTGTATTCAAAAGGAACACACACGCCTATCCAATTTCAAAAGGTTTGACAGAAAGGTCAAGAAAAACAAAACTTTTTCCCCAAAACCTCAGTCATGTTGATTATGTGTGCAAACTTGAATTGGGTCATCACAAATTGCCTCTGCAGCTTTAGGGGAGGCATGGAGAGGAGACACAAATGAGCCATTTTCCCCAAAGAGCCATTTCCTCCCTCCAAAGGTTCAATTTCTATAAAGCCATGGCCTGAGGTTAGCCATTCCCAGGTAAGCATTTCCACTTCACTGGAGCTGCTCTCATTCCATCAAACATTTCTAAATGGACAAACTCCTGCAGCAGAATATTATTACAATGGCATTTGAAACAATATTAAAAAGTCTGCTCTGTTTTCAGTGTTTAGTTATGTTACCTCTGTTGGTTTGTTCATAAACTGCTTGCAACTTGTTGCTCTAAATGTCTATTACTTTTCACACAGTGCATGGACAGTTGCTAAAAGGCCATAACAAAAGTGAAGAAAATAAGTAACAACTCCAAATGTTACATTTTAGGTTTAGGTCCAATGTAACAAACAATGTGATGCTTTAGTGCTTTGAATGTATCCTCTGATGAGACATTATAAAGAATATATATACAATATTAATTAGTAAAAATATGTTGTCTATTTGGAAATAATTTATCAACTTTTACAGTTTGTATCATATTCTGGCATTTTAATTTAAATTGCATAATTTCCTCCCAAAAAACTATTATCTTACCATTACTTTTTCCGTCAGATTTATAATAACTTAACAAAACCAAAAAATGAAAATTAGATATTTAAAAATGTTCTTTGCCTCATGCTTAATTCCTGTTTTGTTCAAGACCTCTTTTATCAGTCATTTATTGTTATCACCCCACAACAGGCAGTCAAACACATTCAGAAGTTTCTGACCACAGTATCAATGTTTCTATACACTACACATCAGTAATGAATCATTGTAAAATGATTTAAGTATACTTCCTCCAACTGCAGGGACTCCTGTATTGTTATTTGTCTTCACTATCTCCCCGAGTCAGGGGAGGATGATTTGAGTTCCTTCTGCCTTGGATATGTTATCCATTTCCATTTCTCTTTTCGGAATCGGAACGCTGTTACCCCAGTACTTTCCAGCCAGGGCATAAAGGAGAACAGTTTTCAATATAGATTCACTTTGGATGTAAAGCCAATTAGCAGGAGGATTGAAACTGGTAGAAGGAAGGTTCAGTGGAGATGCTCTAATGCAGGCAACCAGGACTGGGCCTGTCCCCATTATCTTCCTGCACAATGGCTTGGGTCAGGTTAAAGAACAAGACCCTCTCTAGCGGGATAAGACTAAATCAGAGGTCATCAGAGCAATCGTCAACTGCAAGAGATGAGAAACCAGGTGACCATTGCAGGTGACCATGGGAGAAATTATTTATTTGTGGCTCTTGTGCCCCAGAGACAGCTATGTCCTCTGGTGTGACATCATCTTCATGTTACAACAAAAGGGAAAAAGCTTGTCACATCTTTAGACATCTCACAAAATATGGTCTGTCCAAAAAGCTCAAAGTTCCACACCCTCACCTGGAACAGTCACACACCAAGGCTAATGCAACAGTTGGTTAAATGTTGTAAGAAAACAAATGATACAGAGCATGAATTAAGTCATGACCACGTTAACAATGACTTTAGTTACATATGAACATGTTGGCTAATTTAAGTTGTATTAGTGCTTGCCATTGTTACCAAAAAGGAGGACATCACGCTGAAGGATTATTCACGCTAAAGGATCTCTCTTTTTTTAACACGTTAGACGTGGTAGCATCACGCAGGCATCTTTTATGAGCGGTTAAGGTTTCGTTCCGAAGCTCCAGTTGGCTGGCATAGCTAGCCATACCAGTTGTATATACAATATGCTTCAAAACTCTACAACCATCTCATGTTTTTATGGGTAAACATGCATGTGAATATTTAAAACCCTTGGCTATTTTGACTATTATGAGAACTAACATGACACGAACAGGCAAGCAAACAAGCATATCCACATCTATACCACCGTGGTACAGAACACGACTTTTCACAATAGATGCGCGCAAACGTCGCTCTCCAAGTCGCACTTCATGTACAGTGGGTCTGATGCGTTCCATCCTCGCAACAACTTTAAGAGCCGCTGTTTAAATCCCCGTGGTGCTGAAACCTTTTTTTCTTCTCGCAGACTTTACACAACACGCTCATTTCTCTGTCCATTGGATCGTGGTTCTTTAACTTATGAGTTGATCAAGTTTTTTCTGTAATAGGCTATATTGTGAGTTTTTACTAAAAATAGTAACCTACATAGTTTTCACGTGTTCCTATGCAGACCAAGCAACAATGCCGGTTATTTTTGAATTCACTAAGCAGTAAAGACGATTTTGCTAAACAGTCATTAAACCCATTTACCGAAATATTTTGCGAAACTACGAAGATAACACGATGCGACGGCCTAGCACGCCTGCGCTACACTTTTAAAACACATGATCAACAAGGGGCATGAGGCGGGGAGGGGGGGTCTATTAGAAAACCGCGAAAAGGTGTGTAGTAACAAAACATTACCGAAGACTGTTGCTGAAATATGAGACAAAGTATTTCAAGTGTGGGTTACAAAATGCATGCCTAGTAGCCTAGCAACTTATCTTACATACACGTGAAAACATCACCCCTCGCAACCGGCGGAACACATTACTGAGTTAAAGACATGCTAGATTTGAGGAGTGTATGTAGACTAAATTAATACTTGAAATAAAATGTCGATCATGTTTCTGTAATACTCATCCTGAAATATTTAGTTGTGAAACCATGCTGCAATTTAGGCAATAACCTGTTCAGCATGGTGCTAACACCAACACCAAGATACAGTTGAATTGACTATGCAAAAACTAAAAAGGCATATAAGCTACTGAGTCAGATTTAAAAAGTACAGAGAAAACACGCGTGATCCACATCAACTACTCTATTGCTACAGTTTAAAATGAAGAAAACACTCACAGTCAGTAACACACAAAAAAACATGAACGAATACAATAAAAGATGTTCAACAGCAGTACACGACAAAACAGACTGCCTGAACTTGACATGCTATTACATCTTCAAACAAAACTGTTTTTGAGTAAAAAGTCTAAAGCGTGTGTAACTTAACTTCTCTTGTTGTCTCTAGAAGATAACACACAGATACACCAAAACACCGTCCCCACAAAAAATATATAACTAGACACATCTAACCTTCTACTTCATTTTCCATTGGTATGGTTCCCCTGAAAAGCCAAACTGTTTCCCTTCTCTTTAGTGAAAGCAGATGTCATTCACTGGCATCCTGACCAAAGTCCAAGCATGCTGCATTTCACTCATGTGAACAGTTTCCCAATTCCCACAGTTTCTTGGTATGAATGATGCTATGAGTAAAAGTAGATATATCCTTGGTGTGTAGAAGCTCAATAGAACACATAACAACAATAGAACAAAGTGTAAGAGCGACGTGAGGGAAGAGAGAGAGCGAGAGAGATAAAGACCGCTCTCTTCCTATCATAGCCCCCTCCCCTTTACTTCTTTCTCTCTCCTACCCTCTCCTCCCCCTCCTGCGCTTCTCTCTACTCAGTCCCCCACTAGCCTGCAGTAAAATATAAAATATTGCTGCGAGCAGACGTCGTCGTGCGCACGTGCCGCAGGTAAACAGACGCCCTAGATTTCCCCTCCAGACGTCGAGCTTTTAAAAGCTCACGCTCCCTTGGCGCTTTCAATACTAATAATACATTTCGATTGTAATTTTTTATTTTCAACTGCCGACCATCACGAACTGAGGTGGGTGAACGCTTTGTACACGTCATTTTTCTCTGGTTAGATTGTATCTTATGAAGAAAATATTCGACGCATCCTAATGTAGCCTACCTCTGTTCATTGTCCCTGAACGGGAGTAGGCCTTCAAAGGACTTATCTCCTGTGGTGAATATCAGTTCCAGACTATATTGGCAATTTGCATGTTGCTCTGCGCTAGTCTAAGGTACACCTACCACGCCACACAGTTGCCATGTATTGTGAACATTCTCCTGGTTTACCATGCGGCTAGCTCGTTTCACTAGACGTTTTTTGTTGCAGACTAGATGGACCATCAGGAGACGTAAGCAGATATGTACAGCCCAAATTGGCGCGCACTGTATTCCTAACGAACTGGTACCCGGGTAGCGAGCGCCACCAGCACCGCCAGGTCCATGGACGGAGAATCATTAGCGGGTGAAAGGCTGTTCTGCAGCTCCGATAACTCAGTGTTTTCTGTCCTGCCCATGGCTCCGTACCTGCAGTGCTGCAGAGGAAGGATAGGCGCCCCCTCCCCCACTCTGCATTATGACAAATCAAGGCAGGCAGGCAGGCAGGCAGTTGTGCCATAGCACAGTTTCACAATGAACTGATATTGGAAAGAGGTCCCAATAGCTGTAGCCTGCTGCACATTTAAAAACGTATGGATATTACAGAAGAATGGGCATGGTATTCGTAAAGCTACTGAGTGATCATATAATGGGTCAATACAGGCATGCATGGCCTATAGTAGCCTTGGAGTGGTGTTTTTTTGTTACATGGATCTGTGATATAGCAACTGCAGAATTTAATTCATGACACATTTCATAATATAAGTGCATTAGATGGAAATGTGTTTCAGTAGAAAAACTGCTGTAAGATGTCTGTCTTATTTGGTTAGGGCACACAACATATGTACCATACACACTTATAGAACTTCATTATGAACATTGTTACTGACCTGGATAATTGTTACTCACCCCATAATACTTTCACGTGTCACAGAGGTTACTGTCAATCAGCATGTTATTATTACCAGACACTGCAGCCCTGAGTAGACGATAGTACTAACCCAATTCATTTACAGTTAAAAAAGCATGTCGTAGATGAAGCATTGCAACCATGTTCAACGTATTGGGAGAATTAAACCCACACACTTTCAGTTCGACAATGTACAGGCAAAACAAACAGTACACAGAATAGAAAGACAGTCACTTCCACACAAACACTTGCTATGTTGAATTTGGAAAAACATGATTGGATCAACTAAAACCAGTGTGAATTAGTTCAGTTAGTGAATTAGTTCATCTGGATCCTAACTGATTAAGTTCACCTGACTCAAGTTTAGGCAGAATCCAAAATGGCTTCCTATTCCCCATGAAATGCTTGTGACCAGGGCCACTCTAACAGTATTAACCTAACAAACACCATGTATTGCTTCAGAAAAGCCAGCAGTAAACTTTAAACAGGGTGGAAAAATACATACAAAGCCTACTCTGAAAATGAAAGGATCCCACATTCCATGTCAAGCTAAAATAAAAGTCAGAATAACAGCCAAAACACCACTACAAGCCAATACCAAAGTGGGAGAAGGGAATGGGTTCATTTCAGTGTTTAGGTACTGTTCTGTAAATATCAAGTCTATGTAGGGAGAACATCCTTCATGAACTGTTTCTGTGAATGTGGGTCTACATGGGGAGAACATCCTTCCTGAACTGGTTCTGTGAATGTGGGTCTACATAGGAAGAACATCCTTCCTGAACTGGTTCTGTGAATGTGAAGTCTATGTAGGGAGAACATCCTTCCTGAACTGGTTCTGTGAATGTGGGTCTACATAGGGAGAACATCCTTCCTGAACTGGTTCTGTGAATGTGAAGTCTATGTAGGGAGAACATCCTTCCTGAACTGGTTCTGTGAATGGGCCTGTGAGGCAGAGAGTAGTGTGACTGTACTGTATGAATGAATGGCGGATGGATACACTGGTTCCGCCGCACCAGACCACACCACGCCTGCCTGGGAAAATTCACTCCCACTCCCTCAAGGGCCGTCTGCAATGCAGCTGTCCCGTCAGCCTGGCCGCCCGCTCCGGTCCTCTCCTCCCCATGCCCTACTTTATCCTGCCAATGCACAGTCACACACACTGCAGTGGCAACACGCTTTCTCAGCTCGGCTTTACACACACACACACACACACACACACACACACACACACACACACACACACACAAAGGCACAACACATACAGCCTGGTATACACACCTAGGACTCTTGCGACTACCAACAGAAACACAGATATAAGCATCCCTACAGTGCCTCACGCCATTCCAGTGTAAATATACTCATTCACAAGGTTTCCTGCTACAAAGCACTTGGATCCAAGTCTTCATTGCCTGGCCAGTCATCCTTTGGAAGCGTGCCCAGCAACATACACTCATGTATGTAATAACGGTTTAAGAATCTCTATTCACGGTAATGCCAAGACTCCTTTTCTTCAGCTGAAAAATCCAAGAACGAGTTGGTTTCTAAGGAAGTTTATTTTCTGTAAAATATCGATAGTACTGTAGAATGCATCATCTGAAAAACACATGACAAGTAGTGTTGCTCCGTATGGTCTTGGACTAAATTAACCCAAAGATTGTTACACTATACTGCTAGTACAGTTGATTTACTGCAGCTTCTGACTGTTCTGTAGTCTCTCATTCCTAGACCTTGGGTAACAGCACAAGATCTGGTAACAATGCTAGCTTTTTTTTTTGCACATTCGGAAATAGAAAAAAAGCTTGTTCCGGTGAGTGTTCTCCTCAGATGAAAAGCTCCCACCGCAAATCATGAGTTTGGGTAGGCGGGACAAAACTTTAAATGGATAGTGTGCTCATGCAAAATCAAGTGCTAGTGGAAAGGCAGTGACGTCACTTTCCTTTCCATGTTTCAATTCCGATGCCTTGTGCACATTTTCAATACCAAGGTGAATAGGCGTCTATACTGTAACTACTCAAAGATTGCGAAATTAGCTGTCTGGCTTTAGACTCCATATGTTCTCCTGTATGTCCTGCTGAGGTCTGAGGACTGTGCTGTCACACCTGATGTGTCATAAGACACCCAGACAGGACAATGACTGGTCACAGATGCTCTCCCTGAAAGCCCATAATTAAGTTGATACAGTGCAGATATTGATTCTGACAAGTCTATCAGACCTCCCTCTTAACACTACAGTATCCTTCGGCAGACCCAGATCGACTGGACAATGACTGGTGCTCTCCACGGTCTCCAACACCCGGATCAACTCTACTGTGATTCTGGTCCACCACGGACCGCGGACCGGCCGACTCACCGCCACGCGTCTTGAACAGGCTCTAACACGCAACTCTAACACAGAACAAAATAACAGGAGCCCTGCAGCACCAGCCAGACCATAGCAGCCCACTGGTGACCACAGCAGAAAGACACAGAAGGGAAAGACGGAGAGGAGGCAGAAGGCAACACAGAGAAGGAAGGACAGAAAGTCAGAGGGGAGGCCGGGGGGGGGGGGGGGGGGGGGGGGTAGAAGTCGTGGAGTGGAAAGAGAGGAGGGAGTGAAAGTGGAGGGGAAAAGAGAGAGAGGCAGCTAGACGGATTCCCTTACCGTCCAGTGAGAGCCAGTCGTGTTGCGAGGAGGGCAGAGAGGGGAGGGCCCGGGCCTTATACTCAAACACCACTGAGTTAGAGATGATCTGGTTACTGGCAGACACCTGCAGAGTCACCAACCCAGTGTCATGAGCTGTGGAACGAGACACAGGAAGTCAGAACCAGAAAGATCCCTCCAACAGTCCTGAACCGAAACCCCTAACTTAGGAATGACATGCTCTTCTGAAAACATCTCAGTGGCCGAACTCCAAACCCGGGGATCTCCAGAATCCCGAATTGACGTAAAAGCAAATGAATAAGGTCCCCAATAGATTCACTGGGTTTAGAGTCAGCACGGGCGGGTGTGTCCACCACTGAGGCCCGACTCACCTGGGCAGTAGCAGCGCAGCACGCCTGGCTGGATGAGTGAGGCGGGCACAGAGATCTGGTCAAATAGGCAGCTGTAGTTAGAGCTGGCCTCCTGCCATGGTCCAGTGATGAGAACCTTCACTCCTCCCTGGGACAGATAAGCATACAGACTCACTGCACGGAAACATTTATAAACTGGATCTATACACTAGATATGATGGAGCCAGTGTGAATTGGGCCTTAATTTAATGTCATGCTGTCATCTAGTGGAGAACAGTAGGAATTACACTGTTATGTTTCCTTTTTTTTTCTCCCACATTAAATGGTTTTCCAGAAAACCTAGTTGGGACATTCCTCAAATCAGGAGGCAATAATAAGGAAATATGTAATCCTCCTATTATGATTTCTGTAAATCTTGACAGTGTCTGGAAATTGTCAGACTTGAATTTTCCAGCTGGCTGAAATCTATTGGAAGTGACATCATGTGGATAAACAGTGCATTGCAGTGCCACTGACATTACAAATTGAACGTCTCTGTTTCATATTACTGGGCTGCCATCCTGTGGGTGACTTGTGATATTACAGACATTTTCTGTCCATTCAAAGTGGTTACCATCTTGTGTTAAAAACAATTTATTTTCAGTTTGATAAGAGTCATTCTAAATCCAGTCCCCCCTCTAAATCCTGTCCCCTCAAAACCCTTCCTTGAACCGTAAACCAATGTGTTCATTGGAAGAGATCCAATTTGATTATTGGGCATGTGGTACACTGCCTTCCCTTGTGTGATAGCTGACTTTCATCCAAGATATTCATGTGTATTATATTTCAGAATAGCTTTGAAATCTGCAGTACCCCACATCAGGTAGAAAAGCATGTGCATGTTTAAAAATAATATGCAACATATTGTTTCAACTGTAGGTCTTGCACAGCTACATTTATTGGTTTACAGTTTGGTTTATGCTGGATAACTGAAAGAATTGGCGTTGCCTCTTCATACATCTGACCTTTTTCAAAACGGGCCCAAAGAGGAGAGAGGACGCACAAGGGGATGAAATTTAATTGAGAAAACCCAGTGCCACATTGTGAAAAGAGAAAAACCTGATCAGTAGAGAATGACACCAAATGAGAACACATTGATTTTGGTCCCTGATCTTCTAACTGGCTAACATATCAACAATGTGTGACTCCAAGTGAGAAATGTTGTAGTTTGGGGACACCCTTGTGCTCAGTGACAGCAAAGACAAGAGAGAAATCCCCCTCAGACCCACTCGGTTAAACCCACACCCTCAGACCCACATGGTTAAACCCACACCCTCAGACCCACTCGGTTAAACCCACACCCTCAGACCCACTCGGTTAAACCCACACCCTCAGACCCACTTGGTTAAACCCACACCCTCAGACCCACTCGGTTAAACCCAATCCCTAAAACCCACTCCTTTAAACCCACTCCTTCAAACCCACTCCCTCAAACCCACTCCCTCAAACCCACTCTTTCAAACCCACTCCCTTAAAGCCTCTCCTTAAAACGCGCTCCTTCAAACCCTCTCTCTCAAACTATCTCCCTTTGGGTGGACGATAGGGAGGGAACATGGGGGTAACAAAAAAGGACCTGGGAAGTCTGATCCTAAAAAATTAAGGAGAGACTCTCAGTTGGGTATTGTTTCTCCACTGTCTTTGTTATGCTGTCTGTACATTATATTACTGAGCTGCCATGCTGTGATCACAGAGATGGATAGAAAAGGCATCTTCATGTCTCAAATGTTAAAGAACTACATTTTGTTATCTGTGAGTTTAATAAGTTGACTGAAGCCTTCTGATGACCCAGTTGTCCCACCCAGTTGACTTTTAAATGGCGGAAGGTCAAAGTGACAATGTCCATTTATCTATGTTGGGTTTTCTATCCATCTCTGTGTCATGACACTTTTTTGTATTACTGAGCTGCCATCTGGTGGTTAAACCGGATATGGCAGTTTATTAAAACAGTTGATCTGCTAGGTCGTTTTTTCCCCCAGCCAATTTAGAACATTCAGAATGTACAACTAAAAACTAGCTACATAAATTGTACTACACTTCGTGAAATGAGGAGTTCATGCAATAACTGTGGTAGAGGCCCACCTCAGGGTAGGACCACTCAGGGGAGTAGTCTGTGACCATGAAGAGTCTCCCAGTGGCTTGAAGCATCCCCAGAGTGCCCTGGGCCACAGCTGCGGACACCACCTCAGCCACATGCATGTAAGCCAGGGAGCCTTGCTCTGCCCCCGTACCTCCAGCCCCGGACCCACCTCCCAGAGACTGAGGGCTGCAGCAGGGCTGGAGACAGAGCTCTGAGGGGCTATAACCTGCCGCCCGGGCCCCTCCCACCCCTCCTTCCTCCTGGCCCTGCTGGGGGACTCCGCTGGAGGTGCTCTGGCCATCTGAGCCATGGGAGGCCACCAGCTGGTGGGTATAAAGTGCTCCTCCTGCTGCCATGTTGGCTCCACTGCCGTCCACAGAGATGAAGTCATTGATAAGGTCAGAGAACTGGTTTCCGAAGGAGATGTCAAAGTGGTCCAGGCTGATCTCCATGCCTGCCCCTCCTGCTCCCCCATTGGAGCCCGTTCCACCCAGGCCCTGATGGGGCCCCACGGTGGTGTAGAGGCCCTGGACCATCCCGGCCCCTTGGAGGAGGGGTTGGAGCTGATGCGTCTGGGAGCGGCTGCTGCCGTCGTTGTTGACGCCGTTTCCATTGCTCATGGTCACTCCTTCCCCTCCTCCTCCGCCTCCCTGACCTCCTCCTGCTCCTCCACCATCATTGGCCTGCTGCAAGTAGTGCTCTGTCCCTCCTCCCTCTGCGTTGCCTCCTCCACAGGCCTGGAGGTGATCCTCCGGCTTCAGCAGACCCTCCCCGTTGTCTGTTCTCCCAGCCTGGCCCTGGCCCACGCTGCCTGTCTGCTCCAGCCCCACCACCTCTTCAGGGAAGCTCCCCTGGTACTGCAGGAGCTGGAGAGACCCAGGCCCCTGCCCTGACCCCTCGGTAGGTGAGCCCCCGTTGCAGTTGGTCCTGTGCTGGCCCTGGTGGCTCTGGTGGTGGTGGTGGAGGTGGCCGTTGCTGCCAGGGGAATCCGTTTTGACCACCTGCAGGCCCATGTAGGCTGTGGAGTCGTGGGAGTTGTGCTCCATCATGTGAGCCTTCTGGCCCATGGAGGACCTGCCCTGCTGGGCCTGGCTGGGCTGCTGAGTGTCCTGGAGGAAGAAGCTGGGCGAGCGGCTCTGGTGGGAAAGGTGGGGGCTATTCATAGCCTGGCCATAACCCACTGACCCAGCTCCGGACGAGTAGTCCTGCTTAGCATCGATGGCGCTGAAGTCCATCTGCTCCAGGGTGGTGCTTGGGCTTAGGCCTCCTCCGGAGGGGAGCAGAGAGCCTGCAGGGGTCAGGCCGAGGGAGCCCTGTGATGAGCCAGACCCTGAGGAACCAGACACACCTCCTCCACAGCTCACCCCCGCTCCTACCTGGTAGCCCTGCTCCTTGGCCAGCTGCTGTTCGAAAGAGGTGTCCTCGGTCTTGATGTTCTTCACAAGGGCAGAGTTGAAGCTGTACACAGAGTCGGACATGGAGGGCGAGCGCTGGAGGCTGCTGTTGGTGCTGTTGGTGGAAGAGGAGGAGGAGCTGTCGCCCTTCAGCCCACTTCCCCCGTAGGTCTGGCCCTGCTTGGGGTTGTTGAGGAAGCAATCAGGGTCAAAGTTCATGGTGGTCTCAGGTATCTTCAGTCCTCCGGCGTCCAGGCTACTTGACAGGACCAGCTCCTCAGAAACCCCGGCAGCAGACAGCATGGACAGCCCATCCGCTCCTCCCGCCCCCCCAGAACGCTCACCAGTTCCTCCGCCAGGGAAGGCAAATTTGTGGCTGTCTGCCACCACACCGGACAGCACCAGGCCCTGGGAGGCTCCGTCAGGGCCCATGAGGTGGGCGTTGGGGCCCCCTGTAGGGGACATGCTGTAGACGGGGTCTCCGGTCACCTCTGACATGAAGACACTCTGGGACAGGCCGGACATCACGGAGGCCACGTGGCCCATGCCTGTCACCACGGGGCTGTCAGCCATGTCTGGGTCGCTGTTCAGCCCACTGCTGATCGACACAGGGGAGTTCTGGGTGGTGTCCGGGACCTCCACCTGGTTGGTAGAAGACACCTCTGTGCTGTTCTGGTGCAGGAGGACAGGCTTGGGGACCTTTCCGTTGCGTTTCTCCCTGGCGCTGCCTCCCCCCCCTCCTCCTGAGCTCTTCCCTCCCCCACCTCCCCCGTGGCCGCTGTGTTCGGTCTTGCCCTCGGAGACATCGTTGTTCTGGACCTCGGAGTGGGCGCTGCTGTAGCCGCCCCGGGGCTCCACTTTGGGGGAGATGATGCGGTGCTTGGCGCTGTTGCACTTGTGGTGCACGCTGCTCCCTGCGCCTGTTGGAGGGGGGGGGGAGAACAACAGGTTACCGGGAGGTCGAGATACAGCTGAAGCCAGTCATCTAGAAGGAAAGCTGAACAGCACGGCGGATCTCTGTGGCATTGTAAATCACAACACTAAAGCTGGGGGAACGGCTTGTTACAGCAGCTCATTGGAATGCAGACAATAGAAACGAGAGCACTCAGAGTACCGCTTGGGGTTTAGTACCTAAATAAATCGCCTGAGAAACATGGAATTATCCACGTCGTTATAATTTAAGTAATTGCTTGATTGGTGAGACTTTGGATATTATTGGAACTCCTATCAATAAAACACAAGACAGCCATGACCCTGCCACTTCCACTTGTAGCCCTACCTCTTCTCCCTATCTCCTCTTCCTTCTTTGACTACTCCTACCCCTCTCACCCCCTACCTGCCCCCTATCCCCTCCCCCTTACCCAGGGTGCCCGTGCAGAGGCAGTTGTGGGTCCGGGGAGGTGGCTTGGTTTGGTGGCTGTCCAGAATCTGCTGCACCAGCTGCTCCACTGAGAAGCCAGAGCTGCTGTTCCCATTGCTGCAAGTCCACTTGATGCCATGAACTGCCGGAAGAGAGGAGACACAGACGTCAGCCAGACAGCCACTACCACCAGCCAGCCACGCCAGCCCCCCTCCTTACCACCCAATCTACTGCGCACCACCACTTCCATTACTACCACCACCACTACTACCACCACCACGAATACTACCACAGCCTGCCACATAATCTACTGCACAGCACCATCACCACTGTCATCACCACTGTCATCACCACCACCACTCCCAGAGCCAGCAGTACTACCACCACCACCAGTGCCACCACCAGCCAGTCACAACAGCTCTACAGTGTGCCACCCAAGCCAGCCACCACCACTACTACCACCACCACTACTTCCACCACCACCACCACCACCACCACTACTACCACCACCACTACTTCCACCACCACCACCACTACTACCACCACCACCACTACCACCACCACCACTACCACCACCCCTACTACCACCACCACCACTACTACCACCACCACTACTTCCACCACCACCACCACCACTACTACCACCACCACCACTACCACCACCCCTACTACCACCACCACCACTGCTACCACCACCACTGCTACCACCACCACTACCACCACCACCATTACTACCACCACCACCACAACTACCACCACCACCACTACCACCACCACCACTACTACCACCACCACCACTACTACCACCACCACCACCACCACTACTACCACCACCACCACTACTACCACCACCACCACCACCCCTACTACCACCACCACCACCACTACTACCACCACCACAACTACTACCACCACCACCACTACTACCACCACCACCACTACCACCACCACCCCTACTACCACCACCACCCCTACTACCACCACCACCTCTACTACCACCACCACCACTAATACCATCACCATCATATTACCACCACCAGCACTACGACTACACCGTGTAGTACCAATCCACCTATGGAGTAGCTAATGAAAGTCTACACACTTGCAGACTCTTTATATGTTGCTGCTTTTATATGTTGTTGGTCATTATAATTCTCACTCAGAGATTATGAAGGTAACTCATTGCAAAATGTGTACAATTAAAAGAGATTTCTCCACCCAACTGCAAAATTGCTAGAACTGCAGGCTATTAGCTTTAATTTGCAAACATTTTGTGATGTTGAATTCCCAAGCAGGTTTGGAAGAGATTATGTCATAATATAATGTCCTTTGATGAACACCTTGCTAAGCCATTCTGCTTCTTATCACACAGCACACACAATCAGAAAGTAGATGCCAGTACATAAGCGCTGGAGGAAAGTGCATTCCCTGACTAACAATTACAACTGAGCCACCTAACGGCCCACAAGCATTCACCAGAGCGTAGCGAGGCACACTGCCAATCTGCAACGTCCTTGGCCAGACCCGCTGGCACTGTTGGTATGGAACTGCTAATATCTCTCACCTCTGGGAAAAACATATAAATTACTTTTTTTCTACACCCCATTGCACTTATATATGTGTATGAATTAGCTATAAAGTAGTTTCATTTATTTCTTTGAAAAATGTAAAAATGAATACACTTGCATGAAATGTTTGATGTTCTCTTCACCGCATGGCAAAATTTTTATAATTGCAAAAAAATTACCTTGGTTTTGCTTCTTTAATATTTACTTTGATCCTGATCCCAAAGCTGCAGAATAGGAAGAATTCATAAAAGTGTAGACTTTTAGTCTAGTGAATATAGCCAGAACCATGCCAGACCCATCACCACAACACCTCATACCAACATACAGTAAGACTGACTCCCCATTATGCTAAGTCAACATCCCAGTAGAACGCCTTTACACACACACTGTTAATACACCTCACTATATCCTTACTACACAATTACAACATCCGTACTACAAACTTACAATACATTAACTGGATGTACACCGTAGGCAACCAATCCCTTTAACAAATCCAGTCACCTCTAAAACTTAATTGTATCCTGGACCATCCTACCACACTTTACACCAGCCTGATGTCATTTACAGTATTTGTGAGAACTTGTGACGGTGACATCCCCCATGCTTGGCCCCTGCCTCTGTCTCTCTGCCTCTACCTCTGTCTGTCTGCCCCTACCTCTGTCTGTCTGCCTCTACCTGTCTGTCTGCCCCTACCTCTGTCTCTCTGCCTCTACCTCTGTCTGTCTGCCCCTACCTCTGTCTGTCTGCCCCTACCTCTGTCTGTCTGCCTCTGCCTGTCTGTCTGCCCCTACATCTGTCTCTCTGCCTCTACCTGTCTGTCTGCCCCTACCTCTGTCTGTCTGCCCCTCCCTCTGTCTGTCTGCCTCTACCTCTTTCTGTCTGCCTCTACCTCTGTCTGTCTGCCTCTACCTCTGTCTGTCTGCCTCTACCTCTGTCCATCTACCCCTACCTCTGTCTGTCTGCCTCTACCTCTGTCAGTCAACCACCTCCTATGTCTGTCTGTCTTGTCTCTGCTGTCTTGTACATTCTGGTCTGGCTGCCCGGCTAGCTACTGCGTAGGTGGAAGAGAGACATTTTCCTTCACTCCTGCCCAGCTGGCCTGCTCCGGTCACACCTCGCTAACACCTCCTAATACCTCTGACTGCTTCCCTGGCTCCGGATCATCAGCCAGGCTCCTCCCCCCATGAGGGTGATAGTGATGCTGCTAACACAGGCCTACAGCATCCCACATCACCGTTGCCGCGCCAGTGTCTCAACTGGAAAACTAAAGATGTGGAAATATTATTTCTGAAGTGGAGCATATTTCCAACATCAAACAATATCAAGTCAGTTCTAATATGGTTTCCTACATCCTGGCGCCTCCTTCAGCTAAACACCCAGAACTGAGGGAGATTGGGGAAAGTGTATGTTTGTGTGTGTGTGTGTCTGTGTGTGTGCGTGTGTGTGTGTGTGTGTGTCAACCTGTATTGTGTGTGAGAGGGAGTGAGAGAGCCTGTGTTGTGTAAGAGAAAAAAAGGGAATAGACCGAGCGAAATAAGAAGGCAGCTCCAGAAAGAAAGAGACAGGCAAAAAGCTAATCAAGGGTGCTTTCACTTCAATGCTGGGGGATAACTAGCAGATTACCAGGCCATCACCAGCAGAGCTGTAATCACACAGGCAGTCAGATTCAGCAGGCAGCTCTCTGCTCCAGCGAACAATCCCCTGCTGAACCATGAGAACACAGAAACACTGACTCCACAACACCATCAGACTAGCTCTGCTGTGACATCGACAGCAAATGAGCTCACACGAGGAAAGCCTAACCATAACGGTAATGAAGCCACAGATGTTTGTATACAATTCCACAGAGTGTCCATAAGGTTCCACTGGGAGGTCCGTACTGAAGCGAAGGCCTCACACGGCTGCTGCTCACTGGATGGTCCATTCCAGCTCAACCAAAAGAGACGTCTGGGGGGGACTGCTAAGGGAATCAAACCCGGGATTCAACTCAACCACTGTGCCATCATTTACCGTTCGCGGCCCCTTCCTAGCACACACAAGCTGTTTTAGACTGCAGCACGGCAGCAGACTGGAGGTTATTGGTTTGCTACGCCATTGTGTGCAGCCTGTTTGTTCTGAGGTACTGGAACCGGTACTCCTGCCACCGGTGACCATACCAGGCTCAAAGTCATTTGGATCTCTTTGTTATGCCCATTCTAAAGTTCAGTCGAACGGCCACTGAATTACACCCTGGCCGTCTTTCTGCTTTACGTTGCAAGCCGAAGCCGTGTGACGTGCCGTCGGTAGGAGAAGTCTATTTCTGTGAACAGCGTTACCGAATAAACTGGGACTCATTGAGGCCTGGTACACCAGGTGAGGGACGGCAATTAGTTACCAGGTAGAAACAATAACCAGAAGTGTTTCAGCTCTCAAGGGCCTGAGTTTACTACCACTGACATGCAGCAGTGTGTATATAACCCTGTCACATTAGGAAACAGAACAGCATGAAGAGTGGACCCAGGAATGGGCCCGTCTCGGGCGGGAAGCCCGGGTGTAGCGGTCCAGGAAATGTTCCCACTTGACCACAGATTTTTTTAACTCTTTCTCTGTGAATTAGATACATATTTAAATGCATGTACATACTATACATATTCAACAAACCTGCTGAATAATGCATGGATAATTTAGTACCTGCCTCCTCGACGTCCATTTGATCAAGGAGAGGTGGCACCTGTCCAACCTTATATCTGTCTGGCGTCTCCGTGACACATCTGTTATGACAATGTGGGCATTACTAACACAGGGACATTAGAGGGCTGTCACGCGAGGTGTCTGACGTTGCCCCCCCCCCCCCCGCCCCCCCTCCTGCCTAAGCGGGAGCACTGTTGGAGCAGAGCTGACTCAGAGCTTTGACAGACCTCGTAATGACAGTGCTTACATCCACCATGTACGCCCGGTCCCAACGCGGTGCTGAACGACGCCTGGTCATAGCTCACTGAAGGCTCTGCTGCCTGGTTTGGTTTCATGCTATGGGCTCTGAGCTGTGTGTGTCTGCCCTTCTCATGTTTAAACCTCCCTTCCGCTCTGACAGCCACGCCGTGAGGTGCTTTCCTGTGGCTCAGGCACCCTGCACCGCCACCGCCACCCTGCACTCATCCCCCCGTGACATCACACGCAGCGGCTGAGCAGTGCCTCATCACATTGCCTTTGCACCACTAGGCACTGACCGGGAGGGCTGGTCTGGTCTGGACTAACTCTGGCTGCTTGTCTGGATGGAGGGAGGGAGGGAGGAGAGACAGACAGATGAATAGGGTAAGGAGGGATAAAGAGTTGGAATGATGCAGAATGGGAAAGAAAAAATGGAGAGTGAGACCAATGGATGGAAGGAGAGACAGAAGGATGGAGGGAGGAAGGAGAGACAGAAGGATGGAGGGAGGAAGGAGAGATAGAAGGATGGAGGGAGGAAGGAGTGAGAGAAGGAGGGAGGAAGGAGTGAGAGATGGGGGATGGAAGGAGAGATAGAAGGATGGAGGGAGGAAGGAGAGACAGAAGGATGGAGGGAGAGACAGAAGGATGGAGGGAGAGACAGAAGGATGGAGGGAGGAAGGAGAGATAGAAGGATGGAGGGAGAGAGGCTGTTGGTGTGTTTGTCTGAGCTCCTTGAGCCAGTCATGCGCTAACAGCAGCCCCAGGGCATGGCTGAATTCCTGGCTGGGGTTAGTGTTGGAGCATAATCAATGACTCCTGCCTGTTTATTACATAGAGGGGACTATTAAATAGAGGAGTTGACTATAAGATAGAGGAGGGGAATATTAAATAGAGGAGGGAATACTAAATAGAGGAGGGGACTATTAGATAGAGGAGGAGACTTAGATAGAGGAGGGGACTATTAGATAGAGGAGGGGACTATTAGATAGAGGAGTGTACTATTAGATAGAGGAGGGGACTATTAGATAGAGGAGATTACTTTAAAATAGAGGAAGAGACTGTTAAATAGAGGAGGGTACTATTACATGCAGGAGGGGACTATAGAAGAGGGGACAGTTAAGTAGAGTAGGGGACTATTAAATAGAGGAGGGGGCTACTTTCACATAGCATGACATAATTACCTTCTGATAGCACCACTGTTACAACCAGCCCTAACTCTCAACTCCCCATCTCAGAGTCCCTCAACCCCTCTCCCAACAAGTGCTGGGGAATGTCCAGGACTGACACGACAATCTTGCCTCTTTGTTAGAATGTGGTTGTATAGGTGTGGTTGTGTGAATGTGGTTGTATAGGTGTGGTTGTGTGAATGTGGTTGTATAGGTGTGGTTGTGTGAATGTGGTTGTATAGGTGTGGTTGTGTGAATGTGGTTGTATAGGTGTGGTTGTGTGAATGTGGTGGTATAGAATCACCATCATGTTTCTGTAGGGAGCATAACAAAAACAGCTCCACCGGGTTCCAATGACCAATATAATTTAATTGACTTCTTCTGCCATTAGACGTGTCAAAGACCATGCAGAGGGTCATCATGTATAGGACATCACAAGACTACACAGAACAAGTAATAGAACTTTAAGGACATAAGTTGGAAGCTAACATTGAACAGTACATGGAATCACAGTACCTCAAAGTCATTCAAAGTTTTCGACCAGCCCATCTTATGCACGACACAAAGTTGAACTGAATGTCTGTAGCAACAACAGGAGGTTGGGACCGATACTCCGGCCTCTTCCTCTCCAGTCTTCAGAGGGGTGGAACCGTCTCCGTGTCCCTGTGAGATCCACAGCGGTACACTCTACGCTGTCCTCTATCCCTGCTGTGTAATGAAGCCCTACATACATCCGCTGATGAAGCATATAGCTGCCTGCTTGCATTAGATATGCGTTACTCTGGGGAGAATTTATAGTTTGTAAAGACCTGCTGTATTATTCACGGCTGAATAATGCATAGATAATATAGTACCTGCACTCCACCGTGTCCCCACGATCAAGGACAGAGGCTGTTCTCTCAACCCACCACTAGATGGCAATGTCGCTCTATCACACAGCTGCTGTTCATCATAGTCAGGTTGGTCCATGAGTGACCGAGATGAAGAGAGAAGGTGGGTGGGAGGGGGCGGCTCTGTTCCTGTGTCCCAAATGGGGGGTCTAAAGTAGTGTACAGTGAAAGGAATAAGGGTGCCATTTGGGTGGACACGGTATGAGGCCTCTCATGTAGTTCGTCAGCTCGAAGGCATCTCATTGTCCCAACAACTCCCTAAAGTTAATGACTTTATGCATTACTGCAAATGGCTGGGATCTAAATGAAGCCCCAGACCTAATGAATCCAGTTCTCACAGCAGCTCTGACAGCTGTCTGGATCTGTCCTGAGGTGGATGGGATGGGACTCCTAAAATGGTTCCCAGAGGAGCAGTGAACGGGATAACAATAGTGTAGGCTCTGGTGATCATGTGCAGTGTGCGTGTGTTGTGTGTGTGTGTGTGTGTGTGTGTGTGTGTGTGCATGTGAATATTAAAGCTGCTGACACTACTCTCTACCTGGTCACATCAATAACCAGCCATGTGAACATCACTCACCGTCACCCCCCTGCCCCTGTGAACACACACACACACTGTGAAACACTGTCTGGTATCCCATCTGAAACGGTCTGAAACACTGTCTCACACCTCAAACTGGGCAGAAGAGGCACGCGGCCGCCAAAAAGCACATGTTTATTGTGTCTATAAACATTAGTAAATCAGTAATCGCCATACATATATTTAAGCAATGAGACACTATGAGGATTGGCATATGGCCAATACACCATGGCTAAGGGCAGTTACATACATTGCAACAGATAGTTTCAGGATACAGGCCTTATTAATGGTACATTGGCAGTATACCACTAACCCCAGAGGTGTTTTAGTGCTATTGTAAACACATCGTCAACATAATTAGAACAGTAAAAATAAATGTTTTGACATTCTTGTGATACACGGTCTTATATACCAATCAGCACTCAGGGTTTGGGTCTAGTATGAATATATATGAGGGAAAGAGAGAGAGATTGAGAGATAGAGAGGAAAAGATAGCGAGAGATAGGGAGAGAGAAGGGTTTGTGTGTGGAGCATTTCTGGTGAGTCAGACACTCTTCCTCCCACACACTGGCATTAATCAAAGAGCTGCATGGGGTCTACTCTGTGCTGCATGGGGTCTACTCTGTGCTGCATGGGGTCTACTCTGCTGCATGGGGTCTACTCTGTGCTGCATGGGGTCTACTCTGTGCTGCATGGGGTCTACTCTGCTGTATGGGGTCTACTCTGCTGCATGGGGTCTACTCTGCTGCATGGGGTCTACTCTGCTGCAGGGGTCTAGTCTGTGCTGCATGGGGTCTACTCTGCTGCATGGGGTCTACTCTGTGCTGCATGGGGTATAGTCTGTGCTGCATGGGGTTTACTCTGCTGCATGGGGTCTACTTTGCTGCAGGGGTCTAGTCTGTGCTGCATGGGGTCTACTCTGCTGCATGAGGTCTACTCTGCTGCATGGGGTCTACTCTGTGCTGCATGAGGTCTACTCTGTGCTGCATGGGGTCTACTCTGTGCTGCATGGGGTCTACTCTGTGCTGCATGGGGTCTACTCTGTGCTGCCTGACTGGGATGAGAGGCTTCTAGGCAGGCCCCGGACAGGACTGGACTATGTGATCTCAGGATGGCTTGGGGACAGATGAACCCTGATCCCTGGCCAGTAGACAGGAAGGAACAATAACAAAGTTCAAGTCAGTAACACGGCCAGCCTAGGAGGGTACTCTGTTTAGAAGACCAGGAAAAGGCTGAGTGTGAGTGGGTATGTGGGTCTGGGGCTCCAAGGATGGGTTAGGAAAAGGAGCTCTCAATAAGTGCTGGGATTGGATAAGATACTCACACATGGGCTTGAGCTGGCCAATCAGCTCCTCCTTTGTCCACTTGGCCCATTCTTTCTTGTCTGTGTTGATGGAGCACAGGATTGGTCCACATGGTTTCCCACAATCCTCTATGGCCGGCACATTCAAGTAGTGGACAAGCACAATGTCAGGGTTCTGGAGAGAGGGAGATGGAAAGACAGGAAGAAAGAGAGAGAGAAAGGGAGAGAGAGAGAAAGGAAGACGGGGGAAGTGCATGTTAGTAAAATCATGGATTGACAGCTCATGAGAAATAGGTGCTGTTTATAAGACTGGTTGAGCTTGTGTGAATAACTTCAATTGTTCTGTAACCATGAACAGCTTTGATCACTCTGTGGAGAGAACAGTAGCAGCAGAAATGCTCCCACTACGCTCCTCAAGACTCAATTTATTATGAACACTCTAATGCCAATAACCCCACATACACACGCTCTCTTAAGGCACACACCACACACAAACACGCACCACACACAAACACACAGTTATGAGAAAAACAAAGACCTTGAAGGAAAAAAAAAGACATGCAATGACACTATGTGTCTAAGTGCAGTTTGAAGCTTCATCAGTGCTAAGTGGAGAATAAATCAACATGCTAGGTCTGGGCTCCCTGCTGGTCCAAACCATTCATCTGTAGCCCTCCATCCATCCACTCATCCTCTCACTGGCTTCAGAAAGAATGGAGGGAGAGGAGAGATACACCGGGGATAATAAACGTATTACAAGATAGTCTATTCTAATCTGCACAGGTTTTCTCTCAATTCAAACACCATTAACGTCTGGTAGCAGAGCGTGCATTGTAGTGAAGTTATCAGTTCTTTGTGCACAGGGCCAGCTAGTGTTGGAATCAAAACAATAAAAGATAACTAATGGTTACCACCATATGTGATCCGCGGCCTCAGTACTGAGGGCGGGGCTTACATGTGAAAGTGGCTGCATATCCAGGATTGTGGCAACTGACCAGGATTAGTGCTTGTCCCTACAGTCATATCTACACACGCTAGTGTCCATTGTTGTTATTTTGATTATTTTTTTTAGATCAGACAGCTGATTTAATCAACTAATGATGTCATTGTTAGAACTCCCCAGGGTCAAAATAAATAATTATGTTTGGAAAATCTCCAATCACTCATAATTATGTAGGGAGACAAAGCAAAACACCAAATATATATATTTTTTTGTGTAGATCTTTACCTATAACCTTTATGTTATTCATTTTAAATCTACAATTGAATTGAGGGACTACAGAGCTGCGAAGCTCCACCTTCATCATTTAGGCAACCAATCATATCATTTTTGCCTTTGGGACTCATCTGCCTCCAGAATATGATTCATGACAATAAAGGCTAATCAATTAACGGATCTTGTTACAAAATACATTGGACTGTAGTTCAGGCCAGTGAAATAACAATTTCAAAATGAATACTCAAACGGAGTTTAAATACATATTTCAAATACATTGTTATAGTTATTACAGTCATTTTCTTCAGTATCCTGACATTCCTTTAGTAAGAATAGAGACCTATTCTCTGTAGGCTGATATACTGGAAGCTGGTGTTGGAAGCTGGTGTTTTTCAGATGCCCTCCCCCCACACACACTACCCCACACACACTACTGCACACACACTACCCCACACACACTACTGCACACCCACTACCCCACACACACTACTTCACACCCACTACCCCACACACACACTACTGCACACACACTACTCTACACACACTACCCCACACAGTACCCCACACACACTACCGCACACACTAACTCACACACACTACTGCACACACACTAGCACACACACACACACTACTGCACACACACTACCACACTCACACTGCCCCACACCCACTACCGCACACACACTACTGCACACACACTACCGCACACACACTACCGCACACCCACTACCCCACACACTACTGCACACACACTACCCTACACACACTACCCAACAAACTACCCCACACACTACCCCACACCCACTACTGCGCACACACTACCCCACACACACTACTTCACACACACTACCTCACACACACTACCGCACACACATTACCGCACACACACTACTGCACACACACTAGCACACACACACTACTGCACACACACTACCACACACACACTACCCCACACACACTACCTCACACACACTACTGCACACACACTACCGCACACACATTACCACACACACAGTACTGCACACACACTAGCACACACACTAGCACACTATGTCACCACACAGACATCTACATCAGACTGCCATACTCACTTTCAGAGTACTCTACGAACATTACCACACACCCCCAGATACAGTGCCTCACAGCACACTAGGACACCACCATAAAGTCCTACAGCCGGACAATAGGTGTTGTCTCTTTGCTAAACGTTGTCCCTGTCCCCTGTCATTGGAGTCAACATTGTGTGATGGCTGTGCCCTGGTTCCATGGCGACAGGGCGTCAGAGTGTGTCCTGCCCCCAGATGGCACCACCAGCTGTGGTAGTCACCAGGCGATGCCCTCAGGTCTTACCTAGCACCACAGGGACGAATAAAGGGCTGCTGCACGCGCACACACACACACACCCCACACACACACATCCACACATGGACCTGTACACATGCGCGTACAAACACACACACACACACACACATTTCTAATTCCTAAGCACACAGCAGTTAAATACAATAACTCACAGACACACACACAACTCCGCTACCATTCCACAGCCATCCACACATAAAGGAAGACAGCTGTTCTCTACCTCAGCACGCACACACACACACACACACAGGCCCCTGCTTTCTAATGAAAGGGAACATTTAGCTGGCAGTCTTACAGTTCGTTCCAACAGTGGAGCTCCACCTAGCCAGGCGTTTGTATCACCAGTCTGCTGCTATGACTCCTAACTTCATCTCAGCCAAATCTGGTTGCGACCAAACTGACCCTTATTTCCTGGATGTAAGTGCACTGCTTTTCACCAGGCCCCTATAGGAGACTGGCGTTTGGGACGCAGGCAGTATATCAGGTGTATAAGTGTACCCCCCCCCTCCACAGAGTGCCTTTATATTACAACACAGTTAGCAGCTCTCGGCTCACTTACACCCTCTTCTCCACCACCAGGAAAACAACACAATGAAAATGTAAAGCGTCACATAAATCTATCAGGATGGTAATTTAATTGAATTTCCTGCTGGCTGCTTTCTTGTCCTCCGTGTAATATCACCAGTTTGTTTCACTCCGAAGGAAACAGGAAAAAAGCTGAGGGGGAACTTTTCGTCTGGATACTATTTTGCAGAGAAAATGAGATCTCATTAACTTATTGATTAATTGTGTAATGTGGTCTTTTGCTTGTTTAGCTGCTTGTTCCCCGTGTGGTTTAAGGGCTTCTCTCCAGCTGTACACCACCACAGCAGTGGTGAGAGAGTGGGATCCGATAGCTGGAGTGTGTCTACAGGGGGACTGTGTGTGTGTGTGTGCATGAGGGGGAGTACACCAAACACAATCTGTCAGCGTGTGACGGTCCGATGTGAGGACGGTATTGGTACATCCTGGTAGCAGTACGGGCAAAGCGCGGTGCTTCTGTGTCATGTTGTATGTGCACAGGCAGTGACCTGCTGAACAGCTCCACGGCAGACAGATGGAGGAGAGTTAATGGTCCCCACGGAGTCACAGACACACGCAGGCATGTACACACATTCCCATGTCTACATACAGTACGCGTACACACACATTTGATTTGTGAACGACAGACACTGGTTTCGTTTTCTTCGTTAGGCTGTTTGGGAAGTTTTTCAGGGGCAAACACTTGAATGATAGTTGATTTCTGAAAGTTTTGTAACTCAATGTTTTGTAACCCCCCCCCCCCCCCCCCCCACCACACACACACACACACACACACGCGCGCACACACACACACAAAAGTATGAAGACATCACCACGGCTACCGTAAGACCAGAGTTCAGTCGTAGCCAGGCAACAGGTTTCTGTGGCACCCACACATGGACGGCAGCGCTAGTGTAATCAGCTCTGGAGTCAGTCCACACCACACTGCTAGAACACGGAGCTCAGCCAGGCACGTTGCCACAACCTCGGCACACGGAACCAGGGTCTCACACGGCACCCTATTCCTTCGCAGGGCTGATAGGGCTATGGTCAAAAGTAGTGCACTTGTCATGGATTAGGGCGGGATTTAGGAGCTAGACGAGCGCCTCATTACTAAGGCTCCCAGTTGGCCAGTGTTCCTACCAGGACTGGCCGTGTAGACCGGGCTTCTCAACAGGCCCGGCAGACACACACAGATAGCACAGAGCTTGTCCATTGGTTAAAAAGCTCATCTAATGTGTTACATGGGCCTGTAAGCCCCGGTGACCTCTGTCACAGTCCGCCGCCCTCTTCCGCTCTCGCCGCTCGTCTCCATGTAGCCGTCACCGCCGACACGCCGCTGCGTCTTGTTAAAGAGACAGGGAGGGGAGGAGGCGAGGAGGCGAGAGAACTGGAGAGGACGGGATTGGAGAAGAGAGGAGAGCTCCAGGCCCAGCGCTGTCTGGCACAGTGTTGCTGGAGGAGCAGGGCCTTCCTCATTCAACCAGCTGCGCAGTGCAGGAACGATAAGAACAACCATTAACATAAAAGAATCTTAATTAAGAAGAGGAGGCTTGGTGGGACGTGGATGAGCCGAGGACTGATGGGGGAAACCTTGTGAGGAACAAGATAAAGCAGCCAGTCGCACGGAGGGAAACAGCTTCAAAGCTGAGGCAGGCAAGCAGACAGCAGACAGACACCGTCGGGGGGGTGGGGGTGGTTAGAGGAAAACCCTATTCCTCAGAGGAGGAGGAGAGGATGGAGGGAGGGGGATAGACTGGGGAGGGGAGAGCACTTCAGAGACATCTGTGGCCGCACTCCTTAAGGAAGGGATTTAACTAGCCCACTGGGGAGGTCCATTTCAATGGCGAATGTGAGGAAAACACTGGATTGCGCTGTCACAAATGTTCCACGTCAAAAGCACACTTTGTTTTGAGGACGTGGTAATGCGTGGAGGGACGCGTGGGGACATCAGTGTGTCTTACCCTATGGTTGTTCAGGGGAGAGGAACATCGTAGTGTGTTGGTTGGTGTGATACGCATTCTGTTAACTGCGCAGTGTGTTTGTTCGCAGACGGCCTTAAATGTGTTGGTGTAAATGAAGGGGCGTGACTGAGTACAGGTGTGTCGGGGGTTCCATGACCTAAATAAAACTGTGCATTTAATCTGGCCTTGGTTTATTACCCAGTTAAGCAGTCCAAACATGTTAATACTCGTCCAAACGTGTTAATGCTGGTTCAAACGTGTTAATACTAGTCTTAACGTGCTAATTCTGGTCCTAATGTGTTCATGCTTGTCCTAATGTGTTCATGCTTGTCCTAATGTGTTCATGCTTGTCCTAATGTGTTCATGCTTGTCCTAATGTGTTCATGCTTGTCCTAATGTGTTCATGCTTGTCCTAATGTGTTCATGCTTGTCCTAATGTGTTCATGCTTGTCCTAATGTGTTCATGCTTGTCCTAATGTGTTCATGCTTGTCCACATCGTGGCATGTGTCATGTGAGCGTGCAGTATGCGGCTGTGTGTGTGTGTGTGTGTGTGTGTGCGTGCGTTTAGACCATATGCAGTTGGTGTGTGTGTATGTGTGTGTGTGAGGTGATTATGGCCATGCTCTGTGGGCTGTGCTGGGGCAGTTGTCCTGGCGCTGGCATGGTGATGGATGGTGTGTTGTGCCCGTCATTAAGCAGCCCCCTGGCCCCTGGCACCAGGGTTGAGCTCTTAAATACACCCCTCCCCTCAGCACCACCCACCCCCCACCCCCACCCTACCTTCCTTGGCTGTCCCAAAACACTGCTGCTCATTTCAAGGTCAAGTGCCTCTGTGGTGATGTAAGTTCACCTCCAACAGCTCCACAGACGCAAGACTTCTCCTTTTGTTTTGGGACCGACTCTCTCTCTCCTCTCCCTCTCTCTCTAAGCCAAAGGGTGTGTTTGGGAGTGTGGGGGTGGCAACTAATGTTGCTATTGCTGTACACAAAAATACACACAGGACCTCACACAAACACACACACACTCTCTCCTTATCACATATATATACACACACACACACTCACACACACACACACACACACACACACACAGTGAGAAAAACAAAAACATTACAGACACTAATTGGGTGTCTGGTGTCAGCGCTCTGCCTTCCGCCCCCTCTTCCTCCTTCTCTCTCTCTCTCCTTCCCTCTTTGCCTTCTTTTCTCTCTCTCCTTCCCTCTCTCTCCTTCCCTCTCTCTCTCTCTCTCTCCTTCCCTCTCTCCTTCCCTTTCTCTCTCCTTCCCTCCCTCCTTCTCTCTCCCTCCTCTCTCTCTCCTTCCCTCTTTGCCTTCTTTTCTCTCCCTCCTCTCTCTCCCTCCTTCCTTCTCTCTCTCCTTCCCTCCTTCCTTCTCTCTCCCTCCTCTCTCTCTCCTTCCCTCTCTCTCTCCCTCCTCTCTCTCCTTCCCTCTCTCTCTCCTTCCCTCTCTCTCTCCCTCCTCTCTCTCCTTCCCTCTCTCTCTCCCTCCTCTCTCTCTCCTTCCCTCTCTCTCTCCCTCCTCTCTCTCCTTCCCTCTCTCTCTCCCTCCTCTCTCTCTCCTTCCCTCTCTCTCCTTCCCTCTCTCTCCTTCCCTCTCTCTCTCCTTCCCTCTCTCCCTCCTTCCCTCTTTGCCTTCTTCTCTCTCTCTGTCCCTCTCTTCCTCCTGTTCTCTCTCCACCCCATCCCTGCCTGGAGTTCCTGGTGCCTGGGGTGGGTATCAATCCAAGGGCACGTACCATTTCCGGGGAGTGTCTTGCTGTGAGTTGGCCAGTTGAGCCGTGTCCACCCAAGTCTTTTTAAGGAGGCTCAGCAGGGGGAGGGTGTCAGGCGTGTGCCTCCCGCTGTAAGCACTCTAGAGATAGAAGATGAGTGGGTGTAGGAGAACGTCTATCAGCCCTGCACTGTTACTATCTATCAGCCCTGCAATGTTACTATCTATCAGCCCTGCACTGTTACTATCTATCAGCCCTGCAATGTTACTATCTATCAGCCCTGCACTGTTACTATCTATCAGCCCTGCAATGTTACTATCTATCAGCCCTGCACTGTTACTATCTATCAGCCCTGCAATGTTACTATCTATCAGCCCTGCACTGTTACTATCTATCAGCCCTGCAATGTTACTATCTATCAGCCCTGCACTGTTACTATCTATCAGCCCTGCAATGTTACTATCTATCAGCCCTGCACTGTTACTATCTATCAGCCCTGCAATGTTACTATCTATCAGCCCTGCACTGTTACTATCTATCAGCCCTGCAATGTTACTATCTATCAGCCCTGCACTGTTACTATCTATCAGCCCTGCACTGTTACTATCTATCAGCCCTGCACTGTTACTATCTATCAGCCCTGCACTGTTACTATCTATCAGCCCTGCAATGTTACTATCTATCAGCCCTGCAATGTTACTATCTATCAGCCCTGCACTGTTACTATCTATCAGCCCTGCACTGTTACTATCTATCAGCCCTGCACTGTTACTATCTATCAGCCCTGCAATGTTACTATCTATCAGCCCTGCAATGTTACTATCTATCAGCCCTGCACTGTTACTATCTATCAGCCCTGCACTGTTACTATCTATCAGCCCTGCACTGTTACTATCTATCAGCCCTGCACTGTTACTATCAGCCCTGCACTGTTACTATCTATCAGCCCTGCACTGTTACTATCAGCCCTGCACTGTTACTATCTATCAGCCCTGCACTGTTACTATCTATCAGCCCTGCACTGTTACTATCTATCAGCCCTGCACTGTTACTATCTATCAGCCCTGCACTGTTACTATCTATCAGCCCTGCACTGTTACTATCTATCAGCCCTGTTACTATCAGCCCTGCACTGTTACTATCAGCCCTGCACTGTTACTATCTATCAGCCCTGCACTGTTACTATCAGCCCTGCACTGTTACTATCTATCAGCCCTGCACTGTTACTATCTATCAGCCCTGCACTGTTACTATCTATCAGCCCTGCACTGTTACTATCAGCCCTGCACTGTTACTATCTATCAGCCCTGCACTGTTACTATCTATCAGCCCTGCACTGTTACTATCTATCAGCCCTGTTACTATCAGCCCTGCACTGTTACTATCAGCCCTGCACTGTTACTATCTATCAGCCCTGCACTGTTACTATCTATCAGCCCTGCACTGTTACTATCTATCAGCCCTGCACTGTTACTATCAGCCCTGCACTGTTACTATCAGCCCTGCACTGTTACTATCTATCAGCCCTGCACTGTTACTATCAGTTCAATATTGTATATATCTATCAGTCTTGTATTGTATCTATCAGTTGTGTATTTTAGCTACCTGTGTAGCCTCTCTTCCTCACCACTGAAGTCCTGTGTTTCCCCCATTAGCAACTGTGCCAACCTGTCTCTGTGTTCCAGGCGGCATACAAAAGAGCTGGAACTTTTGAGGAACAGGGAGAGAGAGGCCAATGTGTGTGTGTATGTGTGTGAACCAGCCAGGGGCTGAGGCCTAGCTGTGATGTTTAATTCAACAGCACATAATCACTCCCATGGAGTCAAGAGCAGCCGTTAAATAACTGAGCTTAAAGGGGAAGAAGCGCTGCACTGTGGGAAATGACTGCTGGATGTGTGTAGGTGTGTGCTGGATGTGTGTAGGTGTGTCTTGGATGTGTGTAGGTGTTGTTGGATGTGTGTAGGTGTGTCTTGGATGTGTGTAGGTGTGTGTTGGATGTGTGTAGGTGTGTGTTTGGATGTGTGTAGTTGTGTGTTGGATGTGTGTAGGTGTGTGTGGGTGCACATCTGTGGTAGTCTGTGTCCTTGGTGCTATTCAGGATTTGTGCAAGGGTCACTGTAAACGCTGTTCTGTGTGTATATGATGTAAAAAGGGACAGCCAGGCAGACTAGTCCAGATATCAGGCAGCCAACCAGCCTGCCAATGTGCCTGTAGCAGGCTGAACTATCTACCATTCCCATTTTACAGTGTACTTATTCATCCTAAGGCTGTGGTAGAACACCACCTCCTCCACTACCCTCCGTCCATTAGTCCAGGTGGCCCCTGACGCTGTCCTCCGCGAGGCTGGCTGCCCTGCCCAGGGGCCATGCGACTGAGAAGGGGCCACCAGGGACCTATCCGTCTGCCATAATGGCCTGATCCTAATGCCCAGTCCTTGGCCACCCAGGTGACACCAAGTCACACTGCAGCTAAACCACCAAGGGAAAGTCACTGAGCCGTCTCGGACCAAGGCAAGACAATTTAACAGCTCTCTCTCTTCTTTCCCTTTGGCTTTCTCTATCGCAAGCACAGGCAGGCACACACACACACACACACACACACACACAGAGATACACACACTCAGTCAAGGTACACAGAGCAAATAGAACTATCCAATCCCTCACTTTCTCTTTCATTCTAACCCTGTCTGTTTTGTATGACTGTTGTTCTTCCTGTGCCAGTAGACATGCCATGCTCTTTAAGTGCCTTTGCCCATGTCCGCCAATCAGCACTTCACAGGAGCAGCCAGGGGCGAGACGGAACGTCAGAGAGGACTGATCTGTGTCCAGCGACACGGGACAGAACACAGAATGAACCAAACAACAGCTGCAGCGCCGTGCAAACTCCGCTTATCAACATCAACAGTTATCAGTAGATGAAATACAACAACAACTGGAGCTTTTGTGGCTCCCATCGTCGTTGAACAGTTACCAGGAAAACAACACCAAACACCAAAAGTAACAGCAATGGTGTGACACCAAGTCCTCAAGTCTGCCTGCCTGCCAGCCTGTCTGTCTGTCTCTCTGTCTGTCTGTGCTGTGCCTCTGCCTGTCTGTCTGTTGGTCTGTTCTTTGGCTCTGTCTGTCTGTTTGGTCTGTGCTGCTGTTCTGTCTGACTGTCTGTATGTCTGTCTGTGCTGTGTCTCTGCCTGTCTGTCTCTGCCCCTGGTAGATAATGCGCTGGATATAGGAGCAGTCCAACAGCTCAGTTAAGCCAAACCTCTCTCTGAAGATACATCAGCCCCCGTATTCACACACACATTCAAAAGAACACACACATCCATGGACACGCATACACACATATGTGTGCAATCACATAGCCACACGTGTACACACACACACACACATACATGTGTGCGCACATGCACAAATACACACAAATAATGTAATCTGACATACAAACATCACCGCCGGGGAAGAAATGCCTAAATGGTTTCCTAGCAACCAGCAATGTGTTTTAAGTCTGCATGATAAAAATGAAAAAATTAGAAAATGTGTGTGTGTGTGTACGACAGTGAGAGAAATGTGGGTTGGAGAGGAGATGTGATGTGTAGGACGATGGCCATAGATAAGGGAGATTGCAGTATGAATGGGTGGAGAGGAAAGGTAAGGAGGTGAAGGAGAGAAAGGACAAAAGGAGAAAAAGGAGGAAGAGGAGGGTGAAGGATTAAGAGGATCAGAAAGAGGAAGGAGAAAGTGAAGGAGCAGGAAGAGGAGGAGGACAGAGTTCAGAGAAGAGGAGAAGGAAGAGGAGGTTTAGGAGGGAGAAGAGGAGCAAGAGGAGGAAGAGGAGGAGTAGGAGGAGTAGGCACACGCAGGCATGCATTCACACATTCACAGCACTTCCTGGGGATATCTGCAGGGGCAGTGTTGACTGTAAAATGACTGATAGTCAGACACTTTGATGAGGCAAAGAAAAAACAGAACAACCAGAATAAGAAGTGGGAGTGAGAGAGAGAAAAAAGAAAAAAAAGAGGAGAGAAAAGAAAAGAAGAATGACATTAAGATTTTTTTTAACTACATGTGTTCAGTGAGCATGGCTTCGCTACAGAAAGACTGGACCATAGAGAGTCCAGCTGTGTGCTAATGGTCCTCTGGAAACCGAGTTGCACTTCCTAACCTCTTACCAAATGTAAGACCACATTAGAGACACACAATCCTCCAGATCATACAGATCCACAAATTATTTTTAAATAAAATCAAACACTGACGAACTCTTACATCCTTTACACAAACAACAACAGTGTGCAATCACAGCAGCAAGATTTGTGACTTTTTCCGTGAGAAAAGTGCAACCACTGCGGTAGGACGTAGGGTTAACTGCCTTGCTTAATGACAACAGATTTTCTCCTGCCTGCTCAAACCACTAGCCTGCTTGTCCCCTGTCATCAGTGTCTCACCTATCTCCACACTGTTGCGACGCAGCACATAGATGATAACACAACTTTAAAAATGGTTGGTTTTTGACTACATAACATCTTAGATTTCAATTTCACTTTTGTGATTTGTATTTGAATTTCTATTTCACTTGTTATAGCAACGCAAACCTAAATTTCCCATGCTAATATCACCTGCTCAGTTAAACATTTTAAATTGAGGAGACAGAGAAGAGATAAGGACAAGAGACAGAGAGAAGAGACAGAGGATAGAGAAGTCATGGAGTCGTACAACTAATGACAACAGTAAATAGTCTTGCACACTGATACAAGTGTTATATTTTAATAGAAAACCTTCTTCAGGCCTTTGACGAAACGTTGCTGTTTTCTATTAAATTATAACACTTGTAAGCAGTATCAGTGTCCGAGAATATTTACTCATTTCTATTTCATTTGATATTTCTTCTTGCATCTGGAAAATGTTTTAGGTGTGCGATCTGCTGCTTACTTTTTATGTAAATTAAGGACAAGTCATGGAGAAGTCATCAGCTAAGGACAAGTATGGAGAAGTTGTCAGCTAAGGACAAGTCATGGAGAAGTCATCAGCTAAGGACAAGTCATGGAGAAGTTGTCAGCTAAGGACAAGTCATGGAGAAGTTGTCAGCTAAGGACAAGTCATGGAGAAGTCGTCAGCTACAGTAAGGACAAGTCATGGAGAAGTCATCAGATAAGG
The DNA here is from genome assembly GCF_011004845.1 of Esox lucius. Taxonomy (NCBI): domain Eukaryota; kingdom Metazoa; phylum Chordata; class Actinopteri; order Esociformes; family Esocidae; genus Esox; species Esox lucius. Next base: position 24,369,388 of record NC_047580.1, on the reverse strand, counting down.
ACAAGTCATGGAGAAGTCGTCAGCTACAGTAAGGACAAGTCATGGAGAAGTCATCAGCTAAGGACATACAATTGGATATTCAGACCTTAAGTCTCACATTTTCCACTCAATAGACAGATCGGATGGAGAGAGATGATCTAGCCATATGGTCTTAATAAAAGTATTTTAACGCTATACACAAACCCCAATTCAGCTCAATGTGTGAATAAGTCCGAACCAAGGACAGCAAACTAGCATGTACTTGTATGTTTCTGTACGATAGCAGACATGTGAGTTATGTCCGTAAAAGGGAGAAGTATGTTTGTTGTGTGTGTGTCATGCTATCTGCTGCCAGCATCTGCCATTGAGAAGCTTCCCAAACAAATGGAGGGCCGTGACAGAGACGAAGCGAGCGGAGCCTTCTGTGGCATAATAGGAAATGAATTGAGACCATCAATATGGTATTAATCATTAAAGAGCAGGTGCTGAGGTGGCACTTTACAGACTGCACAGCTAATGGCAACGCACACACACATTAAAAGTTTGACCTGCTGTTTAGTGTGACTGTGGATCGAGGGGGGAGGGGGAGTGGAGAGGAGGCAAGTGAGAGCGGGAGGGAGGTGGGGGAGAGGGAGGCGGCGTGGAATCGCGAGCGAGATCAGTGATTTGTGGGATTATTCATGGCGGTCCAAGGTCTCACGACTGTTGACCTTTCTAAGTACCCCTTCAGATGATTACAATTCCTAAAGATTGGGAAACAAATAAGAAGGAGACTAAGTTTAAATGAAATCCTGAACTACAGAGGCTTTTCATCAACACATTGGGTGTGGATGTTTTCTAAGAGGGCTAATGGTGTGGAGGGCAGAACATGGTGGGCTGGTAAGGCAGGACATGTTAATGAGCCAGAGCAGAGGAGATTCACCGTGCAGTGACTCCATTAAGCCGTTAAACACACCACGTCTCCTCATTGTTAAAGGTGTCTATCCCAGATGAACGCCTCTCTGCATAAATAATACATAGCCCAGGCTCATACCAGTGAAATGAGAATGTGCCTGCACACACACACACACACTTTAATGACACACATATATACTTCAATGACATGCACACGTACACACATGAACACACTTCAATTTCACAAATACATACATCAATGACACACACACACACACAAACATCAATGACACACGTACACACGTACACACGCATACTTCAATAACACACACACACACACACATATACACACACATCACTGACATCCACACGTACACTGACACACGTCTGTGGTGTTAAGACAGCTGTGCAGGCCGGGGGACTGGCATCATGCAGGGGTGCCACTGAGGAGAGACGGGCACAGTCGGCAGTTCTTCAGCGGAACAGAGCCGGGCTGTTGGGGCTCCATACTGGCGCCCAGCATGTAGCGTATCAAACAGCCAGTATGGGGGGGAGGGCCAAGGCGGAGGAGACCCCCCTCCAAACCGACTGCTACCCCCAACCCACAGTGTGTGTCAAGGTTGAGCCCATGAAATCTTTATGAATTGGGCTTTAGAAAAGATGAAGATTGATCTGGATTAGAAGGCAAATAGGATGTGCAAAGCACAGAGTCAGCTGAAAGCAGAGGGAGGGAGGGGTTTGGGAAGAGCATTAACCGGAGTCTGGTCCATAAAGAACACTTCCTTTACACATAGAGGACATGGACACAGCCTTTGGTACATTGGTGTGGAACACATATTAAACATTAAACACATTCTGGTCTAATGTTGCAATTAGCACACACAGAAACACACGCGAACACAAACAAGGACACGCTAAGACACATGAACAAACATGTTCGTTTTACGATCAAATATTTTTACAACAGCTAACCCTAAACCATAACGCATAAACATAAACGCAATCCAAATTCAATTCTAACATTAGACTCATTCATCCCTTACCCCAACTGATAACTGGTCAAATGTTCTTACTTTATATGACTTCCCTTATTTTACTATCAGGAACAGTGATACCTACATTAACAAACAGTAACACACTAAGAAACACACATCAGCAGACACAGACAACCGCCAGGATGGAGAATTACAGTGAGGCCCTTTACAAGCTCACCAGACTCAGCAACATGTGTCTGTCTGTGTGGTTTGTGGGGGGGGTGTGCCAGGTTTAATTTGCTATGTCCATAAGCAAAACAACAGGAAGAAATTGTCATCAAACTGAACATTCTTTGTAGGATAGAATGACTCTGTGTGCGTATGTGTGTGTGTGTGTATGTTCATGTGCATGTGTCTAGGAGTGAAAGTGGGGCCCTTTGAAGTTTGCAGGAGAGGAACAGTGTTGAAGCCACCAGAGAGTTGGGCCCCGAGCCCCAGGGCTCCACCTCCTCCTGATCAATACTAGGCCTTAATCATTCTGGACAGAGATATCGCTCCCTCCCACATTTCCTACATCTCTCTAGCTCTCCCTCCCCCTTCCCCTTAATTTCTCTCTCCCTCCCTCTTTCCCTAGATCTCTCTCTCCATCCTTCTTTCCCTAGATCTCTCTCTCCATCCTTCTTTCCCTAGATCTCTCTCTCCCTCTTTAACAACATCTCTCTCTTCATCCTTCTTTCCCTAGATCTCTCTCTCCATCTTTCACAACATCTCTCTCTCCATCCTTCTTTCCCTAGATCTCTCTCTCCCTCTTTAACAACATCTCTCTCTCCATCCTTCTTTCCCTAGATCTCTCTCTCCCTCTTTAACAACATCTCTCTCTCCATCCTTCTTTCCCTAGATCTCTCTCTCCCTCTTTAACAACATCTCTCTCTCCATCCTTCTTTCCCTAGATCTCTCTCTCTCCCTCTTTCTCTCAATCTCCATCCTCTCCGCTTCAGTCCACCATCACCTCTGCCCCTGCCATACTTACCATGATTAGCTGCATGTGTGTCTTTGCCTCACTGTGTGTGTGTGTGTGAGCCTAACTGTGTGTGTGAGCCTGTGTGTGTGTGTGTGCCTAACTGTGTGTGCGTGTGTGTGTGCCTAACTGTGTGTTTGTGTGTGTGCGTGTGTGTGAGAGTCTAACTGTGTGCGTAAAATACGAGGGAAAACGTGTTAATGCCTGGCTGTGAAAATGTGCGTGGGTACAAAAAAACATAAAATATATGCCTTAACTATATCCTTGAGAAAAAGGCCAACACCAACATAAACTCAAACAAATTACTGGCAACATGAATACTTGAATAATAAAACATCTCCTGGTTCCAGAAGCTCTCTCCCTGCTAATCTAATTGCCTTGGTACCTCGTGTTTCTACCCTACTAGACTAATGAATGTGGCAGTGGGTTGGGCACAGCGCTGGATATCATATAATACAGGCAGCAATAAGTAGCAGTGCTTTAGTAGAAAACCTCCCAACCTCCCAGCCTGCGTCAGATCACAACCCCACCATTTCCAGCAGAATAATGAAGGGGCAGAAGCTAGGAGGAGGCATCAATCGTAGTCTACACTCCCTGCCTGCGCTGAAAACGACCTCCTCACCAAGAAGCCAGGCCTCCATTAGGTATTGTCTGGGGCCTACAGACTAATTTGTTTGCATCAATAATACATTCAAAGGATTTATCTAACTTGCAAATGAGTGTTCATTTACTGGTCCAAGAAGCAGAAAGGCAAGGAGGAGAAGAGGGGAGGGGAAAGGGGAGGGGAGGAGACAAGAGGGGGAGAGGTGGGAGGTGAGGAGAGGGAGGAGGACAGGTGTGAGTCAGGGAGAAGGTGTGAAAGGCTAAACAGCTGGCTAGGACGAGCATGTCCTGCACGGAACACCTTTAACACTTCACAGACCTGGAGGAGAGGAGGAAATCTATGGCTGTGTTTTAACCTGTTATTGTTATAACCTGTTATAACTCTGAACACACTAGACTGGAATATTTCCACGTTGGGCCTCCTGAGGCCCCTTCTGTTTTTCCACACCGCTGTCCACAGCACCAGGCCGGCTGGAACATATGCCGCCTCTCCAAACCAAGGCCCACGCCTCCCACAGCTCCCTCCAAAAGCCTACACCTCCCCCAGCTCCCTCCAAAAGCCCATGCCTCCCCAGCTCCTTCCAAAAGCCCATGCCTCCCCGAGCTCCCTCTAACAGCCCACGCAGAAATGGCCACGCTGCTGCTCCCACTGCATTACAACCAGCTGCTAGCGTCTCCATCCAACACCATAGCCCTGCTTAGTAAGACAATTAAGCCATAAAGCATGAGGGGTGTGGTTTATGTTAAATATACCACAGCTATGAGCTGTTCTTAGGCACAACATATCGCAAAGTGCCTGGACACAGCACTTAGCTGTGGTATATTGGCAATATAACACAAACGCAGAGAGGCTTTTATAAAGCGGTAACCAACACAATCAGAGCAGTACAATGTGATTTGATGTCATACTCGTGGTAAACGGTCTCTTTACCATGGTTATCAGCCAATCAGCATTCAGGATTTGAACCACCCTGATATATATATATATATATATATATATATATATATATATATATAGAGAGAGAGAGAGAGAGAGAGGGAGATTTAAAGAATGAGAGGATGAAAGAGAGGGGGATGAAAAGAGGGGACAGCAGTGGAGAGGACAGGAGAGATGGGGAGGGATCTCCCAGGAAAGAGGAGAGACTGGCCTGCAAATCACATCATATCACATGCTGCTGCCACTAGAGACAGCTTGTTGCTGTTCAATTAATAGTGTGAGGCTGCGGTACTGCAACAGTAGCTGGAGGAGCATCTTTAGAGGGGCCGGGACGGTTAAATGGCGTGTTGGCTGCCGGGTTCCTATAAGGCTAGACCAGAGAGGTGACTGTGTGTGGGCATCGTACTACATCTCATTTTACATTTACATTTATATTACATATTAAACATTTAGCAGACGCTCTTCTCCAGAGTGACTTACCGTTAGTGCATTCATCTTAGGAGAGCCAGCTGGTACAGCTGCATATGTCATTCATAGTACGCATAACTACATTTTCCCTCAGTATAGTAGCTATCTGCAAAGTTAGTGCTAGCAGGGGTAAAAGGTCAAGTGCTAGTGCTAATTCAAGAAAGGCCAGGGTTTTGCTTACTGATTTATACTGTACATATTGTTTAATTGTGTTGAGGGGCAGTGGCTGCTGAGGGGTGGGTGGGGGTATGTAAGAGGATTTGAAGAGGTTGAGTTGTAGTCCCTCTAGCATTTTCCGCCGGTTATCTGTAAGCCAGAGAGGGCAGATGGAAGACAGATAGCAGGGGCCTGGAAGTGTAATATCTGGATATCTCTAGTTGTATGCTGCAATAGTTTTGTGCCGTGGGTCAGTCTGTCCTGTCTCAGCTTATGTTGTATTAGTTAATGTGACGGGAGACCATGGTCAGTCTGAATTATTGTCTGATGTATCCTTTTGGATCCAAGGAATGCTCTCTGTTTTTATTTTGTTTCAGATTTCCTGTTGCTGAAACCTAGGAGGACCTGAGCCCTTGGGCCAGCTGTCAGGGCAACCATGTCCCTGTCCAAAGTTCTCCGGGTTGTATTGCCAATCTCTTTGCTTCCTGATGAATCCTGCTGCCACTGCCCAAAGCCCACCTGCGCATCCCTGTCCTTGTCCACCTGGTTGTGCAGCTCATCTGGAGTCAGCCTAAAGACTCTGGACACAGTCCACCTTCGTTGAACCCGCATATGAACATGTGGCCCTCAGAGGCCAGTTCCTCTCTAGGTTTCTTCCTAGGTTCCCAACCTACTAGGGTGTTTTTCTACGCCAGTGTACCATGGATTACATAATGACATTGTACAATGCTTGATGACCACGACATCTCCTGACATTAACCACGTCATACAATCAGACAAGAATCCAAAACTCTCCTCATACCAGAAAACAGTTGTATTTATATGATGGTCACATTGTCCATGTTTCGCTATATGAAGGAATTGAGTCATTTAGTAAAGATACTGTCCTCTCATCTACTTTCCGCTGGGGAACACTGGGTAAATTTACACTGAGATAGCCAGGGAACCAACAACTAAAATACAGCTGGAGTTTGCAGGTTGCTACAGGACTTGGACATCTGGCAACTTTTTTGTTGTTAAAATACATACCTACAAACACACACACACACACACACACACACACACACACACACACAGGGACACTCAGACTGACAACTGGCAGAGAGACACAGGCCCAGTTCCCAGGGGATGTGGTGGAGAGTTTAGAAAGGCTAGAACAGTGGCACACAGCGAGGGACCATCCGGAGACAGAGAGTTCAGAAAGTAACACAAACCCAGAATAACAACCCCAATCCTATCTGCACCCACTACACACACACAGACAACACACACACATAAACACACACACACACACACACAAACAAACACATAAACACACACACACACAAGAACTCACAAAAGCATGTAAACACACACATGAGCTAACACACCAGCATGCCAATAGACCCAGAAAAACAGACAAGGGTCCTTAAAATACCTGGTCTAAAAATAGCAGACGGGAAGCAGGACCATGGCTATTATGATTGCACACACGTCCTGCCTAGTCCCACCAAGGAAAGGAACAGACTAATGATTTTCCTGGTGCAAGCAATTAAAAAACTATTTGTCACCTGCCAGGCTGGGTGTGACATTAGGGGCCTTGGCAGAGAACCTCCACACACATGCGCACACACTCGTAAACACACACCCACACACACGCACTCAAGCACACGCGCGTGCACACACGCAACCCAGACACACGTCCTGGACCAGGTTGCAGCGTGAACGCATGCAGACAGACCCCGGGAAGGAAGAGACAGGGTTGCGGGTGGGTTCAGACGGCAGGGGAGAGCCTGTGTGGAGCGTCGGCCGCGGAACAGAGCAGGAAGGCAGGCAGAGACCAGGGTGAGGTCTGTCCTGATTGATGTGGACAGGTTAATACCAGGCTCAGACGGCCCACTGCTATCAGGAAGCCATGCAATATTTAGAGGCCAGCAAATTAAAGCCATTCTCAGGCTTCTTGCTGTTACTGCTCCATTCTCTTCTGCCAGGGGCTCCTGGCTAAAAATAGGAATGTATATTTCTCCCCCCTTCAGGAATAGCACCAAAGCGGGTCAGGAGGGAGAGGGAGTCAGACTCCCTGGCCAACAGGGCTGAGGCAGAAATAGAGAAAGGGAAATAAAAAGGTTCAAAGAAAGAGACAGAAAAATGAATAGAGAACTCAAAGAACTAAGATCTTCTCTTTGCATGATTAATCAGCACGTTTTCAAATGTTTCCCTTCCATGCAATGCAGCTCAATTTGTTTAATCTGTGATTTTACCTACATTGTCCAGCAGACGAATAAGACATTTAGCCTATGATCACATTGATGAATTGGGTCTACTGCAGAAAACAGATTTGGGTGACAATGTGTTCCAGTTCTCTGGGCCTTCCACTTGGAACAACCTGCGAAAGGGTATGAAAATCCAGGAACTCGTGCCTGTGAATGAGTTATAAGCCACAGTAAAAACGATGACGGACAAAGAGATGATCTGTTGATGTTTTGACCTCCAGTGGCACCACACCTCCCCAAAGGAAGTCTGCCTTTTCTTTATGCGTACAATGGAAGTTTTACACATTTTAGTGCTTTGTATTTTATTCCTATGTGCTTTAAAACTCTGTGTGCTACTATTACGGCCAGGGACTCTTTTTCTATATATTTTGAAAAGATATAAATGTAGCCATGTTATGCTTGTTATGAGGCGGTGGGGATATACAGAGAATAAAATTTTTGCGGAGGGATCAGTGGGTAGGATTCTAACCCATAATGCAGCAGGGCATGTGTTCTGGCAGTAGCCAAGACAGCACACCATCCAAGGCCACCCAAACTAGATTGGAGATCTCAGCAAGACTAACCCGGTCAAATAAATATTCAGTTCTATTTCCTATAATTTCTTAGTTTAATGACTGCTTCTTGATACAAACAATCGTACCTTCAGTTTGCCTAAAACTTCGAGACATCGATGCTTGAGGAAAATGAGTGACGGCCCGTCAAATAAAAGGATCAGTAGGAGGTCAAAGCAGGGTCACGGCTCATTTATAGCACATGGCCCCTGACTGGGGTCTGAGCATGGTGTGTGTTCACAGGGGGCCGTGAGCAGGGGCCCCTCCGGCTGTCCATTAAATACCTCCCATCCTTCAGAGAGACAGAGAGAAGAGAGCCTCTGGCTGCCACACAGGAGGCCTCTGCTATGAGGGAGGGAGCCCGGTGAGGAGAAGGTGTGTTTGTGTGTGTGTGTGTGTGTGTGTTGAATGCAGCAGTAAATAATGTGCAAGCTGGTGTTATGTCTCCTGCCTGGCTTGCACTATGCAGACTCCCCACTAGCCCCAGCACGTGTGCGCGCACGCACGCACACACACACTCACGCACTCACACCCTTACAAACACACACGCGCGGATGGGGTGTGTAATTTACGAGGCAGCTCGTTAACGTTGGGTGATTTGCGCTGCTCGTTTGCACCCCCTGATCTCTACCCAATGATATCATCATCCACCTCTAATCCCACACTCCCAGACCCCCACTAAAGCCCCTCTCATCTGTCTCATCTCTCCCCTCGCAGTCTCCATCCCTCCCTCCCCTCTCGGTCTTCATCCCTCCATCCATCCCTCCCCTCTCGGTCTTCATCCCTCCATCCCTCCCTCCCCTCTCGGTCTTCATCCCACCATTCCTCCCTCCCCTCTCGGTCTTCATCCCTCCATCCCTCACTCCCCTTTCGGTCTTCTTCCCTCCATCTATCCATCCCTCCCTCCCCTCTCTTGGTCTCTATCCATCCCTCCCCTCTTGAACTCCATCTCTCCCTCCCCTCTCTTGGTCTCTATCCATCCCTCCCCTCTTGAACTCCATCCCTCCCTCCCCTCTCTTGGTCTCCATCCCTCCCTCCCCTCTCTTGGTCTCCATCCCTCCCTCCCCTCTCTTGGTCTCCATCCCTCCCTCCCCTCTCTTGGTCTCTATCCATCCCTCCCTTCTTGGTCTCTATCACTGCCTTCTCTTGTTTTGCAGCACCTTCATCCTGCTCACAGTCTCACATTAATTCTGGTTGGGAGATGAGGAGGTACATCAGCTAAAGTTAAGGCAGCATTACCGATATGACATCTATCTACTGTTAAGGAAGCATTACCAATATGATATCGATCTAGTTTAAATCCAGGTTAAAAACACTTCTCTTCTCATGTGTCTATGACTGAGCACTTTATCCAATTTTTTATCTTTATATGTTTTCTTATTGTATTTTTTATTATTATAACGTATTCATTTTTTTTAATGTTTTCATTTGAGTATTTGTTTTTATGTTATTGTACTTTCATATATTTTTCTTTGTAAAGCACATTGAATTGCTTCGATGTATGAATTGTGCTATATAAATAAACTTGCTTGCTTGCTAGTGTTAAGCAGCATTACGAATATGACATCTATCTGTTGTTAAGGCAGCATTACCAATATGACATCTATCTAGTGTTAATGCAGCATTACAAATATGACATCTATCTAGTGTTAAGGCAGCATTATGAATATGAAATCTATCTAGTGTTAATGCAGCATTACAAATAAGACATCTATCTAGTGTTAAGGTAGCATTATGAATATGACCTCTACTGTTAAGGCAGCTTTACGAATATGACATCTATCTAGTGTTAATGCAGCATTACAAATATGAGATCTATCTAGTGTTAAGGCAGCATTACAAATATGACATCTATCTAGTGTTAAGGTAGCATTACGAATATGACATCTATCTAGTGTTAATGCAGCATTACGAATATGACATCTATCTAGTGTTTAGGCAGCATTACAAATATGACATCTATCTAGTGTTAAGGCAGTATTACGAATATGACATCTATCTGTTGTTAAGGCAGCATTACCAATATGACATCTATCTAGTGTTAATGCAGCATTACAAATATGACATCTATCTAGTGTTAAGGCAGCATTATGAATATGAAATCTATCTAGTGTTAATGCAGCATTACGAATATGACATCTATCTAGTGTTAATGCAGCATTACAAATATGACATGTATCTAGTGTTAAGGCAGTATTACGAATATGACATCTATCTAGTGTTTAGGCAGCATTATGAATATGAAATCTATCTAGTGTAAATGCAGCATTACAAATATGACATCTATCTAGTGTTAAGGTAGCATTACGAATATGACCTCTACTGTTAAGGCAGCTTTACGAATATGACATCTATCTAGTGTTAATGCAGCATTACGAATATGACATCTATCTAGTGTTAAGGTAGCATTACGAATATGACATCTATCTTGTGTTAATGCAGCATTACGAATATGACATCTATCTAGTGTTAATGTAGCATTACAAATATGACATCTATCTAGTGTTTAGGCAGCATTATGAATATGAAATCTATCTAGTATTAATGCAGCATTACAAATATGACATCTATCTAGTGTTAAGGTAGCATTATGAATATGACCTCTACTGTTAAGGCAGCTTTACGAATATGACATCTATCTTGTGTTAATGCAGCATTACGAATATGACATCTATCTAGTGTTAATGCAGCATTACAAATATGACATCTATCTAGTGTTTAGGCAGCATTATGAATATGAAATCTATCTAGTATTAATGCAGCATTACAAATATGACATCTATCTAGTGTTAAGGCAGCATTGCCGACATGACAGTGAAAGACTGCAGAATAGTTTTCTCCCTTCTAATGTAAGAAACGTAAGAAATGCTCTGTATTAGTCATGAAAGAGTCACACTTTATTTTCTCCACAAGCAGGGGGCTCTATAGTCCTCTGGAAGCCCTCCAACCCCCAGCCTCTTTCTGTCGGTCTGCCCCAGACCCAAAGAGACTCTCCCCAGGCCAAACTCACCCATCCCACTGTTAAGCCAGATAGATTTTCACAATGAAATTGCCAATTATAAAAATTTCTATAGGAGACTTGCTTTGTATGTTGATGAGTGGTGTCTAACTGGTCAGAGGGAAATGGAGATTGATAGGGGGTTGAAGTGAACAGAGAGTGAATGAAACCAGCTGATCTATCCATCCAACGTTTTAGATATTTTTTTTGGCCTTCAGCTGCCTTTATTCTCCCCTGCCTGTTTTCCAGACTCTCTCTATGACACGTCCTAGTGTTCGTGTCTGGATGTCACCACGGTCCAAAGCTAATTGGGGATGTGAACACCAATCAGCGTGGGACAAATCGGACAGTTCTGCTCGTTAGCTGTGACCGTTGTTCCCAGGGCGGCAAGACGCAGTTACACCATATTACATGGCTATATAACGACCTGACCGCCCCGTCTACAACACAACTACCCGACCGCCCTGTCTACAACACAACGACCCGACCGCCCCGTCTGCAACACAACGACCCGACCGCCCCGTCTACAACACAACGACCTGACCACCCGTCTACAACACAACGACCCGACCGCCCCGTCTACAACACAACGACCTGACCGCCCCGTCTACAACACAACGACCCGACCGCCCCGTCTACAACACAACGACCCGACCGCCCCGTCTACAACACAACGACCTGACCACCCGTCTACAACACAACGACCCGACCGCCCCGTCTACAACACAACGACCTGACCACCCGTCTACAACACAACGACCCGACCGCCCCGTCTACAACACAACGACCTGACCGCCCCGTCTACAACACAACGACCCGACCGCCCCGTCTACAACACAACGACCCGACCGCCCCGTCTTCAACACAACGACCGCCCCGTCTACAACACAACGATCTGACCGCCCCGTCTACAACACAACGACCTGACCGCCCCGTCTACAACACAACGACCTGACCGCCCCGTCTACAACACAACGACCTGACCGCCCAGTCTGCAACACAACGACCGCCCCGTCTACAACACAACGACCGCCCCGTCTACAACACAACGACCCGACCGCCCCGTCTACAACGACCCGACCGCCCCGTCTGCAACACAACGACCTGACCGCCCCGTCTACAACACAACGACCCGACCGCCCAGTCTGCAACACAACGACCTGACCGCCCCGTCTGCAACACAACGACCTGACCGCCCCGTCTACAACACAACGACCCGACCGCCCCGTCTACAACACAACGACCCGACCGCCCCGTCTACAACACAACGACCTGACCGCCCCATCTACAACACAACGACCCGACCGCCCCATCTACAACACAACGACCCGACTGCCCCGTCTACAACACAACATCACCGTCAGTCAGTGTGGTCTGCCGCTGTCCCCTTCTGTCACAGAGAAGGAAGCAATCAGAGACTTACACTGCTACTCACAGGGGAGAGTAATCTGTAGCAGAGCAGGGAGGCAGGGTTTTATCACAGTACCGGACAGACCACCTTTATGTTCCGTCATGGATTTCACCCTGTCCGTATCCGGCAGTGAGCCCCGCGTCTTTAGGGCGGACACGGCTCTGTCCTTTCCCGGCTGGGGCGGGGGGGGGGGGGGGGCAGAGCAAAGTAACCAGCCATCTCTATCCTGTCACGGCTGGGAGGGGGGGCAGAGCAAAGTAACCCTGGTCAAGTCTGTCTGAGAGCAGGAGGATCACAGAAAGACAGGCCAATCGGCTCCACTTACATCCTGAAGGTGTGGAAATGTCTGCACGTATGTTACCGATGCCTGGGCAGAGCTCAATGACCGGGTGAATGTCAGCTTGGCTCATTTTTTAAGCCTTAACCTTTCCGGGAAAGCTGAATAATTTAAGCAGTCTATCTGCAGATGGTTGGCCTCTCTCCGTCTAGCCTTCTCGATGCGGCGCGCTGAGACCGAGACTGCGGCCACGCATGCCGCTCTGCTCCAGCCCTGGAGTGAAAATGGCAAGACAAATGCGGCAGGGGATTTCTGATAATTGGCAGAAGCCGTGCCGATAGGCTGGGGCTGCAGGCCTGCCTGGGGAAAAGGTCGTAGTCACTGAGCAGCCGACCGGCAGAGAGGAAGGGGAGGGGCAGTTTGCCCCAGGGCCAGAATCGCTCTCTCTGTCAGTAGAAGTGGCTCCTGTAGCCATCTAAATGATTGGACGCTGTTAAGGAAGTAACCAGCTAACCAGATGTCAGTTAGGTGTGTCAGAGGTGAAGACACCAGGGTGGTCAGGCCACTGCTGACACTATCATGCCAGTCTCTGGGCTGGAAACAGACAGGAAGAAAAGACTCAAAGGCATCACGAAAGAGAAAAGGAGAAAGATGGAAAGGGTGAGGTGAAAAGAGGAGCTGATGCGGAGACAGGAGTGGAAAAGAGGAGGCAGGGAGGAGAGAGGGTGGAGAGACAGTGAGGGGGGGGGGTTGTACGAGGGTTACTCTGTGCCGTTTTAAGAGAAACTTAGCAGGGGATCACAGTGAGGACAGCTACAGGAGGAGGAGGAGAAGACAGCACCTGGCAAATGGTTTCCACACGGCCATGTTCACTGAGCAGCTGTTCTCCTCATGGCAGGGGAGAGGAGCGGGAGGACCAGCATACTGCTGAGAGCTCCACATGGCAGCTTCAGGACCAGGCAGACCGGCCAACCTTCTGATCCAGAATCTACAGCCTGACAAACACACCCAGATGATCCTGTTTGTCTGCCTGTTTCTCTCACAAGGCCATTACCTATTCAAACAGTACAGCCTGCAGGCATAGGCTAACCATTATCTCCTCCTGGGTAGGGAAAAAATGACTTTTATTCAACCAAACTAATAAACAAGAAAGCTCAGGTCTTTCCTCTCGCCCACGTTCTCCTGGTGAAGTCACTTGGTCATCTATGATTCAGAAGAATATAATATTTATGATGAGTCTGGGCTAGGCAGCTGTGTCGGGACACTGACCACTATGGTGACACACACACACACACACACACACACACACACACACTGTCCCTTCAGTCCTGGTGGCTCTTCTAAATTACTCTATTCAACTTCGGAGCCAAACTCCACTAAATGTCAAACTCCACTCAGACCTATTCAAATTCTAATAAACCAGATTATTTGATTTTGATATTTGTGAAGAATTTTACCTGATTATTTTCTGAAGAACTGGCTTAGAGAACGCATGATTGATCTGTATCTGGGTAAAACAATAGAGGGTTATAGAATACGATTAATACTGACTTTTTTCTTTTATTTTGGGTGGGACATCTCTGCTTAAAATGGCTAAACAAAAAGCGGTAACACAACTCTCCCAGTAGATGGCAATATAGAGACCTGTCCCCAGGACACAATCAGCATTTTGTGATCTGTTTATAATGGTAATAACATCAGAACTAATCTGATTACAAAAAGAAAAAGAAAAGAAAAAAAAATGTTTTACACAATTCCTCTTATTATGAACCCCTGAAAAAGTTTGGAAAAACCAGCCCCTGATAAGAACAAAACCCAGTTGGAGAGGAGGTTTTCAGCACCATGGCCAGTCTCAGAACAGGCCACTCAAGAAACCGCTCACTGACTGACTTAGTGACTCTCTGGCTGGCTGAACGACTGACAATCTATCTGTATAAGCGCATTGTTACAGCTGTCTTGATGAAACCCAAGTGGTTGTTTGACAGACACTGGGCAGACAGACACTGGGCAGACAGACACTGGGCTGACAGACACTGGGCAGACAGACACTGGGCAGACAGACACTGGGCTGACAGACAACTGGGCTGACAGACACTGGGCAGACAGACACTGGGCAGACAGACACTGGGCAGACAGACACTGGGCTGACAGACACTGGGCAGACAGACACTGGGCAGACAGACACTGGGCTGACAGACACTGGGCAGACAGACACTGGGCAGACAGACACTGGGCTGACAGACACTGGGCAGACAGACACTGGGCAGACAGACACTGGGCTGACAGACACTGGGCAGACAGACACTGGGCAGACAGACACTGGGCAGACAGACACTGGGCTGACAGACAACTGGGCAGACAGACACTGGGCAGACAGACACTGGGCAGACAGACACTGGGCAGACAGACACTGGGCTGACAGACACTGGGCAGACAGACACTGGGCAGACAGACACTGGGCAGACAGACACTGGGCTGACAGACACTGGGCAGACAGACACTGGGCAGACAGACACTGGGCTGACAGACACTGGGCAGACAGACACTGGGCAGACAGACACTGGGCTGACAGACACTGGGCAGACAGACACTGGGCAGACAGACACTGGGCTGACAGACAACTGGGCAGACAGACACTGGGCAGACAGACACTGGGCAGACAGACAGGTCCAACACAGCTGGCAGGTCTACAGAGGTACCAGTGTTTCAGCGCGTGTAGGTCCACAGTACTATGTATGAATATTGGATGTGTACCTGCATGTGTCTGTCAGCCCATGTTTATATAAGCTACGGCTGTTCATCGGTGAGGGGGCGGAACATTCCGGTAGTACACTATGTACTGCATGTGTCACGGCTGGTTTTCATCAGTGCCTGAGAGTGTATACAGTTTGAGGGTGTGCATGTGAGTTTGTACATCAGTCCCTTGGTGGAGGAGCCAACTACTGCTATCAATCAGGGCATACAGTACTTTTCACTGGGGGGGGGGGGTGGGAGGGTGAAAGTGAATGAGACATGAGAAAACAAAAGGCCCGCTCGTCCTCACAAAAAACATGGCCCTGGAGATAGCAGAGACAGAGGGACAGGAAGAGAGATCGTTGCAGAAAGTTGACTAATCTGTCCTGCACTTCCCAAATCGTTTCATCAGGTGATCCGCGTCACTCCGTTCGCTGCTCTCCTAAATCCCGGCGGACTATTGACCCCTCTCTCTGGGCCAGGCAGGCAGGACAAATGAAGTTTCCCCTCAGACACCCTCCGTATTCATTTCATAATTACCCCCACCTCCGTGGCCCTGCCGGCCAGCACACACCACCTTACTGTCTGCCTTGATGGAGAGGCAGGGCCAGGGAATTACATTCCATTAGCACTAAACAAGAGAAGGGGACATGGAGAGATTGAATCAATCAGCAGAGCCACCAGGATTGAAGGGAGAAAGGGTGTGCGCGCGCGTGTGTGTGTGTGTGTGTGAGGCTAGGTCTGGAGGGAGAAAGCAAAGGTATGACACTGATTCAATATCATCATTCCCCCAAAGGTCTATTTTGAGCTGCGTGAATTGGAATGACTGGAATTGTCCCAGAGTGAGAGACAGCCCAGCTTGCTGTGAGACCCTGCTCCGCTTTGCTCTTAAGCTCTGCTGTATTTTCTATTCGTTGTTTGCAGCACTTAATTGTGGCGGAGCTTTCCCCTCACTCTTTAAAGTGGTCTAATACCACTGAGAGGTGGCACCGGAGATGGGCTGATTGACTGGGAGAGGGGAAGAGAACAGAAGGTGGAGAGAAAAGAGAAAGGAGAAAGGAGAGGAGGACCCCCCTAACAGCTAGGTCTCACCTCTCCTCCTCCCCGGTGTCATTACCAAGGCTTTGACTCTTAAAGACTGGATTAAGAAACAGACGCCCCCAGGCCAAATCCCCCACACAGACCTTCTGCTTTTGTTTCACCCTCCCTCTCCCGCTCTATCTCCTCTATCTTCTCTCCATCTTTCTGAAACTCCATTTCCTTTATCCCCCCCCTCCTCTCTCAACCTCTGTTTCTTCTTTCAAAAACTCCCCCTCCCTACCCCACTCCCTCCCTCTCACCCTCCCTCCATGTTATCCTGTTTCATCTCTCCGTCAGTCTCACACTACCCTTCCCTCTCTTTTTTTAATCCATGCCCCCCCCCCCCCCCTTTCCCATCAGTTCCCTCCATCTCAGTCCTCGGTCATGGCAGTTCTTTTCATCTCTGTGGTGTTGTGTGGCTGATGGCAGTGAGAAGAGGTGACCTTTCCGGGTAGGTGCTGAGGGAGTTGAAGATGCTCCAGTCTGTTGACAGACCACTGCTGCACAGCAAACACATGGTAACACAGGCTCAAACAAGGAAAAAAATAGCGGTCTATTCTTGGTCGATGTGGGAAAAAGGGCCAGGCGGGAAACTGAGACCACACTGGCCAGGGTTGACCTGGGACAGAACACTGCCAGAGGACTACAGAGACAAGAGGCAGGGAGATATGATAGAGGATGGACCGGAAGAGAGGTTTCTACCTCCAATGTCATCATGAAAGTACTCCTCAACAACAGCTACGTCCTTTAATAAGCTTCTGTCAGCCAATGACATCGCAACCTGAGGAACCATGAGTTCTACCTTAAAGCAAAAATATGGTTGTGGAGTTTCTCGTCGTCTGAGGTCAGGCTGAGGTCAGGGGTCACACAGTCTGGGGTGCACACACACACACACACACGTATGTTTGATAAGCTGATGAAGAGTAGAGCCCCGCTTAGTGAGTGAGCCCCAACATCTTTGACACGTGTGTGTCCTGAGGCCGATGTGAACAGAAGTGCTGCGCTTTCTGAAACTGAGACAGCTTATGTAGCCCTCTATACACGTACACCTGTGTGTATGTGTGTGTACATGTTTGTGTGTACGTGTGTGTGTGCGTAAGATTGTGTGCGTGTGTGCGCGTGGGTGTGCATACATGCGAGTGTGTGTGTGTGTGTGTGTGTGTGTGTATATAGATGCGTGTGTGTTTTTCAGAGCCAGGCTGCGGTGTACAGGGTAAAGTGTCAGGGTTAGCTTTGATCTGTCTCTCGCAAGCAGGCAACATAGACGAGGGGTGGAGGAGTAGAGGAAGATTGGAATAGGCAACCAAGAGGGTGGAGGAGGGGTGGAGGAGGAGGAGAGGAGGAGGAGAAGAGGTGGAGGAGTAGACTATAACAGGTGTTATAGTCTACTAGATCAAAGGCCTACAACGCACCTCCCTTTCTAACCTGCTTTGTGTCAGGGAGGAAATGCCCCCCTGCTCTTACCCATCAGGCAGTGAGGTCTGTAGAGGAGGGAGGGAGTGTCTTACCTGGAGCAGCCAGTAACAGCGGCGGTGGAAGGTGGGGATGATGGAGGAGTGGACATAGCAGCCGTACAGACACTGAAATAGAGACAGAACAGCCATTAGAATATAGTACCTTTATAGAGGAGAAACACAATAGACTGACCTCCACAACCCAGTCCTGACCTCTAACCCCTGACCCTACTGGTGGGACCAGCCAGATGCCCAGGCCTTTGTCTTCCAAGCAAAAGTGGTTCTGAACTGGACCAAGCTGCTATGAACACTGATAAGGTTGGGTCAACAACATCTCCTCACCCATACAACTCTCCTCCTTTACCTCCTTCTCTCCTCCAGTCCCCCCCCCCCACTCTCTTTAATCCCCTCCCTCTCTTCTCCAATGCTTCTCTTGGCATCCTCTCCTTTCTTTGCATCTATAGTTTAACATAACCACAGACTCTCCCTAACCCCTTTTCCTCGCCCAGGATGATTTAGGTGCTTCAGGTCCTCCTATGTCCCCGTCATCCCCTGCAGGGCCCAGGGCCGTATGCAGCATAACTAAAGCTCAGCTTTATTAATATCCTTATCCTAAACAGATAATACAGGGCCTGGGGGCTTGTTACCGTGGAGAGAGAGCCCCAGCCCTCTCCGATAACACTTCCCTCCCTCCCTCCTGGTATCTGTCCCACAAAGGGGCAGATATTTCTCACCACCACTACAGCTATGCCCGGTACCGGATGACACCCTGTAATGCATTACTTCTGAACAGGACCCAGAGAGAGCAGAATGGGGACCAGCGTAAAGAAATGGTGGGGTGAGGGGTACAACTAGAGGGGCCAGGGTGAGGAGAGGAGAGAGGAGTAAAGAGGAGAGGAGTAGAGAGGTGCAGAGAGGAGTCGAGAGGTGTAGAGAGGAATAGAGAGGTGTAGAGAGGGTGAAGAGATGAGTAAAGAGGCAACGAGGAGTCAAGAGGCGTAGGGAGGTTAAGAGTTGTGTAGAGAGTAGTAGAAAAGGTGTAGAAAGGTGTAGGGAGGTGTCGAGAGAAGTAGAAAGGTGTAGAGGGGTGTCCAGAGGTGTAGAAAGGTGTACAAAAGGTGTAGATATATGTAAAGAGGTGTAGAGATATGTAAAGTGTATTAGAAAGATGTAAAGAGGTGTAGAAAGGTGTAGAAAGGTGTAGAGAGGTGTAGAAAGGTGAAGCAGAGGGATCAGGGTGCCAGTTGAGAAGCACCTCTACATTGGAACAACAACACCTAGACCAGACCTGGGGTCTAAACTTCAAACATAATGTGTGGAACTTGATAGGGAGAAATAGGTCTGTTTATCTTTTAAAGAACAGTAGTAGTTCTGGCCCTGGTTTTGCCCCATACTGCCTGTTGTCCAGTAGCATGGTGAAAGAAAGAACCAGCACTGCTGTAGCTGGACCAAACAGAACTAGCATAAATACAATACACCATAGACTTTTAGAGTGACTGCTTCTTTTTTTGTTGTTATGACAACTATTACAGTAAAGAGAAGTCACTATCTTCTACACAACGAAATAACATGCAGCTCAGATGCCCATATATAACCTACAAGACAAGCCGCCAGAGGTCTCTCATTGTCCCCAAGGAAGGTCAGAAGGAACCTTCAGAAGGAACCATCAGAAGGAACCGTCAGAAGGAACCATCAGAAGGAACCGTCAGAAATCCACAGTATTGTACAGAACCAGGATAGCATGGAACTCCTTCAATTACTCAAGAAGAAAATTAAATGTAATTGCAAAACAGGGAAAGCGAAAACCCTCTTCCAACACACACAAACTACTCCATCACACCCTAGAACATACCATGTACATGTTTGTCTTTAGCTGCATTGCACATTTGCATGTCTGTTATTGTCTTTCAGTAGTTTTCTGTTTGTCACTTTTTTATGAATACCCCAGGAAGTGTAGCTTTCGCATCAGCAGACGCTAATGGGGATCTAAATAAATAAACAAATAAATAAACCAATTATCTTCCTCCTCCGTTTCTTATCCCAGTAGGATGCAGTCCTACTCTGGGATGCCTAGAATCACAGCTCCATGGTAACTAGCTAGTTTGCTTTTGTTTCCAGGTACAGCCACAGCTTCACAACCACTCCGGCTGACAGTGGGGAAATACACTTTTGTCAAATAAAATATTTGTGAAGTGAACAGTGAGTAACAATGCGTTGCTCTTAAGACGAGCGGCTTGCTTGGCTCTTTGTGAGATAAATCAAACACATGTGCCCACACACACACAAACACGCAAACACACCCTCATTATTCAGTAGTGTTTAGGTACACAGGGTTTCCTGGGGCCCTGTATATACGAACGGGTGTAGGGGGGGTGTGTGTGTGTGAGGTGGTGGGGGTATGTTGCTCCCAGGACCTGGTGATAAATTAACATCTTGAAGTGTGTTATGTGTTGGTCTTGTTTAACTAAACACTTGTTATAAAGAGCAGGGCCTGCAGAGGAACTGAGTCTGGGTAAACACTCGTTTGCCAACATCAAACAGTCTGATTAATTATCCCAAAGTACCAGGGTTCTGCGACAGACACCCGGCTGGGTTCGGGCAAGCCATCGCATTCTTCAGCACACACATGCATGCTCCTCGACACACGCGCAAACGCACGCTCATACACGCACACGTCTCAAACAAACGCATAAACACGCTCATCTCGACGCGAACAGTTAAAAATACTGTTCTTCCAGGTGTTCCATTGTCTGGAAAACAAAGCACCCATTTAGTGAGAACCGCGGAATTAGACCACCGTGGAACTGTGAAGGGATGTGATGTGGACCTTGTGGTTTCATTGTTTTACTATACTGCCATCCATTACTGCTGTCTGGAATAGGACGTATACCTCCACCCACTCTCACTGCTCTGTCATCCATTACTACGGCCTGACAGTAGACAGATACCTCCTCCATCACCACTATGGAGCCTTACCAACGGTTGCTGTGGAATTTAGGTAATAAGGCACAAGAGGCAGGTTGGTCGGTCGGTCCATTTATCTGTTACTGTGTTTACCCAACAGCACACAGAGTCACATGCCTTATTGCTTTTGCAAAGAATTGCCAATGTATTAAAAATAACTATGAGTTTTATATTTTAAGTAAAATGCAAACAATTCAGTTGTTCCACTAGAAAGATAATAGTCCAGATCAAATCTGGTTGTTAGTTCTTGTTCTTGTCATGGTGCAACAAACGCGACCCAGTCGTTAGTGCTTTGTGCATAGTTGCTATGTGGTTGCCATGCAGGCTGGCTAACGTTTATGTCAATAGATGTGGTAAAGAGGTTAATGGAAATCCACCGAAAAAATTGAAATGTCATGGCAACGCGTGGGGGGAAAGATGCCGTGGCTGAAAGCTTGTGAATCAATACAATTGACCCCAGCTAAATTAGCCTATATTGAGGATATTATTTACATGTGTAGCTCACACTTTGTTGAGTTAAAATTATGAGTATGATGCTTGGGGGGGATTTCAACCCAAATATTATGCTCATTTAATCATCAACAATCCACTGCCATGCTACCAGCTGATTTCAATGGCACATAGCTGTAAGCAGTTACCTCTCTCAACCTATATATATATATATATATATCAAAATAAAACTTGAGTAATTGTACTGTGGGCCTGTTTGTGGGAACTTAGGTTGGATCATAGTTTTTGATTGTGTGCCAATGACAGCATCCTGTTTTCCCCCATGGTGGGGGGCCTGGCACTCAAAGTTCGACTGGGTTCCAATGGCCTCTTTACTCCATATACACATGATGGCTTGTAATACTACTCAGCATCCAGGATCCAAACAACCCATTTTATATATAGACAGTATAACGTGTGACAGCCTAAACACACGTCGTCTAATACCTTTTTTTAGGTGTGTACCTGAATACAGCCCTTGAAATGATAACAAACAGTACAAAGTACAAACTCAAAGCAAAACATTGCTACTAAAAACCAGTCTCAAACATAATAGGAACAGTTAAATGTTACGTTTTTGTCATACCAGTGTTGACTGATATCACATAGCTTTAAGCCAATTAGCTTAGCATGCCGAATTTAACCTTCAAAGTTAAAGTCCTATACAGTTCTAGTCATACAGTTAAAATCCTATAAATCTAGTCATACAGTTTAAGTCCTATACAGTTCTAGTCATACAGTTAAAGTCCTATAATTCTAGTCATACAGTTAAAGTCCTATACAGTTCTAGTCATACAGTTAAAATCCTATAGTTCTAGCCATACAGTTAAAGTCCTATACAGTTTTAGTCATACAGTTTAATTCCTATACAGTTCTAGTCATACAGTTAAAGTCCTATAGTTCTAGCCATACAGTTAAAGTCCTATAGTTCTAGTCATACAGTTAAAGTCCTATAGTTCTAGTCATACAGTTAAAGTCCTATAGTTCTAGTCATACAGTTTAAGTCCTATACAGTTCTAGTCATACAGTTAAAGTCCTATAGTTCTAGCCATACAGTTAAAGTCCTATAGTTCTAGTCATACAGTTAAAGTCCTATAGTTTAGTCATACAGTTAAAGTCCTATAGTTCTAGTCATACAGTTTAAGTCCTATACAGTTCTAGTCATACAGTTAAAGTCCTATAGTTCTAGTCATACAGTTAAAGTCCTATAGTTCTAGTCATACAGTTTAAGTCCTATACAGTAATCTACTCATAATACAGTCATAATGTTACAGTTAGTCATTAACGGTTTGTCAAATTTTGTCTCCAATCCCCACAAGACAGTCATTAAATCCCACACCATATTTATATTAGTCACAACTTCATTTTCAGTTCTAATATTCACCATTTACTCCCCCTCTATCCATAGACAGGTGCAATGCATTCTGTGTGTGTGTGTGCTGAGGTCTGTATCTGGGCGCTGACAGAGAGACAGACAGGTGTGTTGTGGGCTGGTTGTTGGTTTAACAGCCTGTGCTGTGACTGTGGAGGTCTGTGGAGAGAATACATTATCCCTGAGGCAGACTCCGTCTTTCTGTTTACCTCATTTCTGACTGAATCACACCGAGACAAGTTTCAGACAAAAACAGCCAGGTGCTCTAAAGCACAACTCAACTGTTGCACCTGGCTGTTGCCACTGAATCAAACACACACAAACACTAAATTACAATCACAAAATTACACATTTTCACACAAACACACACACACAGTCACAATCACACATTTACACACACATGCACACACAGTTACAATTACATACTTACACACACACAGTCACAAATACACATTCACACAAACACACACAGAGTCACAATCACACATTTATACACACACACACACACACATGCATGTGGACATGTATGCCTACACGCAGACTATTTCACGTTTGGCACATTCAAAGTCAGACCTAGATTCTTGTGTTTTCAACACACAGACGCAGAGCCTGACACCCGCAAGTGCTTATCAGTAATTCGAGACACGTATTATCTACCAGTGTTAGTAGTGGCGTCTCTCTCCAGGCTGAACACTGACAAAGTGACAGCAGCAGCACAACTATTATTTGCTGTCTTTGGGCTGTGACAGACTGGGCCAGCCATTAAACCCTAATTACACACGCACACTCACCAACCCCCCCACACACACGTACACACACACACACACACACACACACACGTACACACACAGGGATAAATAAATAATTCTCTCTCCTTACAGATTCACTTACTCAGACACACACACACAGACAGATGATTGCTGTTTTGTATTCAAGGTGTGACAGAGTTACAATAGAAAAGGATACAACAGGCCACCGTTTCCAAGCTCCGTGACCGTAATGTATTCGCCCAGTGCCCATTGTAGTCAGGACAATGTAGAAGTTACAGTCCCAGCGTCCTCCAAAATAAAACACTCACACAGCAAATCCATTTTGCAGGTGTCACTCATACCATCTGACTATGGTAACAGAATGTCAACCTGTCCAATGAGAACCAACAAGGACCAGTTAAGACCAAGAAAAACCAGTGCGGACCAATGAGAACCAATTGTTTATCTGACCACCACTATGTGGTGCAATGTGGACCAATGGAGAACAACAGGTTCCTTTAGGGACAAGTAAGAAATAATTATGTCCAAAGAAGACCAATGAGGATCAGTGAGGACCAACAAGGACAAACAAAGACCAGTGAGGACCAGTGAGGACCAACGAGGACCAGTGAGGATCAAGAAGGATAAGTGAGGACCAGACAGCCAGACAGACCAGACCAAAGTAGAGCAATGCTTAATGAAACACTCAGACATGACAGACAGCAGGGCCACCAGCTATCATCAGGTCTGACAGCCATGTCCCTGTCCCCATCAGCTATCACCAGGTTAAACAGCCATGTCCCTGTCCCCATCAGCTATCACCTGGTTTAACAGCCATGTCCCTGTCCCCACCAGCTATCACCAGGTTAAAAAGCCATGTCCCTGTCCCCACCAGCTATCACCAGGTTTAACAGCCATGTCCCTGTCCCCACCAGCTATCACCAGGTCTGACAGCCATGTCCCTGTCCCCATCAGCTATCACCTGGTTTAACAGCCATGTCCCTGTCCCCACCAGCTATCACCAGGTCTGACAGCCATGTCCCTGTCCCCATCAGCTATCACCAGGTTTAACAGCCATGTCCCTGTCCCCACCAACTATCACCAGGTTTGACAGCCATGTCCCTGTCCCCACCAACTATCACCAGGTTTGACAGCCATGTCCCTGTCCCCACCAGCTATCACCAGGTTAAACAGCCATGTCCCTGTCCCCATCAGCTATCACCAGGTTTAACAGCCATGTCCCTGTCCCCACCAGCTATCACCAGGTCTGACAGCCATGTCCCTGTCCCCATCAGCTATCACCAGGTTTAACAGCCATGTCCCTGTCCCCACCAACTATCACCAGGTTTGACAGCCATGTCCCTGTCCCCACCAACTATCACCAGGTTTGACAGCCATGTCCCTGTCCCCACCAGCTATCACCAGTTCTGACAGCCATGTCCCTGTCCCCACCAGCTATCACCAGGTCTGACAGCCATGTCCCTGTCCCCATCAGCTATCACCAGGTTTAACAGCCATGTCCCTGTCCCCATCAGCTATCACCAGGTCTGACAGCCATGTCCCTGTCCCCATCAGCTATCACCAGGTTTGACAGCCATGTCCCTGTCCCCACCAACTATCACCAGGTTTGACAGCCATGTCCCTGTCCCCATCAGCTATCACCAGTTCTGACAGCCATGTCCCTGTTCTCACCAGCTATCACCAGGTCTGACAGCCATGTCCCTGTCCCCACCAGCTATCACCAGGTCTGACAGCCCTGTCACCTGTTGCCCTGGAAACACATCACTCACACCCATCCATCATGGAGCACAAGAGGCACAAGGAAGAGCAAGGAGAGGAGAGAGTATGAGGCAGAGAAAGAGACTGAATGAGAGGAAATGAGAAGAGAGAAAACTAGAAGTATGAGAAGGGGAAACTGTCATTAGATCATAATGCTGTATGAAGGCATCTCTTAATCAGCCTGTGGCACCTTATTTATGTTGCCAATTTGCTGTTTTCCACAGCGTGACGACAGCAGCATCTTACGTGTGTGTGTGTGTATATGTGTATTCTATTGTGTGTGTGTGTGTGTACATGTGTTTATCCCAGTGAGTGTGTGTGTATATGTGTATTCCAGTGTGTGTGTGTGTGTGCATGTGTATGTGTGTGCACGTGTGTGTGTGTTTGTGCATTAAAGCCTGGGGCAGGTAATTCAGCCTGGGGCTCCACACCACAAATAGAGCAACATTCAGGCAGCAGTCAATAAGGCTCAATAAGACTAATATCTAGCCTCTCCCTGTCTGAACACACGACCCAATCAATACTCAATAGAGATTCATGGGGGATGCAGGATTCAGCCAGGCCTTCCCATTGACATTATCCATGATGATTATCGATCAGTTAACGACACTGCAGCCCAGCACAGACATGATGGGATGAGTCACCCCCAGCACAGACATGATGGGATGAGTCACCCCCAGCACAGACATGATAGGATGAGTCACCCCCAGCACAGACATGATGAGATGAGTCACCCCCAGCACAGACATGATGGGATGAGTCACCCCCAGCACAGATATGATGGGATTAGTCACCCCCAGCACAGACATGATGGGATGAGTCACTCCCAGCACAGACGTGATGGAATGAGTCACCCCCAGCACCGACATCATGGGATGAGTCCCCAGCGAAAGTGCCACATGTGTTTAGGAAGATGAGCTCATTTTCACCAGCACTTTGATGCTGCGCTGTTTCACCTGCCTTCGTTTTGTCTTACTGCCAGGAGATGTGGTCTGCTCTATCGTTTGGCCACAATCTAATTAGCTGAAGTGTGTGTGTGTGTGTGTGTTTGTGTGTTTGGCTTAGTGCCCATTCTCCCTACTATATATCTCTCCACATGTTGATGTGGACGATTGGAGAAACCCATAGCTTCAGTGGATACTAGTCACAATACGTCTGGCAAACTTACCTTCAGCGCAACCGGAAGTGGGACTAGAATTCATCCAATGTAATAGAAACAAACAATCTTCTAAAGGTATTTAGCATTGATAAAGCACAAAATGCAATTATCAACACACTATCATCTGCAATTGAAAAGGTATTATCAATTCTCCTCTTTAAATACACTAGGTTTAGCTTCTAGACCCAAGTCAGGCATGACATAATGGAGGACTCAATTAATTGCCAGGCTGGGATGGAATATAAAAATGAACAAAAATAAATCAACAAAAGTTAAACAAAGTATGCTCTAGAAAACAACCTAAGTTATGGAAATTATGTTTCTAAAAATACGTAGCCAAACAAAAACAGTTGATAAACAGGCTCTGAAGTATGGAATTAATTAGCCACGCTGGACCCATAAACATGTAAATCAACATCACAAGGAAAAGAATAACAGCTCATTTGTACAATTGCATTTAGTGTGAAATGAAATTCTCACATTTAACCTAGGAAGTGTGAAGGACACGGAGGTGATGAGAGTCGGGTGAAGGTCTGAGGGACAAAGAAAGAGGAAACAGAGACAGAGAAACAGACAGAGACAGAGAGAGACACGCAGAAGGAGAGAGAAAAAGACAGAGAGAGATACGCAGAAGGAGAGAGAAACAGACAGAGAGAGAGAGGCAGGTGCATGGGGTTTATGGGCTGGCTCGTACACGGGACAGGACCAGGGGAGGGCTGATCCAGGGAGGGGGTGAGCCTGACTGAAGACTCAGTGTCTGTTGATGCTAATGCCAGGCAGCCAGGCTCAGGGCCAAAGGCATTAAGTGGAATCGAATTCCACCAAACTAGCTTTAATCAGCAGGTTTTTAAGGTTAGAATTACTCTGCCTCTCCCCCAGCCCACTGGCCAAGGTTAAAGCAGACACACACAGGAAGGGGATGTGTGGGGCTGGGCCATGGCTAATGGGATGGAAGGGTGGCATGGGGCCTAGGGCACTCACACGCCACCAAACAGGACACATACACAGTTGGTGACACGCATTACGCATAGACAGACACACGCAGGTAAACGCACGCCACCACAAACACACACACAGGAGGATGCATACACACCCACCCAAATAAAATGTTCTCTCGCTTTCTCTCTCTGACACACACAAGGAAATGGACCAAGTCACAGCAGAGACTGGCCATGTAAAATTAATCATCTGAGCTGTGATAGGGCTGGACACCTACCAGAGACAAACCAGAGACACAGGAAATTGTATTGCATATACAGTAAGTCAAAAGTTGGGACACGCCCAGTCGTTCAAGGGCATTTTCCAGATTGTAGAATAAGAGTGAAAACATCCGAAACTATGAAATAACACATATGGAATCATGAAGTAACCAAATAAACATTAAACAGATCAAAATACATTTCATAGGTATCCACTGTTAGCCTTGATGACAGCTTTGCACTCTATGCATTCTCTCAACAAGCTTCATTAGGTAGTCAACCTGTTAAAAGTTCATTTGTGGAATTTCTTGTCTTCTTAATGCTTTAGGGTAGGCATACCGAGGCTGACAAAGTAGAGTTGGCAAACAGAGGACCATCACTATGTCTGTATTGTGGTAGTCCTTATTAAGTCAAGAACAGCTCAAATAAGCAAAGAGAAACAACAGTTCATCATTACTTTAAGACAGGAAGGTCGGTCAATAGAATTTCAAGAACTTTGAAAGTTTCTTCAAGCCCAGGCGCAAAAACCATAAAGCATTATGATGAAACTGGCTCTCATCAGGACTGCCACAGGAATTATTTAGAATTCAAGGCACACCCAACCAGAACGGCTACCATAGCATTCTGCAGTGATACAGCATCCCATATGGTTCCTGCTTAGTGGACTTTCATTCGTTTTTCAACAGGACAATGACTCAAAAGACACCTCCAGGCTCTGTAAGGGCTATTTGACCCAGAGAGAGAGTGATGGTGCTGCTCCAGATAACCAGGCACCCACAATCATCAGACTTCAACCCTGTTGAGATGGTTTGATATGAATTGGACCGAAGAGTGAAGAAAAAAGCATATGTGATAACTCCAAGAAAGAGAAGCATTCGAGGTGACTACCTCATGAGGCTGGTTGAGAGAATGCCAAGAGCGTGCAAAGCTGTCATCAAGACAAAGGATGGCTACTTTGAAGAATCTAAAATATACAGTACATGTATTTGGATTTGTTTAAGAATTTTGTGGTTACTACATGATTCCATATGTGTTATTCCATAGTTTTGATGTCTTCACTATCATTCTACAATTAATAATGCCATTTCACTCCATCTTTAAAGCAGTTTGGGAAATGCTTGATATGCATATATTTTTTTTTTATGTGTTTCTGGAATAGTATCAAGCAGTTCTCCCGTTAGCAATGTAATACACAGCACAGACATTAATACAGCATTCTTTAATGCTATAGCTCTTCCAGAATCTACTGAATGTGCAGAGTACATCCTGGATAACGACTGGAAAAAATCTGAAGAAATCACTGGCAACGTCTTACAAAAAATACATTAATAATGAACTCTAATCATTTAAGTAAACATGGCTCTCTATATTTCATATAACACACAATAGTTAAGTATTATAACTTGTACACACATACATTTTATGTAATATATATATATATATATATATATATATATAAATAAATATATATATATATATATATATATGTATATATGTATAAAATGTAGTGTCATATATTACAGTGGATAGAAAAAGTGTACACACACCTGTTAACATGTCAGATTCTTGTGATGTAAAAGAATGAAACAAAGATCAATCATGTCAGAACTTTTTCCACCTTTAATGTGACCTATAATTTAAAAACAAACTGAAATCTTTGAGGGGGAAAAATAAAAAACCCACAATAACCTGGTTGTTTAAGTGTGCACACCTTTAAACTAATACTTTGTTGAAGCACCTTTTGATTTTATTACAGCACTCAGTCTTTTTGGGTAGGAGTCTATTAGCATGGCACATCTTGATGTGGCAATATTTGCCCACTCTTCTTCGCAAAAACTTTCCAAATCTGTTAGATTGCAAGGACATCTCCTGTGCACAGCCCTCTTCAGATCACCCCAAATATGTTCAATTGGATTCGGGTCTGGGCTCTGGCTGGGCCATTCCAAAACGTTAATCTTCTGCTGGTGAAGCCATGGTTTTGTGGATTTGGATGTGTGCTTTGGGTCTTTGTTGTGCTGAAAGGTGAACTTCCTCTTCATCTTCAGCTTTCTAACGGACGCCTGAAGGTTTTGTGGCAAAATTGCCTTGTATTTGGAACTGCTCATAATTCCCTCCACCCTGACTAAGGCCCCGGTGCCAGCTGAAGAAAAACAGCCCCAAAGCATGATGCTACCACCACCATGCTTCACTGTGGGTATGGTGTTCTTTGGGTGATGTGCAGTGTTGTTCTTGCGCCAAACATACCTTTTGGAATTATGGCCAAAAAGTTTAACCTTGGTTTCATCAGACCATAACCTATTTTCCACGTGCTTTTGGGGGACTTGATCTTTGTTTTTTCAAACTTCAGCCGAGCTTGGATGTTTTTCTTTGTAAGAAAAGGCTTCCGTCTTGCCACCCTACCCCACAGCCCGTTCATATGAAGAATACGGGAGATTGTTGTCACATGTAGCACACAGCCAGTACTTGCCAGAAATGTCTGCAGTTCCTTTAATGTTGCTGTAGGCCTCTTGGAAGGCTCCCTGACCAGTTTTCTTCTTGTCTTTTCATCATTTTGGAGGGACGTCCAGTTCTTGGTAATGTCTCTGTTGTGCCATATTTTCTCAACTTGATGATGGCTGTCTTCACTGTGTTCCATGGTAAATCTAATGCTTTGGAAAATCTTTTGTACCCTTCTCCTGACATATCTTTCAACAGTGAGATCCCTCTGATGCTTTGAAAGCTCTCTGCGGACCATGGCTTTTGCTCTGAGGTGCAACCAGGAAAATAGAACAGCAGAACATTACTTGTGATTAATCAGACTCACTTTAAATGATGGCAGGTGTGTAATTACTTCTATTAACATGAGTTTGAATGTGATTGGTTAATTCTGAAAACAGCCACATCCCCAGTTATAAGAGGGTGCACACTTATGCAACCAGGTTATTATAAGGTTTATATTTGTCATTTTTCCCCCTCGAAGATTTCAGTTTGTTTTTCAATTGAATTGTGAATTGTTCACATCATAGGTCACATTAAAAATGGAAAAAGCTCTGACATGATTTATCTTTGTCTCATTCTTTTACATCACAGGGGTGTGTAGACTTTTTATATCCACTGCATATATATATATATATATATATATATATATATATATATATATATATATATATATATATATATATATATATTACATGGTTGGATATGTCACTGGATATGTTATTACTGTCTCCGCAATACTTTGAGTTCAGTTACTCAAATGATTTGTGGTAATGGTTCTCCACAAAAGAATTGAGTTAGCTCAACTAATTAGTTTTTACAGCAAATGTTTGTGTATGTGTGTGGCAGAAAGAGGGACAGAGTGTGCGGGTGATT
Organism: Esox lucius; assembly: GCF_011004845.1. Taxonomy (NCBI): domain Eukaryota; kingdom Metazoa; phylum Chordata; class Actinopteri; order Esociformes; family Esocidae; genus Esox; species Esox lucius. The sequence goes on along the minus strand of NC_047580.1, from coordinate 24,338,541 downwards.
TTCATTGATCTTGTCCCCTGACATCACTATCTATAAATAGGAGAGCTGTTGGTAGAGGTGGGGTACAGTGACAGTATGGATGTCTGTTTAGACCTTAGCTGCACCCTTATGTCCATGCTTGCTCTGCACTGATGCCGCTTCATACATTCTGTACTTTTCAGAAACAGCACCAGCTAAATGATCCCACCAAGTCACACAAACAGCATTCAAGGCTTACATATTCTACTGATGGTTGAACGTGGCATTTTTCCTCTCGTTATTTTACCCGGGAAAGGTAACATTGAGGCTTTCTGAAAGAACCCCTTTACTGCTTCATTCTTATGGCGAGATGCTGGACGACATCAGGAAGTTGAAGCTTACATAAAATAGAACTTTTTTTTATCAACTCCTTACATCATTATTTTTCTGTTTATTCTGTAGAATCTCCGTGACTGTCTCCCTCTGTAATTCTGTGTTTGTATATTCGGTAGAATCTCTGTGACTCTGTCTCCCTCTGTAATTCTATGTTTGCGTGTCTCTTCGGGGCACCTCAGAAGGACAGCCTTGACCTCATGCACCCTATGATGGCAATCAGCAGCACAATGATGCCAGCCTACAGACAGGGAGAACACATCCTCTCTGCGGTGGCCATCTCTGCTGTCAGCTCCGGGTTCCTCACAGACCCATTCTACCACACACTGGCTGACTGTGTGAAGCAGGGAGGGATGCGCGTAGTAGCACTGAGAAAGCAGGCTTCCTCTCCCCATGTTCCTACTCATCCTCATTGTCCTCTTCCCTTTTGAGCCTTGGACTCAGTGCCAGTACTCAGTTTCCAGCTGACTGTGTCGTACGTTTCAAAGTGATTGGACCTGGGTGTGTGTGTCTTTCTACACAGCCACAAGAGAACTGTGACACGTGTCCACTGTTGTGACATTAAGTACAGTTAAATAGCTTTGGTCTAGATAAGTGGATAATGGTTTAGAATAGGTCATGTAAGTGTGTGTGTAAGTGCAGACTGAGAAGGTACACATGTAGATGGTATGTATTATCCTACCTCACCTCCCGTCTCTAGGCTGACCTCTAGATTGCCTGTCCGGAATGTTAAAAGGCCAGAATAAAGGAGTAATGAGTATTTGTTTGCATTAGGGGGCCAGGAGTCCAGGGCTATCACCCATGACTGGAAGCTTCATTCCATTAAAAGGGGGTAATGGATTAAGGCAATCAGGGTGTCCTCCTGGCTGCTCCCCAAATGGCACCCTGGTTCTCCCTACAGTGGACTGCTTATTAACAGGAAAGTAGTTCACTGCATAGAGAATGGAGTGTCATTTGGGACTCAGGCTTGGTGGTAGAAATGCAGGAGGTCAAGGGTAAACTCTGAGCTGTGATTGGCTGACGAGCAGAAACAGCTGAGTCAAAGGAGAAGACTTGCTGGTCTTTGGTCCCCATGGTTAGAGTGCTCAGTCAGATCCAAATGCAAGTGCTGGAGGAGGGCCAAGGAAATATCTGTAGTCTACAACATGTATAGGGCTCCACCTCCCACAGCCTGCCCTGAACGCTCCAGTAGGGCAGTACCCATTCATTCATCTGACTGGGCTAGGGGTAATGTCGGAGGGCTGTGGTATCCGCTTGTTTGGTAAAACCATCACTTGTGACGCTGCACGTTGACTTCGGTTCTGTAGATCTGCTATGGGAAAAGCTCAGGTCTCTCTGGGAATGTGAGTGTGTACGGTTTTAAGTGCTTTCCACATTGACTAAATTAGCCGATGTCACAGCATAGCGCATGAAGCCCCACTCGCCATATTACAAGCAAAAGTCATGGAACAGCCCTTCCATTTTATCAGTTCAGGATTCTAAACACTGTTTAATATAAATGCCACTGTATGAGTCTGTGTGACTGTCTAATATCAGTAGAAAGGCCAAGTGAGTCATTTTGATTTTAAAATGTAAATATCTCTGCCATTTTATCCCCTCCATCCTTGACTTTTACTACATTACAAGTATATTTAACAGACATTATGTTGTTAGAATTTTGGTTCCACAAACCAGAGTTCATTCTTTTCTCCTGGGGCACCAAAAAGGATTTCTATACAGTATCAAAAAGAGCACATTTGGTGCTTCCAAATTAGAAAAACTGTATTATAAAATCCCAGAATAACTACTATTTTAGAAGATCAATTGGCAACATATAAATGCAACATAAATGCAATTTATTATAGTGATCCTCAAGATTTGTATTACAGTGATATTCAAGACCATATGAAATTGATTTAACCTGTAACAGTGTTTGAGTCACAATGACTCCTCATCGGCAGGAAGGAGGGGCCCAATGAGCCATGGCAATCTTCCCTGTGAAATATGAGGCAAGGATCCAGGTGTCACTGTGGTGGGGAAATTAACAAGTAGACTGAACTTCCTAGGACTTAATGAAAGTAGACAGCGATGTCTATCCTCAACCTAACCCCAATTTAAATGGTTACCCTAAACATAACACACAGCCCCACAAAAAATTATTTCCAACCAAAAATATAACCCCACTTCAGTGATATTATTGTCCTCATTTTATTACACACACACACACACACGCAGTCACAAAACACACACACCGGCCATGCCATGTTCCACTGTGTTGGCACTGCCATGTCGTTGCCTAATTGTAAGAGAGAGAGCACATTTGTAATGCTACACAGGTCTGTTAGGAGCGATTAGTACATGACTCCACACCTCTCCCCCATCGTGATATATAGGCACTCAATTTCCCATAGCTCCTCTGTGAGTGAGGAGGGCCTGGGAGAGGCTGTTAATCATAGCAAGTCCTACAGGGAGAGGAGGAGGGAGGAGGTGTGAGGTACGGTGGGAGAGACTGGAGGAGGGAGAAAAGGAAGGGAGAGAAGAAGACAGATGAAGAAACAAAGGCAGAAAGAGCCGAAGACAGGGAGGAAATAGGGGCGAGAGAAGAGTTAAGGGAGACCTGCTTCTAGAAATCAGGAGGGGAGAGAGTCAGAAATAAATGACTGAGGGAGCGAGGGAGATGGAGGTAAAAACACTGTATACAGTAGAAAAAGGAAGAGTAGACATTAGGGAGAAGAGAGAAGAAGGAGAGAAGGAGAGTTGATTACCAAGGAAACAGCAAAACAACTCCCTACCAGGAACAGCAAGGGGGAGGGAGTATGGAAAGGAGAAGGAGGACGAAAAGGAGAAGAAAAGGAAGAAAAAATAAGAAAGAAGAAGAAAGAAGAAGAAAGAAGCGAACAGGGACAGAAGGAGAGAGGCTAGGGTGAATGCTAACAGCCAGCCCTAACCCAGTGCTGAGGCTTTATCCTTCACAGGCGGAGGAGCAACAATCGCAAACACATTTTCTCTGGCCCTGGCCCTGGGAGAGATAAAAAAGCAATTTGTATTCTATTCCTATTCAGCGCCGCTTGGCCTGTTTCTCTGCCTGCATATTTGTAAACACAGCTTCGTCAGAGCAGCTTAATCTTCCCTACACAAACGCACCAGGCTTCAGGGGCTGGGGGAGGGGTGATGTGTGGGCGGGGCCAAGGAGGGCAGCCAGCATCAAAACTCATCTTGCTCTCTGGTGCTGGGGGATGTTTTGTAAGTTGGACCCAGAGGTCCACCCCCCCCCCCATAACCGCTCTCTGATCCCACTCCTGTCTGCATGCTAAGGTCAGGGGGGCCACAGGCCAACATGCTGCGACTGACTAGGGGGGAATGGCCGTTAAAACAGAACAAACATCACTGTGCATCATCTGTCTGTGTGTTGGTGATGTCAGAAGAAGGGAGTAGAATCCTCTGGTTCTTTAACGGTTACCATGGCTATACACAGACGTTCTGATGCACATTACCTTCCCCCACCTCCCCCCTTCAGACACTATGTACATAGGAGTCAGGCTCTCTGAAAGTCACATAATGTACATGTGTTATATGTACCAACCAACTAAAGCAGTCATGTACCAGGGTCAACACACGCACATTCATGTGAAGTATATATATGTATATATATATATATATATATGTATATATATATTCAAATAGAAAGAAATATATATATATATATGTATATATATATTCAAATAGAAAGAAATATATATATATACAGAAAGAGTGACGAAAAAGACAGAAAAAGACGAGAGAAGAGAGAGGGACAGAGAGAGGAGTGGCGATGGTCTGGGTCCTCATTGGCTCACAGAGGCGTGAAATTAGGTGGAGGGACACCTGCCAATACACACTGCACACTGGGTTCCCCTCCTCTCCTCAGGCTCTGTTCTCTCTCTCTCTCTCTTTCTCCATGACATTTCTTCATTACAACTCTGGTCAGGGCTCCATTAATGACTGATCGCTGCCCCGTCCCAGCCTGCATGTCCCTGTGAAGGCTGCAGGGAGGCGGGGCTCCCCTTCAGAAGACCCACACAAGCCTGCTGCCTAGTGACAAACCTTTATCAGCTATTACACTCCTCCTTCTCTCCAGCTACACCTCTTTGGCCTCTCTTCCCCTGCAGGGATCAACAGCCACCGTTTGGATATTTATGTTCAGAGATCATCAGCCCCTGTTTTTGGATAGGTAGGTTAAGAGATCCACAGCCACCATTTCGATTGGTCAGGTCAGAATGGAGAACAACAAAGTCAACAGTCATAGAGGTACCATGGAAACAGCAGCTGAGTAACTGTCAGTCCTCTCTCCCAGACAACCATGTGTTGACGATCATCAGGAGTTTAGACGGTTGTACTAGATATTTATCTATGTTTTTGTGACTGACTGTCCATCTATCTGGCTTGGGACTAACCCCCTTGCAGTAAAGGGAGGAGACAGCCTCATGAATTAGCTGGGGATTGTGGGGGCTCTGAAGTTGTGGATTTAGACAGGAAGATAGATATCAGACGGACCAACAGACACACAGCGGACAGCTGGCTGAGACGGAGAGAGACAGAGAGAAAGAGAGACAGATAGAGAGATAGAGAGAAAGAGAGACAGATAGAGAGACAGAGAGAAAGAGAGACAGATAGAGAGAAAGAAAGACAGATAGAGAGATAGAGAGAAAGAAAGCGAGTGACAGAGGGAGAGGCTGGCTATCCAGTCAGGCTGACATAGGTAGACGTTGCTCCAGAGAGGAGGATACACTGTTCACAGAATGAACTGAAAAAAGACCTGCCAAATATATTACCATGTTAGAGCCATAGACACTGATCACACAGATCCTGAAAGAATTAGGAAACAAATCAAGCCTTACAAACTCTGTATCTGTAAAGGACGAATCAAGCACGATTTCCGACCAGTTACTACAAAAAGACATCCAGTTAAGCACAAACAATAATGTAAACGTTATGTGCCTGTTTATTTTCCCTACTAAAACTATTGACAAATTGATACAACACTGTTCAAAACCAATTATATAACATCAGAAATGTCTGCATGTTATTTATGTATGTGTAACGTTTACTTAGAATTTCTGACAATGGAATAGAGAGAGAGAGAGAAAGAGGGAAAGATACACACATACATGTATACGTTTCCTTTGGCAATGTATGTAGTAACACATTCCATGCCAATAAAGCCATTTGAATTGAATTGAGAGACAGAGAGAAGGAAGCAGTAATAGAGAGAGAGACACAGAGAGAGAGACAGAGAGGAGGAAGCAGAGATAGAGAGAGAGACAGAGAGATAGAGAGGAGGAAGCAGAGATAGAGAGAGAGACAGAGAGAGAGATAGAGAGAGGGAACCAGAGGGAGACAGGGGAGGGAAGCAAAGAGACACATGGAGAGAGAAGCAGAGAGAGACAGAGAGAGAGAGCGACAGAGCCTGGGGCAGCTGTGCAGTATGATACAGATAGAGAGCGGGGAATGGATCTGATAGGGCCCATGTTCATTTTGTGACGAGGCTCAGGGAAAGGAGAGGAGGGAGAAAAGAACAGCTAGCAAGCGAAAAAGAAAGAAAATAAAGAAAATGAGAAGTGACACTTTAATTCGGAGGGCCTCTTCTGGCTGAGTTATGATGAGATGTTTGTAAGCTGGCTTTTTATGTGTCTCCTCTGGCCCTTTGCCTGGCTCCCCCTCACTCCCTCCTCCCTCCCAAGCCCCTCTCCTCCTTCATCTCTCTCTCCATCCTTCCGTCCATCTCTCCCTCCCTGTCTCACAGTGGTTCCTCCATGCCGTTATCTGCCCAACACTGCAGCGGGGCAGCACTCTGACACACACCCCACTTTCATGTCTCCTACCTCCTACATCTTTCAACATGGCCTCCCGCCCTCCGTCTCTCCTCACACACAACATGGCTGCACGTCCTGCTGTCTGCTTTGATGGGGCTAAGCAGGCTGCCTGGACCATATCTCACTAATAATTAATTGTGATTATTTTAATCTCCGAAAGGCTTCACTTAACCTTGGCCCGCTCTGAATTCCTGCTTGAGACGGTGGGGCAAATGGTTCTTTAAGGGGGGGGGGGGGGGGGGGGGGGAGAGAAGAGAGAAATACAAAAGGATCCCACTAGAGCTATAGAAAGACAGCTACTGAGGTAGAGACACAGAAAGAAAAACAGAGATACAATGGCAGGTACACAGGACGAGATACAGAGAGATTAAGATACAGAGGAGACATGTAGATATGAAGAAAGCTAAATAAAGACAGAGGGAGAGAGATACATTGACAGAGATATGTAGAGATGCAGATACAGGAAGACACAAAGAGAGAGATACAGATACAGAGACGCAGAAAATGGGATATTTAGATACAGAGATATAAGGAGATCCAGGGAGAATGTGATACAGAGATACAAGGAGATCCAGGGAGAATGTGATACAGAGATACAAGGAGATCCAGGGAGAATGTGATACAGAGATACAAGGAGATCCATGGAGAATGTGATACAGAGATACAAGGAGATCCAGGGAGAATGTGATACAGAGATACAAGGAGATCCATGGAGAATGTGATACAGAGATACAAGGAGATCCAAGGAGAATGTGATACAGAGATACAAGGAGATCCAGGGAGAATGTGATAAAGAGATACAAGCTGTTAGATTTGGTAACCTTTTGATCCATGGACAAAATCATAAAACCGGAAAGTCAGGGGACTTCTTTATCAGCATGAGTAGGGAGGTGTTGATATTCTTTATGGCTTACATGTTATCCAAATAATCAAAAGTTCAACACATTCTTTTATTCCAGAACACATAGCAGGCAGTCAGTGATCATGCAGCCATTTGTCCTCAGACCACTAAACAGTCCATAATCCTCCACGATTCAACATGTCTATTCAGTTCCATGACAGTCACATGCACCATTCCTAGCAGGAGGTATGAACATGAGGTATGAACATGAGGTATGAACATGAGGTATGAACATGAGGTATGAACATGAGGTACGATCATGAGGTATGAACATGAGGTATGAACATGAGGTATGAACATGAGGTATGAACATGAGGTACGGACAGGATGTATAGGATGCATTTACGTAGAGAGATACAGAAAAGGAGAATTAGACTGATACAAAAAGAGTTAGGGAATGGTCTGACATCTGGTTGGGCTCAGATCTTTATTTGAAGCCTGACTGGGATATTTGATTGAATCCATGAACTCTACTGGCATGAGATGCAGCAAGGGCACACAAGCTGTCTGACACGGAGCAAAAAGACAGATTTAGAAACAGGCCGAAGGAGACATAGAACCAGCCAGCCAGCCAGTCAGACTGAGTAATACAAGGAGACGGACAAACAGACCCACACTCTCTGCTTTGCTAGCCAACGAAATGAAGAAAGATGTAACAGGGAGGGAGACATGAATGAAATGATCGTTGACTGAAATACATCCAGACGAACAGACAGACGGAGAGGGAGAGAGGAAGAGAGGAAGAGAGGAAGAGAGAGAGAGGAAGAGAGAGAGAGGAAGAGAGAGAGAGAGTGAGAGGGAGAAAGAGGAGAGAGAGAGAAATGGACAGAGGGGAGCAAGAGATGGAGGCGGGGAAAAAGAAACAGAGGGTGAGAGAGAAGAAGAGAGAGTGACTAAAATAGATGTAGAAAGGGAGACAGATTTTGAGAGACACAGAGAGACAAAGAGGGAGAGAGAAGTACTAAAGAGACGAGGCGACAGCTCTCTGGAGATTCTAATATATAGCATCGTTTCTGTCTTTCAGCTGCAACTGCGGCTCTCCGTTTCAAGCCTGCGTTCCCACATCCAGTCAGACCACAGGAAAACACTCCTGTCTTTCAGTGTTACATCCACATACCAGATGATCTATTGTTCATTTCTGGCATCACTTCCCCAAATCTGGACATTTATTTGTGACTGAATACATTTCCTTTCCTAACTGTACTGAATGGAGAGTACAGTAATGCTGGTGGCAATGCGTTTCTGAGTTTTCTGTGTCCTGTTTCCTGGATCTGGGTGGATTGGTTTGTGGTTCAACACTGTGGTGTGATTTATATGCCATGCACATCATTAATCTTGCAGCCATGCATGGCTCTGTTGAGTAATTGATCTGGCTGCCACTGTAACTAAATCCTTCAGAACAATGACACCCTTTTCTTCTGCCAGATCCTCCCTTTTCCTCTTCCTCCACTTCCTCCTCCTCCCCCTCCTCTTTCTCCTACTGCTCCTCTTCCTCCTCTCCCTCCTTTCTGCTCTTTTTCCCTGATCCTGTCCAATCTTCCCATCCTTACTATTGGACTATGTAACTGTTAAATACATACTTCACTTCTGACCTTCTCAGTAGGCTGGCTACTCAAAATAAAGGACTAAGCGTGATGTTTGATTTGTGTGTGTGACTAGGAATCGCCACCAGAGGGAGTATCGCCACTGAGTGATACAGAAAGGACGCTTAGCTGTCTGCATGGAAAAACAATCTACACAAACCTCTACATGACCAATACACCACTCCTACACAAACCTTCACATGACCAATACACCACTCCTACACAAACCTCTACATGACCTTTACACAACCCCTACACAAACCTCTACATGACCGCTACACAACCCCTATACAAACCTCGAGACAACCCATTCACAAACCTCCACACTACCTCTACATGAGCCCTACACAAAACTTACACAAACCTCTACACAAACCTCTTCACAACATTTACACAACCCTTGCGCAAACCCGTACACCTTTAAAACACACATACACATACACCACCTCTAAATAACCCCTGCACCAACCTCTACACAACCCCGCCACAACCTCTACACAAACCTCTACATATGCTCTACACAACTTGTGGTGAGCAGAGAGGGCTGGGAGGTTCAGTGACAAGCCTTGGCAGCCAACTGAGCCCAGATAGGAGACAAGTTGTTCTACTATTACCTACAGTATCTCACAAAAGTGAGTACACCCCTCACATTTTTGTACACCCCTAAGTGAAAATGTCCAAATTGGGCCCAAACTGTCAATATTTTGTTTGGCCACCATCATTTTCCAGCACTGCCTTAGGCAGGTTGCCACTGGTTGCCAATGGAGTCCTCTTTCACTATTCCATGACAACATCACAGAGCTGGTGGATGTTAGAGACCTTGCGCTCCTCCACCTTCCGTTCGAGGACGCCCTACAGATGCTCAATAGGGTTTAGGTCTGGAGACATGCTTGGCCAGTCCATCACCTTTACCCTCAGCTTCTTTAGCAAGGCAGTGGTTGTCTTGAAGGTGTGTTTGGGGTCGTTATCATGTTGGAAAACTGCCCTGCGGCCCAGTCTTCAAAGGGAGGGGATCATGCTCTGCTTCAGTATGTCACAGTACATGTTGGCATTAATGGCTCCCTCAATGAACTGTAGCTCCCCAGTGCCGGCAGCACTCATGACACTCCCACCACCATGCTTGACTGTAGGCAAGACACACTTGTCTTTGTACTCCTCACCTGGTTCCCAACACACACGCTTGACACTATCTGAACCAAATATGTTTATCTTGGTCTCATCAGACCACAGAACATGGTTCCAGTAATCCATGTCCTTAGTCTGCTTGTCAGAGGCTTCCTTCTGGGACGACAGCCATGCAGACCAATTTGACGTAGTGTGCGGCTTATGGTCTGAGCACTGACAGGGTGACCCCCCACCCCTTCAACCTCTGCAGCAATGCTGGTAGCACTCATACGTCTATTTCCCAAAGACAAAAGAGAGTTCTTTGCCATGAGGTGCCATGTTGAACTTCCAGTGACCAGTATGAGGGAGTGTGAGAGCGATGACACCAAATTTAACACACCTGCTCCCCATTCACACCTGAGACCTTGTTATACTAACGAGTCACATGACACCAGAGAGGGAAATGGCTAATTGGGCCCAATTTGGACATTTTCACTTAGGGGTGTACTCACTTTTGTTGCCAGCGGTTTAGACATTAATGGCTGTGTGTTGAGTTATTTTGAGGGGACAGCAACTTTACACTGTTATACAAGCTGTACACACTACTTTACATTGTAGCAACGTGTCATTTCTTAAGTGTTGTCACATGAAAAGATATACTCAAATATTTAAAATAATAATCTCACTTTTGTACATAGTGCACTGTTGTGGATTCGAGCCCATTAATGGAGCAGGATTTCATTTGGGACAGGCTGACCCCCCAGAAGAAGTCAGATGTATTATATCTACTCTGTAAACCACTTCTACAAATGCAGACTGCTGTGTTGAAGATGGAAGAAGAGGTTAAGACCTCTAATGTATGTTCTCACAGACAGGCTTGTTGACTGGTTTCTGCATACTGCATTTAAAGTAATAAGTATCTCCTTGAATGTCACAGTGCCATAAATCAGAGGGAAATGAACCTGTCATCTTTGTAAACAATACATGAGCTCAGTTATCATTAAAAACCCAAGGGCAGGGAGAGGAAGGCTGCGCATGATGATGAGGAGAGGACCAACACAACAATAACACTACTGGGTAACACTACCCTGCTCTGGCCCTACTCATTACAATTAAGAGAAGGCAACAGGAAGAGAAAAATTCGAGTGGAAATGTTATGCAAAGGTTACCTCATAATGCTTCCAAAGTGCTGAGTTGACATTTTCCATGCGTTCATGTCACACAACAATACAATAAACAATTCACTTCCCAGGACTAATGATGAAATTGTCTCTTCATCCAAAATAGACTGATTTGATTTCTGGTGAAAAAGAAATCACGTCAGATTTTCTTTATTAGTTTGAATCCCCATTAGCTCTGTTCCTTCCAGCAGCTAGAGCCTGGAGCCTCAGAAAACACCAAATAACAGTGCACTAAACCAGCGATAGGCCAGAATAGTTCCACAAATGAAATACCCACCAAAATGCAACCAAAGACAGCGTGTGTAGACGCTCAGTGCTTCAGATGCGTCTCTACCTTTCACCACTCTAGTCTCAGATATGCATGCGGCCTGTTGAACCGAGCACCAGCTCCTTGAAGCATAATGCAAACAATAATTCCATCGTGAATATGACATTATGATTTCCCAATGTTTAATGGCCTCCCAAGAAAAATAGTATTGTGCTTCAGCTATTAAATCAAACCATGTCAGTGCGAAGACATATGAAAGGATTTAGGTTACAGCACTTTGCCAATCACCCATAGTCTCCATTGAATTACATGGTCCAATGTGAAGAAACTGTAGTAAAATGTAAGCATCGTTTCTCATTGAATCACCATCAGTGTTTAAGATAGTCAATCTATCCGCACATCAGTTGTACACTATGTCCACCTTTATGTCAGCTCTGAGACTCACGGATCTAATGAATGGCCCTGAATGCCTTTTACATGCTCTGGCGCATAATGGATCTGGAGTCAACAGGAGTAATGTGATCACTGTGTCTTAAACATGTTTACAGCTATGCCGAGGCATGTTCATCAAGCAGTCATTTGTCCCTGATTAAGGCAGAAACCAGTTCATGGTGGCCATATTTGCATAAGAGGCTGTGTTTCCATAGCCAGTCCCCTCCGGGTGCAGAACGAGCAGCGAAGGGTAGCACCCCACCTCCTTTTTCACTCTGCTCAGTTGCTCTCTCTCTCCTCCATCTCTCTCACGTTGCCAGATGAGGTTGGACTGACTTTCATATTGCTGGAACCGGCACGGGGAGCAGACCAGGACTCTATCATAAATGCACTCTATAGGATCACATCTGCGTCCATTCATTCCCCAGACGCGAGTTCTTCCAACAAAACATCCGTTGGACAGAGCAAAAGGAAACATCTCTAATCATTAAAAGCTGAGTCTCCACCTTGAGTGATGGTTGACGGGAATGAAGACAACAGGAAACATCTGAGTCTAGCTGTGAAGGGTCCCTCCCCTCCTGAGTGATGGCTGATGGTAAGGTAGACAGTCTGCCACATTGGGCTCCACCAGGGACGAGGCCCGGCACTGTAAAGGACTTTGTCTGAGACCTGAGCAAGGCTGCCACTGCATTTGACAAAGAGGGAGAAGTAACAGGCTGTATAGCTGGGAGATAAAGAATGTGAGTTAAGACAGAAAATACAGCGCACCTCTCAAGTCCACCTCCCCTCCTATATCAGCCTAATGCTTTGTGTTAGCTGTCGGGAAAGAGCAGAGGAAGTCACTCCAGTGAGCAAATGCCGCACACACATGGACAGACACACACACACACGTGCATAAAGGAACGACAAAACTTGTCTTAATTAGCCCTCATCCGAAGAAACGGTGGGACAGTGTGCTGGCTGTTGCGTCTGTCTGTGTCTGCCTCAGATAAGTCACTCTGTGTGTCTGTCCCAGAATCAGGCAGAGAGGAGTTTTTTCGGTTGGTGTCACCCTCTGTTTGTGGCTGCCATCCCTCACACACACACACACACACACACACACACACACTGTGACAGGGGACTGGCACCACCGTGCTGCCTCCTCCATGAGCCGCGTCCAGGCTGACACATTCATGCTGCTCCCCCGCCCCCCCGGTGGGACCCTCTGGGACCCAAGAGGCCCCTCTAACCCTGCCCTGTCTCATTATGTGGACGACACGTTCTCTGGGCACTCTGTGTTGTGCCGTCCTGTCTCTTTCCGAGTGTCACGCACGCACACACACACAGAGCTCGGCAAACAGACGCGTGTCAGCACACACACACACACACACACACACACACACATAATGGCCTACGTGTCTCAGAGTGTATTTCTCTCTCTGATTATCAGTGACGAGAAACACTACACTGTGGGGGCCCTGGGACATAGCCAATCTCCAGAGTGTGTGTGTGTGTGTGTGTGTGTGTCTACTGGGCCCTCTCCCTGTTGTCCTCTTCAAAGAGTCTGGGGCCCCAGGTGGGGGGGGGGGGCAGAAACACTGTTGGAGGGTGTCAAACCTAATGACTGACTGAAATGTCACACATATTTTTATTTCTATTAATCTATTCTATTTGTGTCATTCACCAAGCAGTGTGAAATATAATTGAATGTGGAGACATAAAGAGGCAGTTTGACAATGCCTACGTCTCACACCCTAATCCCTATCCATAGAGTGGTATGCACAAATATGTATTATACGCCCAGACCAGTCTGTTAAAGTAGTGCACTATGGAGGAAATAAGGCTCCATGTGCTAGACACCGACTGTGTTAACACCAACTAGGCAAGCTGTGGACGCTCCACATTAATACAGTCCTGTGTAAAGACCTGCAGCCGAATACCAAATACAACAGAAGCAGATGGAACTCAACAAAAACAAAACAATCAGCATCTTGAAACAGCTTAAGTGGCATTTAATACATTTACTGGCAAACATACACAGAAACTGACACGGGAGGAGGAGAGGAGTTAATAAAATATCTCTGATTGCTATTACTGGCATGAGCAATGACAGCATGCTGCAGATTGGAGGTGGGGATTGAATTTCATGTTCTTTCAAATGGAGTTTGAAATGTGAGATTTGTCTTCTGGTACGGTCTGCCCCCCCACCACTCCCCCCAAAAGGAGAAATCTGTTAACTAATGTACACAGCTCCAGCTAGCACTTCATCTCAACTCACTGTCCTGTCTGTCCACGGTGGAGAAATCAAAAGTGATTTGTGATTCCCACTTTCTTTGTTTCCCTTGGTGTAGGAAACCCACCTAGTGGGGAGGACTGTCCTGAATAATACCCGTTTCCAACTCATTATGGTTGCTGAAGAGAGAACCAGGGAGATCTTATTACAGTTGATGAGGAGATGAACAGAGAGGACAGTGTTCGGTGTATACCGAATTAGGAACGGACCTAACGGATTGTGAGCGCTAATGCTTCCAGAAGGCTAGCATTTTTCCACCCAGGTCCAATATCAGGGCCACGCGATGTTGGCGAGGCCTAGCAGCGAGGTGATTATCTTAAGTGAGATAGTGCGAAAGATGTCTTCGCTGGTTCTGATAACACTCATAGGATAGCACAATGTTGTTGGTTTTTTTTACATTATGTCACATATTTCACACACTACAACCTAACTCCTTACTGACAGGATGAGGAGAACAGTCTGAATCCAGGAGTGGCAGGATGAGGAGAACAGTCTGAATCCAGGAGTAGCAGGATGAGGAGAACAGTCTGAATTCAGGAGTGGCAGGATGAGGAGAACAGTCTGAATTCAGGAGTGGCAGGATGAGGAGAACAGTCTGAATTCAGGAGTAGCAGGATGAGGAGAACAGTCTGAATCCAGGAGTGGCAGGATGAGGAGAACAGTCTGAATCCAGGAGTGGCAGGATGAGGAGAACAGTCTGAATTCAGGAGTAGCAGGATGAGGAGAACAGTCTGAATTCAGGAGTAGCAGGATGAGGAGAACAGTCTGAATTCAGGAGTGGCAGGATGAGGAGAACAGTCTGAATCCAGGAGTGGCAGGATGAGGAGAACAGTCTGAATTCAGGAGTGGCAGGATGAGGAGAACAGTCTGAATTCAGGAGTGGCAGGATGAGGAGAACAGTCTGAATTCAGGAGTGGCAGGATGAGGAGAACAGTCTGAATCCAGGAGTGGCAGGATGAGGAGAACAGTCTGAATCCAGGAGTGGCAGGATGAGGAGAACAGTCTGAATTCAGGAGTGGCAGGATGAGGAGAACAGTCTGAATTCAGGAGTGGCAGGATGAGGAGAACAGTCTGAATTCAGGAGTGGCAGGAATTCATGCTCAGCCGTTCCTGGGACCGACTACGTCCCCTGGGATTGGAACGTCTGCTTCCAGGTCACCTTGCCTGGGCACTTGTTCATGTGTGTTTCGGTGTTGACTTTGTTCCAGTGCAACTTCATCCACTAGCTAGCAAGCTAGCTAAAATACAGGGATGGCCATTTATGCAAGCTAGCTGCTAATGAGAACACGTGTTCTTCATTCCATAGCGACGGTCATGGGAGAGCGCATCCGGTGATTTTCTGAATGTAAGGACTGTTGTCCCGCGGACAAGCAGAATCTTGAGTTCCACGTGTGGGAAGACAGATGGCTCCTGGAGACGCTTCCGCGTACGTAATGACGCCTGTCTGACGTGAGACAATGGCATTAATTAACGGCTTCATTTCCATCCGTAGGGGATGTGCTGTGCGTGCGTTCAGGCATGTGAAAGCTGAAGCGAGTGACAATGAGCGAGAGAGAACAGAGAAAATACTGAGAGAGAGGGAGAGAGACAGAGTGAGAGAGAGAGAGTAAGAGAGAGAGAGAGAGAGAGAGAGATGTGTAATGAGTGTGAGTTACGCTGAGGTCACAATGGCAGGTTCTTGTTTGCGTGTGTTTGTTTGTTATATTATCAACAAATTCTCCGTCTCCCATAATTGTTTGACATTTATCCAGAGGAAATATCTGCTGGTGAAATAAAAGCAAGCATGTCCCTTGCTCAAGAATAGTTAGCATTAGGTACTACAGATAGGTTTAGAGGTGAGAATTATAGTTAACGTTAATGGTTAAGGTAAGGGTAACAGTTTGGGAAATGACAAGAACTGAACGTACTCTATACATTTTGTCGGAAGTTGTCCAGCGTTGCCCGGGAGTTCTGAAAAACAAAGTGTGCTTCGGAGTATTGTTTTTTAGTTACTTTGTTCCCAGTATTCATTGTAATTATTTATGCACAGATCCCAACTAAGAATGTTGCTGTCAATTTTATGTTTCCTATCGTTTCAAATGTAGTGGATTGTATCTGCACTGCGTTCTCCCTTTCTAGATAATATGCTTTCTCAGGTGCTCTTGGAAGTTCACCCCAAAGAGCAGGAGAAAGCAGAATACAAACGTACATTTTAAAACTGCTTTGCCTCAACCCTCAACCTTTGGGGTCAAAGGCGGCACTCCAATCACCAAGTTTTTACAGCTGTAAGCCCTCGCCCTTTCCCTCTGGGAATCCCCATCAATACAGAACGCAGCTTTGAATGCCACCTCAATGGCCAGTACAAGAAAAAAAATGCTCCTGATTTAGCTTGAGGGGACCAGTGAACACTTGCAGGGTTATTAACACCTACAATTCCATGCAAACTGTAGTCACATGTCTCTGGTGGCATAGTGTCAAACTTAATAAACATGACATTTTTGTTTCAGACTAAAGCCTCACTCTTGAGGTGAATAGCTTATTAGTGAATCAGTAGGGAGTTAACTAACGCTGATCATCACTCACCCCGGTTAGGCCAAATTGACTCATTCAAGGGCTGAGGTTGTAGGGCCAGGGGTGTGTGTACTTCGCGTTCGGAGTGAAGCCACAGTCTTAACACTGTTGCCTAAGTGGCTGGTCATGTACAGATTACCCACCTGGACAAACGTCTGATACAGAGGTACATCTGCTGTGACTCTCTGCTGTAACAGTTGAGTTTCCTGCCTGCCTGCTGCAGAGCTCTGCCACCTCAGGTGGGTGATTAGGACTAATTATAGAATTACACAAAATGTGATAATAAACAGCACAGAGGGAATCAGCTCCATCATCACTAGGCTATTAGGACAACACAGGAAGGACTAACAACTGTAACACAGCCGTACACGCACAGACTCACACGTACAGTAGCCTACAGACACACACACAAACACACACACACACACACACGCTCATGATTCATCCGATACCAAATGTGCAGGAACACACACACACACACGCCCTCCAAGCGCACCTGTGAGTAAAAAGCGATTTGCTCCCTGACACATAGTAACGGCCAATAAAACAAGTGCTGACTCGCTCCCAAACCAGCCGAGGGGAGCGGAGGGACAAATGAACACAAACTCTCTCTAAAAAGCTAGCTCCTCTGAGGATTCACCCAGATGTTAGACCCAAACGCTCCATGGCTGAGTGGGAAAACACTATCTCATCACACACATGCTCTGCCTGTTCAGAGAATTGGTCATCTCATTTCTAGACCCTGGCTAAGGGAACAAGGAAGCAGCATTATTAGACCTGAAGTAGCACCCCCCGTCAGCCAACTTCACGGAGGCAGCACTGAACCATGTCAGAGGCTGGGAGTTGCTGACCCCCCAGGAGCATCGGGGAACTCTACAGGTGTTGTTAGAGGGGGTGGGTCCAACAGAGGAGTGGGGTTAGAGGGGGTGGGTCCATCAGAGGAGTGGGGTTAGAAGGGGTGGGTCCAACAGAGGAGTGGGGTTAGAGGGGGTGGGTCCATCAGAGGAGTGGGGTTAGAGGGGGTGGGTCCAACAGAGGAGTGGGGTTAGAGGGGGTGGGTCCATCAGAGGAGTGGGGTTAGAGGGGGTGGGTCCAACAGAGGAGTGGGGTTAGAGGGGGAGGAGCCAACAGAGGAGTGGGGTTAGAAGGGGTGGGTCCAACAGAGGAGTGGGGTTAGAGGGGTGGGTCCAACAGAGGAGTGGGGTTAGAGGGGGTGGATCCAACAGAGGAGTGGGGTCAGGGGGGGGTAGGTCCATCAGAGGAGTGGGGTTAGAGGGGGAGGAGCCAACAGAGAAGTGGGGTTAGAAGGGGTGGGTCCAACAGAGGGGTGGGGTTAGAAGGGGTGGGTCCAACAGAGGAGTGGGGTTAGAGGGGGTGGGTCCAACAGAGGAGTGGGGTTAGAGGGGGTGGATCCAACAGAGGAGTGGGGTCAAGGGGGGGTATGTCCATCAGAGGAGTGGGGTTAGAGGGGGTGGGTCCATCAGAGGAGTGGGGTTAGAGGGGGTGGGTCCATCAGAGGAGTGGGGTTAGAGGGGGTGGGTCCAACAGAGGGGTGGGGTTAGAGGGGGTGGGGCCAACAGAAGAGCGGTATAAAGTGGGGTGGACAGGAATAATGGAACGTTAGGGAATACAAGAGAGCGAGGATGTGAGGGTTGGGAGATATAGGAGAGGGAGGAGGAGAGGGTTGGTGGGTATAGGGGACGATGGAGGAGAGGGTTGGGAAATACAGGGGAAAAAGGAGGTGAGGGTTGGGGGATATAGGAGAGGGAGGAGGAGAGGGTTGGTGGGTATAAGAAATGAAGGAGGAGAGGGTTGGGGAATACAGGCGAAAAAGGAGGTGAGGGTTGGGGGATATAGGAGAAGAAGGAGGAGAGGGTTGGGGGATACAGGAGAAGAAGGAGGAGAGGGTTGGGGGATATAGAAGAGAAGGAGGAGAGGGCTGGGGGATATATGAGAGAAGGAGGAGAGGGTTGGAGGATATAGGAGAAGAAGGAGGAGAGGGTTGGGGGATATAGGAGAGGAGAAGGAGAGGGTTGGGGGATATAGGAGAGGAGGAGAGGATTGGGGGATATAGGAGAAGAAGGAGGAGAGGCTAATGGAACCATAGGTAGAGACAGGGTTGGAGGGCTGGTTGGAACAGAATAGTGGATAGGGAATATGGAAACAGCATGGCGGAGAATAATTAGTGCTAAAGCGTAATGGAATTCAGCCTTACCATAAAGCCTAATGGAATTCAACCTCACCATGTCAGGTGGCAGATGATCTGATTACTGCCGAGACGGAGACAGAGACAGCCAGGGGAAACTGGGAAGTTATCCGTTAATCCTTTCAGACGCTTCGTATCCCAGTGTGTGTCTATGTGAGTGTGTAAGATTGTGTGTTAATGTGAGATTGTGTGTGTGTGTGTGTGTGTGGGTGTGTGTGTGAGAGAGAGAGCGAGGGAAGTACTGTGTTACTGAGTGAGTATGCAGAATTAGTGTCTGACTATGATGAGATTTTCCCTAAAATGGAGGGGTACTGCATGAGTGGGAGGCAAAGTGTGTGCACGTGTATAACAAGCGTGTGACTAAACGTGTGTATGTCTGGGGCGGCAGACAGTGTAGTGGTTACAGCCCACCAGGTAGACATAATACACTGTTGTGCCCTTGATCAAGGCACTTAACCCAAATTGCTCCTTTAAGTTGTTCCAGATAGGATGTGTTTTAAATGATGTGCTCGTTGTATGACCAAACTGTAGTGACGCGTTTACAACAGCTTTTCTTTGGTTAGCGATCCTAGCGCTGAGTGAGGAACAGGTCTCCTTCGTGTGGAAACAAAGCCCTAAACTCCGCAGGCCTGCTACTGTCTGCTGACCTTGGCTCATATCACAGTCTGGCTGTGACAGGAGAGGGAACAGAGCGTTCAATGTGTATGCAAGCGTATACGCATGTATGCGTGCTTGTGTGTGAGTGTGTGTGTGCATGTGTGTGTGTGTGTGTGTATATGTGTGTGACAGAAAGTGTGTGTGGGCCCATGTTAAGGCAAGCTAAGGTGAGTGTGAGAGTGACAGTGTGTGTTTGTGGAGGCGTCGCTGAGGTAGATGACAGGACATGGCGAACAGAGAGCTTGTCCCTAGTCATCTGAAAGAGCACATCTAGTGTGCCCCAGCCTTTTCTGAAGCAGGTCCCCTTCTTATTTGGTTGTGCTGGCTGTTCTTTCTGACTGTGTGAATGGAGAGCTCAGAGCAGAGAGCTCAGCCGGAGTCACGAATGGCAGCCTACTTCCTCCCGAGTGCACTAGTTTTGTTAAGTCCCTGGTCAAAAGTGGCGCACTGTAGGGACAAATGCCCCATCTAGCTGTTGAGAGGAGGGGGGGGGGGAGGAGGATGAAAGAGGAGAGGAGGAGAGAATGGAATGGGAGGAGAGGATGGGAAAGGACAGGAGGAGACGTCATTAGCTCAGGTAGAGAATGTCTCTAAGCCTGTCAACTGCTATCTCCCCCCAACACCTGCACCAGTCTCAGCTGAGATCAACAGGGTAGGGAAGAGGAAGGTAACTGCTAGAAAGCCAGGCGCGTTAAGGAGGGAGGCAGAGGAATGGGGAGAGGGAGGGGGAAGGGGGAGTGCGGGGAGGTATAAACTTAGTAGAGGAACAGGCTGTGCAGGGACGATATCAACCCAGGTTTGAAACAGCCCCGGGTTGTTGGAATTATGGGTGTGATTTCTAGCCTCGTTGCCAGACCGACTCAGAGGATTGGACTGTTTTGCTTTAGCAGCGTGTAAAGTCATGATCACATCGGGCTGATGAGAAAGTACTTTTGAAATGGGAGTCATCCAATGTTCGGGAAGTGACTATATACGTCAGGTATGCTGACCAGAGGCCTGGAGCTACAACCGACCACAAAGCTGGAGGTCTGAGCCGGGCCAAACTAGCTGTCGCCTGGATGAGATCCGGCGACTGTTCAGACCATGCCATCCTGGGTCATTACACGGCCAGACAAGTCCTTCATCATACTGATACCTCCTGTTCATATCTGGTCTGTATAACACGCTGGGTAAAGTGCAGGCCCAGATCTATCAGGGTGGTGATGGCCGGTTATTATGGAGGTTTACTGATTCCCACGGTGTGTTTAAAGGTCTTCATTGCAGGGCAGGCCCAGGGGTTTGTCTGACTCTTTACACACTATTGGCACCGGGCTGTTAGAGAGCATATTGCAAGTTTATTAGAGGCCACAGTCAGTCAATCAATGCTGTCCCAGTCAGTCATAACCTCTACTATAAAGACCTGCATGGTTTCTCACCAGCCGTGACACACTCAACAAAATTCAACGGCCAGGCCAGATGCCACGGTGATGCCATGGTGCCTGCAAGCAGCTCTCCAGCTCCCCGTCCCAACCACAGCCAGGCATGCCAGTGTAAGGGCATTTATACCCAATCTAATGTTCAAACAACTCCCACTGGCTAATCCAGAGCAACAGAATTGCGGCATGGCTCTGGCTGTCATTCAAAACAAAACAAAATAAAAATGTAAATAACTAAAAACAAAATGCAATTTTAAAATATCTATTTGATGGTTAGGTTTAGGTATTTATTATTGATTATTTTGTTAAGGCTTAAGGTTTTAGGAAAGACAAAATAATATAAATAAAATATGAAACCCGAGTGTCTCAGACAGACGTTGGCCATGCAACCCACAGACACTGGGCTGGCAGTGTAAATATCCTGTCTAATTCTCCAGGGAAGCAGGTCTTTACGTGGACGTAGAGAAGAGAGCGGGAAAGGGAGGGACTGAAAACATGGAGGTGAAGTGATATCTTATTTCCTGTCTGTAGGTGCTGGCGGAGCAGTGTGGGGCCATGCTGTCACATATCAGACACCAACAGAGGATGAGAAGATGAGAATGAGGCCACTCTAGGGCACAGTTCCCACCACCTTCTTCCCCCTTATTTATTTTGGACGCTGCCTCTTCAATATTTCAGAGGGGAACCGAGGCGCGGCCCAAGGCTCAGGCAGAGCACTTTAGAGACCCCAGCAGCCGGGCAGCCAGGGATGAGGGATGAGGCCATCCTACACCACACAAACATGCTAGAACACATACACACACTAGAACACACACACAACTGCATAAACCAAACACATACTATTACATCCTACATACTAGAGCACACACATACCAGAACACACCACAAATTCAAGAATACACACACATACCAGAACACACACACACAAACAGAAACACATACTAGAACACACACACACACAAGAACACACACACATACATGCTCACACGCAAGAACATGCATGCACACATACAAGAACACACACACATGCACACATGCTAGAACACACACACACAAACAGAAACACATACTAGAACACACATACATACTAGAACACACACACACACACACAAGAACACACACACACACATACATGCACACATGCAAGAACATGCATGCACACATACAAGAACACACACACACGCACACATGCTAGAACACACACACTCAGTCTAGAACACACACACACACACACACTAGAACACACACACATACATGCACACATGCAAGAACATGCATGCACACATACTAGAACACACACACACACACACACGCACACATGCTAGAACACACACACTCAGTCTAGAACACACACACACACATACTAGAACACACACACACACACACACACATGCTAGAACACACACACTCAGTCTAGAACACACACACATTCTAGAACATGCATGCACACATACTACAACACGCACACACACACACACACATGCTAGAACACACACACTCAGTCTAGAACACACACACATTCTAGAACATGCATGCACACATACTAGAACACACCCACACACACACATACTAGAACACACACACTCAGTCTAGAACTCACACACATGCTAGAACATGCATGCACAGATACTAGAACACACACACACACACACACACATGTACTAGAACACACACACAGGCTAGAACAGACTCTCTCTCTCTCACACACACACACACACACACACACACAGGTTAGTGGCTAGAGAGGTGAGGTCCATGGTGCTTAAGATCTGATAGACTCAGCCCATCCCGCCTTCATCGATCTTGCCTTGGACCATTTAGCAGCTCTGCAACACGAAAGGCTACAGGTGTTCTCCTTCAGTGTGGTCCTTCAGAGGCTCAGAGATCCAAGCCACAGCCACTCCCCTTCCATCCAGGAGGACATGTTTGGGGTGTCTACTTAGTAAAGGGATGTTTTGGGAGCAGCAGGGATATGTCTTAGTGTTATTGCTTTGGAATCAGCCCAGAGAGGGCCCGGGATGTGGCTGGGCCGAGATCAATGATCCCTGAGTGTTAGCAGCATTGACTATCCCTCCGTTCTCCCCTCCTCGTCCCCACCTAATGTTATCCTTAATGAGATAATTAGTCTGTGACGGCATGACCAGCATCTTAAAATGTTGTTTACTCACCATTCATTATTAATATCTCATCGTTAGTTATGTATGAATACAATTAAAAGGAGCAGGAAGAGTGCCTGTTAGCTCCCCATGGTGGGTGCTTATTAAGATAGGATGCTTTGTTATCTGAAACTGGGTCTGGGGAGCTAATTGTTAGTAGCATAGAAGATACATTGGTTCAGGAACATGGAATTGTTGTGTGATTTATACACCTAAGAAAGCAGATGCAGAGATTGGGGGTGTTGTGTGCTGATGTTGGGTATAGGAACCATCACACCGTCTGGGCCTTGCTGGGGCTTCAAACGGAGGATCGCATCCCCTCATAAAGTCTCCCTGTCACACCACCAACACAAATCTGCCATGGAAGTATGCAATATTTGGCCCCTCCTTGTTCATTTTAATGACCCTTTGAATAATTCAAAGTACTACTGCTTTTGAATATCTAAACAACTGAGATGGGATGTGAACTGAACGGGGAGGCAAGAAGAAAGACTTGGCCAGGTGGTGGTGAGTTCCTCAACTGTGTAGTTAGCAATGCACATGCAGCCTGATATGTCAGTCTGTCTGCCTCTCTGTCTGTCTGAGTCATTCTGGGAGTCTGTCCTTCCCATCTCCTTGGCCAGGGGTTAGTCTGTAACACGGACCATGGACCATGATGTGCACTGGGACTAGCCTGGGCGCCTCTTCCTGATGATGAAGCAAAGTGGTGCTGGTAAAAGAGAGTGTATGTGGAGGCAGCTAGAAACAGAAAATATAAATCAAAAAATCTATAAAACATTAAAATCGCTCCAGTCAACAGAGCAAGACCCAGCCACTTCCTGCTCCCACCACCCCTTCTCTGCCCTCGCCCTCCACCCCTCCTCTCCCCTACCCTCATCTCCTCCTCTCCCCTACCCTCATCTCCTCCTCTCCCCTACCCTCATCTCCTCCTCTCCCCTACCCTCATCTCCTCCTCTCCCCTAACCTCATCTCCTCCTCTCCCCTACCCTCATCTCCTCCTCTCCCCTACCCTCATCTCCTCCTCACCCCTACCCTCATCTCCTCCTCTCCCCTACCCTCATCTCCTCCTATCCCCTACCCTCATCTCCTCCTCTCCCCTAACCTCATCTCCTCCTCTCCCCAACCCTTATCTCCTCTTCTCCCCTACCCTCATCTCCTCCTCTCCCCTACCCTCATGTCCTCCTCTCCCCTACCCTCATCTCCTCCTCTCCCCTACCCTCATGTCCTCCTCTCCCCTACCCTCATCTCCTCCTCTCCCCTACCCTCATGTCCACCTCTCCCCTACCCTCATCTCCTTCTATCCCCTACCCTCATCTCCTCCTCTCCCCTACCCTCATCTCCTCCTCTCCCCTACCCTCATCTCCTCCTCTCCCCTACCCTCATCTCCTCCTCTCCCCTACCCTCCAACCATTCTTTTCTCTCCTCTCCCCTCCACTCCAGTTCTCTCCTGTCCTTTCCCCTCCCCTCTTTGACATTCGTTGACACTGAAAGAACAGGCTCCAAATACTTAGCTCAGAGAGTGTAGGAACCATGTCAGAGACTGTGTATTACAGCATACTTGGCAGAGAGAGGGTCCTCCATTTAGTACCATAATGCACTTGCTTTGATAACTGGCTAATGCACTAGGACCGGAAACCACAACACAGTACACGACAACAGAATGATACCTTACATTACTCAGGGTGAGTGTGACAGTGTTGATCAGGTGCTAGTTTTATCATTTAGGACACATTCTATCCCTAACCCAAGTTTACAGCATACTGGAGGATAATGTCCCTCATCCCTCCCCTTTTCCTTACATCCCTCCATCCCCTATTTCCATCCATACATCCATCCCTCCCTTCCCTTTATCCATCCATACATCCCTCCCTTCCCTTTATCCATCCATACACCTCTCCCTCCCCTTTATCCATCTATCCATCCCTCCATCCCCTTTATCCATCCATAGATCCATCCCTCCCTTCCCTTTATCCATCCATACATCCCTCCCTCCCTCCCCTTTATCCATCCTTCCCTCCCCATTATACATACATCCATCCCTCCCTTCCCTTTATCCATCCATACATCCCTCCCTCCCCTTTATCCATCCATACATCCCTCCCTCCCTTTTATCCATCCCTCCTTCCCCTTTATACATACATCCATCCCTCCCTTTTATCCATCCATCCATCCCTCCCATTTATCCATCCCTCCCTCCCCTTTATCCATCCATACATCCCTCCCTCCCCTTTATCCATCCCTCCCTTATCCATCCCTCCCTCCCTCTGTTATCCATCCTTACAGTGGCAGTGTAACAGGCTATATACCACCTGGGCTCTACTAGCTGCTGGCCACTGAGCCAGTGCATAATAACTCATAGCCAAAATCAGGCTGAAGCGCAGCAGCAACAGCTTTCAAGCTCCCACTTAAAACAGTGATGGTGACAAGGCTGCTGCTTTACATAAGCACGACACAGCCTGGCCCCTTAATACCAGCGGAGGGGAAAGGAGAGAGAGCCGGGGAGAGAGGGGAGAGAGAAGAGACAGAAAAGGCTGTAGAGATCAGATGACAGAGCTTTTGTGCCCAAAATCTCTCTCTCTCTCCCTCTCTCTCTGTCCCTCTCTGAATCTAGCTCCCCAACACATACTTAGTAGCTACATGTGACAATGTGACTATTTAGGATAGCAAACAGTTACATTCAACAGGAAGGAGACAGGGGAAAAGATTCAGCTGAATATTGTCAACAGCGCCTGTGGCTCCAGCAGAAGGTGTAGACTGTAATGGTGTTTGTGGAGGCTTTGTGGGGTCTAATGAGAAGCAGCATGGGAAGGTCATTGTCCAGTCATTGTTAGTAGAACAGGATCAGGTCATTGTGCTGTATCAGAGAGAAGGGTGCAGGTGGCTTCTCATTACGTCTGTGTCACACACACACACACACACGCTATATACTTGACATACATGGCTGCCATTCCAACTCTGTTGTGTCTGTGTCACTGTGATGTAACACGGCCAAGCACTCAGAACGGGACGGTGACGTCACCTAAGGCCGCTGGCACGCAGCTCCCTGAAGCTCTTCTCTGGGAACACACTGTCCAGTACACTACGGAAAAACACAAACCACGGCCTCCCTTCTCTTTCTGTCCAGCCCTCCTCCGTCCCTCATGCCTTTTCTCTCTCTCCTTCTGCTCTCGCACTCTCAACTCCTCTGTCTACTCCCTCCCTCTCACCCCTTTCCTCTCATCTCTCTCTTTCTGTATCCTCCTTCCACTCTCAACCTCCGTCTGCCTCCTTCTCACTTCCATCCTCCCTCCCTCCTTCTCACTCCCTCTGTACCTCAGGCTCTTGTTCTTTTATAGCAAATTGAACCTTTCACTCTGAAAGAAATAATTACTCTCTGGAGAGAAAGGGGACTGCCGTGGAATGCTGATATGACACACAATGTCACCTTGCCACTCAGGATCTCAACACAGCCCAGCTCTGCTGCGAGGGAGGGATGGCGAGAACGATGGGAGGGGGAGAGAAGAAAAACAAGGGATGGAGAGTGACAAATACGGAGAATGAGGGTGACAGAGGAGAAAGAAGACGGCTAAATGAGACACACACAGAAAGAGAGGGAGGGTGGGAGGGAGAGGGAGAAAGAGAGAGAAAAAGTGAGAGGACGAAAGAGAGGTAGAGACCCTGTGTGGAAAGGAGAGAGAGCCCTTCATTGTGAGTAATAAGAACTTGAAGAAGAAAGGAGAAGGTATTAGAAGTGAAGAAGAGAAGCGAAGAGAGAAGTAAAGAAGGGAGAAGATATAAAAAGAGAGGATAAATGACAGAAGGAGAAGTGAAAACAAGAAAGAAGAAGAGAACAAAGTGACCAGGCATTTGGGGTATGGAGTGGGGGGGTGGAGGATGGAGCGCAAGATGAGAGAAGAGTGAAGCAAAGGTCAAGAGTAGAAGGTAAAGAGCATACTATATGGCTGAAAGTATGTAGACACCCAACCATCACACCTATATGAGCTTGTTGGGTATATTAATGGGCATTAATATGGAGTTGGTAGCTATAACAGCCACCACACTGGAGTGTATCTGTGGGAATTTGTGCCCATTGCGCCAAAAAAGCATTTGTGAGGTCAAGCACTGATACCGGAAGAGAAGGCTTGACTCACAATCGCTGTTCCAACTCATCCCAAAGGTGTTCAGTGGGGTTGAGGTCAGGACTCTGTGCAGGCCATTCGAGTTCCCCAACATCAACCTCTTCAAACCATATTTTTATGGACCCCGCTTCGTGCACAGGGCCACAGCCATACTGGAACAGGAAAAGGCCTTCCCCAAACTGTTGCCACAATGTCGGAAGCACCCAGGATACAAAGGCCAATCTTAAATGCCTTTGTATCTTGTAGCATTAAGATGACCCCTCACTGGACCTAAGGGGCCTAGCCCAAACCTTCAAACACAGCCCCAGACCATTATACCTCCTCCAACAAACTTTACATTTGTAGGCACTATGCATTCCGATAGGACTTGTTGCCCTCCCAAAAAAATAACAATTTAATAAAATCAAATAAAACACAAAATTAAGATAAAAGATATTAAAGGGATAGTTTGTCCAAAAATCCTATTTTGGTGGCAGTCCCCTTACCCTGAGTTTGCCCTTCAGGCACATAGAGTCATCGGAAGTATTACTTACAATCTGTCTTGTCTCCATGGGTTGAACTGTGTAACTTGATGGAATTGCATTTGCCTTTAGTCCTCTTCTAAGTGAATGTGGGTCACAATCCTCTGTATTAAAATGTTTCTCACAAAAATGATATGTCTCGCTGGCAAAGTTGCTCCATTGATTCTCCCACAATATGACTCGAGAGAGGCAAAGGTATTGTCCCAATTGCAGAGCGCATTAATTAATTAGAATTTAATTAACTCAAGATTCACGAGCAGTCAAACGAGCAGTCGACATCCATGCAGAGGAAATCCAGATGTTCAAAGTTTATTTTTCAAATGCACAGAATCACACAGTGTCATCCTGCACAATTAAATTCTTGTGACATGGCACACAACATCTACTAATAAGAATTAAAAAACCTAAGTGTAAACTAGCAGCAAGTTTATAAAGCTAGGCGAAGCAACTAGCTTCACATAGCCTGTTGAGGTTAAAGTACATTTTTACCTCAATGACATCACCGCCAAAGAATAGAAGCTGTGGCTATAGGAAATAGTTCACTAATGCCAGTTTGAATTCAGACAATTCCACGGGCTGATTCATCAGTGTACAATTTTTTAAAATCTATGCTACCGCGACAGGTTACTGAATGTAGTTTGAAGTGTTTTGGAGTAGTTTTCCGCTTGCAATGCATCTTTGCGATAGCGTTATGAACCGTTTCCATTCATGAATTTGAGCAATGCTAATTATGTGCAGGATTGTTTGAAAAATATGAATTTTGGACAAACTATCCATTTAACAATTTACAAATTAAGGAATGAATATAAGGTCTCTACAATGGCAAAATGAAAAAGGTGCCATGACATATGTTAAATCATTGCCTGGAGCAATCGGTCCACCCATTTTTGTAACTCATCTCTAAAACAATATTTTGTTCATCCATGTAATATTAGCTCCTGATTCAGATTTCCAGTGGGGATAAATGCCACTTATTCTTTTTTGTGACTTGTCATTACATATAATTTCCTTTATATTCCAAAAGTCTGATTTTAATTCAGGAAAAGACCTTTGTCAATGGCGTGATGCAGGTTTCTCAAGTAACTTTTTAACATAATTACATTTTAGTAAAATAGTCTGGGGGTTGGTTGAAATCTACAAACAATATGATTTATGAGCTCATATGAAAACACTACATGTCATGTCTCAAAATGTTTATCCAACATCTATATTGTTTAACGTTCTGCAGATACGAGAATTCTAGAAGAAAACTAAAATTGCCCCTTTCTGTTGGTAGCTGTGAGCTGTTCAGCCTAGCTGACATGATGCTATCAAGAGTTACATGATAGTAGCATTAATATTTAATTGCCATTGAGAATATAAAACATATTCGCCCATAGGTGTAATAGTCTAGTTTGAATTGCTGGTGAGGATTACATTTAAAATGTTTTTCATGTCCTCTCCTAAAATAATAGGGGATAGGCATATAGAATGCCTTTCTGCTGCAGTTTACCTTATATCATGTCATGTGTTATCCAGGCCTCCATTGATTTAGGCACCAGAACTTTGTCCATTCTAAAGGGATTATGATTAACATTTCAGGTTTAGGCAATTGGGGGCGGTTTCGCAGACACGGATAAAGCCTAGTCTAGGACAAAAAAATCTAGTTCAGTACAAAAACACCATTGAGTTTTTTTAATCCTAGACTAGGCTTAATCTGTGTCTGTAAAACCGGTCATTGGCGTTAAGGATTTGTTAATTTATGGCAGAATATACAATTCAGTCATTGGAAAATATAAATTTTGATAAATTTTGATAATTACTGCACTCTCCCATGACACCCACATACCTTCTGTATATTAATCCCTAGCTGCTAAATTCTATTTAATACTGACTCAGAGACTACTAATGGCAACTACAGTAAACACATTCTAGTTTGCAGCATCCTATAGCTAAACTCGTTTTAATAGCTTGCCAGATTTGTAATTAAGTCACACAGCACCAAAGTTATGAGTTAATTTGATCAAGCCATCGACTGGTCTGTCTGTTGAGCTAACAGCACTATTCACACCTGAACAGCATTAAAGTTATGAAAAGTAATTGTATTGTTAGCTCATATTTTACTAGTGCCAGCTAGCTAGTAAAGAAAATTAGCATTTATGCAGCAAACATTATGCAATAATTATTAAACCTCATTTTTCATCACATTAACCATTTTGAAATGTTCAGCTTTTTCTGATTTCGTTGTGTAGGCTTTCGTTGTTTAGGTTATGAGTATGAGGGTATATAGGAGTAATCCCCAAAGTGTACAAACGAACTGCACCCATAAGCCTTTTCTATGGCCAAAGTGTATTCTTTTTTTTGTTGACTGTCAGTCAGTTTATGCAGAACAAAATCTAATCTGAAGCATGGCCCTTGCAATAGATAAATACCATGCATTTCGACAATTTGTAAAACAACAAATGCAAATCAACTTTTACAACATCATAATATTATTTTGGATAATGTCTCGGCACTACATTTATTTTGTCTAAAAGTTTCCACCATGCCATGGACATAATGTAATTATACGGTTCAGGACAACAATCAAAAATATACCAAAATTCATGGATGGGAACATGGGATTCTGATGGATGGTTGAATTTTTATAGTTCACACACATTTTAACATTGTATTGTAAACAACAATAAGTGATGACTAAATAAAATAGTGTCTGATCAACCAAAGGAAGACTGACTATAACGCAACAAGTACAATGAGTGAACATTGGTCTCATTTTGTAATAAAGTAGCATTATTAAGGTGATGTGTAACATCATGACATCCCTATGTTATGACAGCCCTAAACTCTTTGGTACACCTACTAATAGAATAGAACTACCCCATGAGTTGGCCAGTTATCAAAAAGATATGAAAATATTCCACAGTTAACAATTCATCCTTGCATTCATCTCCCAACACTTTAATCAATTTTGTACCAAACAACAGAAAACTGCAAGCAGAAGTGCCCACACTCACAAACTTGCACACACAAAAGCAAACAAATACTCACACACACACTCACACAACACTCATAACTGCTCCCCTCAACCCAGTCCTTTGTGCCTCATGAAATGAGAGCTATTTTTAATATCTGCTCGGGTGCCTTCTGAATAATGGGCAAATATTCTTCAAGGTCACAACTCATTTGTCAGGCTGCTAGTCTAAAGAATGGCCCAGTGTGCTAAAGCTAACATTCAGCTTTTATTCCGCTGATAAAACCCACCAAGGCTTTATGAGTACAAGCAGTTAAAACAGGGAAGAATAACAGTCCGGCGCTGCAGAGACACAGAGGTGTGAAAGAGGATGACAGCACCAGGCCAGCCGGAGGAGAGCAGCAGGGGGTGAGAAAAGGGGAGGAGAGGGACATGGTTGGGGCTAAATTTGTAAAAGTCCATCAGCTTATTGCTTAGTGATGCTGTAAGTGAATGCCAAAGGTAGAGGAGTGGCTGAGTGGATAAATCAAACAGGCCCTGTGTCTGCCAGACATCCAAGGCAATGACGTATATGCTCAGAAAATGTGTTTCAAATAGGTTCCCTGCAGGAAAACCAGGATAATACTTTTGGGCACATTTAAGAATACTGAATGCATAAAAAATATATTGAGACAGAAAAGCCTAAGAACTAAGTAATTAAGTTGGCAATTAATATATATATATATATATATATATATATATATATATATATATATATATATATATATATATATATATATATATATATATACATACATACAGTATCTTACAAAAGTGAGAACACCCCTCACATTTTTGTAAATATTTGATTATATCTTTTCATGTGACAACACTGAAGAAATGACACTTTGCTTCAATGTAAAGTAGTGTGTGTACAGCTTGTATAACAGTGAAAATTTGCTGTCCCTTCAAAATAACTCACAGCCATTAATGTCTAAACCACTGGCAACAAAAATGAGTACACCCCTAAGTGAAAATGTCCAAATTGGGCCCAATTAGCCATGGTGTGTTACATTTGGTGTTATCGCTCTCACACTCCCTCATACTGGTCACTGGAAGTTCAACATGGCACCTCATGGCAAAGAACTCTCTGAGGATCTAAAAAAAAGAATTGTTGCTCTACATAAAGATGGCCAAGACCATACAGCGGTTTAACAGGACAGGTTCCACTCAGAACAGGCCTCGCCATGGTCGACCAAAGAAGTTGAGTGCAAGTGCTCAGCGTCATATCTAGAGGTTGTCTTTGGGAAATTGACATATATATATATATATATATATATATATATATATATATATATACACTCACCTAAAGGATTATTAGGAAAACCTGTTAAATTTCTCATTAATGCAATTATCTAATCAACCAATCACATGGCAGTTGCTTCAATGCATTTAGGGGTGTGGTCCTGGTCAAGACAATCTCCTGAACTCCAAACAGAATGTCAGAATGGGAAAGAAAGGTGATTTAAGCAATTTTGAGAATGGCATGGTTGTTGGTGCCAGACAGGCCGGTCTGAGCGTTTCACAATCTGCTCAGTTACTGGGATTTTCACGCACAACCATTTCTAGGGTTTACAAAGAATGGTGTGAAAAGGGAAAAACATCCAGTCCTGTGGGCGAAAATGCCTTGTTGATGCTAGAGGTCAGAGGAGAATGGCCCGACTGATTCAAGCTGATAGGAGAGCAACTTTGACTGAAACAACCACTCGTTACAACCGAGGTATGCAGCAAAGCATTTGTGAAGCCAAAACACGCACAACCTTGAGGCGGATGGGCTACAACAGCAGAAGACCCCACCGGGTACCACTCATCTCCACTACAAATAGGAAAAAGAGGCTACAATTGGCACAAGCTCACCAAAATTGGACAGTTGAAGACTGGAAGAATGTTGCCTGGTCTGATGAGTCTCGATTTCTGTTAAGACATTCAGATGGTAGAGTCAGAATTTGGCGTAAACGGAATGAGAACATGGATCCAGGCTGGTGGTGGGGGTGTAATGGTGTGGGGGATGTTTTCTTGGCACACTTTAGGCCCCTTAGTGCCAATTGGGCATCGTTTAAATGCCACGGCCTACCTGAGCATTGTTTCTGACCATGTCCATCCCTTTATGACCACCATGTACCCATCCTCTGATGGCTACTTCCAGCAGGATAATGCACCATGTCACAAAGCTCGAATCATTTCAAATTGGTTTCTTGAACATGACAATGAGTTCACTGTACTGAAATGGCCCCCACAGTCACCAGATCTCAACCCAATAGAGCATCTTTGGGATGTGGTGGAACGGGAGCTTTGTGCCCTGGATGTGCATCCCACAAATCTCCATCAACTGCAAGATGCTATCCTATCAATATGGGCCAACATTTCTAAAGAATGCTTTCAGCACCTTGTTGAATCAATGCCACGTAGAATTAAGGCAGTTCTGAAGGCGAAAGGGGGTCAAACACAGTATTAGTATGGTGTTCCTAATAATCCTTTAGGTGAGTGTATAATGAAATAAAAATAGATAATTGGAAGTATTTTCAATTATATATTATCAACAAGTCATGGCATATAGTGCCCGGGGTTCCTGAGCAGGGCGAATCGGACCTGCACTGCCAAGGTAGATGGTAGTGACATTGAAAAGGGTTGTCTTACCGTGTTACACTGTAGTGACTTCTTGTGTTGGTTTGTGTGCCTGCAAGCTCAAATGTGGTTGTATTGCAATAGAATGTCCCATCCTCCAAGGGCATAGGTTTTAGAATTAACTACTTGGTGGAGCAGAAAGACCCTGGCAAGGACACTTCCCGAGTTACTCTCCTGAACCCATGTGAGATGGCAAAAGGCCATACTCATGAAGTGGGGATTCTCGAAATGGGGAGAGCAGAAAAATGGGGCAAAAACAATAAACAAAAATAAAAAAATCATAAAATGAAATTAAAACATACCTTTGTTTAAAATGTATTTATTTTTTGTGGGGACCCGACAGACCCGACCGTTAATCTAATATCCTAACACTAACCCTTAAACCAACGAACGTGATAGAAAACAATAAACAACAAAGCATGTCGTGGTGCATGAAATATCTATAGACACACATACTGTAAATAATGAATAATGCCTCATAGTACTATTATAATCCCAGACATCTGGTTTATTACCATACAACAGTAAACCATAGGTTTCCCTCCTGTGTGGCACCATCCCCAGCCCATCCACAACAGAACAGGCTATTAATCCCTGTAGCCCTGGGCCAGCCTCACCCTGCACCTCACCCTGCACCTCACCCTGCACCTCACCCCAACACCGCTCTCCCTTCCATTCCCTTGGCCACAGACTTCATCTTCCTCCTCAGCCCAGGCATGACATCCCCTTGATGCTTTCAATTTTCTGCTCCGTGCCTCTGTGTTTTATGGGCCTGTGTGGAGGGCCAGCTGACCTGAAGTCTGTGCATGTGGCCTGACCACGAGATCATCAGCAACACCTGTCACACACTGACCAATAGCCAGCACCGGCCAGCCACAACCCTCCACTGTGTTTGACTCAAATTCATCTAACAGCTAAAATATCAGCTACTGCTTCATAAAACACAGTGCTACCAAATGGAGGTCAGTTCAGTAAAACAGTATACAGAAAATTATACTAAACTGACAGACCTTCATGTTTTACATAATATAATCTATAACTCTGAGACTACAGAAACACGATACAGTGCCAGCACAGCTCTACCTTTTAAACAGTCTGGTTTATTCCAAAGGTTTCTCCTATTCTCAGAACCAAAGGTAGATTTTCCTTGGTACTGTCACAGGATTTATATGGCTTTAGCCTGGCCCTTTGTTTTATAAACTAGAAAGATGGGCTATGCAAATACAAGATAATTGAATTGAATTCATAAGTCTCCACTTCTGCTACTCTCCCCATAATTCAAAGGGCACAATTATCTGGAGGAATAGTCATACAGCTGGGTGAATCAGCGCAGAGACACCCACAAACAAACATTAGCTGCCGCATTATAGCAACTCAGTTTCTACAAATATAGCATTCACTAACGGAAAACTGTTATTTATAAAGTTAGAGGTATTATAAACAGTAAAACATTTTGAAATGTTTTAATGCAGACTAATGTAAATGATGGTGCATTGTGGGAAATAAATGTTACTGTCCCATAAAGAGCTCCATTACTTTAAAATGCCAAAAATCTTTTTATCACTAGTGGGTGCCTGGTTTGGTTTTCTGGGTAATTAACATATTTTGAGGTGTGCTTGCTGTATATCTGTTGTTACTATGAGCGGGAATGATGTAGGTTGCTGTAGCATTGTCCATTAATATTGATATACGGTACATAGTTCTGGACTGCTAATCAACAGCAGCCACCTTCCTAAAAACATTGTTATTCAATTTATCTGTCAAGCGTAGCTATTCATTTTCCTTCATATTTCGCTACTCCTAAGCTTTGTCTGAATTAGACCTTAATCTTGGGGAAAACGTCTTATCACATGTTACCCCTGTCAATTGTACATATTTTATGTGGTTATAGTACCCCATCAATTGAAATATACACTGCTTTTTGAAGGAGAATTTTACAATTACAGTTTTCCATAGCAGCTAACAAACATACCCTGAATGTCCACTCTATTTCCTCCCAATTACAATCACACCATTGGTTCACGCCCTTACTGCTGACCGGCTGAAAGCTGTGGTATATCAGACCGCATGCCACGGGTATAAAGCACATCAGGGGTTTGTGGTATACTGCATTGTCTCCACATTGTGTCGCGTGTAAGAGCTCTTTGCAGTGGTTAATTGGCCGTACACTGTACCTCAAACCCCAGAGGTGCATTGTTGCTTATACATACGCATGTACAGTATATAGTCGTATTTAATCCTGTTGACTTCAACTATCCATCGTCAAAAGGAGTCCTCAGTGCTTACTGTATGTTTCTTTATGCTAAACAGCTCGTGATAAACCCATTGTTAAAAGCAACATAACTCACACTGAATGGCTGCGAGTGGGCATTGATTAAGCTGCAGTAGTAGCCTCAAATGTCTACTTAATGCCCCAGTGGCTTTATGAACGGTGTGAGAGTGTGATGGTCAGTGCTTTTCTATGGTCCAGGGAGCAGGACTCCCAGTCATAACGCCCGCTGTGGAGATCTACATATAAATGTCACAGTGATGAACCACCAGCTGCAGTGGTATTCTGTCTAGCTAACCTAACCCAATGAGATGTGGTTACCCCTCCCTTCAGCACGCAGGATATCAGGCTTTATGTAAAAACTGAACCATATGTCACCAAATTACTATGATGTTGCAGTGGCCAGGAATAGGGGATGCTGTCCAGGTCCAGGCCAAAGCTATGTGCTGTATATGCATGGATCTGGACGATGCTACTTTTAAAATACAGAAAGAAACTCCATCCACAATACCCCTGAGAGAAACTTGAATAGTTGTGTCTTTGAACTTGATGGAGAGGCTCTTCACTTAGCTTTTTCAGTTGTATATATGCAGCTGATGGGAATGGAACTAAGTAAGAGGAGGATTTAAACCAAGAGAAGCCCAGTGAAATATTAAAGGCTCCAGGACTAGGATATGCCCTACCCACGGCCACAGATCAGGTTCTCCAATATGACTTCTCGTTGTAGATCACTTTGGGTGTCTGACAGGGCTACGTTGGAGGGAAAGTCATTTTGAAGGCCTGGTGGACACTGGTGATGGACCCTGGGCTCCACAGAGTGATACGGCTTAATCCCATGTGTAGCAGAAGGCTGATAGAGGTGGTATGAAGGCCGGACCAGGCTGGACTAATGATCAGAGGTCTCCCAGTCTCCCAGACCAAAGTGGGGGAATACAGTGAGTGTGATGCATCACAGACCGATCCAGCAGCCCCCATAATGCCCATCGCTTAGCTGAACTTTGAAAGATATTGCTTATAAAAGAGATGACTCCCGGCGACGGCCAAGTTCTGTAGTTTTATTATACCTTGGGGCTATGGCGGCCTGTCTTTGGAGAGATAAGGTTGTACCCTTTTCATTTTGTATCCTCCGGCCGATATTTTAAGCCGGCTTGTTAAGGGCAGGCGCAGCGAGCGGCTGGAACAGAGTTTGATGCATTGCTTTACAACAGGAACCGGGCCCATAACGCTCAAAGGCCGATCATTACTGACCTTAATAGCCCAGTCTGCATCTGGGCTTGATTGATCATGCCTAGCAGGTTGTGAAATGCACCATCTGGAAGGAGGGAAGGTGAGAGAGAGGATGAGGGGGAGTCGGGGGCGGGTGGGGTGGGGTTGGGGGGGGGGCAGGCAGGCAGACAGCACAAGCTGAGCGCTGAGGAAGGAAGAGGAACAAAGGAGCAAGCAGAGAATCCGATCCAGTAGTGGAATTGATGGCCATAGTGGGATGTGGTGGAAACTTAACTGCACTAAGAGGCCCATCAAGCACCATAAACACAGTCCCTGACATAAACCACAACACTTAGGCGGGCTAGGCATATACAATATTCATTTCAGGGGGCTGCTTGGTAACTCTTGTTTACTCGCTGCAAGGCCGTTTATGTGTGCAAGATGTAGCCAGCTAGCACAGGTCACACAGCAGGGTCTGTGGAGGGCTGAGGTTGTGTGTGTGTGTGGGTGTGTGTGTGTGTGTGTGTGTGTGTGAGCAGGAGCACTGCAGAGGAACAGCATGCGGGTAGGTTGCTGCCGTATCTATTTCTCGAGTGTCTCGGGGTTGTCCCAGAAACCGCACATCAACATACAGCATACATAATGGATCATGTTAAACACGCTAACTGCCATCGGGCCAGAGGCATTGTACACCGCCGTGATGGAGTTCACCAGTAATATACTGTGAATCACAACATGTGTCATGAAAGACATCTGTCATAAATTGTTAAATTGTCCAAAACCTCTCAGGGTGTTGCCAGTCAGTCTCAGCTCACATCTATTTCTACCAAATGCCCTTTTTATACCAAGCCAGCTGTCAGCCTGAACGACAGGAAACAGAAGAATCAGGTGAAGTCATGTGAATGTGAGGCGGTAACATTGTGTCAGACAGGTTCCTTTCTGCCGATCGCTGACCAATGATTTGCTTGGCTCAGCCATCGGACCCAAAGAGGATCAAGCAAGTTTAAATGCGGAGAGCAACGACAAATCTAAGGAAAACCTTCTAGGAAAGTATTCGGTAAACCTGTGTAGTACCTGACAGGACCCCATTTGCCTCCATCCGCTTCAGGGTTTGACGGATCCCATCTCACCACCACTGTTGTAAAAAGTGATCATTTGACGTTATTTGCCTTTCTGTCAGCTTGAACGAGTCTGACCATTCTCCTCCGGACACATTAACAAGGTGTTGAGGCCCACGGAACTGACACACGCTGGATGTGTTTGTTTTATCACACCATTCTGTGTAAAGTCCTGTGTAAACCGTTGCGTGTGAAAATCCCAGGAGATCTGAGAACCGCCCGGGACCAACCATCACACAACAGTCAAATTTGCTTAGATCACGTGACTTCAGCAATCTAATGCCTGGTTAGAACCACAACAAAAATGTCAGCATGCTTTATATTTATGAGTTGCAGCCTCTCGATTTGCTGTTTGGTAATTTAAATATATATTCTAATATTATAGTTTTCTAGGTTTTATATATACCTAAACCGTGGGAACTCCCTGTGAGGGATTTGCCATTCCTTTGCAGGTATCAGTGTGATATACAAACGTGGCGGATATGTGGGCGAGGACAACAATGAGAATGTGCCCACTGTTCTCATCCAAATGTCTTTGGGCCAATGTGACTCAGGGGGAGACATAACATCTGGTATGTGGAACACTAGTGGTCGTGAGGGAGAGATACAGATAGAGGGGGAGGCAGGGAGAAGGAAAGAGAGGGTATGTTGGTGTGTGTCTGTGTATGCGTGCGTGCGTGCGTGTGTGTGTGCGTGCGTGTGTGAGGGTGAAGGGATGACAGAAGGCCAGGTGGAATGGAGACTACTGTCGCTGACTCAACACCTTTCTCATTTTATTACCAAATCATCCATGACAAACAGTTCTGGCACTTCTAAAAGGTGAGTGGAGGGAGACGGGTAGGGGGGGGGCGATGGAGCTGGGGGTCACTTGAATGCTACAGAGATTGTGTTGTTAATAGAACATGTCTGTGTTTGTCAGAATGTCACCTCTACATGATGCACTCATCCATATGTCTCTAAGAGTTAGAGAGGTGTGACAGTGATGCCTCTGCTTCCTCTATAGTCACTTCATCACAAAAGACTGGCAAGCAGGAAATCTCATCACCTCATATGGTCCTGGAGAATTGCACCACTCTCAAATTCAGACATGAAATTATAAGAAAAAAAATCCACGATCTAAAAATGTGCAGCTCCAACAATGTTTTTGGACAGTGTTGGCATTTTATTGTTCTGTTTTCAGTTTTTGACCAAGCTACATCATGGGTTTGGGTGGGTCGATGGAGTTGAACAAAGATCACGAGGCATTTAACCATGATCTTTAAGAATAAACGGGTATACCGCGTGTCATTCCTTCCTAGGTCCCAACACGGATGTAGCAATTAAGTATTGTAGCTTGAAAGAACCCTAACTGTGTACCCCACTATCAGACATGTGTAACGGCCTCTCACCCTGATGGTGGGCCCCCCTGTGAAAGATCTAAGGCCTGTTGACTGGACAGCTCGCTGCTCGGGGAGCTAAGTTCTGAAGACAGCCAGGCCCTGTCATGCTTTGATGTCAATGGGAAAGCCAAGAGCCTCCACTGCTCCGTGAGAGAGGGCAGATTAGCGTGATTGACGGCTGAAAGACACTAAGGAAGGAGTGGATAGAAGCTGGACGGGAGGAGGCAGGGACAAGGAGAGCCAGGGTGTTGGAACGGAATGGTTGT
The DNA here is from genome assembly GCF_011004845.1 of Esox lucius. Lineage (NCBI taxonomy): Eukaryota > Metazoa > Chordata > Actinopteri > Esociformes > Esocidae > Esox > Esox lucius. The sequence continues at coordinate 24,299,140 of NC_047580.1, read as the reverse complement.
TCATTCATGAGTTACCAGTCTGTTTCAGTGATGTAGTATAAGGAGGATAAATCTCACAACAGCTTGGGGAAAACGATACGACGCACCGGGAGTCTGATGAATGCCACCACAAGCCATTCTGTGGTACTCATAGGACTGAGTCACACACAGGAATGAACCCATATGTTTCTTTTACACACTGGACACAGGCTAAAGCCTAAAACTGCCATTCTGTGCCACTCATAGGACTGACTCACACACAGGAATAAACCCATATGTATATTTTACACACTGGACACATGCTAAAGCCTAAAACTGCCATTCTGTGAGTACAGTACACAATTAAATGTCCATTAAGCCACACAAAAAGGCATGGCAATGTGTTTCAGTTTGCACACACTGACCAGCGTCCTCGATTCTGTCAAGTTCATTTCTCAAGGACACAGATAGGGACACTTTTAAAGGCAGCCAGAGTAAGACTGGGAGCTAAGGAGCACACTGATATAAATACCAGTGATACAGAGGTAAGGTCAATGGGTAAGAGCTCCTCTGAGCCATCCCTCTTACAAGGACAAATGGCTGCTGTCTGCTATACTGTGGCGGGTCTGTCTGTCTGTCCCTGGGCTTTAGAAAGCAGGCCGAGTAGGTTAACAGGGCCCAGCTCAGTCCACCAGCCAGCATGGCGGCCAAGCTACTGTTTGAACCTCAGTCTCTCTGCCTCTGTCTTTCGAGGAATACAGTTGTCGCTGTTCTGTCTTAGCCCACTGAACTCGCCATTGACCTTCAAACACTGGACAAGAGTAAACAGGTCAGCATGCCCATGGTAAAAAAAAAGATACACCTATTCAACCCCCTTAACTGTCTCCCCCCACACTAACACACCTGGCTGTAACTGTCTCCCCCCACACTAACACACCTGGCTGTAACTGTCTCCCCCCACACTAACACACCTGGCTGTAACTGTCTCCCCCCACACTAACACACCTGGCTGTAACTGTCTCCCCCCAGACTAACACACCTGGCTGTAACTGTCTCCCCCCAGACTAACACACCTGGCTGTAACTGTCTCCCCCCACACCAACACACCTGGCTGTAACTGTCTCCCCCCACACTAACACACCTGGCTGTAACTGTCTCCCCCCACACTAACACACCTGGCTGCAACTGTCTCCCCCCAGACTAACACACCTGGCTGTAACTGTCTCCCCCCACACTAACACACCTGGCTGTAACTGTCTCCCCCCACACTAACACACCTGGCTGTAACTGTCTCCCCCCACACTAACACACCTGGCTGTAACTGTCTCCCCCCACACTAACACACCTGGATGTAACTGTCTCCCCCCACACTAACACACCCTGGGTGACAGGGATCTGTTCAGATACGCAGGATTAAGGAAAACAGGTCAATGCAGGGGCTGATGGAAATGTCCCCTACCCAGAAGCCCCAGGGCGGAGCAGCATATCGCCATGTCGCTCAATAGTGCCAGCGGTGTCAAGGTAACAATGACGCATGGTGTGACCTTACTTGTAATGCCAGCCTTAATCTACACAAGTGGAATAAATGAAGAGGGTACGCTGTGGACGTGTCAGCCCGCCTTATAAAGACAAATCTTGCAGTGCTTCCAGCTGTACACATGGATTCATAAAAGTCAGTTGGGGGGGGGTCTTCAGACTAAACAGACTGGTCCAGGCCTTCCCTCCACTCACAGCTGATATGATCCAGGCTTCTTTTGTAATAGCTGCATGGACCTATCCATTAATACCGAGATGAAGACAGGAGTGTGAGAGAGAGAGAGAGAGAGAGAGAAGAGAGAGACAGAAGAAAGGGGAGAGGGGAGTGGAGGTAGATACTGTAGGAAGGACAGAGGAAAGATAAAAACATATTTAACAGAGGGGAGGGAAAAGAGAGGGAAAGAGAACAGAGAGAAAAGGAGACTGGGGAGAAAGAGATGACAGAGGGAAGACGGGTAGTTGAAAGATAGGAATGACAGAGAAAAGATTGGAAATAAGGGTAAAGAAAGACCAACAGTCCAAACATCACAGGGGTCATAGGTCACATCAAGTAAAAGTCACATTTCTTGGTGAAATTTATGTTATGCTCATTGATGAAGACTAGGCATTTACACTCATAAAGGCCATTTTACTTCATAATGAAACTGACCTGCCAAATTAAAATGCTGACATTAAAATGACTTGTCAGAACCTCTCATTACAGTTGGTAGCACACGACCTACAGCGTCGTGACAGTGTTTTCAGATGGATGGCTGACTGCATGTCAACTTAGCTGCGGTGAATTGATATGTTGCCGCCTCTATTGGGCGTATGATAAACAGCTAGTGTTGATCACAGTGTTAGCTTGCTGGCTGAGTGTGATGGACAGTGACAGACTTCTGCTGGGGAAGTGGACAAACAGTGGACACATGGAGACAATACACACTACATTCCATTCTGATATCTGGAGGTCAGCTCATGGTGGGTTTTACTCAGTCCATCCTAGGTCCAGTTGTCAGTTGTCCCCTTGCTCCAGTCTTCCTGTCCCCTTGCCCCAGTGGTCTTGTCTCCTGTCCTCTTGTCCCTTTACCCCAGTCCTCTTGTCTCCTGTGCTGCTGCCCCCGTGTCTCCTGTCCTCCTGTCCCCTTGCCCCAGTCGTTCTGTCTCCTGTCCTCCTGTCCCTTGGTCCTCCTGTCCCCTTGCCCCAGTCCTCCTGTCTCCTGTCCCCTTGTCTCCTGTCCCCTTGCCCCAGTCCTCCTGTCTCCTGTCCTCCTGTCCCCTTGCCCCAGTCCTCCTGTCCCCTTGTCTCCTGTCCTCCTGTCCCCTTGCCCCAGTCCTCCAGTCTCTCGTCCCCTTGCCCCAGTCTGCCTGTCCTCCTGTTCCCTTGTCCCCTGTCCTCCAGTCCAGTCTTTAACACCAGGTTGATTAATGTCACTGGCCAGGATGATGAAGATAATGATCACAATTAATCAAGGCCTTTTCCTCCCTGTACCTCTAGGAGCCCACGGTGACCTGGAAAAGACACCCCCCACCACGGCCTCTCTCCCCTCCTCCTCTCTCCCCTCCTCCTCCCTCACCCGGTTGTCTCCCTGACAGGTCTGAACCTGGGCCAGGAAGGAAGGACCATGCATTATCCTGCCATCACCACTTCTATTTATATCAGCACCGTCCATCACTATCACTTACTGTCCCTCCCCCAGCTCCAAGCTGCCGCCGCTCTCCAAAGTGGACTTTTCTTACAGCTGACCCATATATCCATCCGGCATGGAGGACTAACAGAACACAACGCTGCCTATGCAAATGGCTGCGAGTCAAAGGGACACACAGCCGGGATGACAGCCAGCCAGGAAGAAACTAACATCATCATTATTTAGACGGCGATGAATCCAGAACTAAAGGCATAGAGGTCTTAGAAAGTGTGCCATTGTGTGTTTGTGTACCGTGTGTGTGTGACTGTGTGAGGGTTTCTGTGTGTGTGTGTGTGTGTGTAAACGCTCCTCTGTAGAATGTTCCTGAATGTGTCACATGCAGTGTGTGTGTGTGTGTGTGCACTAGCGCTTCAAGACTGAGCTGTCCCTGTGTGTCTCTCAGAGTGGAATATATTCAGTGGCAGAATGATATTTTGAATTCCTTGGTGACTGCCAGGTAACAGTAGCCTGGAGCCACTGAAAGGTTTTTTGTCTCACCTTCTCTTTATTTCCCCTGGTGAAGAGGATACAAAGCTCGTTTGCTCAGTTGAGCTGTACGTGCCAGGCATGCGTTCCACACAAACAGACACACACACACACACACACACAGGCTCTGGGATTCCTCCATATTATAGTCAGAACAGGCTCTTTGTTTTCCTCCACTCAGTACATTAGTGTTGGAGACACAACAGGCCTGCCGTGGCTCTGTTAACCCCTAACACTGTAGTTAAGACCAGCAGGATGGGCCTCTAGTCTGAGGATGCACCCAGGCAGTCTGTGGCTCTGTTAACCCCTTACACTGTAGTTAAGACCTGCAGGATGGGCCTCTAGTCTGAGGATGCACCCAGGCAGTCTGTGGCTCTGTTAACCCCTAACACTGTAGTTAAGACCTGCAGGATGGGCCTCAAGTCAGTGAGTCACTGAGCAGCTTTCTGTCAAGTTGGTAAACTGCAGAATCATCCCTCCCTTTTCATGTCTTTTACCTCTCACTCTCTCGCTTTCTCTGCCTCTTTCTCTCCCCCTCACACTCTCTGCCTTTCTCTTGATGGGGCTTTGCTGGATCAGAGGGAAATCATGCCACTTGGTAAATCCCTGTGGCGACGGTGTGATGTTTCCAGGCCTAGCCAACCAACAGGGCACTGTGCTTCCTGTTACACTAAAAACTGCTAATGACATCAGACATCACAATACCTCCAGAACAGAAGGGAACATTTATTTGCTCGGAACATGACACCATTCAGGTGACCTACATTAAAACCATTATATAAGAAGATTTAAGAAGATCTATCTATCACAAATTACAATGAAAAAAAAACAATGTATGAAAATGAAATACAAAATCATGTACCAAAGTATTTTGTTACAAATAAACACTATTCTTGGTATCTTTTTTTTTTTTTTTTTTTTTTACCAGACATGGATATGTGATTGTTTATCAGTTATATGTACTAATTTTGATATGTGACTGTTTATTAAATACATGTACTACTTTTGATATGTGATTTTTTTGAAAACTGGTTCAGTTGTAAGTTGTAAGGGATACTGAATGAATGACCAATATCCTGTACAAAGGTAAATGTAAATACTTCTAAAGCAAATGTCCCTCCTCATTGTTGAAAATTATTCTATAAAATAAAACACACAGTTGTCTAACGTATGTTCTCACAAAATACTGACAGTTGAAAAAAGAAATGTAATATGTAAACATGTAAGATAAAACCATCCACCTCTGGTGAGGGTGCATCACATTAAAATAACTTCAGCCAATCTTTTCTCTCATTACGTTCTTGCTTTTCATCTACATAGGGGAGCATGGTCCACTGAGCTCTTGGTGCTAACCTTCCTCAGTAACTCCTTGGCAACTTGTGTTCTTTAAAACAAACAGGTTTTAACAATTTATAGGCTATTATTATTATAATGACTTTTGTCATCCCTACTGACTCTTCTCAGCACAGCTTATGATATGTGTACTAAAAAGGATCCACAACACATTGGACCGGACCATCTCCACTCCCTCCCCCACCCCAGACACACACCGTTTGGATTTATAACCCCTCCCTGTCTGGGAGAGCCGTAAATGCTTTATGATCTGTGCTCCATTTATATGTCCACACTGTGAAATGAAACCATTCACTCTCCAATGGTAAAACACAAGAGCCATGTTCCCAGTACAACCCATGGGGCTGGTCTGGGCACCTGGGGGCTCGGTGTCAGTGACTGGCCCAAACAGAGACACTGTCCTGGGCTGTCTCAGACAGTCAGTCAGTCAGTTACTGGGCCGGGCAGATAGACCTTTGTCAGTCAGTCAGACAGCTGTAATTTGGTTGGGATCTGTCAGTCAGGCAGCTGTCGTCTGGTTGGCATCAGTCAGTCAGGCAGCTGTCGTCTGGTTGGGATCAGTCAGTCAGACAGCTGTCATCTGGTTGGGATCAGTCAGTCAGACAATTGTCGTCTGGTTGGGATCAGTCAGTAAGACAGCTGTCGTCCGGTTGGGATCAGTCAGTCAGACAGCTGTTATTTGGTTGGGTTTGTTCAGTCTGTCAGACAGTTTTCGTCCTGTTGGGATCAGTCAGTCAGGCAGCTATAATTTGGTTGAGATCAGTCAGTAAGACAGCTGTCGTCCGGTTGGGATCAGTCAGTCAGGCAGCTGTTGTCTGGTTGGGATCGGTTGGCAAATCAAGATCAAAAACTGGACTGGATCATCATATAAAATAAATAAAAAAGAATCCAGTAAAATGAAATGCAATTAGGGAGAAACTGAAGAAAAACTAAATAAAGTGAAATCTATATCACAGCCACTTGACAGAAATAGCGTAATTAAAAGATTAATAAAGTAACTCTAGTTATTATTATTTCATCTGAACAGTTACAGGTATAAGGAGTTAATTACACCTATTTAACTGCCAGTGATCGATCAATACGGGAGGATTACAGAAGAGGGAAAGCTGTGTACTCAGCGCAGCTACTCTGAGGGCTGGCAGGTTGCTCTCCCTGTCTGACTGCCTCTAGACAAGTACTGTGTAAGGTTAGAAGGTGAACAACCTGCTGCCTGTGGCCCTCACCTGCCCTGCAAAGGCTGAGCACCATTCACCTCATGAAGGACCACACACTGAAAGCAAAGGAAGAGGCAGGGAGAGGCCTAGAAGCCTGGGCAGCGGATGGTTCAGCCAGGCAGCCAGTGGAGCTTTAATCTCCAGTCTGTGGTGCTTTGCGTCAGAGCCGGGGAGCCCAGAGGCACTGTCTGCAGAAGACCTCTGCCAAGCCCGCTTTTCCAAGAAAACCATGAAATAAACTGTTTATCACAAAAGACACGTCTCGGAAGAGTCCAAAGATGACGCTGATAACCTTGCACTGCTGCTGCACACCGGCTCAGCCGCATCTCTCTCTGGTAATCCAAACCTGGCAGAGGAGATATTGACAGAAATGTTTTCGGATTATATTCTCATGACTAAATCAATACGTAGACGGCCAAACTCTTAATAAAATGGAGATAGAGATGGGACTCGTTTTTGAAGGTCAAGCAGTTTCGTGCATTAAAGAGCTAGCGAAGCTTTCTGCTACTACTTGGCACTCAGTCAGCCCCTGCCCCTTCCTCCCATCTCCTCCTCGCCTCCAACCTTGAAGAGTTGATTAGTGGAGGAGGAGACAGCTCCCACGGCACCGGAGTCCCCGGCCCATAAACCTACCCCGGGACGGAGCAGCGCAGCCCCGTATCAGGGAGCCTAGGAGAGGAGGTGTACAGGGAGAGAGGGGACCCAAGGCCTCGTTTTTTACAGGGCAAATTAAAACCACAGCGGAACAAGTCGTAAAACTACGGAATAATGAATTCAATTATACTTTTTTACTGTCGCGGGGGTCGGTTGGTGGGATGTGCTGAGTGGGCAGAGAGCGCGCACGGGCGAGAACAGGCACATGACTGACGCAGGCTGTGTGGCGCACCGGGCACTCTGACTGCATGTCTTGTCTGCATGCCCCCCCATAACACCCCAGGAGAAGGATAGACTTCGGCAGGGTCTTCATTAGCAAATGAATGACTCTTAATTGGCCTGGTGAATACACAGGGCGCTGGTTGATTAAAGGGGGTTGTGAGCGCCTGTTCTGCTTACACACAAGAACACACGCCCGCACACACACACTCATTAGACTGATTGACAAACCTACACATAGATGTAGAAAGAACCTTGCGCACATTTTTGAACATGTCAAAGCAGGTGTCAGCTGGCAGAGCTAGACACTGGTAGACAGCTGAGGTTTGTGTCCTACAAAAGGATAGGATTTGTAGCACAAGGGCTCTTTCTGGTTCCTACTGTACTGTTTTGCACCGTTCAGCTCACTGTGGATGAATGTTGTCCATCCCCTCTGCTGGTGTTACTAACAGAGGGGATTCTACAGGCTCAGAACCCAAAGAAACCTGGTCCCGTTGTTCATAATTCTTCCAAGGATTCAGTAGCCAGCACCAGGCTGAGGATAGGACTCTATCTCTCTCCCCCCTGGTGACAGTCTAATCAGCCTGTGAATATGGAAAATGAGATGTACATATTGGATCTCCAGGTTTTCCCATTTACCAATAGATGTTCTCTAAACTCCTTATTGGATTCTCCATGGGGGAATCTATTTACTCCCTCTTCGTTCCACAGATTCTTTATGCCTCCTTAACACTGAGATATGGGTGAGTGTTTTGGTGGTGTGTGTGTGTGTTTACGTAGGTTGTGTTGGGGCATTTTATGAGTGATTCCGTGGGTGAATGACTTTAACACTACTTATCTCAATGGTTTAACAAATCAAGCCAGAGTGACAGTGAGAGATTGGTGTTAGCCAGGCAGCCAACATGGCCTTGTGTAGCCTCTGCTGCTCCACTAACCTAAAACTGTTCTCCAGAGCTCTGAGCTGAGGACAGAACCGTGCCTCCCTCCCTCCCATCCTCCCTCCCATCCTCCCTCCCTCCCATCCTCCCTCCCTCCCTCCCATCCTCCCTCCCTCCCATCCTCCCTCCCTCCCTCCCATCCTCCCTCCCTCCCTCCCATCCTCCCTGCACTCCTTGTCTCATCTCTTCTTCTCTCCTCTCCCCCTCACATCCTCTCATCTCCCCATCTGCCCTCCCCTCACATCCTCTCTTCTGCCCTCCCCACCCATTCTCTCCTCTCCCCTCCTCTCCTCTGCGCTCCCCTCCTCTGCCCTCCCCTCCTCTGTCCTCCCCTCCTCTGCCCCTCAACCCCTGGTGCCACTCATCCACTGCCAGCCTGACAATTAAAATACTGATTAAAACCGACAAAGTGTCTCCAGATTAAGAAAGAGCTGTTGGAGGTCTTAACTGCTGAAGCCTGTCAATTATACATCTAGAGGGAAATGGAGGGAGTGAAGGGGGTTGTGGGACAGGTGACACCATGGTGGGGAAGAGGAAACCAAAACGTGAATGATGCGCTAGCGTGTGAAATGTTCATGACCATTATGGCCACCAACACAGGACACACAACCTGATCTTCAGTCAGAGATAGTTGGTAAAATTGACCAAACAGGCTCATTAAGTGTTTTGTATGGGTCAACAGTCCCTAATATGGGAACCGAACCAAAATATGAGAGGGCAGAACGTGAAGAACAGAACGGTAATAGAGAGAAGGAGTGAGAGAGAGAGGAGAAGAAGAACTGGCAGCTCTGTCTCCTGTGGAACATTTCCATCTGCTCTCCTTCTCGCTCTCTCTTTCCCTCTCCCTCTCTCTTTCCCTCTCCCTCTCTCTCTGCATCTCTTCCTCTCTCTCTCTCTCACTCTCTTTATGCATCTCTCTCTCACTCTGATTCTCTCAACACCTCTCATTGCATGTCAGTACTGTAAGTCACAAAAGCCCCAAAGTGATGGGCTCAGTAGCAAAGCCCTCAATCCCACATAAACCACCCACATCAGCAGCTAAAATATGATGGGCTTCAGAAGCCCATCAATCTTGTTTTAGCGGGACGACGATGAAAGCAGAAGAGAGGAGGGCCAGTCTCTCTCCAGCCTCGTAACTGCAGCATCCCTCCCTCCCCTCCATCTCTCCCTGAGGCCCATTCCAGCTCCATTTAAGCTAAATGTCAACTTTTCAGCACTTTTTCTTGTTGGGTTTCCACCGTTGCCATTTGTTTTAACACAGGGAGAGAAAAATAAGAAAATAAGTCAACAGGAAGACCTACACAAATAGTGTGTTGTCACAATCAGCAGCTTCGGAAGGTCTGAGTGGAGGGGAGATGTGCTCTGTCCTTTTGGTAAAAGAGGGAAGAAAATCAAGGGCAGCAGAGTGGCTGGGAAGACAAACCATGCCAACTGAGGCACCGATATTCCTTCAACACTGATAATAGACATTGTAAACACAGCTTTGTTATGAGAATGCACTTGTATAGGTCTTCCTGCAACTCCTAGTTGTCCCTCTCCAAAGTTCACCTGGTTGTGTTACAGAGCTTCTGCCTGATGATTCCTGCTGTCACCTGTCCACAGTCCACCTGGTCGCCCATGTCCTTGTCCGCCTGGTCGCCCATGTCCTTGTCCACTTGGTCGTCCTTGTCCTTGTCCGCCTGGTTATACAGTCAATCTGAATTCTGTCCAAAGACTCTAGACACAGGCCATCTGCATTTATGACCTGAATATGTCATCTGAACATGACATCTGATGTTTCCTACGTATGTCCTGTACTGTTATAACCTCACACAGTACAGCCAGGTCCTGTCAAGACCGTCCAGCCGTCAGTGTCCAGATTCCCTCTAAGATTCTTCCCTGGTTCCGACACTACTCTGGCTTTTTTTCCTAGCCATTGTGCAACAGTTTCTTGTTATTTCCTCTTTGGGGTTTTAGACGTCGTGACAACTGCTGAAAAAGGGCTTTATAAACTAAACTACATTTGATTGATTGATGACTTCCGGAGGCCCATTCCAAATCCAAGCTGAATACTAATACCATAAAATAACTACCTGTTATTATTTGTACATTAATCATCATTAAGAAGTTAATGATGTTCTTTCAGTTAATTAAATTGGAATGATTTTTCTACTCTGTGAGGTTCCACACGGATTCAAGGCACTCCGGTTAAGGCGCTAAATCAATTCCAATCCAGATGGTAGTGGACTAAGAAATGACTAGCGGGTTAGTGGGAACAGGTTGGTTGGAAAGACAGCACCTTGGGATTTCCCCAAACCTGTTCATCAATGCCGGGCAGAGTGGAATACCTCACTGCAGGCGCCCACCAAGTCTCTCACCAGTATGGTGGCAGAGCTGTTCCTGATGTACTGAGTTTTGGGCTTGATTCCCAATGCAGAGTAAAAAAAAACACAACCATTCAACCACTCCTGCTCAATAAACCCTAAGACAGCTAGCCGAGCATCTGTTTCATTTTCTTCATAGTAATAATGTTTTTTAGGCTGTTCTATTGTTGGTCTAACATAGAGACGGGAGGGTTTTCACATATGTGCGTGTGCGTGTGTGTGTGTGTGTGTGTGTGTGTGCGCATGTACAATAGAGACAGGAAAATGAGAGGAGGAAAACAGCTAACAGATGAGAAAGCTGCCTGCATGCCTCATAAAGCAGAGATCCCCATAGAAGACTCATTTCCCCTGTACTGAGCATGTGCGTGTGTGCTCGTGTGTGTTCGTGTGTGTGTGTGTTTGTATGCATGCGTTTATATGTATGTTCACATGCGTGCGTGCATACGTGCACGCGCGTGCATGTGTGCGTGTGTGCGCGCGCATTCTGAAAACACAGCTAGCCAGAGGATATAAAACAGGCAAAGAGAGGTATTGCTGGAGCCATCTGAACATATAGCCTTTTGAAACACACCGACTGACTTCAATCTCCCTCTCTAGCAGCACAAAAAAGCCATAGATAAAAAAAAGAGAATGACCGAGAGAAAAACAGAGAGATCCAGGAAATAGAGTCACAGAGAGAGAGAGAGAGAGATCCAGGAGAGTCAAATATAAAGAAAGAGTTAAGAAAGAGAGAGAAGGGCACAATTTTTCAAACAAAGTCTCAGTCTGTGGGGGTATGCATTAAACATAGTCTAAGACAGGGCTCACCCTTTCTACTCTATTGGCTTATTCAGCTGGGAGGAACCCAGGGTTAATATTTCATGGGCCAACCAAAAGAATGAAGAGTTGTACACTCATGGGACAGGACGTACGTGACAGTTCTGAGTCCCTCACACACCTGCCCCTGTCTCCACAGGAGTGATGCTTCAAATGTGGTCAGCAGTGAGTGAGTGTGTGTGTGTGTGTGTGTGTGTGTGTGTTTTCAGGTTTATATGGATACCGATTGGTTTTTGCCAGAGAGTCACACCAAGGTGTGTCCCAGGTCCCTCTACAGTAAGGTTGTAGACGCAGGAATAAAGGGGCCTTAATCGTCATCACTGGCCCTCGACATAGTAACACACAGGCCATCTATTTCCTGTGTTTGAGGGCTACTAAATCCACTAGCCACATAAAGCCAGCTGGATGGTTTCCATTTAAACTCTTTACTTGTACCATGTTTTTTCCTGTTAGGATTACAACTGCGGAAATGTCTGGCAAAACCAATGCAGCGATGGCTGAAAATGCCTCAGCAGAATACTAAAGCTTTGACCGAGCATGTTGTCGGTGCTATAATCCATTTTGTTCCTTATTTGTATTATCTCAAATCTATCAAATTTAAATGAATGTATTATCTCAATACATTTTTCAGCTATCGCAGTAAGAAAACAAGAATATTGAAGAATATCATTGATGATTGTTACTACTTCAATATGGGCCACCTGTAAATGACCAACAAGGCCATATCGTCTGCAAATTAAAACGCCAATCCACATAATGACTGAGCTACATACATCACTGGCTCCATTTAGAATGAGACACGATAAGCCCTAACTTCTGTCATTTGTTCCTTCAAAGGCCATCACTTCAAGTGCCAACAGCTCAAGACACCAGACTTTCCTTTTAGGGCAATCAAGGATCAAAGCTGAAACGGCCAGTTGGAGGATGCCGTGTCAGATGCCACATAAATGAACACCATCCCTTTCAAGCCGTGGCCTCCGTATCAGCTGAGAGGAAATGGCCGGGGCACAGAGAGCGGTTAACAATAAAAGACACACAGTGACTCTGGTAGTGGTCCAGTAGTAAGGAGATTGTAGAGGCAGCTCTAAGAGCCACTTTGCTGACTGGGTCCCTGGTGTGTAGCAAGCAGAACTGCTCCACAAATGGCGCCCTAGTCCCTTTCTAGTGTCCTACTTTTAACAGTGGCCCAATTGATGTTGTGCACTCCATTTGGGAAGCAGCCCTGGAGTGAGGAGGTGGGAGGAGTAGTAGGACAGTCCTTTGTTGCTGCAGGAGTCTTGGGCCGCTGAATTCCCTGCTTCAGCGATTGTTCATGGGGACAGCTCCCAAGGGGAGCCAGCCTCTCCTCTACTCTGAGGGCTCACCCATTATGATTGACATCCACCTTCTGTTCTCCCATGGCTACATAGGGGAGGAGAGCTGCTGTAGTGGAATACAGGCCACTATCTGACCCATTTCACTGACTCGGTCCAACAGCTTAAACCCAACTGTCCATGAAACCATCTGTTGACGTGAAGAGGTCAGCCGTAGAAACATCGAAGCTGGGGTGGTGAGCACACTCTTGAGAGTAAACAAGATGCAGAAGAGATGGTGTTGTGTAGACCATGGAGAACAGATTATCTGAAGCTGGTTCGCTGCCAGAAAATGACGATGTCAACACAAACAGACGCACACACAAACACATAAGCTCTTAGAGGTTCTGCAAAGACGCTGTAGCGAGAAACAGTTGTGTACCAGTTCAGTCACCAAAAGGGGATGTCTGATCTGTCCTATTCAGTCACCCAACACTACCCTGGGATACCAGCATGAGCCAGGCCAACATGTACACTCTCCTCTAACACCTCGCAGGAGGTGCAACAAGAGGAGGAGGAGGAGGACAATGTAAAGTAAATGCAGGTGTCAGGAGGATCAGGAAGAGGAGGACAAACAGGAAAATTGTGAACAGGGGCAGAGCAGTTAGAGGATACTAAGATCTACAAGGTTTCTGACAGAGAGCCAGCAGAGTGAAGGGACCAAGCCAGGAAGTTAAAGTCAAGTTCTCTGGAACCATACGAGGCTGCTGAAAATGTTTTCTTAAGCCTATCAAATTTATCAAGGGACTTTTATTTAATGCCCCCATATAGCCTGCCTTGGTAAATACAGAGCCTGTAGTCAGAGAGCCATAAAGCTCTGGGCCTGAGGTGGGATTGGGCTGGGACTGGCTTAGGGGCAACAGGGCTGGCCATAGAGGGCATCAGAGCATAGGACTGCCGTGTGAGGGAGGTGAGGTGAGGGAAAGGAACCAGCGGGATGTCTTGGGAAGTCTCTGTTTGACCTTGCAGTTACCTCTAAAGACTTGAGAACTGGTAAAACATATTCATGAAAATATTAAACCGAATAATGAACCCACCTTGCCAGACACAGTCGATGCGCAGGATGCTACCGCCAATCTATCTTGAATAAGTTCAGCATCTGAGGGATGACACTGTTCTTGAGCTGCCAAACTGACAGCTTGTTATGAGTTAGTCAGTCCGATAGAAAAGGCGGCAGAAAGTAAGAAAATATGATGGTTGCCTTTCACACAAAGACTTAAGGTCAGACAGGTCAAAGAGAATAAATCCCGATTCTATCCACGTCTGCTGGAAAGAAACTATGCAACACCTGTTCGCTATCTCTGCATTAACAGGTCACTTTATCAAGGAGGTGAATTAGGATGTACACATCCCTGCGTGATCATGAGTGGACGGAGTGGACATGGAATGAATAACTCCACCATCAGTCACACAGGGTCGGAAGCTTGTCCGGGGACACAAGAAAGGCAGGGCTGTGCAAAACCTGACAGCTAGCTAGGACACATCTCTTGCTACACACGTGATCTACCCCCGGGGACGTCTGGCTAATTCCGGTGAAACAGATGACTCCCGAAGAGCGAGTGGCCGTACGGTGGCGTTTTGCACTTATTGTAAATCGCTCTGGATAAAAGTGTCTGCTAAATAACTAAAATGTCAAGGCAAATGTTTTTTTTTTTTGCGGACTGATATTTTCTGCTGCTCTGTAGGATGCGAGGAGGCAGGGTGAGGCAGAATGCGTGGAGGCAGGGTGAGGCAGAATGCGTGGCTGGTTGTCAGGCAGTGAGGCTGAGCAGGACAGGACCCACAGGACCGGGAGGTTGGGGGTGGAAGAAGGGGATGGGTCGGCTCAGGAACAGCTGTGTTGCCAACCCCCTCCCTGTCTCAGGGACGGCAATAATACAGGCTGATTATACAGCATGGCTGCTCATCTGCATCTCGTTATGCCGGGACACCCTGGCCCCGCCGAGACCCGGCCTGTCTGTGGCCCCTGAACGGCGCTCTGTACCCCTGACACTCCTGAGTCAATGCCAGATCCACGTGTAGACAGTAGCTCTGTGTCCATCCCAGAGGATTATGGGCAAAGAGAAGGTGCCAGCTGGATGGACGGCGTCAGAATGTTAATCTCTCTGTGTCTGCTGTTGGGTTCAGGCTGGGCCTCACTGGGCTGTTGTTGGGTTCAGGCTGGGCCTCACTGGGCTGTGGTTGGGTTCAGGCTGGGCCTCACTGGGCTGCTGTTGGGTTCAGGCTGGGCCTCACTGGGCTGTTGTTGGGTTCAGGCTGGGCCTCACTGGGCTGCTGTTGGGTTCAGGCTGGGCCTCACTGGGCTGTTGTTGGGTTCAGGCTGGGCCTCACTGGGCTGCTGTTGGGTTCAGGCTGGGCCTCACTGGGCTGCTGTTGGGTTCAGGCTGGGCCTCACTGGGCTGTTGTTGGGTTCAGGCTGGGCCTCACTGGGCTGTTGTTGGGTTCAGGCTGGGCCTCACTGGGCTGCTGTTGGGTTCAGGCTGGGCCTTACTGAGCTGCTGTTGGGTTCAGGCTGGGCCTCACTGGGCTGTGGTTGGGTTCAGGCTGGGCCTCACTGGGCTGCTGTTGGGTTCAGGCTGGGTGTGGCGCAGAACACCCACCCCCAAACTCACATGTCTGCACAGCTATCCATGCATTAGGTCAATCTATAATGGAAATGGTGTTTAAGTGATGATGAATTCAACTCGTTCTCCACCGGTAACAGTTGGCCAAGAGTCACACCGGGAGACCCCAGGGCTGGAAGACCCCAGGATTGGTAGACATTCAGACTGTTTTATATAAACAAAAGATCCTGGAAGGAATGGAAGAGAACAGTCCCTGTCTGGCGCTAAAAAAAACACATGCAGTGTTATTACACACAGCAAAGACCTGCAGCTAATGAGAACAAACTTTGAATAAATCCATACAAATATTTTGACAGGGAAACGGCGGCAGCTTCATCAGTGGAATGTGTTGATAAACAACAGTGGTCTTTAATAGCATCCAGACACGGCTGTCAGAGAGCGCACTGAGCCCAGCTTGGATCATAACGCTAGAGCTGCCAAACCGAGAAAGGAGGAAGAAGAAAGAAGGAAAGAAAGAGAGAGACAAGAAAGAAAGAAACCTGGGTTTGTTTTCCAGAAAGGTCAGGCTGATTGTCTTTCTCTCCAAATATGCTGGCCTTTTCAAAATTAACTTGGCAAAGGCGATATTTTCCCACAAAGCCTGGGATCATGAATCAAAGAAGCATCTATAGTTCACCCCCTGAAAGCAAAGCCTCCCCCTTAGCTCATTCTCCCGCCCTCCACCCCCCCGCCGAGCTGACATCCTCAGTAATTATGTAATTAACACTATGGCAGACAGAGATAGTGTGATCTAATTGTGTTCAGACATTCATTAGTTAAGCCAAACATTCGATATGTGTAGCGGCAGCCTAGCAGGTGGGGCCAGGGTCCGAAGGCCACTTCATTTTTGGAACACAATTGCTGTGTCAATGGCTTGATTAGTGTGTTGCTTGATATCGCTGACAAGACAGGTTTCTGTAATTTACAGATAATTACCCTCCCGCTCTGATCCAATAAAAACGTCACTGCTCCCTGCATAGATAACCAATCAGGGCTCTGGCCTTATGTTGCCTGCCCAATTTGTTGGCTTTTTCTTTCAAACACAAATTATGCAGTTTATGTGGCCAAAACAATGCTTGATTTAAAAGGTAAACACGCCGCTAACAGCTTTTGAATTGAGAAATAATGTTTACACACACCTGAAGAAATCGTCTTTTGCATGTATCGTAGCATTAACATTACAATGTTGGAAAGGGCCTCCACTGAAATTGTTTCTTACTGAATAATTTTCTTATAAACGTGGCATTCATCTGAAAAACTGTAATCAAACATGTACTTCTAATTTGGTCATATAATAAAGACGTTAAGCAATAAAGGTTTAACTCAGGCAGACAGATCTAGTCCCCGTGTAACAACCTTTTTAGTCCAGAGCAGAGCTTGTCACTGCCATGATTTCTTCAATTATGGCACTGGCGGCCAAATGCTTAACTAGGCAGAATGTTAGCTGCCACCGGCTAGCTGGCTGGGCTGAACCAATGGGCTGGCCCTTCAACAGCTCATTTATCAGCCACAGACAAAGCCTCCACCGGGCCACCTGTTCTGACACCACACCACAGCAGGGACAAGTCATTTACATTCCACTGTGCACTGTCATCGCCCTCTTTCTTCCCTCCCCCCATCCTCTTCCTCCCTCCTCTGCCTTTCTAACTTTAAAGTTCCTCTGTGGCCAGCTCCAGGAGATAATTGAATACAGCGGGTTTGATTTAGTTTGAAATCAATTTGGGAACAGGGCTTTTCATTCATTATACTCCTTGGCATCGGAAGCCATTTCTAAAATCCCTCAAAACTTTGGCAAGGCTTGAATGTCGTCAGCTCAGAGTGGATTGACAGGCCTCTGCTGACTGCATGTGACACAAGGCTGTGTCGTGTGGCTGCTGAGTTTAGGTCTGGATATCTGGGTAGACGGTGCTCCTGTCCGTCTCCACAGTGGGGGTGAGCTCGGTCTCTGTGCTTCCCATACCGTTCTGTCCTCCTGACTACGGCAGCAGGGTTTTTCTATCCCCTGTGCTTCCTGTCACCACCAGGTGTTGCTGTGAAGTAAGAAGAGAGGAATAGAAAAAGGCGTCTCATCTGAAGGAGAGGAGGCAGCTCAACCCCCAGGTTGACATTTCAGCCAGCTCCCTGCAGGCTTCTTGTGGACCTGTGCATGCTCTAGCTTTTGCGGGTGGCAGTGTGTCCACGTGTATTTGTGTGTGTGTGTGTTTTGGTAAGTCTATTTGTATGCGTAAATATCAGCAGTTATGTCCCCGGAGCTTTAGTGCTTTCTAACATTGGTCAACTGAAATGGCCTCTAACATAGTAAAGCAGCACTTCCAGTAATATCCATCCTATGTGTATTAGAAAGCAGCTTGTTTTTCAGCCAACAAATTCAGGAAGCAGGACATTGCTATATGTACAAAATATTCTCCAAATCCTCAATTTTTTTTACAGAGACTCACAAAAAACAACATCAACAACAACAACCACTCTATCACAAGACAATCAAAAGCACATCGTCCCCTAGAAATAATGCCCCGCTCCCTGGGCTAATCATTTATTTTAAGTGCCAGGATTCTGTTACAAGACGCATCAGCCATTCAGCCAACTATATTCAAAACGTGTCAGTGGTTTCTGAAACTGTCTGGGTTTGCGAGGCTCATTTTCCTAAGCAAGTGTGCCAAATGTCAAGAGTTAAAACGGACAATCGATAAAAAAATATCTCAATTATTACGCCACTGTATGGTAAACGTATTTGTATATGTTGAAAATGTTTGCACAAATGTTTAATGGTCACAAGCAACCATTCTGTTTTAGGCACTAATCTGAAAAATATTTTGGTGATCAATATTTGTCCATAGACGAATAGTTCACATATGTACCAAAATTCATTACTTTAGGGAAACTTTGCTCATTTTTATTGCGGAACAAACATGCCAAACGTTGTAATTGAGTAAATGCTAGATTTAAATAGCAAGACATCAATCACACAGATTTCGTCTATATGCCCACCCTTTGTGCATGGGACACACGCACATATACAGTTACCAACTACAGTCCCTGTCATCATCATGTTATCACGGGTGACAATAAAGGACACCTTTCTTGACTGAATGAGTTTCTCAACCAAAAAACTAGGTCTAATGGACACAAAGTCCGTCAAGGAAGTGGAAGCCCATCAGAACATCAACGATCTGAGATCATTGCAGTTCTTTCCCACATTAAAAGCCAAGACATTGGCTTTCAAGCTAAACTCAGAGGTCTGATCCTCTAGTGCTCTTGACTACGCGATTGTCCCAAAAGGCACCTTATTCAAAAGCAGCCATAACCAAAAGCTGTGTTAGCCAGTTATTAAAGCCCCTGCATATGGTAATGCAGCGTTAGGGTCTAGTTGGCCACTGACCTTGGGAAGGCCGTGTTTGGAGGGTGTTAGACCTCTAATTCATCAGAGCCACTCCATTAGCTGGCCGTCCAGCCACACTACATACACAATGGAACAGGAAGGAAAGTGGTGTGGGAAACAGCCAACCAGGGCTCTGCTGTGAAGATATCATTAGTTACTGCCTTTCAAAACTGCTGAATTGGGACACTTACCTGACTTGCCCCATTTTTTGCTCCACGAACCAAGATGTTGATGAATGGTAGTGAAAGAATGTCAGTTTAGGGAACTAACCTGAATAGGGTTAAGGACACATCTTGGCCATGCATTTCAATGTGTGGGCTTAATGTAGATGAGCTGCACTTTATTATATCCCAGAAAATGAAAGCATAATAACCTAGTAAGAGCAGGAGGCTGGCACAACACTATCAAACCTTTTTAATCCATTTATTCCCATTATTTCTTCAATGAATTAACACTTTCTCAATGGAAGCTGAAACTAAGCTGTATTAATAACCTTTTCCCGACCACAGTCCCAGCACAATTATATTACCATTACCTGCAAGAAGGACTAGTAAACGTGGGGCGGTTTATGGAAACGGATGTGAAGGATGGCTGAGGTCACCTCGGTGAGACCAACGTTTGTGAAGCGAACAAGCCTGGTATTTCCAGATGCCATGACAGATAGAAAAAGAATCACTCCAACTCATTTCACTTCTGAAAACCCAGGGAAAATATAATAGCCAGTGAAAAAGGGAAGATTGACAGCCTCAATAAGAGCCCAGCCCTATGCCTTTGCCCTGCGCCAGAACGCCCACTCACCCTCCAGCGCACTAGCCATTCAGATCGTCAACTGTCCCCCTGTACAGGGCAGAGGGTTGACACACACCCCCTCCGTAAAGAACACGTCTCCCACATCAATCATGCCATCCCCCTCACCCCTTCAGAGGGCACAGCCGAGGAAATCAAATCAGGCCTGGTCTAATTGAAGACAGCAGAGCGGGGGCCTAAGGTATGTCTCAGGCCTGAGTCTGCCTGCTGGGTCTGACTGGGCCCACACTACTCTGGGGATGTCAATAACACTGGGCGGGTGTCGATTCATCAGGGCCCCTTAATGGCATTAACTCTGAGAGGCCTCCCTCTCCCCTCTCTTTCCTTCTCTCCATCTATCCATCTCCTTCACTCATTACCTCTCTGTCTCTGACTAATCTCTTTCTGTAGACCAAATAAATGTGCATACATTTACAGAGATGTGTTTCTAATCCTAATACACTGTTGTCCTCTCCTCTAACACTCCTTTCCTCTCCCCTCTATTCTCCTCTAACACTCCTCTCCTCTCCCCTCTACTCTCCTCTAACACTCCTCTCCTCTCCCCTCTACTCTCCTCTAACACTCCTCTCTTCTCCCCTCTAATCTCCTCTAACTCTCCTCTCCTCTAACACTCCTCTCCTCTCCCCTCTACTCTCCTCTAACACTCCTCTCCTCTCCCCTCTACTCTCCTCTAACACCCCTCTCCTCTCCCCTCTAATCTCATCTAACCCTCCTCTCCTCTAACACTTCTCTCCCCTAACACTCCTCTCCCCTCTACTCTCCTCTAACACTCCCCTCTACTCTCCTCTAACACTCCTCTCCTCTCCCCTCTACTCTCCTCTAACACTCCTCTCCTCTCCCCTCTACTCTCCTCTAACACCCCTCTCCTCTCCCCTCTAATCTCCTCTAACCCTCCTCTCCTCTAACACTCCTCTCCCCTCTACTCTCCTCTAACACTCCTCTCCCCTCTACTCTCCTCTAACACTCCTCTCCCCTCTACTCTCCTCTAACACTCCTCTCCTCTACCCTCTCATTCTTCTACCCTCCTCTCTTCTCACTTATATTCTCTATCATGTCCTCTCACCTCTCCTCCTCTCACCTCTCCTCCTCTTACCCTCTCCTCCTCTCACCTCTCCTCCTCTTACCCTCTCCTCCTCTCACCTCTCCTCCTCTTACCCTCTCCTCCTCTCACCTCTCCTCCTCTCACCTCTCCTCCTTTTACCCTCTCCTCCTCTTACCCTCTCCTCCTCTCACCTCTCCTCCTCTTACCCTCTCCTCCTCTTACCCTCTCCTCCTCTCACCTCTCCTCCTCTTACCCTCTCCTCCCCTCACCTCTCCTCCTCTCACCTCTCACCTCTCCTCCTCTTACCCTCTCCTCCTCTCACCTCTCCTCCTCTCACCTCTCCTCCTCTTACCCTCTCCTCCTCTCACCTCTCCTCCTCTTACCCTCTCCTCTTCTCACCTCTCCTCCTCTCACCTCTCCTCCTCTCACCACTCCTCTTACCCTCTTCTCCTCTCGCCTCTTCTATTCACTCTCCTCTCCTCTAACTTCCCTCTCCTCCAACTCTCCTCTCAAAGTTCCCCTCTCCCTGTCTCTCCTCTCTCTACCACCCCCCAACCTGTCTCTCTTCACCTCCAATTCACCATCTACCCCCCCTCACCCACCCCCAAGTACAATCAAATGTTGAAAATGGAGTCCCTTTAAATGCCAGGGTGTCACAGTAATGTCGACATTTCCTCTAGTAGTTCCCTGTAAACTATTGAACAAAACAATCGTCTATTCAGACTCATGTCAAAGAGGCTGATAATCAGATAAATTGACTGGCTGTAACAAAATGAATGAATGTCAGGAGTCTATGCAGTCCAACATTATATGACACACCAAACAGATTTTGACCAAAACTTGCACAGCATTTCATTTTTGTGTTACCTTCTACCTTTTCTGTGCTGTATTAGTATGCTGGTATGTCTTATGTGGCAGTATTTTCACGCATGTGTGTGTGTGTGTGTGTGCGCACGGGCGGGAGAGCGAGGAACTTGAAGCTCTCGACCCACTTCAGTTCAGTCCCTTTCATGTGCATAGGGGCGTGCTCATCGTTTCCTGTAAAAGGAAGACTGTTGACAGCTTATTGGCAGGTCACTGACCTCCTCGCTGTGGGCTGTCTCGTCACCATTGGTGATCAGGCCCACCACCCGGTGTCATCAGCAAACTGAATGATGGAGGTGGAGTTTTGTGCTGTCATGCGGTCAGGGGTCAACAGGGGTAACCGAGGGGTCAGCACAATGTGGTGTGTCTGCCGAAAATCCTAACCGGATGAGTCCACGACTCTGTTGTAAAGTGGGGTGTTCTGTCCCAGGGTCCTGTGCTTGGAGGGCACTAGGGCGTCAAACGCTGAGAGGGTTCTGACGCTCTCTCCGTGCTGAACATCGAACAGCCTTCCCACAGAGTGCCCTGGTTTCTATGGTGGATATGGTGATCAGGGAGGGGTTGAAGATGTCCGACAGCTGGTCTGAGAGGCCTGGTGTTCCTTCTAGCTCTCTGACCTTGAGAAACTAAGTCTCACACATCTTATCAGGTTAATCTAGTAAGTTTATCTGGTAGGCTTATCTGGTAGGCATGGCTGGTAGGCTTGTCTGGTAGGCTTATCTGGTAGGCTGGACTTGTAGGCTTGTGTCATTAGACAGTTGGGGCTGGGTTTCCTTTTTGTAATCTGCTATAGTTTCTATGCTCTGTCATATCCGACCAGCATCAGAGCTGGCTTAGTACGACTTGATCTTAGTTCTATATCGGGGCTCTGCCTGCAGATAGATGTTCTTTTAACAAGCAGATGTGTGACCCAATCCTAAAAAGCAGCAGCTCTGACCCAGTGTTTTGGACATTTTGTTGATTGTAGAGTGTGTTTGTATGCTTTGGGTACGCAAGTGCAACCCTGAACTCCCTGGACAATAACAAGTCCTATCCCTAAGCACCAACAAGAATAAAGAGGAAAGAGAGAAAATGGGAGACGCCGAGAGTAGGCTGAAGAGAGAGACAAAGGAGAACGAGAGAGAAGAGCGAGGAAGCTTCACGAAGAGTGGGAGCAGATGAGGGTTGTGCAATTCAAAGAAGAGCTGTATTTATTCCACGGGGCTTTTGTACTAATACCGACGGAATGAGTCTTCTCCGTTTCCTTCGTTCACTCACACACACAAACATGTTGAAGAATCACAAAGTAAACACATCTCTCTCTCATTCCCGCCCTGCCCCCCCACCTCTCTCTAACAACCATTATGGACCCAATCATCCTCATGGACAATCTTACACTTCTACAATGAAGTTCACGTCAAGTCTGTCCACACGCGGGCGCAGAGGCAAATTGAAGTGCAGACTGGCTTTTCTCAAACAGAGAGTGTCAGAGGGAATGAGAGGGCTCGGCATATCGCCTGCCACCAGAGCTTTATGGGTTGGGATTGAAAATAATTTAACTGCCAGGATGAATAGCAAATTGCTTAGTGTCAGCTCACTTTGGGAGGAGGGGGCTGGATATAATGCTTTGCTCTTCGGCAGCACACAGCCATGTTCCTGCCTAGCCTCCTCCCCTTGCGCTCCCCTTTTCCTCCTCTTTGCCCTGTCTCTCCTCTTCTTCTGCCCTCCCTCACCTCACCGCCCCCTCTCGGCTGTTCTTCCCTCCCTTCCTCCTGTTCTTGTCCCTGGTCTCCCTCCCCCCTGTCCCCCACAACTGACGCGAAACGTCTCCCCTCCTTCAGTCCTGTGGCGGAGCTGCGTCCATGGCCCAATGCTGGGTAGAAATGTGTGAGAGAGCTCATCACAATATCTGCTGTGCTGCTCGTGGCAACATCACTTCCCTCAGTCTACTCTGAATAGGAGACTAGATAAGGACATTGACAGGGGTAAATGTGGTGTGCTTGCTATTCTTGAAGTATTTATGGCAGTGAAATATGAGTAGTAGTGGAAGTGGTAGTGATGGCAGTAGTAATAGTAAAAAGAGGGAATTCATAGGCTGCATTATTTATTGCATCTTATTTTGAGGTGATTTGTAGGTGTGGAATAATTATAGTGGGTTATATAGTGGACCAGCACAGCACTCTAGAGGGAACACTATGAGCCATGCGTGTTTTAAGCTGAACTATGTGTTTTTAAGCTGAACAATATGAAATCTGTGTGGCAGATATTTCAGTGCAGAATTTTAGAGACTGCATTCCACCATTTATGGGGAAACAACAACATTTACAGGTTAAAAAAGGGGTCCCTAACAATTCCATCACCAACTACTGCCCAGACACAGTCTTGCAGTTTTCAAGTGTTCCACCACCCAATTGTCACAACCAAATATCACCAGATTCTGGCATTGACATTGCTCTGTCTGTCTGTCATGTATTGATAATAATAACTTTTCAGCAGACAGAACTACTTTAGACTTTCCCCAAAACACATACATGGCAGAAAAATATCGTAACTACATCATCTGCATATATAATCAGTTAATTGTTTCAAATAGCAGCATCAGTAGAAGGCTGTAGATTGATCTATCTTTACACTAGTCACACTAGTAAAGAGCCATTTCAGTCAAACGTTTTTCTCTTGCATGACCAGGAAAACAGTGTCTTCTTATGAGATTTAATCATTGACATCCAATTTGTCATTTTCCCTATGAATAATGATTTGATAATCAAAAATATTTTGGGGAGGACAATATTAAATTAGGAAAGAAGATCTAACAGATTTAATACGTTTTATTATGAAAATAAATATTGACAAAACTGTGTATTCATTTCTCATGTACATTAAGTACAACCCTGTTTTAGAAATTTGGGACGCTGTGCAAAACGTAAATAAAAACAGAATGCAGTAATGTGCAAATGATTTAATCCCTGTATTTAACTGAAAATAGTACAAAGACAACATATTAAATGTTGACCAAGAGAAAAGTTATTGTTTTGGGAAAAAACATGCCCATTTTGAATTTGATGGCAGCAACACGTTTAAAAAAAGTTGGGACAGGGGCATGTTTATTACTGTGTTGCATCTCCTCTTCTTTTAACAATACTCTGTAAGTATTTGGGAATTCAGGAGACCAATTTCTGTAGTTTTGAAAGTAAAATCTTTGCGCTGATAACAAACTGAATGGTCCTTTTCATGAGATCACGGCCATCCAATATTGGTTTTCGACCTTGTCCCTTGCGTACAGAGATTTCTCTGAATTCTCTGAATCTTTTAATGACATTATGTACCATAGATGAGTGAGATCCTCAAACTCTGCAATTTTACGTTGAGAAACGTTATTCTTAAATTGTTGCACTATTTGCCCACGCAGTCTTTCACAGAGTGGTGAACCCCTCCCCATCTATACTTCTGAAAGACTCGTCCTCTCTGGGATTCTCTTTTTATACCCAATACTCTTACTGGCCTGTTGCCAATTTAAAAAATTTACATGTGAGATGTTCCACCAGGTTCTTTTTTGTATTACACAACTGTCCTAGTCTTTTGTTGCCCCTGTACCAGCTTTTTTGAAACGTGTTTCTGGCATCAAATTCAAAGTGGGGATATATTTTTCAAGGAACAAAACCAGTTCTCAGTTTCAACATTTGATACGGCGTCTTTCTACTATTTTCCATTCCATCCCATTGCACATGTAAACGCACAAATCTTTTGCATTCTGTTTTTATTTCCATTTTTGGAAGCCGGGTGATACACCAAGTTGCAGAGGAAAGGACCAATTCATTTAATTTAAAATCGAAATGACAAAACAATGCTATTTTATTTTTTATAAATACACACAGCATTAATACTATTTCTAATAAATCTATTAGAAAGATGTGCGATCTAAGTTTGTTCTGTCACTCTGTCACAAGTCAATGTGTGTTTGGTTTGCTGCTTTAAGCTTTGTGAGTAAAGACACATTTCAAATATGTCCCATGCAAGTCTATGGAGCATTTAGGCTCAGAACGATTATAGCAAATAAAATATGTGTGGTATAAAATGCTGTCTACAACCAAACTGTCCCAGACATGTCTGCACGTTTGAAGCTTGAATGGTATTAGCACTGCGGACGCTCAGCCTGCATAATTTTCAGTTGTTTGGTCTGCAGTGATTCTCCTACAGATGGCAGCAGAATTTTTTTTATAATAATAGCAATAAGTATGAATCATTTCTAAAGTTGTGCTTTGCTTCCAGCACGCACATCAAATCATTTGATTTGTCAAAGAGGAAGCTGTTTATATACAGTATGGGACTTCAACTAGACTAATCCTAATAATGCAATGAAATTCAAAGTACCGCCCTTTTTTCATCACACTTGGTCTTCATCTCCTTGCTGTATGATTCCATGGCTATTCATCATTTTATTTCTATGTGTGTTCATAAAACCATATTTGAAACACGGATAATTGCATATCTCCTCTCTGTCAGTCTGTCCACCTGTCTGTCTTTCGGCAGGGGGTTGAAGGAGGCCCTCTGGGCTGGTCACATGACCTCATGGTGTGTTGACGGAGACAGGCGGGAGATGGCAAGAAGCGAGGGAATTACCTCACAGCTCCATATCTCAAATCTGTGGGATTAAGCTCCATTAAACACTGAGCGCTGCCGAGCTTTATCTCTGGATTTCACTCCGAGACAAAGCATAGCACGGGAACAAGTGAAAAAAGAGAACGAGAGAGAAATAGCCATGAAACGTCCTTCACCTTTATCGACCAAATTATACAAAAAAGGAGAAATAAGGAAAACTGCCTCCCTTCTCTCTCTAACCTCATCTCTTCCCTGGCATTGTGTTACTGAGAGGAGAGCCTGGTCATTATATTCCACTGTGTGCTGTTGTTTAAATAGCCGACTAGGACAGGACATCAGCCTGCTGACACTAACTAGTGCTGCTGCTAGGCAAGTCCTGCTGCTCAGATGGACCCAGTGAGAACAGCTAGGCCTCCCCCAGAAACCCCCAGGGCTTCTCACTCACTTAATGGAAAGTGACCACTGCTGTGCTGCCCGCTCCGCTTGCACTTACTCTCTCTCTCTTATACACTCACATGGAAATGTCTCCAGATGTCATGGCAGAGAAGAGCCCTCTAACACTAGAAAGGCCAAGTGAGTCATTTTGACTCAAACTTAAAAAAGGAAATACCTCTTTTTAAAGTCCCACGCACCTCCCGTCTAAGTCTCATCCTTAAGACTATTTAAAACATTTATGCACTTCAAATTCTGAAGCAATTTTAATAGGACATGTCATTATTTTCCTGAGTCAAGATGATTCATTGGCAGGAAGAGGGGTCCAATGAGGCATGGCTTTTCTAGAAGCCATTAACACATGGCTTCATCATCCCACTCATCCATCTACCCCAGGTTATCAGCTACCAATATCTCCCTGTCTGCAATCTGATGCAGAGTTTGCCAAATGATGGAAAAACAAATAGATGTAAACGCCATTGAATATGGGTCACAACAGAACATTTTGCAGTTTCATGGTGTCAAATGACCTAAACCTATGGCCTTCCCTTATCTCTGCAACTCCCACTGGGCTCTGGAAAAGTCAAAGAGTGGGATATGGGCCTTCAAAACACATCTTTCCAAGCCATTCCGCTGGTTATCACACTGCTCCCTCAACCAGGAGGTCAGAAGGAGAGCGCTCTTACGTCAAATGACCACAATCCAGGCACGTGCACAGGTAAGGCTCAACCTTTCCAGATCACATGCTCCTTTGCCATCTAGTGCCCTTTCCAATTGACATGTGCCCGTCCGCCCTGGTGATGTGTGTGGCGCACACCGATGGGCAAGCGTCGTCCGTCTTCTTTATGGCACGTCACTCACTGATGGTCATCCGTCCGTCCGCCCACATTTTCAGATTCAGCACATGCCCCTTGGAAGGTCTGTGCACGGCACCGCCACGATCAACACCCGGACTGCCACTAGGTGTCACTAGGGGGCAAGGCGTTCCTTTCCGCCAACGTTTACACCGCTGAGCAACTCGCACTCTGACCTTTACACTGCAACCCAGGACCCAATCCCGGACGCTGTGCCCCAGAGCAACTGGGAAGTCCTATTACGTCTATTTTAAAAATGGTGTACCTCTATTTTTTTTTTATCCCAAAATGAGGTCATGGGCCAAAAGGGCTTGGAAAGCCATGCTGTAACTTAACCTTAACATCAATCCTAGCAGTGATTTAACAGCAGGGACCCAGCAGGCGGGGATGGTGATGGGCCACTCGCTGTCCCCCCTCCATGGCTCCATATCGATCCTCTCTTCTCTTAACTCCAGCCATGATTCATGGGCTTCTCATCTCTCTGGTCTTCACACACATACACACAGTGGACTCAGACAGCCACACTACACCCACCACTCTGCCTCCTGGCTCGACTGCTGTCTATCGGTCTGAGCTGTTATCTGGCCTGGTCCAGTCTAGTCAGGTCTGGTCTGGCCTGGTTTGATCTGACCTGGAGTAGTCTGGTCTAGTCTGGCCTGGTCTGATCTAGCCTGGTCAGGTCAAGCCTGGTCTGAATTGGTCTTGCTATTCTAGTCTAGACTAATTTCGCCTGGTCCAGTCTGGCCTGATCTGGTCTATAGTAGAGTCTAGTCTCACCTGGTCTAGTCTGGCCTGGTCTAATGTGGTCTGATTTGGTCTAGTCTGGTCTAGTCTGGCCTGGTCTGATTTGGTCTATAGTATAGTCTAGTCTTAACTGGTCTAGTCTGGCCTGGTCTAGTGTGGTCTGGTTTGGTGTAGACTAGTATTGTCTAGTCTCACCTGGTCTAGTCTGGTCTTAACTGACCTGGTCACTCAGCTCAGTTAACAAGAGCCAAAGGTGGCTGTCACCACTGTGTCAAAATTGATGGATGGGATTTCATGGATGGGAAGGAGAGACCTTAGTCTGAAGTAGTTAAAAGGTTTATGTAGACTGGTTGTTAGTGCTCTCAAACTCTGTGATGTGTTGCTAAGAGCACTAGGCATCATGCTGAGCAAAAAGCAGTCAGAGAGGTCAGAGGTCACAATGCAGCCTGCCACCATGGAAAGTCAAAGGGATCAAAATCAATCTATCTTTTCGTTTAGAGATCAGCTACCTACATTTTGTTAGGGATTTTTCCTATGATACAATCTGCTAGGAACATTTTGCATTAACAGCATCTCCTGTTGACTGTCTTAAGGCTGAAGCTTTAAATGAGCTTTGCATGTAATGAATATGTTTAATGCTTATGTAAAGTTATACAGCGTGAACCACGACTAGAAAAATTAAGACTAGAAACATGTACATTTAAGAATAACCAAATTAGTTATATAAATGTGAAACCGTCTTCAAAGGAAATATGTTCCATTAAAGGGTAAAAGAAGTAGCTTTCATAAGAACACTGTTCCTAAATTGTGCCACTGTATAACGTCATGTCTTTATAATTCTGTATTCTACTCTGTGGTCTCCGTGTGTTGCCAGAGACAGACCGTCCAGGCCCGTGGACAGCAGCAGCATATAAAAGCCTCTTTCAGCCCAGGCCCCTTGCTCCAATGTGTAGAAATTAATTGAGTGAAAAAAAATCTGCTGTTTAAGGTTGAAGTGGGTTATGGGAGACAGTGTAACAATTGTTTTCGGTTTGCCAGGGGCTATATATCGTTCATTCTGGCTTTCTCTCCTCCTCGCTCAGCAGTTCCCCCTCCCTCTCTCCCTCTCTCTTCTCCTTTTCATCAATCTTTTTTTCCACTCTGTACCATCTACCTTTTGGATTATTTTTTATCTATACCAGACAAGCAATTTTTTTGGTTTCTTTAACCTGCATCTTCTAGCAAGAACAGGTTCCATTTGTTGAAAATTATAAATTTTTCGTTTGTACAGTATCTATGTACAGATGCACTATGGCTGTGTGTTCATTTCCCTTAGGTTCATAATGTGTAAATAAAATGATATGGAGCATGCCTTCATCAGGATAACACTGACATGCCTCTATGTGTTCCCACAACAAGATCATTTTGATGGCATGGGTTAGTGTGTGTGTGTGTGTGTGTGCGCATGTGATTGTGTATATATATATATTTTTTTTTTACTGGATACCAGGATGTGTACGCACCAGACAGGAAACACTCAGCAGTGGCTTTTACACAAATGATCTCCTGCAAATGTGTCTTCAATATCAGCAAAGTTACAGCCTAAAACATAAGTAGCCCAAAACACAAGAAGAATCAGTGAAATGGTCAGGAAAATAAAAGGAAATGCAAAGCAGTAAAGAGGACCGATGAAACGCAACGAGGAACACCAGGGAAGATCCAGTCAGCCCGGTGGAGAGACAGTAGCCAACACAGGCCAGATAATAGTAGTGGAATAAGACAAATAGAGAGGGGGAGAGCAGTAGGAAAGGGAAAGCAATCAAGAGAAGAAAACAGATGAGAACAGAGAAGAAAACTGAAGGGAGGAGGACGGCCTGCGGTCAAGCACATTGTCATGAATGAATGGAGAGTGTCCTTACAATGTCATTTGAATTGTTTAAAACAATCTTTAAAGTCGCAGGCTTTCAGAAGATTTTAGAAAGTGGCCTCTGCTGTCCCAGCCTCAAGGAAATGCTGGTCCCATCATTGGGTGGCCAGAAGAGAGAATAGTTTGTCTGCCCCTTCAAGAGGATAGAGGCGGCAGAACAAAGAGCCAGAGTGCCAAACCAACTAAGAGCCCAATCAGCAGAAAGCCCAACAAACACAACTGCAATTATCCAGACAAGAGGTTCATACTAAGAAGTGACTGGATTGGGACCTCCATCACTTCCTGTCAACGGTTGGACATTATGAATCTGCAAGAGCAAGTCACTGATATTTGCGCAGAACGACAAGGTGATGTCAAGGTCACACCAAGGCTCTTTGTGCTCTAAAAGTAGCACACCATGAAGATATCAAGAGTAACAGAGACGTCTTGGAACATACCGGTCTTCCATGCAAAACTGCCTTGTTGAGGTGGAGCTTGAGGTGGTGAATGAATAAAGAGTTTCCTAAGTGTTTTCCCTGTTGCCTGGAGCATAAGGGTTTAACCTGCTGTTTTCTTCCTTAACCTCCTTGTAAGTCACACTTTCATGTTCAATCCTCTCACCATATCAATCAGTATAACCAGCGTCTCCCACGCCACATAGTATGGGAGTCTATACAAACACTTTAACATTCTCTTTGAACTCACCAGCTCAGCTCATTAACACTCGTTTGAAGGCTGGATGTGGGAACATTGGAATGGTTTGATTTTGCAGTTATTAAACATAATGCAGCAGCAAATTACTTATAAACTTTCACTACACCCAAGTTAATAATACATGGACATGTACACAACACCTCCTCGGGAGCAGGAGATACAGTAAACAAGCTAAAATTGTCTGAGGTAGAAGTTGAAACAAGCTACATCTAAGAAAGTCAGATATGTATAGATGGAGTAGGAGAATTTAGGAATTCATTGCGCTGCTAACGTCGATACGAAAAGATTTCTGCAGATGGGGCAGAAAATGTCCTTTGAAATGTGGGCCCATCAAACGCAGACGTGTGTACACATTCCAGATGCAGTCGGTCCCTGCGCCCGAGTCAAAAGGAGCTGACGTCATAAAGTGATTCCGCCTCCAAACCTTCAGAGTCCTGGCAGTATCCTAAACACCAACACCCCCCACCCACCCCCCCCCCAAAGGCAGATGAAAGGAGGAACGTGTTCAAGGCCAGCAGGAGGAGAGATACAGGGAGACGAGAGATGAGAGTCCAGCCCAGCTAGCAATAGGATCTGAGGAAACAGAGCCATTCTACAGAGAACTACCTCTTCCACGAGAGCAGCCTTCCAGGAGAGGAGACGGTATTACAGCAACCTCTTCAGAGAACGGAGGACAAGGAGATAAAGCAATATCCCACACCAGCTATATATATATATATATATATATATATATATACATACACAATGTATAACAGTTCCCATAAATGAAATATCATTTTGTGCAATCGCTCAATAACCAGACCCACTTTGACCCTGTGGTCAAAGGCCCTGTGGACAAGAAGAAAGAGAGTCTGCAACCCTGCTATCAGGTATCTGCTGAGAATGGGCTTTGATGGATCTAGAATCCTCATGTAAGGAGCTCATTAAAAGGAGATTCTGGTGAAGGGGAGAGCAAGGCTCGCTTTGCTCCCTAACGCAACACAGCTGAGTGCAAGAGACACTTGAGTCAGTCTAAAGCTGTGTGCTTAGTATCTACACTTTGAACTGGTTCCTTTCAGGTCTGTGTGCTGTTAAGTCAGAACCTACTGACTGAACCTCTAATTCATCCCCATTACAGACCATGTTTATAAAATCAGAGAAAGGTCACAAAGTTATCCAGCCGGAAAAAAGAAGAACATAAGCAGAAGTGTTGTCAGTAATGTCCATTGCTACAATACCTCTTCTCCAAGCGACAATCACAATTGTCATGACTAGACTCCTTTGCTACATTATGAGGTCCGGACACCGTAGTGAGACTGAATGCACTTCTCCAGATTGTCAGAGAGAGGGCAGTGAGGCCTTAGCAGTGAAGGTTGCCCATTAACATGAGGCCAAGGTCCCACGCTGTTCTGGTCTCACTGGAGTGTGCTGTAGCAGCTCCCACGCAAAACAGCCACTGACTGTGTCACGCAGAGCCTCCGTTTCCCCTTCCCTCACTGCCTCCTCCATCATCTTTGCATATATGGAAGCGATGCGGTTCCGTGTGTGTGTGTGTGTGTGTGAGTGTCTCAGGGGTGCTGTATCAAACGCAGGACAAATTCCATTGCTTTAGTGCAGCTTCAGCGATCACAGAGATAATGGAGCGCACGTGAAGCGTAGCGGTCGGCTCCACCACCCGGTCCCCGGACCTGCTATGATTTCACAAGGCCCTTGCTCTTCCATGGCTCGGCCGACGGTCTCTACCCACACCTGGCAGGAAAAAAAACCGCGGCGGTGCTCACAGGGCCACCCGACTTCACAAGCCATCACATTCCCCCGTCGCGTTAGCGCCGAACGCTCTCTCTCCCGCCTGGTCGCCCAACCGCCCACCTCTTGGTTCATTTGTATTGGTTTTAACACAATGAGCTCGGAGATGGAGACGGAAGGCCTTACCGCATCGCCGCGGGGGGGGGATTTCTGTCCGTCATATCATGTCCACTCCTCCTAAACATGCTCCATGAATCACGGCTAATCTCCCGGACCATGTTTACCTGCCTCCAGGAGTGACTGGAGTGTGTGTGTGCGTGATGCATTTGTGTATGCGTGTTTGTGTATGTGTGTGTGTGTCTGTGCGTGTTTGTTTCTCTCTGTGTGTCTGTATCTCTGTGTGTTTGTGTCTGTGCGCGTAAGCTTGGGAGAACACTGCCCATTCTCTTTCAGAATTTCAAGTTGAATGCCAATTTCAGTACTGCTGGCACTGTTGGCTGACAATAGGATGCCCCATAGCGAACGAGACTATAGCCATTGTCATGGTCCGAGATTGTGGATATACAATCAGGATGCCAGTAATTGCTTGTATTTCACCAAATGTATGTCCTTGAACCAATTACTGTGAAATCACACAAAGACAGTTCTACTGATAGTTGCTAGTGGCTGCCTGCAGTTCCTCTGTCAGCCTCCAGATACTCAACGAGGGAACGGCATTGGGGCTAAAGTGGCTTGCAGCATATGGAGTAGATATAGAGTAGCTAAAACAGTTCATGTGATCTCTGAAAACGTGACGAAAGACGGCCACGTTCTAACACAACTCTTTCTGATCTTCAAATGCTCCATCGACACTTCACAGAGGTAAAAGTGAAGCAATGTCATTGATGGTTTGTTCATAGTTTTTAGTCTACGGTGTGAAGTCAAAGTCCTCAGACATCTCTTAGTTCTTGAGACACCCCTCCTGTCATCCCCCCGTTCTCTCTTTCCCATCTTTCCTCCCTCATCACAATAAGAATAAGTTCCCTGTGAAACTTCTCAGCCTGACAAGATGGTGGAGGGGCAACAAGTGGCAAATTAAATTAAGGGGAAAGTACCGATAATGCACAGCTTTTGACAGCCTCTTACACACATTCAACACTCACCATCTCCACTCCCCCTCCTAAAATTACCCCCCATTCCTGCTGTGGATTTAAGTGGTGATAGCAGGATCGGCATGAAAGGCAGAAACATGGCTTAACTGCTACTGAGTGATTCAGCGATTATGAAGAAGAGCAGAAAACTAATTACACTGCACTTAAAGAGAAAACCATGGGACACAGTGAATACTAGAAAACACACTAATGTGGGAACCCGCTGATACACCCCATAGCAACACTAACCCATTACTATAGTAATCCTAACCCAATACTATAGTAACACTAACACAATACTATAGTAACACTAACACATTACCATAGTAATCCTAACACATTACCATAGTAACATTAACACATTACCATAGCAATACTAACGCATTACCATAGTAACATTAACACATTACCATAGCAACACTGACAAATAACTATAGTAAAACTAATACATTACCATAGTAACACTAACACATTACCACAGTAAACTAACAAATTACCATAGCAACACTAACACATAAATATAGTAAAACTAACATTTTATTATAACAACACTTACACATTACTATAGCAACCCTACAGCATGACGGAAGGAGCTTGTCTTGAAGACTATGCATTACTGTCTGTTAACCAGAAAGTGCATAAAGCGCTCTATATTTTGACTCTATTCCCCAGTTTCTGCATAGCTGGGTCCACCTCCACCCTATTATCTGTAGTATCCAGGTGAATAAAGAAGATGAAACAGAATGAAATAGGACAATGGTCTATTTCCTGTGCCTTGCGACAGAACAGCTTCATTGACTCTCCTTCTTCTCCCCAGCAGGAGGTTAGGAGTTATAGCCATGGTAACAGGGCTTTAAAAAATATCACAAACAGATTGGTCTTATCTCCAACACATTCAGGTAATTCAAAGGGGATAGTCAGGCAGGCGTGCGATGGCGGTGTGAGCAGAGCCCACAGTCAAATAAAAAATATATGAATAACAATGTCGACCCACCACTGAGGAGAAGACAATGGGGGAAGTTAATCGATTTACTGTCTTTACAAATCCCAACGTTGTTTAAAAGGCCTGTATAAACATTGAAATCAAATTTTAAAATAGACGGTAGAAACTTTTTATTTCGCCCTTGGAGGTGCTGTCTACCCGACGGTATCAGTTTTCTGATCGTAATTTCCCATTTGGTTTGGAGCAAGGGGGAGTGATGTCATGTGCAATGATGTCACTTCCTTTTCATACTGAGACCTTTATTTTTGTTCCACTGTCTCACATCTGGCTTTGCAATCTGGTGCTATCAGCTGCTGTATGGCTATCTGGCAGTTATGCAACACAAACCTTCTCAGCAACCCAGTCACCATCTCCAGACTCCCTTCTCTTTAACATACACTAGCACAGTGTGTCTGATGGCTTGCAATCCAAATTCGTGTCAATGCAGGTTTTTAATTGGTCATTTGATGGTTGAATTTATTACTAAAATCCTGTTGAATGCCAAAAATGTTTCACTGATTATGAATGAGCCATGTGTAGCTCAGTCTTATATTACATAATTATTTTATATTGATAATATGTAATGGATTATTCTTTTGAATTTATAATAAATATTTTGTATGATCAATTCTTGTCCTTGAAAATAAAAGTCTAGTCTATTTATGTAATTTATTTTATCTTTATTTAACCAGAACAAAGCCTATTAAGACAGTGTTTTACAAGAGTGATGTCCAACAAAGTAGCAAAGATAACTGTAACATGACAAATGTAAAATGCAATACAATCCATAACATACAATATGAGGTCATGACTGCATTATCATTGTTAAATTTGGAAAACCAGTTGAGACGCCCTGAACTAGGATACAAAAAGACAACAAGCCACACCCACTTTCTCTGGCGTGTTAAAACCTTCTGCTTGCCAGCAGAAAACCAAACAGACACGTATATTCTCACCTTGGTCGAGAAATGCCTGAACACAATAACTCTTCCTGGAGTTGGTAGAATGGGGAAATGAACAGTGGAATGGGCTCACCTGAGCCATTTAAACTGAACAGAAACCAGACAGACAAAGCCCTAACAGCGAGTCTACACCCTCAAGGTCGCGTGACTGCGGTCAGTGTGGCGTGCGCAGCCAAACTTCCATCCTCACGCAGCGCTCTCTCTGCATCCAGCCCAGCCCAGCGGACACTCCATTACAGCATTAGCAGCTAACGTTTTGACATTTGTCTTCATTATTATCAATGAGCAGAGGCGATTGAGCCACCAGCACGCGCCATTACCTTCCTTCATTGCACAGTTGCACTGCTGAAATGGCGCATTAAGACCGGACTGACATGTTAGGAAGAGCGAGGAGCGGACCACTGTGATTATTTAGGGGGTGGGAGAGGAATAAAGGGCTGAAGTATATTGGCATTAAGTTCCAGGAATGTGGAGGCGCTTGCTTTCCATGCACCTAAACAGGGGAGCTTATTCCAATCAGTATAATTAGCCCGTGGTAATGAAATAAGTCAAGAGGCACTGCC
Organism: Esox lucius; assembly: GCF_011004845.1. NCBI lineage: Eukaryota > Metazoa > Chordata > Actinopteri > Esociformes > Esocidae > Esox > Esox lucius. The sequence goes on along the minus strand of NC_047580.1, from coordinate 24,263,320 downwards.
ACCTTCACTTAAGACAAATCGATCTGTGTTTGGGCGAGTTTATTAAAGCTCAGGAATAATAGGGAGAGGAGATGAAGGGGGAGGGCTGAAGAGCAGTGTCCACATTAGTGTCTAATCATCAAACGAGTGTTAGGGTGGGAGAAGGTTTGAGTCAGGCCAGGTCTAAGAGCGGTCCGAGTCGGGTCTGGTATTACATGGGGGGAAGCCACGGGATGCTAGTGATATTACATTAATTCAAACTGCATTATACACAGAATGGCACCATGCTTTAAGAAGGAACAAAAAAACAAGAGAAAAAACCCAGCAGGTAATTTTCTGGGTGGGAATATGTCTGGTCAGGTCCAGGTTTGGTTAGTGACAGATCTGGTCAGGTATAAGGTATGTCTGGTCAGGTCCAGGTTTGATTAGAGACAGACCTGGTCAGGTATACGGTATGTCTGGTCAGGTACATGTTTGGTTAGAGACAGACCTGGTCAGGTATACGGTATGTCTGGTCAGGTACATGTTTGGTTAGAGACAGACCTGGTCAGGTATAAGGTATGTCTGGTCAGGTCCAGGTTTGGTTAGAGACAGACCTGGTCAGGTATACGGTATGTCTGGTCAGGTACATGTTTGGTTAGAGACAGACCTGGTCAGGTATAAGGTATGTCTGGTCAGGTCCAGGTTTGATTAGCGACAGATCTGGTCAGGTATACGGTATGTCTGGTCAGGTACATGTTTGGTTAGAGACAGACCTGGTCAGGTATACGGTATGTCTGGTCAGGTACATGTTTGGTTAGAGACAGACCTGGTCAGGTATACGGTATGTCTGGTCAGGTACATGTTTGGTTAGAGACAGACCTGGTCAGGTATACGGTATGTCTGGTCAGGTACATGTTTGGTTAGAGACAGACCTGGTCAGGTATACGGTATGTCTGGTCAGGTACATGTTTGGTTAGAGACAGACCTGGTCAGGTATACGGTATGTCTGGTCAGGTACATGTTTGGTTAGAGACAGACCTGGTCAGGTATACGGTATGTCTGGTCAGGTACATGTTTGGTCAAGTGAGATAATTACAGAAAGTCTTCACCATAGGCGACCAAGGGAGATGCATTCTGAGTAGGACAGGGGTGGGGGAGGTTGGACAGGGGTGGGGGAGGTTGGACAGGGGTGGGGGAGGTTGGACAGGGGTGGGGGAGGTTGGACAGGGGTGGGGGAGGTTGGACAGGGGTGGGGGAGGTTGCCCATTCATCCAGCCGTCTGGTCAGGTCACCTGGAGTGATGTGGGAGACGACACAAAGGCAGGCTGCTATTTCACGGCCTGTTAAACGCTAATGCCGCAACATGCCCTGTGCTCCAATTCTAGGGAACAGGAACCGTTACAGTCCGGTTCCCCAGGTTCTGTCCGTCTGGACTGTAGCTGGGAGGTAGGAGGGGTACGGGGGAGGGGAGGAGAAGAGTGGGAGGGAAAGAACAAGAGAGAGAGAGATTAAGGGGGAGAGATGTACAGAGACTTGATGGGACCAAAGAGAGAGAGAAATGATTAGAAAAGAGAGATAGAAAGAGAGAGAGATAAATGGAAAGGGAGGGGAGCTGACATTTCCACCTGTTGAGCCAGCTTCCTGGAGCACACTGGACAGCAGCCCCGGGTTGACCTGCCCTCCCACCACGTTGATCTGCCCCTCACTGGCCCCTGAAGGCTCCTCACTGCTGGACCCACTGCCCTTCACTGGCCCCTGAAAGCGCCTCACTGCTGGACCCACTGCCCTTCACTGGCCCCTCACCGCTGGACCCAATACCCCTCAATGGACCCTGAAAGCTGGACCCACTGCCCTTCACCGGTCCCTCACTGCTGGACCCACTGCCCTTCACCGGTCCCTCACTGCTGGACCCACTGCGCTCACAAGCGCCTGAAGGTCCCTCACTGCCCTTCACTGGCCCCTCACTGCCAGACCCACTGCCCTTCACTGGCCCCTCACTGCTGGACCTGCTGCTTCCCATCTCCTCTCATCCCTGGAGTCACTGAACACCACTGGCCTGAACCATACAACATGTGTTTGTTAGCTAACTCAGGCCCCGTAACAACCACTCAGCTAACAGAGCACAGTGAGGAGGCATCGGCGTCCTGTGTTTGTGTGTTGGTAGATGCTGGTTTTACCCGTCTTTCTGCCCGGCTTCTCACACTGTCGTCCCAATAAGGTTCAATGGTCTGAAATAATGTAGCAGTCAACTTTTACAGCTAGCTGTTATTTGTGCCTTACTAGAAATCTTTTCACAGGAGTTAATCTTCGGGGACCTATAAGAAAAATACATCCAGTGTGTGTGGTGTATAAATAACTAATTTAGCCCGAATGTCTGAGTTTGAGCCTACCTGACAGCTTCTTCTGGAGAACGTGCAAGTTTGTGAGTGAGTGTGTGTAAGTGTGTGTGAGTGCGTCTGTGTCTGTATGCCTGAGTGTGAGTGTGTGTGTGTGTGTGTGAGTGCCCTTCCCGGCCCAGACTGTACAGTATCCTCCTGTCCTGCCCTGGCTCAGTGATGAAGGCTGAGGTCAGGTCATCTCTCTGTGTTTACAGTAAACAAAGCTGGAGATGAGCGATGGGTCACAGATCCTGTCCTTTCATTGGCTGTAGAGCAGCTGATGGATCACCATCATGTCTGTCTGTCAGAGGACCACACACACACACACACACCCACATACAGACCGTGGCACAGTGACACCATATCTGAGAGTGTCCCCTGTCCATGTGAGGACGTGGGGGTGCAGGGTGACCTATGCTTGTACAGTCAGTCTCAGTTCACCTTCACCCTGGGGGGCCTCCTCTGCCCTCAGCAATTAGCCTGAAGCGGTTGTCCATATGAAACTGTGTCAAAGGAGTACAGTCCTCTACTGAACCATCTCCAGAATCCCATGTGAACAGGGACTCCAGGAAGAGAGGATGTGTCCGGGAGTCCCAGATGTTCTATCTGCATAATATGACCTCTATAATAAGAAATGTTGAAGTATTTAGCCTTCGGGATCCCAAATAAACTGAGCGCTACCAGTGTCATATATTACATGAAGGCTTAACATTCTCACAAAGACTGACATTAATTCTACCACTGTCAGACAATATGAAAGAAACATGTAAGTACCAAATGCTTTCAGAAAGCATGTCCAAAACAAGTTCTCAGAGAGTTGCACGGCAGAACCCAGACCACATTGAGATATTTCTCCTGACAGTCTAGAAGGAAGGAACGTCTCACGAAGGCTCCCGTGTAGACACAGTCCAGGAGGTTGACTCTGTCATACACAGTACCAGCCAATCTCTGAGGTGTGTGTGCATATTTCTACAGTCTAAACACACCCTCATCCACGCCCACGCTCTGTCTCTACCAATTCACTCTCGTCTGCTCCTGGCACCCACCCCTAGAGCTTTGCCAGTGAGAGAAACAAAACCACAAAACCCAGAATTCAGCATTATTCAAAAACAACGCGAGCGGAGTGAGTCAGGCCCCATCGGTCCCAGTCCGCTTCTTTTCATGTATGTGACTGCTGATAAATCAACCAGGGTGCCAGCACTGCACCACTAACTTGGGCCGGGCCAAGGTGAACCGGGTTGGGACTGGGCCTGCATAGCGGTTAGGGGACGCGGGGGTGTAGAGGCGAGTGGGCAGGATGCATTTGGCTCAGTGTGGCTTGTACCAGCGGGCGAGGGAGAAGATTAATGTAGGCTCTGTGGAGCAAAGGCAACATCCAGCCCGTTAATACGGTTCCACTCCGCTGCCTTCCTAGGGAACAACTATTGTTGTGCTGCATTGTTTCCCCACTCTGCCGGGCTCCAGGGGAATGGAGAGCCTGGAGCTGACTGTCCCTCCCATAGAGCCATGGGAGAACGCACGGGGTCAGCCCGAGTTAGTCTGGTCCAGGTCAAACCTGGGCCCCTCCTTCTCTCCTCCCCCCTGCCCTCCCTCCCCAGTTCCTTACCTCCACTCCCTGGACTTTGAGCTTCATGTGATCCTCTCGCGTGGTCTTGCCATCTTTCCTCTTCTTCCAGCAGTATCCATCCTTCCTGTACTTCACCTTCTTCCTGTTGTACAAGATCATCGACCCATTCTGTGGCCTGGTTTGGAGATGGGGGGAAGGGACTCACGTTATATTCCTATAAACAGTTTGACAATGAGCAAAGGTCTTAAAACTCCCAATGATAGTGCTGAAAGATAAATGAAGATCTTCAAACAGTCCCGTATGTTGGCTTAGTAAGAATCATAAATTACTAGGCAAAGATTTCTATGTGTTATGCAGCGGTAGCTTTTGTATCTCTCATTTATACAGTGAAATTAATTTTGGCACAGAGCGTGTGTTTGTGTGAGTGTGTGTATGTGTGTGTGCGTGTGTGCAACTCTGTGTGCCTTTGTTCAGAAAGATTAAGGCAGCATTCTTAACTCTCATCCATTAACATTAGTTGTGTTTAGTGGTGTGTGTGTGTGTGTGTGTGTGTGTGTGTGTGTAGTTCCATGAGACAGAAAGAGGCACTCCCTCACATTCCATTCATAATTCATCCTCCCTTCATCAGACCCCAGCCTGTTGTTTGATAATGATACAATGTAATGACATCATGTATCCATTTGATGATAATATGTCATTCCATGTTCCATTTATTTGACAGGGGGTGTTTGAAGCACAGTAGTGGTGTTACAACATTAACAGAAAGAAGTACATCTTGAAACATTAATGAGTTACCCAACAATTAGGGAGACGTTTTTTCATGGCTGGCATGTGCTTGGCTGAACAAATACTTGTAAGGGCTCTTAATCTAAAATACTGATATATTCCGTGCAGCACAAACACACATGCAAAAGTTCTGAATCTCTTCCAAATTAGAGCGGGTTGAGGAGAAGAGGTCTCAACCCTCCACTATGCTCATGTCAGCAGCTGAGGAGAGGAGATCTCAACCATCCACTATCCTCATCCCAGCAGCTGTGGAGAGGAGATCTCAACCATCCACTATCCTCATCCCAGCAGCTGAGGAGAGGAGATCTCAACCCTCCACTATCCTCATCCCAGCAGCTGTGGAGAGGAGGTCTTAACCATCCACTATCCTCATCCCAGCAGCTGAGGAGAGTAGATCTCAACCATCCACTATCCTCATCCCAGCAGCTGAGGAGAGGAGGTCTCAACCATCCACTATCCTCATCCCAGCAGCTGAGGAGAGGAGGTCTCAACCATCCACTATCCTCATCCCAGCAGCTGTGGAGAGTAGGTCTCAACCATCCACTATCCTCATCCCAGCAGCTGTGGAGAGGAGGTCTTAACCATCCACTATCCTCATCCCAGCAGCTGAGGAGAGGAGGTCTTAACCATCCCCATCCTCATCCCAGCAGTTGAGGAGAGGAGGTCTTAGCCATCCCCTATCCTCATCCCAGCAGCTGTCTTGTTAGCCAGGCATCACCATCGCTGCACAGTGTGTGATAGCATAGTACACTCGCTTCTCTTGCCTCTGTTCTTTTGAAATAAACAAACTACAATAATGCAAAATCCTCTCCATAAAGGAAAAAGGCATGCAATGCTACTTTGTGAATAAAACACCAGAGAAAAAGAACATAAAAAAAATCTGCTATTTTGCATTGGTTTTGTGCTACTGCTTTATAGTTATACTTTTCCCTGGTTTTATTTATAACAGGGAATGCATCATTTTCCATGGTTGCTCACAGGGCTGGCTCCTGTTTATCTTGCTATTGCTCATCAATCATCTCCGTTCCCAGGACATATCTCAGGGGCCAATGGAGAGGGACGGGGGGGAAGGTGGGAAGGGGAGGGGGGTCCCAGCAGTCCTCCTCTGTAGCCCCTGACAGCAACCTCTAATGAGAGACGCCACTCAAAGGCACGCCATCCCCAATTCTCTCTCTCTTTCTCTCTTTCTTCTCCAGTCTCTCCACCTCATCTCGCCCTGAGTCGGGATGGAGTTAGAGATGGGCACCGGGGGATAGTTTCCCCGCCTCCCCCTCTTCCTCTGCTCCCTCTCTTCCTCGCCTCCCTCTGTCTCTCGCTTCATCAGTCTCCAGATCCCTCACCTCTGCTCCTTCTAACCCTGCTCTCTCACTTTGTCAGTACATCGTTCATCCCGCTATCGCTATCTGCAACCTAACACAGGTTTCCTTCATGTCTTCTGTTGAGCATTTACCGCCTAACACAAGTTTACTGAACATTTACAACTTAAAACATGTTATGTTCATGTCTACTACTGAACATTTACAAATGTGGGGTTTAGTGCTGTGATAAAATGACTCTCTAGCAGAAACCACATAAGATACAGAATCTATTATTCTCTGGCTTACGACATGTTGCCTATTCACTGACTGAGTATGGACACCAACGTAGACCCTGTCTCAATTCTATAAGCAAGGAATTACTAAGTATTGTACAGATATAGGAGCATTTATATGGTGATTTAAGCCTCTTGTGTCAAAAGTCAATTGAAGGTCCCCTGGCAGTCTAAAACCTTTGCAGACATCAGCAGTCTGTCAAAGTAATCAAACAATATGATCTATGTTTAATTAATGCCGGGACACACTGGTCAAACTTGTTCTGTATGGGCGTTGTTTGTTTCCGTGGAGACAAATTCTCTGTTCGTCCTTCAAAAATACAGGAGCCGTGCGTCTTAGACTGTAGCCCCCAGATTAGACAAAGAGATGGGCCAGGAGAAGATAAGGCAGAAAATCAAATGACTTAGGGCAATCTGATCTCCTCAAGAGCATTGGAAATTGGGGTTAGGCTTTTGTGTCAGAGGCCCTGCACCTTATTTATCGGCTCCGTATGAAAAGTTACCCACTCAGCTATTTTAGGGAGAAAGTGTTAGGGAGATGCTGTTTTCAGTTCACGGCGGTCTGGTCTGTAGACTGCATCCAGTGGAAAGACCTGCTTGAAGAAGCTTCAGATTCCTTCATCCTCTGAAGTAGCTCTGTCTGAAGTAGAGGCCTGAAAACGCACACTCTGCAAAGAAATGGGTTATCTCTCTATCATACGCGCTCCCATCTCTTTTCCCCTCTCTCTCCCCCTCTCTCTCTGTTCATCTCTGGCCTCTCTGTATACTTAGGCGTTCCAATTAATCTTATCAGAATTATACATATTTATGTATGGAGGGAAAATGCTAACTGCTCTGTTATCAAAGCAGTACGATAGAAGGCCGTCTGTCTAAGACGCCAAAACGTGCTGGATTATTATGGAAATACAGCGCCGACGCGCCACACGCACATTCGATGCGCACGTACGCACGCACACGCACACACTTGTGTACAGCCTGATAATAGCCTGCTTTACCATGTGGAGGGCCAAAGCCTGTCCTTATGGAATCCTTCATTTACAGTGGTAATGGCATTCGCTCAATCAGGTTGGCTCATTTTGTGCTGAGCATCCACAATGAACCTGGAAGAGAGGGGCAGGGCGGAGCCTGACAGACCCTGACTGAACAGCTGACAGCAGGCCAGACAGAAACTCTGGAGCTCAGTCAAAAGTTTACAGGAACCATCCCCTCAGACAGGGAAACAGAGGAAAAAAAGAAAGAAAGAGTGGTAGAGGGATATTCAGAATTCTCCTATCTGCCCAGAAAAGGGAACACATTGCAGTTCTGGTTGATCCATATGATAAGCACTTCAGTTGCTGCTGGAAAATTCCAACCAACCAGCTGGAAAGAAAAAAAGCCTTAGCAAGAACTTCCTTCCTGTCTTGATACATTCTTGCCAATAGCGTAGTGGAACCATTTTGTCTGGGTGTTATTAACAGTGTTTTCGCTGTAGAAGGCAGGCACCAGGCACCAGGCTCTGGCCCTATTCCTCAGGACACCAGGCTTTTGATTACAGTTTTTCTCAACCGTTTTGGCTCATTTCTCGAATGTTCAAAATCTCAGAACAATTCGTTTTTTGCTCACACCAGATTAGAATTTCTCATTCATTTAAGCAAATTGTATGTGTTCTGGCACATGTGCAAAAGAGTAAGTACAATTGTCTACAATAGGCACAATACCTACATGCACATGGCTTGCTGGTCAAAACTGATGACTTTCTTTCATCATTTGAGCCATCACATAAAAATGATCCATTTAATTATCAAAATCTGTCAGACATACATGTATATTCCCTAAATATCTATGACATGAATATGTCAAATATCTATATTTGCAAATTACTTGCCAGGTGACATAGTAATGAAATAGGAACCACCCGGAGATTTTTCCCTCGGTGCATCGCAAGGGAAAACCATAGATGTGATGTTGATGAAAATCTCTTGCCAGACCAACAAGAGTGACAGGAAGTCCACCAAGAAGATGGGAACTTGTAGTGGTATGTACCATGAGGAGGTGCAATTCATTGTTTTTTACAGAACTACTGCAGGAATTTTCATTGTTGTTGCAGTTTTTTTGTTTTCATGGATGTCATTTTGCAGTAAAATGTATTCATTATATATGAATTTATATGTAAAAATATGTAGAAATTGACAAGCAAAAGTGAAATTTCTGTTTACATGTAACATATCGCTATATTTACTCTGTACATACAAATGTGCATATCCTTTTTCTGTGTACCACAGAAACGGGTATCTAAAAAGCTCAGTGTGATACATACCAGCATTCAGCTAGAAAAAAAGGAGAACAAAACTGAAATTTTAATATATTCAACATTTCCAGGCTTGAATGCCATGGTGAAAAAACATCTACAAATTTTACACCTCACACGATGAGAAAACAACTCCTCATTTTGGTGGCACTGGCCAAGTTACTGACTCGGTTTTGAAGCATGAATTAAAAGTTTTGGGTGAGTTATTACATTTTACAGACATGCCATAGAGTTGTGATGTCCCATGAAACAGTTGTGACAATTGTACTTACAGTTTAAAGAATATTAAGACTGTTTCAAAAAATGTGCCCAAGCATCTGAGAAAAACTGTAATACCACACTCTGGTTTCACCCTCTCCTTGTCTGTTGCTGCCTGACCTGGAGAGGAGTGGAGGGGGGCGGGGGGGTGGGGGGGGGGGGCCTGGTTGAGGCCTTGGTGGAACAGTGGAGGCACAGGAGGGGACAACCCCTGCTGTTGTCAAAAAGCCATCGGTGCCGTCAGTCACACACAATGTCACACACACCACCACCACAGTGTCAACCGACACACACTGTATGCCAACCCAAAAAAACAGGCCGGTTCCACACACACACACACACACACACACACGCATTCCACAGACAGGCAGGAGTGCTACTGAGCCACAACACGCGTTGGGTGCTTGACAGTGTTGTACCAGACCGACCAGCATGTTGGAACTCGTGGTAACTCTTCCCATTCTCCCCCAGTCATGACAGTAAGAGTGGGAGCTACTGAGACCAGGCATCAATACACACCTATCCCGCTCATTACTCCGCGTGTCAATCATCCACCACACTCGGGTCGCGGTGTGTTCACACGCACACACACACACACACACACATCAAATCACAGCGACGCACACGGAGCTGTCAAACTGCATGGGCCGCTTCCACATGTAATATAATTACACTTCAAGAGGCGTGCTCTATTAGATGGCACCTCATCTCTGCCTGTCTGTCAGAACGGAGAGGTGTTAGGCTCGCCACAGGCCCCGGCGTATCCCGGCCCGGTATCCCAGCCCGTCGTGGCCTCAGCCTATCAGGGCACATCACGTCGGATTGATGGCTGTGTGATAAGCCGGCCTCTCCAGACCCTGGCACACTGAAGCACACATCAGGATGTGGGCCGAGCGCTAAAACTACTTTAAATGTAAATCTGCCACACAGTCCTGGGATTGAGATTCATCACCCCCCAATATCTCCCTCGGCCGCTCCCGTTCCTACGCTGGCGCCTGGCAGAGCAGCGCCGGGCACGCCTGAAGCACGTAGCCCTCAGACTGTCAATGATAACCAGGGAGAGACGTTAGGTCGCCACCGCAAAGAGCGGTAGCATGCCGTTACCTGGCCTGTCAAGGATGCTCTGAATTACTAAAATCTGCATTGTTTATTTATTTATTTCATCTACATTTTACTAGCTAACTGATTGAGAACCAATTCTCATTTGCAAAGACGACAGGGCCAAAGGCATATCAAACCAAGAAAGCAACATTTTACACATCGAATACTCAAAATAAACTATATAAAATGGGGGGAGCAAGAGGTCAATAAATGACAGCAATAAATTATATATATCATATCTGGTGATGCTTATACACTTAGAGATGAACTGAATCATATGTGGTGATGCTTATACACAGAGAGATGAACTGAATCATATGTGGTGTTGCTTATACACAGAGAGATTAATTGAATCATATGTGGTGATGCTTATACACAGAGAGATGAACTGAATCATAAGTGGTGATGGTTATACACAGAAAAATAAACTGAATCATATGTGGTGATACTTATACACAGAGAGACTAAATGAATCATATGTGGTGATGCTTATACACAGAGATGAACTGAATCATATGTGGTGATGCTTATGCACAGAGAGATGAATTGAATCATATGTGGTGATGCTAATACACAGAGAGATGAACGGAATCATATAGGGTTATACTTATACGCAAATAAATAAATTACATTGTGTTGCTACTTACAGTATCTCACAAAAGTGAGTACACCCCTCACATTTTTGTAAATATTTGATTATATCTTTTCATGCGACAACACTGAAGAAATGACACTTTGCTACAATGTAAAGTAGTGTGTGTACAGCTTGTATAACAGTGTACATTTGCTGTCCCCTCAAAATAACTCAACACACAGCCATTAATGTCTAAACAACTGGCAACAAAAGTGAGTACACCCCCAAATTGGGCCAAATTAGCCCTTTTCCCTCCCCAGTGTCATGTGACTCATTAGTGTTACAAGGTCTCAAGTGTGAATCGGGAACGAGTGTGTTAAATTTGGTGTTATCGCTCTCACACTCCCTAGTCACTGGACGTTCAACATGGCACCTCATGCCAAAGAACCCTCTGAGGATCTGAAAAAAATAATTGTTGCTCTACATAAAGATGGCCTGGGCTATAAGAAGATTGACAAAACCTTGAAACTGAGCTGCAGCACAAGGGCCAAGACCATACAGCTGTTTAACAGGACTAGTTCCACTCAGAACAGGCTTCGCCATGGTCGACCAAAGAAGTTGAGTGCACATGCTCAGCGTCATATCCAGAGGTTGTCTTTGGGAAATAGACGTATGAGTGCTGCAAGCATTGTTGCAGAGGTTGAAGGAGAGGGGGGTCAGCCTGTCAGTGCTCAGACCATACACCGCACACTGCATCAAATTGGTCTGGATGGCTGTCGTCCCAGAAGGAAGCCTCTTCTTAAGATGATGCACAAGAAAGCCCGCAAACAGTTTGCTGAAGACAAGCAGACTAAGGACATGGATTACTGGAACAAGATAAACGTATTTGGCTCAGATGGTGTCAAGCGTGCGCGGTGGGAACCAGGTAAGGAGTACAAAGACAAGTGTGTTTTGCCTACAGTCAAGCATGGTGGTGGGAGTGTCATGGTCTGGGAGCTACAGTTCATTGGTGGAACCATGAATGCCAACATACTGAAGCAGAGCATGATCCCCTCTTTTCGGAGACAGGGCATCAGGGCAGTATTCCAACATGATAACGACCTAAAACACACCTCCAAGACGACCACTGCCTTGCTAAAGAAGCCGAGGGTAAAGGTGGTGGACTGGACAAGCATGTCTCCAGACCGAAACCCTATTGAGGGATGTGGGGCATCCTCAAACGGAGGGTGGAGGAGTGCAAGGTCTCTAACATCCACCAGCTCTGTGTTGTCGTAATGGAGGAGTAGAAGATGACTCCAGTGGCAACCCGTGAAGCTCTGGTGAACTCCATGCCCAAGAGGGTTAAGGCAGTGCTGGAAAATGATGGTGGCCACACAAAATATTGACACTTAGGGCCCAATTTGGACATTTTCACTTTTGTTGCCAGCGGTTTAGACATTAATGGCTGTGTGTTGTGTTATTTTGAGGGCACAGCAAATGTACACTGTTATACAAGCTGTACACTCACTATTTTACATTGCAGCAAAGTGTCATTTCTTCAGTTTTGTCACATGAAAAGATATAATCAAATATTTACAAAAATGTGAAGGGTGTACTCACTTCTGTGAGATACTGTATATACGTAGATAAGGTGCATAGGAAAGGAGCTCACCATAACAGGTAAAATACATATACAGGATATACATGCAGATGGAACAAGGTGCTTAGCAGGTACAGTGATCAGATGGCAGCTCAGACAAAAGTAGTGATGAGTTATGTTTTTTGCAGTTAAATCTAGTCATTGGCAAGAACTGGAGAGGCTGATATTCAAAGGAAGTATTAATACTTAAGGAATGATCAGAGTGACGTATCTGTCGGGACTCATATTTCTGTTGGGTAGATAGACATTGAGGAGCAAGCTGACGTAAATAGGAGATTTGCCTTGGAGGGACTATAATAAGCCTGTACCAGTGATTTTGGCGTGGAGTGTGCAGCAATAGCCAGTTAAAAACGGCGTAAAGATTACAATGAGTATTGAATTGGGCATTGTTAACTCTGCTGATGACCAACGACAACCAATTTCCTAATTACTATTTGCCCCAAGCTCATGAATAACATTGCCAAAATCCAGGACTGACAGGATGGTCATTGTACAAGAGTATATTTTATATATTTAAACCAATTCTGTGTCTAATTTTAGACTCCTCGATGTGATTGTGTAATTACATTCCAATTGTGATGAATCAGATAGAAAGGTCGTAGAGGCATAGGTCAACCTGGCTGCGGACGTTTATGAGTGAATGTTTACACAATGTTTACACAATTGGTGAGGTCTACCAGACAGCAGGAAGAGAGGCATAGTTGGACGAGTCACTTTTCTTTGAAGGCAGGCTGTCTGTACTATGACCCCTTCTCTAACTCTTTCACACACTCTCTCTCTTTGCTCTATATCCGTCCCTCCTCTCTCTCCTTCAATCTCTCTCTCTCTCTCTCTCTCTATCTACACTAGCTGCCAGTGCACTGCCACACAACTCAGGCCTCTGCCTTCTAGCCACAAAACAGATGGTCCAAGAACACTTATCTCAATGGAAAAATCACAGACAATTTAAAAAGAATATAAATTACGCTGGGTGTAGCTACATGTCTGTGTCTCTGTCCCTAGAAGACCTGGAATGGATAAGAAGCAGGGACGGGGGATGGAGCGGGGAGGGGGGTGTCCGTTTCCTTATCTCCCCTCAAGCAGCCCCGCAGAGTGTGAGGGAGGGATGATGACTGGGGGTGATGCTGGCTGATAGTGGCTAAGCTGGTTTCATGCACGTTTTAGCCCATTCAGGCAACCAAGCAAGCAGACAGCACAGCTCAGTGACCAGACTATGAGCTCTCCCTCAGACCCTCTCTCTCTACGGTTGCTAATGCGCTCGAGGACAGGGTTCACCTCATCTAAAAACATCTGTGTCCAACAGGAATGGTTTCTCAAGTACCATGAGCTGGCTGTGCGGACAAACACTATAGCTTGACCTCATCGATGTGTAGCGTGTTAGATTAGAATTTTGAATCCAGCAAAACATAATTACATGTCAAGTAGATTATCGATCTGACTGTATTTTAATTCAGAGATTCAAAGGAACACTTTGATGTTTATGTATTAGTGTTTAATGTTCTATAAAACAAAACTCACAGTTATTTTCAGTTTTCAATTCACTTTCGTGACAATAAGATCATTAGTCCCTTGCGTGGATGTGTGCATTTTTGGAATGTAAGCTTGTTAGTTTGAGAATATTACTGCCATTATTATTATGTGTAGCTACTGGACATTATGAATGTAGAGGAGTAGTTTGTAAGATATTGTTAGCTGTATCTATTACTGTATCCTTTGCATTATGTGATTACTTGTTGTCGTGGCAGGAGTGTTAATCTTTCCTGAAAGGAATTGTGTAATTGTTCTGTTGTTATAAATAACTATAATACATATTATTATTATTATTATACTGCAATTGCTATTGAGATTTCTAAAGCTTCTGATTGGTCAATGTTTCGCAAGAAGTTGGGACGTTGCATAAAATGCAAATAAAAAAAGAATGCAATGATGTGAAAATCACGTATCCGTATATTTAATAGAAAACAATACAAAGACAACATTTCAAATGTTGAAATTCATTTTTTGTCATATTTTTGGTTTCATGATGTGCCAAATATTTTCAATGGGTGACCGGTCTGGAATGCAGGCAGGCCAGTTTACTAAAGGGCCATGCTGTTGTAATACATGCAGAATGTACAGTACTTTGGCATTGTCCTGCTCAAACAAGCAAGACCTTCCCTGAAAAGACGTAGTCTGGGTGGCAGCATCTGTTGTTCCAAATCCTGTATATATTGTTCAGCATTAATGGTGCCTTCACAGATGAGCAAGTCACCCATGTCAAGTGCAGAAATGCACCCCCATACCATCATGGATGCTGGCATTTGAACTGTGCCCTGATAACATGCTGGATGGTCCCTCTCCTCTTTAGCATGGAGGATGCAGGGTCCATGATTCCCTAAAGAATTTCACATTTTTGTCAGACCACAGGACAGTTTTCCACTTCGCCTCAGTCCATCTGAAATTTGCTTGGGCCCAGAGAAGGCGGCAGCAGTTCTGGATCTTGTTTATATATGGTTTCTCCTTTGCATAGTAGAGATTTAACTTGCATTTGTGGATGTAGCGACGTACTGTGTTCACAGACAATGGTTTTCAGAAGTGTTCCTGAGCCCTTGCAATGATTTCCACTACAGAGATGTGTCGGTTTTTATTGGTTTTCAGCCTTGTCCCTTGCGTACAGAGATTTCTATGGATTCTCTGAATATTCTAATGATAAAATGTACCATAGATGATGAGATCCCCAAACCGTTTGCAATTTTACATTGAGAAAAGTTATTCTTAAATTGTTGCACTACTTGCCTGCACAGTCTTTCACAGAGTGGTGAACCCCTCCCCATCTATACTTCTGAAAGACTCGTCCTCTCTGGGATGCTTTTTTTATACCCAATATTCTCACTGGCCTGTTGCCAATTAACCTAATTAGTTGTGAGAAGTTCCACCATTTTTGAAATGTGTTGCTGGCATAAAACATAGGCATATCTTTTTCAAGAAACAATAAAAATTCTTAGTTTCAACATTTGATACGCAGGCTTTGTACTATTGTTTATTGAATGTAGAGTTTTAATGATTTGCACATCATTGCATTCTGCTTTTCTTTACATTTTACACAGTGTCCTAACATTTTGGGAAACAGGGTTGTAATACTGGTTGCAATATTTACTATTCTTCTTTATTTTCCTTTCTCCTATTTCACTCTGCATATAGACCACATGTACACTCCTAGACCGGTCTTCAGTATCTGTCATCACTCTCTGACTAGGGTGCAGTCACGTGTCTGTCTCTCCAAGACACCTATTTACTAACTAGAGAGGTCCAGACTCAGTTTTAGTGCATACTAATAAAGGCTATTGGCTGTCCTGTCTTTGCACAGCCTCTCAGTTGCCATGTGTACGTTTACATGTGTGTGTGTGTGTGTGTGTGTGTGTGCGTGTGTGTGTGTGTGTGCGTGCCATGTGTTCTGTTTGTAGTCATGTGTTCAGTGCCTATTAATGTAGTCATCACATTCCATCTAGCTTGTATGACCAACTTCACAGCATGTGTGTTTGCTCATTCATGTGTATGATTTCTACATGTATAAATTCTGCCGCTAAACATCCCTGAAAGTCAACATGTTAGTCCGAGTCTGACTGAGTGACTGTTGAGAATGAGAATGAGGTCTATCTGGTGTGACTCCCGCTGACTGGCTCGGCACACACTGTGAGCGCTCCGTGTTGGTATACTTAAGCGCCATAGCATAGCATGGCCTTATTATGACATGCTGTAAAGACGGTGCTTCTGTCCCCTCAATAATGCAAGGACAACAGGGAATAGTGTAATGTCTCCTTTTACGCAGTAGTGATATTAGAAGCGGCATGAGACTTGCTACAGGAATGCAGTTAGATTCAAAGAGACCAGCACTCAAGAAAAGGTCAGACTTGTAGTTATTACCAGCCAAGATATCCCACTGTTCCATTAAGATGAAGTGACAAGGACCTACATTTAAGTTAATGATACATCTCACCTTTGGATCTTAACAGACCAAATAACAGGCTGGTCTGTTATCGTAGATCAAAACATTCTCATTTCCAAGACTCTACTTTTCTCAACCTCAACCACTACTTGTCGAAAGATGTTGCATCAGGAGACGTGAGTGAAGAGGGATGAGGAAGGCTATCAGCCTATCAACCTGTGGATCAAATCAATCTCCCCTCACTCTGGTTAAGACATTACCTGTGGAGGCAGAGCTGTTAACTCCAGTTCCACTGACAATCATTCTACCAGCCAGGATCAGTAGATAGGAGAGATCACATTATTCACCACGTAATCCATCTGCTAATGCAGACAAGATCTGTCGGTCCGTTCCATTGCTTTGATATTGTCTTCCGTTAAAGCTACTGTTACATAGTACTTGCTATTTAAGCAACCAGCAGCCATGGTGTGTAAAAAGTTACTATTTGAAATTTTATTTTTTACATTATCGTGAATAAAGTAGAACTTACATACTACTACCTCCCGGAGACAGCCATCTCTCATTCAAAGTTGCTCTGGGTATGCCCTGGTAATGAGGAAGAGATACAAAGCAGAGCAGGTTCTTTCTAAGGCACTGACTGGTCTGGCTCTCTGGAGGCCAACAAATGTGACAGTATTGATGGGGGGAAAACTTGTCCATCCCTCCAGAGAACCACAGAAGAGAGGGGCCAAGGACATGCTACCCTGCCCTTCATGCTTCATGCTAGACTGGCATTATAGATCACCTGGGCATGCCTCTCTTCCTGATCCAACCCTGTCACCTCAGTGCCACCACAGTCCTTCAGGACGGACCTTACCCAACGATCCCAAATGACTAGGCCTGGTGAAACTGAGACCTGCTACCCAGCCTCTTATGATTCATTTACATGAAGTATCCTAAAAGGAGAATTAAAGTGTTGACTACATAAAAAGAGAGGAAAAGAGGAGGAAAAGGAGGCGAGGAAGTGATCAGAAAAGTGTAGTTTGATGAAAAATAACAGAAAGACCTGGCTTTATAAACACGTACTGGTCATAAACACAGTCTCCCTGTCTCACAAACTGGAGGGAGGAGAGATAAACTGGAGAGAGACAGAACGAGAGCAGGACAGTGAAAAGAAGACAGAGCTAGAAATAGAGAGCCAGTGAAAGAGAGAGAGAGATGAGACAGAAAGAGAGCCATCCTCCATTCCACTGGTTTATTTATTTCCTATGGTTTCAGGGCAGTGTTGGTGCTGTGGCGAAGAGGGTGAGGGGTTGAAATTGAGCTGTAACTCTGTCTGTGTGCTGGAGCGAATCAGAAAGTCTATCCCACCTTTCACCTGGGAATCACAACTCTCTCTGGAGCTAAAACACAGGCTGGAAAACATGGACCAAGCCATCGATGACGTCACCCCACTGTTTTCTTCGTGAAGTCTCACTTTTAGGAGTGTCCGTTTTATAGCATGGCCATTTTGGAGACACTGCAAGCACAGATGGAGCACAGAGGAAGTGATGTTGTAGGCAAGATCAGTGCTGCCCTCTCTCATTGAGAATCTTTAGTTGAAAGCCAACACGAGTACTGCAGTCTGGTATTAACTGCCATTAGCATCTAAATTATTTTAATTTATTAATGAGTAATTGGCTCAAGGACATTCTGTTGAACTAGAAATGTGTTAGATTATTAAATGTTTCCTATTCCCATTGACTATAACTACCAAGCCTGTTTTCGGAAAACAGTGTGTACATGTCGTCCACACAGAAAACCAAAACAAACTAAAAGTCACTTTTGGGTTGCAAGTTAAAAAAAGACGCCCAAATAACATTTTGTATTTTAATGTGTGAAATAAATGTGTAAAATAATTTGGAATCCATACATTTATTTGAAAATATTATTTCACAATTTCCATCACGTTTCACATAAAGGAAATACGACATGCATATCCTTTACTCAGTATGGACTTCTCATTGGGAAAGAGCGATTGTTCTCCTCTGTTCGCTAAGTCACCGCAACCAACCTCTGTCTGCTACACCTGGACACCATACCAACCACCCTGAGGCACCATGGGAGACATTCAAAGCCAGTTAGGCTGCATCTTCTATGGACTTGGTTTAAAAGTAGTGCGCTACACAGGTAATAGGCCACCATTCAGGATGCATACATAGAAAGAAAAAGAGAGTGAAAGAAAGAAAGAATGCGTGTGAAAGAGAAAAAGAGAGAGAGGAGAAAATAGCCCAGAGACAGAAAGGGGTGGGGTGGGGTGAGAGAGCGGACATCACATCAGCCACGGTCAACCGTCAATCACCTTACAGCAATTTTAGATGGATCAAATTGAATTTCACAACATGCTTCCATACCGGTGCCAATATATTATGCTCTATCTAGCCACAACAACCCTAAACATCCTGCTCACCGCCTACGCCAGGAATGCCTGGACTGAATCCATTTCACCATGGCAGATGCTTTCTATTTATATGGGATCAGTGTGTTTCCATCTAACATGAAGACAAACAGTAACACCAGCTGTAGCATCTCCTATAAATATGGATATGGATGACAGAGGCCGTTACAAGTGTTAGCAGGCTTCGTCCCACCGGCTCCAGCCAGGCCAGGCAGAAGGACAGAGGGGGGGGGGGGGGGGCAGGCTCAGGATGAGATCCGATGAGGACAAGTCAATTATTTCCATGGCTGTGTTTGTGTATGGTGACCTCTGACCCTGGCCCCTGGCTGTTTCTGGTCTGCTGTCTGAGAGACATAGGACTCAAGAACACTCACATGCATTAGCAGGGGGCAGGACCTCAAACAGACCACACTCAATGTGCTATACCCTTACCAGCTGCCCTCAGGGAGGCTTAGGGCAATACCTCTCAACTGTCCTCCTCACTCCCTCCCTCGGCCTCCTTCTCCTTCCTTTATTCTACCTCTGTGTGTAGGCTGGATAGGAATAACAATGTCAGGCTGTGTCTGTCAACCCATCGTCCCATGTGGCACACTGGCACGCCAGCACAACCACACACTCACACACACACTCTCATACACAAAACAGGCCCGCCATTTGATCATAGCTCCGCTGACTTTTCATTATCTAAGCCCACAGGGCTATGCAACCTCTAGTCGCTCTTCATAACACATACTCTACATACATCAACCCATGGTTATTGTCCCAGACACGCACAGAGCATGTAATAACGGAAGGCACTGTAAGGATGGACGCCCATACTGTAAACAGAGACACTATCCAATATTCCTTTCCTGCCAGCCTGTCCATAACCGTCCAGGGTTGTATTAAGCCCCATCACGACGTTTCCACGTTTCCACACCAGCATGCAGTACCCAAATCAGGCCAGCAGGGCATATACCTGCCCAGCTGACTGAACTGTTTTCCCACGTTTGACACCTCAGTGGCTCCGTTCAATATGTCACTGCATTAATCAGACAGCTTCAATGGCCCCAAATGGCTGCCTCGTGCCCTATTAACCAGAGAATATATCTAGGAAATTGGGTGTCATTTTACCCCACACAAAGCGGGAAGACCCCACGCGGTGAGCCAGATAAAGAGTCTCGCTGTGGAACTGGTTGCAGTACTGTCCCTGTCTATATCTACATCTAGATGAATTATTCATGAGTGCATGCAGGGACAGGTAGGATATACCTTAAGATACGGGGGGAAAAACCACTGATATCCATTTAAAGTTAATTTCCATCCAGATACTGTATGTTTTGAACAGAAGACGAGAGCCTGGGAGAGACTCAGCAATGCCAATTTGACATCCAAATAAAGCAGCATCTTGGCTGAGAAAATGCAAGCCTCAGGTAATATAGGTCCTCTAACACACTCACACACAAATACATACTGCTGATCAAAGGAAGTCTTAAAGTAACTGTCCAGTGCTTCCAGAATTGTATTAAATACAACCTGTAATTTGTTTTCAAAATGAGTG
Source organism: Esox lucius (assembly GCF_011004845.1). Classification (NCBI taxonomy): domain Eukaryota; kingdom Metazoa; phylum Chordata; class Actinopteri; order Esociformes; family Esocidae; genus Esox; species Esox lucius. Next base: position 24,243,297 of record NC_047580.1, on the reverse strand, counting down.
AATTCATTTAAAATGATAGTACACCGCTGTAACAAAGCTTTTCTTTGTTAGAATGGTGTGGGCATACCCAACAATGCAGTGGGCGTATATATACAAATATTAATGGGAATATTTCCAGCATCCCTTACTAGCGGAACTCCAGATGCTTCCCTCAGAACGCAGACACGTGGTTTCCAAGATTAAGGTGAACCTGTCTAAACATTCCTTCGTCACTGCCACCATGTGCCTTCACAGTAAATTATAATGGTGTTTCCTGGAATAATGGTGTGTGTGTGTGCTGTGCTGCGCATTTACAGCTGTTAAAACCGTTTTCTTGTGGTTTTGTGAATATTCTTATTTATTTCATCATGTTTTACGTTTCTTTTACAATGTGATGGAATATTCCCTGCGATGATGGTCTGTCTCCCAGTTGGGGCATGTCAAGCAAAAAGGTGGTGAAAATTGGCTCAGATTTCAAGTGGACAGTAACTTTAAAGTCAACCCCCTAATGTTGAATATGTAGACTCTAATAAAGCCCCTGCCAAAAAGTACTATGCTACACCCCATCGTGCGTGTGTGTGTGTGTGATTTAATGTAGAGCCAGCAGGCCAGTCAAAAAGAGATTCCAGCAGAGGGAGAGAGGGGGGAACCCACTCCCTGCTGTTATGGCCTTGGCTTCTCATACTGGAAAAAAAACATCACTATATAATGCAGTCAATTCCCATATAGATAAACAGAGAGAGAGTGTGGGTGAGTGTGTGTGTGTGTGTGTGTGTGTGTGTGTGAGAGAGAGAGGGGAGAATGGTTGAGCTATATTGATAAACAGCTAGGAGAGATCTAGGAATGAATTCAGTGTATTGGGAAGCTTGAAAGTACATGGTCTGGTAGAGCCACAGTATACACAGGGAACACAGTTAACATTATCTGCAGAGAGTAATGCACATATACAACACCAGTGTTTCCCCTGGAAAATGTTCTTGCTGTGGAGGGGATTTTGAGGAGCTGGGTGGTGGGGGCACTTCATTCTTCTAGGTTTTTGGAAAAAAATATTTCCTATAGTTCAACTCATTGTTGGGGGGCAGTTGAGGCAAGAGGCAAATGCAGTTAGCTAGATGCCCCCCTCCTTTTACTCCATCTCTTCATTCCCTTCTTCCTCTCACATTTCTTCCTGTTTCCTTCTCTCCCTCTATTCTCTCCTCTTCCTTTTCCCTCATCTCCATCTCTTCTTTCCTTTCATCCTCCCTCCTCAATTGCTCTTCCATTCTCAACACTAGGCCACTCTCTGCTCTTTCATATTCCCTGCTGTCTTTCTCTTCTGTACACCATTGTCTCTTACTTTCAAGACTCAAGTCTCTTCCCTGCCTAGATATATACACTTCTTATGAAAAACACAGAGCATAAACTTTTAAAGACGGTACTAATTATTTTCTCTTAATTAATGAGGTTATTTAGGTTCAAGTAAATACATCTTTTAATTCTGAATTTTATCAGACTAGCTAAAGTTACCAGACATTATTGTCCCTGCACCCCCTTTCTCATTTGCTAAAACCGATTAAAATATTTCAACAAACGGAATTTTGATCACATTGATCAACTTGAAAACGGATCCATTAGAGTATGTCGCATTTAACGTTGGATGAACAGCTAGCTAGCATGGGAAGATACTGTTAGCTCGCAAAACTTTGACTAACGTCTTCGTTTCTCAATATAACTGGTGATACAAATGTGGCAGCAATATTGATCGCTACATCTAAACGAGGTGAGAATAATTTGGGTTTTAACTAAATAGGTAGCTAATTCACAAAGTCAAGCAAACAAATGACTGGTACTTTTACCGTGCTTTCCTCTGGTTAGCTCTCTATCCTCTTACTTCTATAGAGGCATACACTCTGAAATAATTTATTTTGCGTACCGGGAGAATAAAACGTACAACCCACACACACACAATTTATTTATTTTTTATACAAACCCCTCATTGTTCCTGCAGAAACAGAATTATGCTTTTGGTACTTTGTTGTGCAGCCTGCAGAACGATTAGGGGTCAGTTCAATTCCAGTTAGTGTATGAGGTACTACGATTCCAATTTAAATTATTTTTCAACATTTGAAATTTGGATTTGGTTGAAATTGTACCACAACTGAACTCACTTTCGTTGTTTTGATTTTGATGTGTGTTGACATTTTGTAAATGCCACATTTTGCTGTATCTTAGCTGTTAAATCCAACTGGACAAAAGTGATGGTACATTCACATTGCACTTAGTGGACAGAAGGGAATTAACATAGAAATACATTTTGCTGTAATTTCACCATTTCCATTAGGCCAACACATGCCATAATTCACTAGGGTCTTTTCTGCATATTTTTTAAAACAGTCCAGCAATGCAAACTGTATAGCCCATTAGGTTGCATCTTTATACAATTCTCTTCTGACCAGCTCAATTATTCTGATTGACTGTTTTGGGGTGCAATCATGGACTGTGAATCTAAATCTCTTCTGTTGACATTTAGCCTCACACTCTACATTTTATCAGTGAGAGAGATTGCGTGTGTGAGAGTGTGGGTCTACTGTGGAATTAAATATCTTTCCCTGACATTTAGCCTTGCGATCAGTCGGAGAGAGGGGCATCGTGGGAATGTCAATCTTCAACCCTGCAACCTATTATTTATGTGTGTGTATGCGAGTGTGTGTTTGTATGTGTGTATATTTGTGTATATACAGGACGCTCATGTGTGTGTACGCCTAAGAGAGAGACAGAGAGAGAGAGAGAGAGAGAGGGGGAGACTGTATCTGAACTGTGGAAAGCACAGTTATAAAGAGAGGAAGCCTGTCACTCAAGTGTCTCCCGAGGAACAGAAGAGCAGACAAGATGGAAGAAGAAAGAAGGGAGGAGGAGAGCGAGAATAGATACTCAACTAATGAAGGAGACCGGAGCAGTAAAAGTGTCAACGCAGCCATTGTTCTGTTGGGCTAGCTGTGCCATAAAACCCAGCCAGTGGCCCTCGCTACAGACTTTAAGATTGTCATTAAACTTTTGCTTCTCTTGTTTTTATGGCAGGCTTTTCTGTGTGTTTTGGTGAGAGGAGAGAATAGGAAGACAGAGGAGAGGAGGGGAGAGGATGGAGGGAGGAGAAGAGAGAAGGAGGGGAGAGGACAGCGATCATAAAGCAGGTCTTTGTCTGTCATGGATTTATTCCCTTCGTTAGGTCGATGACACTGCCTGCTTATGATGTCCTCACACACTCTGTAATTACAGAGCCGTTCTGTCTTTATGGATGTCACTTTGTTAGTTTAATTAGGCTTTATTGGGTTTTAGAGTCACTGGCAAGAGCAACGCTATGATGTAGGGCAAAAATCATCAATGGAACATCTCTTTCTGAAGATGTCAGGGCAAGTTAACTGAGATAATTATTTCATAGATAGTCATTGAATAGACCCTCTTTCATGTTCTGTTACAAAGACAAGAGACGAAGGTACACCGCTACTCTGAAACATAATGACTCTTGCCTGTTTGTCAGTCGGGCTGTCTGTCTGTCAGTTTGTCTATCTGGCTGCCTGTCTGTCTGTTTATCAGTTTGTCTATTTGTCTGTCTGACTGTCTGTCAGTTTGTCTCTCTGTTTATCAGTTTGTCTCTCTGTCTATCAGTTTGTCTCTGTTTATCAGTTTGTCTCTCTGTCAATCAGTTTGTCTCTCTGTCTATCAGTTAGTCTCTCTGTCTGCTTGTCTGTGTCTATCGGTTTGTCTTTCCACCTGTCTGTCTTTCACCCTAAAACGCAGTGTGAATACGGACCGAGAGGGAATTGAAACAGCAGGGTTTGACAGACTGTTTACAGCCTGGGCGCCACGTGCTGCGGTGTGTCGGGGGGGGGGTTCAAATGAGAGCTACGGTACAGCAGGTGAAGGTGACCCTCTGAGGCGGAAGCAGAGGCCACCTGCCTGGTGACGGGACGCGCGTGACAGCCGCCCACCTGGCCCGGGAACGCCGTCACCCCGGACCCCATCTGCCCCCCTCCAGGAAGCCCGCTCCCCTAGGAGCTCCATGACCCCCACTGTCGTCCCCTGTACAGTAGCAGCCCGCACTCCTGCCCGCTGTCCCCATTGCCCAGCTGAGACTACAGTTGCACTTTGAAACTAGGAGGCCATGTTGGGCCAACAAATTGAGTGTACAGTACAAAAGCTAGGGAGGTCTGAAGCACAATGTGACAGTTTCATCAGTTTTCTATTAGTTTCCATCCCAACGGAAATAGCCCTGAGTTTTGCCAGTGTCTGGCTGGGTCTGCTAAAGGCCCCCTGGCGTGTCCAAGCCATCATCTGAGGCATGGAGAGCTGAGCAGGGAAGAGAGTAGCCCTTCTGTTCTTACCCTTTTTCCTTCCACACCGATGTTCCTCAATCTGAAAACTCATCACAGTGTCTGTAGCAGAGCTAATAGCCAGGGTGTGTGGTCACATACAGTACACTGTCTATTTGTCACGCTCTCCCTCTGTGTTCCTTCTCGGACCCCATCTTTTTAATAAATATCAAGTACAGTAGGCCCGATTGTTTTACTTCTTCTTTCTCCTGATGCACCCACACACACCCTGCAGACATCTCCCTTTACTAAACTTACCTTTCAAATCTCCCTTCCCACTTTTTCTCTCTGTCTTTGAGTCTGCCTGTCTGTTTGTCTTTCAGCTGTCTGTCTAGCTGTCTGTCTGGCTCGTCGTCTTTTGGCTGTCTGTCTGGCTGTCTTTTTTGCTGTCTGTCTGGCTGTTTGTCTTTTGGCTGTCTGTCTGCAGCACTGACCTCTCGTTCTCTACCTCTGTCTGTCTGTCTGCAGCATTGACCTGTCTTTCTCTGCCTCACACTGTCTGTCTGTCCCAAAAGCAGTTGAGCTGGACCTGGGGCTCTGTTTGCTTTCTCTCAGGGCTCTGTCTGTGTGCCACATCTGTCTGTCTGAATGTCTGTGTGGAGTGGGCATCAGTACCCTGCTTTCTCCCAGGTCCTATAATCTCCTGTAGTCCTCCAGCCAGGGCCTCTACTGACAGGCCATGAACTTACCCCACCCTCCACTACCACAGCCCACTGAATATCACCCAGACAGGGAGGAAAGATTCAGTAAAAGAACATGAGTTGGCACAAGTTAAAACATCTCAAACTGTTGTATATTTTTTTTAAAACACTGGCTTATTAGAAAAAGAGTGGGACCTCTGCACTTAAACTGCATGCTAATTTAAGAGGAAACTGCAAAGGTTTGTAATTAAGGGGAATACCTAGAGCTTCAAGGGGTCTAGCGTCAGATGTAGTTTGGTTGGTGGATTTCACCTCCTCCCTCCCAGCTCCCTCTCTGTATGTTCTGCATGATTGCCTGTTGATTCTTGGCGTATTGGTGTTAGCCTGCTGCCTCGGTAAGACATGATGATATCTCTGGCCATTCAGGGCGGACGTCACAGCGAGAACATGATTAACTGCTCTGCTGCTCTTCTAGGGGGCTCCTTTCTCTCTCTACTCACACAAAGCTCTTTTGAAATGAAAAAAAAAAAAAAAACTTTAACCCAGGGGTATGAGTGGCTGAAAACAGGAGAAAGCCTCCCCAGACACAAGGAGGGGGAAACAGATAGAAATGCGTCTTGGTTTAGTTCTGTCTGAATGCACCAAAATATGTATAAGTATTTACTCTGTGAGACCCATACATAATATGCTTGGAGCTGCTTTGTGTGCAGACAATGGATGGACAGAGAGAGAATTAGAAGAGATGAAGTGATGATTGCACAATAGACACAAATGACTGACAGAGACAGAGAGGTGGGGAGGATGAGAGGATGAGAGGGAAGGAGAGATAGAGAACTATAACGAGACAAAGACAGAGAGTGAAAGAGAGGGGGTCAGAGAGGGAGGCAGAGACAGGTGAGGTAGGCAGAGTTCCCTTGTCATTCTTACTCCCATTTTCTCATATTTACAACACTCTATGTAGCTTATAGTCTAACATTCTGAATGTCTTTATCCTTTTGAAATGTGTGATGTCATGTTTACTTCGAATGTCAAAAAGATTTTCACTTTTATTGTTATTTAATATTTTCCACTTGCTTTGGCAATGTGAACACGTTTAACATGCCAGTAAAGCCCTTTCAATTAAAAGCTGTAAGAGAAAGAGGAGGAGGAACTGCAGGACCAGGGTGAAACGAATAAACACGAGAACGAGGAGGAGCAGAAGGGTGAGAATGAGGAGGAGGATGAGCAGGAGAAGAAGGAAAAGGGAGCTACAGTTAATAGCTCTGGGCTGCCCAAATGTGAGGGCCAGATCTCATTATCAATCTGTGCCCCCACAAACCTCCACCTCCAGGAGTCTAGAGCAGCCTGCCCAATACAGGGGGCCTCCTCTGGGTTACTCTCCGGTTAGCTCTGTGTTCCAGTTCTCATTATCCCTGCCTGGGTATCAGGCTCTGTTGGACTGACAGACAGACACTTCCTGTGGCCCAGTGTCATTTGCATGCCTGGAATAATGTTGACTAAACACCCCCACACACAAACACCCCCACACACATATACCCCAGCACACACATACACCCCCACAGACACATACACCCCCACAGACACACATACACCCCAACACACACACATATACCCCAACACACACATAC